>NC_050602.1:23427500-24045000 GCF_013368585.1 Megalops cyprinoides | reverse complement strand
GGGTCGTACACAATCTCACCTTGAGGAGCAGGTTTCTTCAGGAGAGGACAGGAGGCTCTGCTCTCCCACAAAGCATTTCTCAGCTAAGGCGGGAAAAAATGTCTGATGGCTTAGAGATTGAGCTGAATCCAAGCTGCTCTTTTCCTTTAAAAGCTCCGTGCTGACATAGTTTGCGAAGGCAATTATCGAGTATAAGAAAAATGATATGCTTCACATTCAATACTTGTCAAATGGTGAATTGTTATGTTGATAAAGAAAGACCCCAAGGATATATAATAGCCTGATTTTATTTTCAGTATTGATCAATTACTTGCAGAGAAGTGGAAAATTGGCATTGCAGATTGCCATATGAAATAGTGTTGTGAGAGATTAATAGTTTCATGTTACATAATGTATATTTAATTCTCAAGCCTATTCCAATGATTCCCTCAAATTGTGAAATGGTATCAGGTGTTCCATAACAAAATGTTAATCAAATGCTCCACACTCCTGCAGTCCTGAAGAAAACTCTTCTCTTTTAGGGAACTCCCAGGTTAAAGAAGAGAATATCATCTATTTGATTGATGAATGTGATTATGGAAAACAATCAAGATATTTCAGATGCATTTCAAATGTACAAGTATGACCATATGAGCATTCTCCGTATTGTATGTTTGGGTAAATATGACAGACCAGAGGCAGAGATGTCCTCTGCTGTGAAAAGCAGGGTTAACTACCACAATAATGGGGGGGGGGTTAGTGAGGAGGGTGGGGGGATAAAAAGCAACATTTTTGCGGTATCTCTGTAATCCCTCGAGCTAAATGAGCAGAGACAGCTACTTCACAATGCAATGTAGCCTAGCAACAGATATTGCGAGACTTCAAAACACACTCTCATATTTATGTTTACATGTAAGAATGATTTGTCTGTCAGCTTGATGGCTCCTAATGTCTCCCTCTCTCCCGAGAGCGCCTCGCCCACCGCCCGTGGACTGCCGGCTGCTCTGGAAGTGGCCTAAACACGGTGCATTATCCCCGGCAAAATCATGAATACTTAAATAACTATGCAAATCACAGAAGCAGCCCCGCTCGCAGAAACGGGTGGGGTGGGTGGGGAGGCGGGGGGGAGGGGGGGGACTCAAAAAAAAGGGATACATATTTCATGTGAGTTTTTCCGAACATGGGTATGATGCAAAGTGAAGTGGAACGGCTCTGAACCATCACATTTGCATGGCAGATGAGACGTTATGGGGAAAGTTGGGAGCCAAAACAGCCTGCCGCCGGTTCCATTGTTGCGAAAGAGGCCGTCGGTGATGTATTCAGGGCCACTGTCAGAAGCGGGACTCACTCTCTTTGAGAGGCAATGGTCTCATATTATAAGATCATGCATTACACTACACTACATTATTGGCATTTAGCAGATGCTCTTATCCAGAGCGATTTACACAGGTTACAATTTTTACGTGCTGTCCGTTTATACAGATGGATATTTACTGAGGTAATTCTGGGTAAGTACCCTGCCAAGGGCACAGCAGCAGTGTCCCAGCAGGGAATGGGACCAATCGAATTTAGGTTATGAACCCTGCTCCTTACTACTATACTGCATCGCCGCTCCTATGCAGCTGCAAATGCTATAGAAATGTTTAGAAAATTTAAGATGATTGCTGGGATCCAGAATTATTCTCTGTTATGGCTACATTGTGCTAAATCTCTTCTATTAACCTGGTGATTGCAATTATTTGTCCTATGAGATGCATGGCTTTAAAACTCCCAACCCCAGGCATCTGTCTGTCTGCAGTTCTCTCCCACAAAATGGCTGAGGGAAGACAGCAGAAGATTCAGATTTAAATGTGCAGAGGAGACCCCCCTACACCTACATGAATTTGTATTGATGCGCATCTCTTGCATTCCTGACCAGATGAATCACCGTCCTCATGTTTTAAAAGGCTCCTTTAGGGATGGACAGCATTGACTCGCGCACTTCGAGTATTAGCGTCATAAATTTCACATCCACTATCTGTTGTTTACTGAAGAGAGAGCCTGTCAGAGTAATCAGTTTAGAATCTGTATTACAGGAGAATAGATTATGATGTTATTATATTGCAAAACAATGAAGATATGGCTCCTGCAACTGGTAGGAAGCCAGCATACAAAAAGCTCTGAAGAGATTTAGCACCATTCAAATGCCTGCATGTTCCATTCTTAACATTTACAGTGGATAAAATAATAACCTGCCCATAAAACTTCATGGGGGCCTTTATAAAAGTTTTGTAAAGTTCACGCCCTTTTATATTGATCTTTGGCTGTTACTCTCTCTTCTTTATTTCTCTCACAGTTTTATATTTCCTCCTGGCCATGATGCAGAAATTCCCTCTTACCTTGGACATGTTGGGCCTCGTTATCTTGTTTCCATAGCTACATAGTTGTTGAGGCAAAGGAGAATTGTGGGTGCTAACATACAGCTATAATTGATACTCATGGTGCCTCTCTGGTTGTCGCCCAGGAATACTACAGTGGAGAAAAGAATAGGATTTTGGGAAGTCTGCGAGGGTGAAAACTAAATGACAAAAATGCATTTATCATTTTTCCAAGGCTGTGAAAACCTAGGAAGAATTTATCTTTTATTCATTGTTGGCATTATTTGGTAATGATATTCTCCTTGTGTTTGTTGGCAATGCCTGTTAGATGTATTTGCTTGCACTAAGCACACTTGCACTTGCACAAACATAGCAGAGTTACAGGCAGCCCCATATCAGCGGCTACATGTCACTCGAAACACATAAATTTGACTTTGTCGGTAAGCCCCCTTAAAATATATAGCTCTGAGATGCGTAGCAAATATGGAAGCATTACCGACTGTATTTATGAAACAGTGTGAAAAACGGTGTGGTATGAATCCAACGGAACACCGCTGCAAAGGTGGTTGGGGATATATACACAAACACATAGTTTAAATAAAAGGCCAAAGAGTAAAATCCCAGTTACATATCAACTTCCGGAGTGTAACCCTAACGTAACTGTTGGGAACTGTTCTGAAGTGCTGTTTTCATTTTTGCATTTATGTGGAATACAAAACTCAGCATCTTTTTTTTCATTTGATTAAAAGTTGATGAGAGTGGTTCATCGAGAAAATATAAACCTTGAGATAGCATAGGCTGGACAATGGGAAATTCTAAGGGTAGGTTTAGAGCCCTTAAGCCCACATTTTCAAAGTCAGAATTGACACACCCACGATGTTAAGGGATGTTCCAATCTTTAGTTAGGGAAGAGGGCTCAGCAGCAGTCCTCAGTTAAGGGTGCAATTACCAGAAATGACATAAATCTGGAATTTCCTTAATGATCACCATTGTAAAAACTACATTACCCATGCATCCTGTAGAAAAGAAACAATGCAGTTGCATCATTCTGAAGTCACAGTGAAGGCTATGGCACCATGTTATAATTTCTAGGTGTGTTCTGAAAGGCTCTTTCTCACTTTCTCACATCATTTCAGAAGGCCTGGAATGATGTCTTGGTGATACCCGATTACAAAGGTTGGTCACTCACTGAGGGTTTAGGATCTCATGGAATAACTTTGGAATACAGCCACAGAGTTAGTGGATGCTTAGCATGTCAAACTAAACGCTCTCCCTGTAGTTCACTTTTAAAATACCTATTGAATAAACCATAAATCCTAATATTGATTTTAAGCTCCAATTAGATTAGATCACACATTAAATAATAATTGTATGGTAAACTATTGATCATTTCTTTGGGAGAACAACCAAGGGTACCCTATAAAAACATTTAAAATCCTAACCTTGAGAAGGGGTTAGCTTGAAAGACTCTGAGACATCGATCCTCAGACACTTTAATGATGCCCCTCGGTACGTTCTGGTCATCTGTTCATCATTTGATCTTTCTTGTGATCAAATATTGAGTCAGGTAAGTACTGTTGTGGATGAATGAACGAGGGTAAACTCAAAAGAAAATTCAGGGTTTTTTAGACCACAGGATGCAGGGGTTGCTGTTGGGATTTCAGTGAAGATATACGTCAGTTAAAAAAAAAAAGATCAGAGAAATCTCTGAATGGTCTAGAATGTGGCAGTGTAACCGTGAGAGTTCTGACAGCATGGACCCCTCTTCATACAGACCTGCAAGTTACCTATTGTCTGTCTGCTCTTTTAAAACTGGTCAGACCATCGGATGTTATATATTTAAATTCATATTTATTATTTTTCATTAAATTATGAAAAATTGCTGCATGAAGGCTGGGTTCAAATACTATGTTTTGGGTTCAAGTATCATAAGAATATTAAATACTCTGACAGAGAAAGGCTAAGTTGCTAGCTATGATAAAGCAAATAGTGTGTATTGAACATATGATTTATGTATTTTGACTTTGCCCAAAATGGAGGTGAATATGTTAGCTAGCAGAGTTTGATGAGGGGCAATATTTTTTTCAGGTTTGCTGTTTATACTCATTGCAATTTGTACACATATCCCAAGATGATACCATTATGAACCATGAACTCGATATATAATGCTGGCTTTTGTGATCAATCAAAAAAAAAAGGCAGTACCAGTTAAAAGTTTGGACACACCTGATAATGGAAAACATGCATTTTGATGTAAAGACTTATGGTTAAATACTTGAAATGTGTATCTTAGGCAAATATAAATTGTGAAGTTGATACTTTTGTACAAAGGTCTTTCCAAAAAAATGTTTTAAAAAATACTGTTTGGCTACTAAACATCTACTACTATCTAAAATATAATATAGTTTTGATTGTTTAACACTTTTTGGTTACTGCATTACTCTATTTGTGTTATTTCATAATTTTAATGTCTTTACTATTATTATAAAATGTGGAAATAGCACAAATAAAGAAAAACCCTTCTATGAGCAGGTGTGTCCAAATTTTTGATTGCTACCATATGCAAAATAATAGCGAAGAGGTGGACCTGGTTACCAGAGGGCAATTTTCCTGACTGATTTAATTACGCATAATTAGCTGTTGCTTAATGCTCTTCAGTGTGTTTCATAATGCACTGGTAGGTAAATGGGCCTCTTGTACAATACGTCAGCCAGGGCATTGCATCCTCCCAGATGCAAACTGAGCAATTCATATTCTCAGCATCAATAAATCAGTGATGGGCCAGGGTTGAAAATTCACGGTGTGGCACTCACAGTGTATATAAAAAAAAAAAACAATCCTTAGTTGAAAGTGATTGCAAAAGTCCTATTGAGTGACTCACAGCGGGCTTTTCCAAAGAGGGCCTCTAAAGTTTTCACATTGGCGCGACCGGTCGCAATTAGGAGGGAGCACAAAAGCAGTTGAGAGGATACGTGCTAATGGTTTAATATGAAAGCTAATCACTGCTGTGCTGTTAGCCACATGCTCCATTCGCGGCACGGGGTTCGTTCCAGGGGTTAACCAAACAGTGCTGCAACACATGATTGGTCTTTACGAGGCCGAGGCTGAGAGAGAGGGCCTACAGATGATGCTAAAGAGCCAATAATGACAGCAATTCACGGGCAATCCAATTATGCAAACGGGAGTCTAAACAATTTCATCATCCCTAAATTAGATCGTCCTAATGAGATAAAGGCACCAATTAATCCTGAATTAATTTCAATAGCTCATTTCCAGAAAAACACTCTAATATGCAAATGCAAATGAGAGGCAAAACCTGCGGTGGGATGCCCGGAGTTCAGATCATTTTATTTTCATCTGTGTCATGCGTGCATAGGGAGCTGCTACGCAGAGGCCGGAGGAAGGAGAACTCTCTGAAATATGCTGCAGCCATCACGGAGCTGCCGCCTCTTTCCGAGCGCATTGGGGAGGATGCTACAGCGTGTCTTGTGAGAATACAGCAGAACTGTCCTGGACTCTGAAACTGGGGCATGTTGTCATTGTCGGAACTCTCAGCAGCCCATTGTTTCGTCATAGATGGGGGTGGTGCAGGCCCAGAAAGCCAAATCTGCAGAATCAGAGTAAGGTCAGGGTGATCAGAGGAGAACCATATATATAGTTGCTGAGGGAAAAGATCATATGGCGTGAACTTATCTGATTCAGACGCTGAAAGCATGCAGATAGGGAATAGCATGGTGGCTGCTCCATTGTGTTTCGAAGGAACAATCCGGTTTCTTCTCACCCTTTACTCCAGTTACATTTCAGAAATAATAGCAAAAAGAAGTGTAACTGCTGTGAGCCAGGTCTACCTGCATAAAGCATGCAGGATATCATAGTGAAACCAACTGGGACTTGATACTCAATGGCTTTTGTGTCCAGGGTTGGATAATACATTCAACGGTAAAGAGACACCTTTTCCAGTGCCGACAGGTCAAAACACACAAGGTAGACCACACACTAACCCAGACATGTTGTCATAACTTTACTGTGTGATGTATAGCAATTAAAATGATTTACGCCACAACTAATTTAGATAATTTATTCCATGCTTTGCTGAAAAAAAAAGTGCTCATATTTCAGCTCTAAGCACCTGCTTGAAGGTCCTTTTCCATAATGTCTCAGCCTGGTAGCAACAGCTCCATTTTCTATCATGTGGCGTAATTATGATCCTCATAGTTTTCCTCTTTTTCTTCTCTGTTTTGACAAGCCATAATGGTCCCCCCAGTCAAAAAGGGCCACGCCATCGCCTTTGCCATTATGAAAACCATTTTCATTTCCTCCTAAGAGGTCCTGGCTTTCGCCAACCTTGACAGGGCTCCCTCTAAATCATCTTCACATGTAATTACTCCCCTACTTACCCAAATGGCTCGGGCTTTCTTTATTTGCCTAAGTGCATTAACTTGGAATATCGGCTCATTTTATTCCCACTTCGGTCTCAGAACTCCCAGGCTAATTCACGTCCCCCCGACACCCCCCAACACACCCGCCCCCCCGCCCCCACCCCACAAACATCCTGCTGTCTCACTGCTGCTTTATGTTGTCCCTGTTTACCTTTCACACTTCATCTTATTTTTTATTTGTGGGACCATAAACAAAGGGAAAGGAAAAAACAAAATGCACAGATTTAGAGAGTGAAAGATTTAGACAGAATGTCTATAATTTCCATTACTTCTGAAGAGTCTCCTCTCATCGTTGAAAATATAGTCCGTCCACGTTACACTTACAGACTTGAATCTTACGTCATGTGCCTGTCCAAGAGATTGCGAAGCCATTTGTATCATATAGCAAATCTTGACTACTAAGTTTGATCAGTGGCAAAGCTGAAATGTCCAGATAACATTTTTGAAATGATTTATTTTGTGTGTTGCAGGGTCTCAGGGAGACTAATGACAATACAAAGTGAGGATATTTTAGTTTATTTTTCTACTTTCCTGTCTGATTTCTGTTTATTCTTTGGGTCCTTGTGTAGATAGTGTGGCATGTACTGGCTTATCAACATGCTAAATGCTCATGCATCCCAGGCAGCCAATCAGAGTGCTCCGCAGTCCCTTCCCCCCCACCGTCAGGGACCAATGACGTCAGTCGGTGGCAAACACGTGGCACACGCTCCCATCGCTGGCGTCCTCCAACAGGCCGGCCCAGCATTACAAACAGATCACTTAACCTCATTGATCTTCCTCGCGCCACATTAAAAGAGGAGCTCTTCCAGTTACGGCCGAGACTGGCAGGCCCATCGATTTTGTGACAAGGGGAAAAGCCAGTGTCAAATCAAGCGGCAAAACATTGCGAGAAAGTTTCAATTAGGTCTTTGTGGACGAAATTAGAGGCCGCAATGAATTCCACCGCAATGTTCTTTTGGCTGAAATGGGCCGGCTGGCGTGGGGCCTCCTCACCTTCACAGTCTGAATGCTTGACATTCACGTCTTGGAGCTGAATGGAATGTGATATTTTTCCCTCCCGACCTCCCTCTTGCTAAAGGGTGGGGAAGTATATCGCTTCGAAATTCCAGAGCTTTTTTGTGTCCATTTTTTCTTCCTTTTGGCTCTATTTCCATCCATATCTGTTCCTTATGTTACCGTAACTGATGATACGCTTGTTTTTTTATAAAAATGGAATATTCTCATATTGTCCAGTTCTGGTGTTTCTGAATGGGTGCTGTGTGTTGACACTGAATAAACCATTCGTGGAACCCAGCACGGTCTCCTGCTTTCTGTACAATTAACCATGTTTAATGAGCAAGGGTTTTGGCCAAAGCATCTATTGGATTGTTCAAGAGAGCTAAATTATTGTATTGACGATTCCAAATTGCTTTTATTCAGCATGTTGGAGCTTCACCTACTGTTTGTGCTGCACATCATAAGTATATGTGGATAACAAATACCCCCTTCGTGTAATTTTTAAAACATCCGGGAATGTATAAGTGTGAACCGCAAAACTGTCTGTATAGTTTTTATTTTTCCCCAGTTTTCAAAATACAGACATAATTAGTACCTTTGAAAATAGGTTGATATTGCAGTGAAAACAAGGACTACAGCTGGAAGATGGCACCCTCATTCTTCATTAAACCTTGGCTTTGTGGGTGTTATCCAGCATGCTTATTGGTACTCTGGTAGGAGTTACTGTGGTTTTATGTAAGTTTGGGATAACACTCACACCTCTAATGTGAGAATTATATACATAGAATGGCACAATCTCCTGAAGGTGTAGTACTTCCCACCTTTGCCAAGTTCTTCAAGCTGAAGCTTAAGGGCGCTAGATGCCAAGGTACTTTTTATACCCTTCCGACTCAACAGCTTTCAAATGAAAGAATGCAGTATATTTTTTACTGCGTCTGTTCATTTATGAGGATAGGGGGTGCCTATATGATGCTTATGAGCAAGCGAGAATGTTCCCGCTTATTTAAAAAACGATTATGGTTTCAGTTCATCATCATCATCATTATCATCGTCACAGTCCTAATTGTTTGGCAGCCAGCTGTCGAGTGTTGTGATAATTGAGTAATCTGACATTGTGCGACAGCATCCTGAAACAATCTCCCATCACAAGTGAATGCTTGTTTACCTAAATGAGGGGGTTCATTTCTACAGGAGCTGTAATGTGGTGATTCAGCGCTGCGTTTTGAGATCTGCAGCTCATTGATAAATTGTTATTGAAGTTCCGCTCACATCTACAGGAAAATTTCAGGGGTGCTTTGATCATTAGATGTTACAATTCATTAGTGTGCGCTTGCCAAAAAAAAAAAGGCTGAATAAATTTAGGCGTAATGAGCAGCGTTTTCCAAACATTCGGATTATCCGTGTTTGTCTGTTCAAGTTCAGGATAAAATATTTGCTTCACCTCTGTTTCTGAGAGATAATCTTTGAGACACTTTGAGAGGACAAAATCTAACTGCACATTAGAGAGTTTTGGAACATAAATTCACCAATTTATCAACACTAGCGCTAATAATATTTTAATTGTGAGTGGTTGCAAAATGCAGGGTAGCACCACCATGCCTAATAAACTTTTCCATTCTTAAAACACATCCCTGCATTCACTCTCAGAACATGAATATGGAAGGGTACTGTGACTGATTCACCCAAACCCATTAAAAATTATGGAAGCCTTTTAATGATGATTTGAGTTGGAATGAAGGCCACCGCAGCTTCGTCTGGTAGCTGTAATCTATAATATTATTCCAGTCACCACTTGCTACCCACGGTCCCCAGTGCACATCGGCTAATTACTTACAGAAAGCAAGTATTGATAGGTGACTGCCTGCATAATGACTGCAGAGCTCTGTCACATTTTGTTCTCCAAACACTAATTAATCCTATCTGATCATAGCTTGGTTAGAAATGAAAAAATCTCGCTTTTGTTCAGGACGGCATTCTGTGCTGTGTCTTTTCCTTTTCCCTTCAACACAGTATTTTGACGTTTTTAGAGATAAGTTCAAGGATCCAAATTTGATGGTCAGCACACAATTGCTTAATGTTTTAGGCGACGCTTTGTCCCACTGCTAAATTGGCTGTCTGTGTCCGTTTGACTTTTTTTAAGTGCTTGTGCCTTTTTAAAAGGAAAGCCACTGATCTAATCAGGGAACCAGGTTTATTAAGGGCAGACACCAGGCAGCTCCCCCTCATTAAAGAAAATGATTTGGTGAGATTCTATCTTCTCCCTGAACTGTATATTGCAATTATCCTCTCGCTAAGAATCACTTTGAATGAGCCTGGTGATATAATCCTTTATAGAAATTAAATAGCCTTGAGGATTCTGGTGGTGTTTACTGTGTTTTTTAACTGGGCTGATTTTAGATATCTGCTAGTGTTTTGGACACAGAGAAAACTATGTTTAGTGATTAAGCCCCATTCCCCTACACATACAAGAAAGGCTGAATCAAGTTTAACATTACTGCCTTTCCTACGTCTGAAAGGCATGTTCGGAGCAAACTAAAGAGCCTTCAATCCACACTGCTTGGTCCCAGTTGTTAAACATGGTGGTACATGTGCTATAATATGGACGGTCTTCTTGTGGGAGTTATGCATGGTAGAATTACCACCACCAAGGAATGTGAAGACATTTAAGGCAACCGGGTGCACCCTACTGTACGGTACAAACATCATTTCCTCAAAGTTCTTCTTATATTCCAAGACGACCATGTAAATACAGTTAAACTGATCCAAGGGTGGTTTCAGGAGCACCAGGATGAACTCAAACACCTTCCATGGCCTCCCCATTCACCAGATCTAAACATCACTGAACCTTTATGGGAAGTTCTGCAACGTAAGGGGAGAGTAGATTTCCACCTTCTTCATCTCTTAAAGAACTTGAGACGTTCACTCTTGAAAGATGGTTCAATATTCCACTAGAGCATTCCAAGGAGGATTTAAGCTGTTCTCAGGGCAAAATGTAGCCCAGCTCCTTATTACTTAATAAATATTCATATGTTTGGTGTCTCCTTTTGTCTACCCCCTATATGTGTGTGTGTGTGTGTGTGTGTGTGTGTGTGTGTGTGTGTGTGTGTGCATATTTATATGTAAACCCTGTTGTTGAGCTGGAAGCTGTGTGCATTTTTATAGCATGTTGAATATGCTGAATGACAGAAATAGAGGTAGTAATTTCTGAATGTATGTCCTTGCGGAGGAGCCCTTCCAGTTTAAAAATAAACATTGTGTCTTTCAAACGTAGGGAGGAATCTTGCAGTTTGCGCGTCGTGCAGCGAAGTCATAAAAATGCAAGGATACCGGCCGTCTAACAGAGTGAATTCATTAGGGGGCGGCACTGTTGCCGGCGCAGCTGCAGGCGGGCCCGGGATTAGAATGTATGTCATGATTGACACGCATTGACAGACCTGTATGTCAATACTCCCTCCCTGTTCATCCGCGGCTACGTCACTGTCAGCCCTACCTCCCATGCAACGCCACACCGAGCGCCGGAGGTTCCGGGGCGCGCCCCAAAAAGGCCCGAAACGGAGAGGGAGAAAGGTGCGCTCTCCTCAGCGCCCCCCACCCCCCCCGCCAGCTGCTCGGAAGTTATTTTTCATCGCGGCACACGGGCAGTAAATACCTTGCTCCTCAGACTGTGGTCCTGGGCTGAACCTGTGACCTCCCCCCCGTCTCGAATGGCGCTCCCAAGGTCCCCTGCTCAAGGCTGCCGAGGTACTAGCAGGCCGGAGAGCGGCCCTGTAATTCACCGCTTGCTAGATCGTCTGCCAGCTGGTATTGATTTTTGTTTCCCAATCTCCAGGAGAGAAGGAAAGAAAAGATTAAAAACACTTTGTCAGTTTGGAGTTGAATAAGAATTCTGCACAGGGGATACGTTAGAGTGCGAGGGGTCAGGGCTGAGCTACGTCTCTATGGCTTTAACCCCTTCCCTGCTGGAGCTGTTCTCTCCCTCTCCCTTCCCTGATCGCTGCAGAGGTGTGCAGTGCAGGAAACGCACCGATTGCAGCTCTGCCTTTAGATCTAACATCCTCACATCTGAGACGTCCTCACTAGAGAATGGGGCCGAATGAATACTCAAGCCTGATCTGTCTCAGTATTTGTTATGGCTAAAAATATAGCTTAATACTGTTTTTCTCTGGAGCTAAACCAGTTTAGCATCGATGAAACAGGCAAAACAATGATCCCTCTGCAATCCATACAGGGCAGAATGAATGGCTGAGTGTAATCAGTAATCAATGCTTTATAATAACTTGCATGCTAATCCGTAAATTTAACCCGCCACTTTAAATTGGCTGGCGTTTCTTCAATGCTTGATGTGCTAGTGACTCCTTCTGCCCGTGTGCAGTCCCTGAGTGTTTTAAAAGCCTCTCCGGCCCCTTGACCTGATGTGAAATATTGTGTCGTTTGGTCTACATTAGTTGCCATAACCCATTATGGGTGGTGACACCAGGGTGACATTTCTCCTGCTGTCCTCTTCATTGTTGGCCTTCCATCTTTCTGCCGGCCCCTCACACCCCCCCCTCCTCCCCCCAGAATCGCTGGAGAAGTGGTGGTTATTTTTAACCCTTTCTACTAGGAGCCAGTGCTCTTGTCCCTTCTTGTCAGTCTCCATCAGCATCATGAACACCGCATTGTCTCTCAGTCTCCACTCAACACACCTCCTTCAGATTTGCCTGTTCTCTCCACCCATCAGAGGGCCTGACCTCTCAGCCAGTAGCCTGAACTCATTGAAACTGCGCTTGAGTTCCTTTCATCTATCTCCCTCCCTCTCCAGGAACACATACGCTACAGAGCAGGGTGAGACTTCCTATTGTAGGGTCTCCAACTACATTTTCTCTGTTGGCGTGTGTAAATGCGTTCTTAATTTGATGGAACCATGCTTGGGTGTGTCTCAGGTTGCTGTGAATGGTTTGGCTTTACCTTTTGCCATTTTGTAGTGGAAAACATATTTTTAAGAAGCATCAAGGCAGGCCACTGTGTGGTTATCAGCATAGGTTGAGCCCCGAGACCATGACCTGAAGCCGTCCCTGTCACCTGGCAACAGTGACAAATTGGCTTTGTTCCACAGGTGATAGGTGTGGGTAGGTTGGCCAGGGTTCACCTGTCATTCTACTGGAACACCTTGCATCTGTCCCGGATGCCTGCAGGTTACCCAGATAGCATCAGGGGATATGCACTTCTCCACTATTCACTGTCTCCAGGTGTGCTGTTGGGCTCGTTGTGTGTAAAGGAGTTGTGCTGGCTATTATTTTAGTGATATATAATATAACATTTCAGTTTTGTTTGTCTTTTATTTTAAGGTTGCATCAGCTTATTAACTAACAACCATCAGTTAATAACTTCACAAATGGCATACAGACATCAAAACATACCTGTGAGTTTAAAAGCAATTATAGCTTAGCTCTTTCCAACATGTTTTTCTGTAAGCCAACAAAGTATTATTATGAAAGAGACTTATGTGCTTTTTTAAGACAAGTACATGTAAGTAGTTAATCATGTTCTGAATGATATTTGTTGTAACTGCTATAGAAAATAAATAAAAATAAAAACTCCTCTGAAAGCAATCCAGAAAAAATCCAATCAACTATGTTGGAGGCCCTTCAACAGAATTACCATATAAACCAATAGATTTTACCCAAGTACAAGAGGCTTTGGGTAACATCTATTCAAAATTCAGAGCTGAAAAGCTGCTGTAGAGACCCTCCACCATGCTCAAAGTACACGTTACAGGTGCTCACTAATATCTGCGGGCCTAAGAATAGCACAGATATTGTTTGCATGGTAACCGTTTCTGATAGGCAATCAAGTCCGCCGCTTTTCGCCGCAAATTAAGTCCGTGCAATTAAAATTCCTCCCTTATTAATTTCGAGAGGTGTGACAAAGCTACAAGGCATCTAATCAGAATTTCTCTTTGGTGAAATGGTGTCATTTTGTGTTCCTATGGCAGGTATCTCTGTTCTATTATTAATTAGCATTTGTTGACAAAGTGCTGCCCTCCCTTTGGGAAAGAGTTATCCGAGGAGCCTTTATTCTTGATATTCTACTGACATATACTGTCATTTTCCCGCGAAAAAACATGCGTGGTGTTCAAATATTTAAGACGCGTCAACAACGAGTAACACCTAACATAACGCGCTTCCACTGCCAGAGACCGTTTCGCATTTGTTAAATAGTGTAAATTAATTGGTCAAATCTCCAAATCCCTTTGTAATTAGATCTAAGAGTCAAGAATGAAATTAGCGAGAAACATGCTTAACACGCGATTTTTTTTTTTTTTTTAGTTTTTAATCTTTTTATAGTGCTGAATATTAATTAAAATACTCATAAAATGAAATGGGACTGTTGTTTTCTCCCTGCATCCTTACTATGGAATCATATTGCCTTAAATTGCACAGTTTATCATTTAAATTACACCGAATTGCTTTTTTTTTCAAATAATTTCTTTCACCTATAAATATCTTCCAATTTGTTAAGTAACCATAGGTTACATACAGTTAATTAACCCTACATTAAATCAACCCCACTGAACGTAGCACCACTATATTCATGCCATTAAAAGCCATAATTCGCTATGTTTTTAGAGAGCAACATCGCGGTAGGATAAATTGTTTTTCGGTAAACCAGTAAATGTTTATTTGTCCTAGCACGACCGCACTTCCCCCTTGATTTAATCACGGTATTTCCAGTCTCTTTCCAGGAGCGATAAAAAAAAATGCATTTGACCAGAGAATGACTATGTGTGTCACATTACTGGAGGACAGAGAGTTTTGTATATCCATCCTCTGGTGTTGGATATTGCATTATTGAATGTGAATTTGCTTGCATCGGGACGGGCGGAGAATGCTCCGAGCAAACAGACAGACTCAGCACCCGGCTCAAAGGGCATATTATCCTTGCTGTTGCATATTCATTCATTTCGCCTGTGAGCATGCAGAATTGTTCTGACTGCACGCCGACGCCCCCCCCCCCCCCCCCTTACATCCTCATATATATGTCCTGCCCTGGAGACGCAGGGAGGGAGGAAGGGAGAGAGAGAGAGAGGGAGAGAATGAGAGATGCTGGCAGCGTAGTATATCGCTGCCTGACACCATCTGAGGGACAGTGATAGAACAATAAACCAACACTTACATATAGCACGTCTTACTGTTACTGTTTATTCATTCTCATATTTCTTTTGGTATGAATGCAGATACATTTGTTTTGTACCTGGAAGCCAGCATATGTATGTATGTGGGTACATCTTAATTTTTGTTTTGCTATTATTATTTATTTAAAGTTTGTTGATGGTTATCATTCATGATCATTGTTACTCATGTTATTTACGTAATGCTGCTCCGGCAAAAACAAATATTGATTTTGTCATACCAATAAAACAAACCAAACTGAAAACAGAAAACAGAGAGGGAGGGAGAAAGAGAGAGAGAGAGAGAGAGAGTTTTTCTATTAACCGTGCCCTGCTTTCTTTCGCTCCTTCTCTGAATGAAAGACTGCTGGAATGCGGGACTGTGGATTCCTCTCCTCCACGCTCTCCCGCCCAGGCCGCGGCTCTGCTGTCTCTCCCGCCCAGGCCGCGGCTCTGCTGTCTCTCCCGCTCAGGCCGCGGCTCTGCTGTCTCTCCCGCCCAGGCCGCGGCTCTGCTGTCTCTCCCGCTCAGGGCTCCCCAGTCTGCCGGTCCAGACAGGTGAGCGCTCCTGCACGCATCGCTGGGGATGCATGCGGCTTTGTCTTTCATCCTGGCACCGCGTACCCTACCAGATGTTCACATATATTACCATCCTCTTACGGCGCCACATGTGGTCCGGTGGATGGCTGCATTCGGTTATGAGCTTCTATTGTCCGAATAAAAGTGGCAACTTTAATCTGACAAAAAAAAAGCTTGAGCAATATTGAAAATTCATTTTAAAATCTAAAAATAGAACAGTTCATCAGTACCACCACCATCATAGAATATTTGAATAGAATTTTGTTTTTAATAAAATTTCCAAAAAATGTTCCCAATTTTTCATGATTTTTTTTTAGTAGTACTTTATAAAAAAAAATAGCAGCTGGTACCATCTACAGTAGCAACACAGTGAGCAAACCATAAACCATGTAAACCCTTGCAAAAGCACAAGTGAGAAAAATCATTATGCAGCACTGTGTTGATCCAGCCAGCGCAACCATGACAGTCTGACTGTCTGAATCTCTCTCAGTGGCAGTGACTGATGTCAGCAGGCACTAAACCACTCGTATATTTTGCTAACTAATCTATTCTGTTGCTACACTGAATCCCTGTCTAGGCGAGCATGTGCCATTTCACATAATGACACTCCAGACGGCTGATGCTTTTTATGAGAAACGCTCTTAATTGTCTCTGATTTTACAAGACATATCTGTCAGGTTTATTTCAGACCCGTTGTGGTGCAGAGCAGAGACAGCCGTCCTGTGTATGTCAGTGGGATGGGAGGGAAACAGCAGGAGCCTATGAGCGGTGGGGGGACCAAGCGCACACAGTCACAAGCACAGTGAATGAAGTCTTCACATTTAAGCTACAACTGGCTATCATATCTGTTTGCCTCTTGACTGGCCAAGCATTATTTAAAATGATTATCAATTGACCAGAGCATTTGAATTTGCTTCTGGACCTGGCAACAGCCGAGAGGGACGGGTTCTTAGCTGCATTCTGTGGATTCTGAGAGACTGTGCTGTATTTTTAGGCTTGCGGATGTACATGTGAAGGCAGCCGCCACAACGATGTAGCTCTGTGGCGTTCGGTCCTGGCGTATTAGCAGAGGGTTTGCAGGTGGATTTAGCAGGGAGAGCGTGAGCATTCAGCTGCCGAAGCCCAGGTGGAATTGGAGCAAGCTGTTCTCGCCAGCCCCTACCCCACACCCCCCACACACCCCCCACTCCCCTCCCAGCCCCTCTCCTCGGAGCTGTCAAACAGGCACTACTCATAATGAAGGGAAAAATATTTTATTCAGATTTATTAATTTGAAAATGAAGCATGCCTGTCGACAGAGGGACAGTTCTTCTCAATCTGTCATCGTTGAACCACACGCCGCTGACACCGGGATTCATTCGTCTTGTCGTCCCTGACAGTCGGATTCTCCCTGCGCTCTTCCGGGACGCGTCGTCCTGGGATTTTAAGGCGGATAAAAACCGCACTCCGACAAGGAACAGCCTCTTTATTAATGCAAATTACCCCGGTAAAATGCTAGCAACACCGGCGAAGGCTCCAGATTCCTGCCTCGCTCACATTTTCAGTCCTGATGTAAAAAAAAAAAAAAAAAGCCTGCCTATATGTCTCCTGATGGCTTACAGGGAACACTGTCACTCCTCAGCAGTGACACGCAAAATGCGTCTCAGTGAATAAATGTGCAGAATCTCGCCCAACAGGAAGTGCCCTTTCCTCTGCTTCAAACAAGCCCCTAGCCCCCCAGCCCATAGATGTGAATGAGTGCATACCTATGGAAACACAGGATCCTCATTCACCTGTCATTTTTTTGTGGCTGAGGTACAGTATGACCGGTGCCAGGAAGTGATGACGTCTTGCTTCCATTGTTGCTCTCCTGGCAGTTATTCTACCACCAGGCTTCCGCTCGATTTAGGTGGAATTTGGTCTTGCCAGGGGTCTGAGGCTTTAATTTATGAAAAAAAAATGAAGCATATTCTAATTCTAAAGCAAGCTCACAGCGGAGAACATGTATGTATGTATTTTAGGCAGTATAGACATGTCAGTGTTGACATGTCTAACCACGCCACAATTTGCCATTACAACAACCTGTTACTTCCCCATAGCCTTGCATTTTATATAGCAGGTGACCTAATGCAATTCACTATTACACTGTGCTGAAGACTCATGATCACCTTTCTGGACTCTTCACATCACTATTGCCATTACTTTCCCATGTCATAAAGGCAGGAACACTGGCCTTGTCTGCTTTATATTATCATTACTATCATCCATTATTATCATTCATTTATTCATAGCAGCTTACATAACTGTCACGGCAATATACACAAAGGGATGCATTCATTTATTTCTCCTGATGCACATATTTAATGCTCTGTCGTCGTTTTTATTCTTTTTTTTTTTTTCGCGAACAACGCGGTGCAATCTGAGCCGCGTTGGCTCACCTTGGTACGTGTTTTCCTTTGTTGTCTGGGTTTTTCAGATGAAAAAGCGGCAGTGAGGGCTTTCCTGCAGCGAGCAGGAGCCCTGACTCACAGCCTGCACACGCGCTGCGGCTGCGTGAGCATGCAGGAGCAGGCGGGGGGGTGGGGGGGGGGGCGCGGTGGCGAGTTGTTGTTTTTCGAGCCGCGTCCTCTGACATTTAGCTCCCCTCACCTGCTACCCCAGGGCCCTGAGTGAGATGCGTTGTGACAGGCCTCTCCTCTCCCCCCCCCGGCCGGCCAGTGCAGCGCTGGCCTCGGTTGGCACCGCTCTGCCAGCCAGGTTTCCCTCCCTCGCCACGGCAACGTGGCCCTCGGGCAGGCCGAGGGGCCTTTTCGCCGAGGCTGCCCGCTGTGGCGGTACACGGGAAGGGGCGGGGGGGGGGTCCCATGACCCCCCCCCCCCCGCCTCTCCACAGCTCAAACCACCAGCACCCTTACGAGAGCGCCCGCACGCTGGGTTGTTAAAAGCCGAGGGCTGTCAATCACTGACGCGGCGGGAGCCGGAGACGTGTGTGATGTGTAAGAGTGCGGGCGGTCACAGGCACGGGAGGATGGCCGCCCGTGAGGTTTGATGTGCACTGGCTTCTCCGGTCCTCAGCAGCTAAGGGAATAGAATGGATGGTAATCTGATAATGTAACATTGGGCTAATGTGCTGTCCGCTCAGCCAGGGTGGAGGATGAGCTGTCCTTTTACTGGAACAAAGAATCAAAAGTCCTAGTATTTATTGTGTGTGGGTGTCTGTGTCTGTGTCTGTATCTGTCTGTCCATATATACCTGGGAGGATGATAGTCTTTCCTACCCATGTTAGACTGTTAAGTATCACATCCTCTTATGTCAAGAATTTTCCCACTTGGTGGCTTCTTCTACATCAGCAGTGTTTTTTTACACTGAGAAACACAATGAGTCAGCCATATAAGCAACTTTCCTTCCTATTACACTAGACCTGGTCTGTGTACAAAAAAATACCAGTTTAGTCAAAAAGATGATTTAATGATGCACTTAATAAGACTTAAAGAGGCAAGTTAAAGATCTAGCCATGATATAAAACGTCTCCCTTTATATAGGGTGCTAAACATTACGTAAAATTATTTTACTTCAGCAGAGCTTGTTGTTCTATATGTGGATCTTTCTTTGAAATTTAATTTGGCTATTCCAAGGAGGGGCTCAAATCAAGATTGTTCAGGTAATAAGCAGTTGCCATAGCACCATGCCGCACAAGGTGTAAGTATGAATTAGTTACATTACGTTTAAACCATTAAATAAGTGTTTAAAACATGCACTTTATATTTGAAACATTTACACAAATGTGAAATATTGAAATAATTATACATGTTTTAAATATATACAATGAAATATTTAAACAAAATGATTACAGGAATATATAACACATTAGGGAAATGTTTGAAACGTTCAGATGTTTTTTGTAAACCTTCTGCAAATGTTGAATTTCACTAAATAATACAACATGTAGCATAAACATTTATTATTACTTGAAATATTTAGTTCTGAAATAGCATATTAAATACATAAAAAATGCCAAATATGGAAACAAGTCTATTAAAGTTGATATATTTTATTTAGCATCTGGCAACCCCATACGATTATACCTTGTTTTCACACCACCTAGGTGATGACCGCTTTATTTA
The DNA here is from genome assembly GCF_013368585.1 of Megalops cyprinoides. Classification (NCBI taxonomy): domain Eukaryota; kingdom Metazoa; phylum Chordata; class Actinopteri; order Elopiformes; family Megalopidae; genus Megalops; species Megalops cyprinoides. Next base: position 24,025,397 of record NC_050602.1, on the reverse strand, counting down.
TAGTAAACACGGTTACATTAAGGCAGACATCCAGACTTGAAAGCAATATTTGGTGATGCTCCTTACCTGTTCATTAATCTCTGGAAAGAAGTTCTGTGCCTGCTTTGCTCCACATCATTACCATTTTAAACACTCCTCTGCATCTCGCTAGCTTTTATTTCCCCCCAGCACAAGTGTCTTCTCCCACCTTCACTTCATCAATTTCCTTCATAATTTTAAAAGCCTCCTTTTTACAGTGTTGTTTTCTTTTCATATAGCAAATGGAGCCATAATTTAATATTTTAATGCATGTTAATGTGTTGTTTAACCTTCTCACAACAATCAGTCGCCTCTAAAAGGTTAACCTTGAATGGGAGCCAGAGTGAGCAGTGGTTCTGTGACACGTCAGTCTTGAAAAACATCTCCCTCTAATGGATTGGTAGTTGATTGCCCAGCCCATCTCGAGTTAGATGCTGTATATATTGAATAGACATTAAAACGAACATTTCTCAATTTGTCTGCACCAGCCATAGGGTCAATGGATCGCGGGGGTACTGAAATGCTGAGTCAACTGCTGCCTCCCTATCTGTCTTGGCTTTGATTAAAGCTTAACTTTCGACCACACTGCTAACGCCACCGAATGCGCCACTCTTCGGATTTCGGGCTGCAAGCTGTGGCAGGCTTGAGCGTACGGTGTCACAAAGGCGCACATAGATAGCACAGGGAAAACTCCTGTGAGGGAAAACTAATTTTCCTTTTGACTAGAAGTTTTTTTTTTCCACACATATTAAACATATAGTTAAATCAATTGTGAATGTGCAGCCATTCAAATGATTTAGAGAAAGGATTACGCATGTGCTTTAATGTAGTTATTTGTGGAGGTGGGGAACAGCCGACATGATGTCTTAGGGTATTGATTTGGCAAAAAAGCCATAGATGAACTACTATATATTTTCTATGTTTCATTTATGTTCTGCTTACATACTGATCTGAACCACCAAACAATCAATCGATCCAATAAGCCGTGTTTGGGATCATCTACAGCGGTGGTTGGCACACCCTGTAACACAATGAACATATCTCACCAGTCTTTTTCAGACAGATACAGGCTTATAGAGACCAAGATGTGTTTTTCCAGTCTGTTTTTACTCTGACTGCAGAGACCACAAGATTTGTGTCATTTTCTTTTTTCCCAGATGCTGTTGTGTAGGGGTATGTATGATTGTCTGTCAAGGGGTTAACACTGGGTCTAAATTCTAGGCCGTATTATTCTGCTGGGAGACATTCATTTCAAACCCAGTCTGTGGCCTGTTTGAACTCCCCCTGGGGGAGCCAATGGGATAACGTGTTCTTGCCCTCAAGCTCCCACTCTGATTGGATAAGGAGAGTCTGTTATTTCTTGTAAACTCATTGAAACCAGGAGCCTCAGAGCCATATCCCAGGAAATGTAAGGAAATAACTTCATTGCCTTCAGCTAGAGAATGTACTGAAGAAAACAAAAACGCTCCAGAAATTAAAACACAAATGATGTATCTTGTGATTATTTGCGCTCTTTGCGGCTGCTCATGAGGATGGGTCATGACTGTAAGCCTTAATTTAGTTTATAGGTTTATTTTAGAGCCCTGACACTGTAGGACCATGCTTGTGGGGTGTGACATGGTTCTTGTGTTCAGGGCGGAGACAGCACTCTGATGAATAAGAAGTTTCAAAGTGTTCCTGCCTCTGGTCCTCCTTCATAGTCATGTGATGTCATAGATTCTTGGTGGACTTGCCATGCTGGGATGAAGTCCACCTTCCTTTGCTCCACTCAGCTATTGAATAAATATATTCATTCATTGCTATTAGTTAACCTATTCCAGTTCTTGACTTATAACAAAACATAACCAAACATCTTTAAGCCTTGCACATGCAAAGGTAATGAAATCAGAGTCAGAAATATAAGGTGTTTTGCGATGGCAAAATAAACTACATACTATTGAAACGAATGCTTAATCTTCCTTGCAGATGTGACTGTTAAACATTATTTGATAACCTTGCAGTGGCTGGTCTCCAGCAGACACCGTGTCCTGTGTGCTGCCTTTGTTCCGTGGTGGATTGTCTCCAAGCTGTTTCCTCTGCATGTGTGTTTGTAACATTGGGGCTGTTGGAGGGAAAAAGGAGAGTCGTCACGGAAACATAATTACGAGTATGAATAAACAAGGCTGTGATTGATGTGACAGCCTGCTCGTGGAAGCATTCCTGGACTTTAATTGCGAGCGGAGAGGGAGAAAAATCCGCACCGATCCAAGACTTCACAACTGCCAAAAAGGACCAATTTCTGCTGCTACTGTACTCTGCACGAGGACTTTGGTGAAACCAGAAATGTTGTTTATGCAGTCACGGTCTGAACGTCAGCACCTTTCAAACTGTAGGCTCACCATTTTCCTCTGCACCGATCACCTTCAGCGGTTCCCTGCTCAGGGCTGCATATGAAATGCAGTGACAACCAAGGTCACAGTGGCAAAGCAACAGAAACGCCCACCCCTACCCCTCCCTGGGTACAATTCCTGCCTTCCGCCCTCCCTCAAAATGCGCCAGACCCATGTTTAAAGCCGGCACTTATATTCCCATTTCCTCTCTTCCCTGACAGAGAGAAGCACAGTCTCCTCCACAACTTTGGAGCTCTACCTTTTCATCTCTTTCCCTGTCTTCAAGAGCAGAACAATGCCAGAGGCGAAAATATAAAAGGGAGCGAAAGGGAGAAAGCGAAGTTTCATTGCGGCTGTTTGAAGTATTCCACTGAATTCCTCATTCTAAAACCATGAGCCAATCAAGGCTGACAGATTGAGTGAAGCGGTAGCTCATACGTGAGCATGATTAAATCTCTGCATGAGTTTTCGATTTTGCGATAGTCACAGAATTTGTAAAAAAAGAAGTTTAAACTCTCAAAACCTGTGAAAAAAAATGATGTGAGTTGTATTAGAAACAGAATGCAGATTAAAACATGAAGGGAGTTTTTCCCACCGGGAAAAAAGTGCATTTATTTCACACTGACTATAAAAATGATGCTTACAATCACTTACAATAACATCTACCTGAACCAAAATGTTTTTCAAGATCCAAATCAGTTTTGCTTTTTCATTAAAAAATATATGTGTTTCCAGCATCTGGATTCAGTATTTACTACAGTGTCTGAGCCTGTTAGTGTCAGTTATTTTACGAGTGCATTTTATGAGTTATTTTATGAGTCTTTTATTTCATGAGTATACAATTAGTTTTGCATATTACAGACTGTGTCTGAACAAGGTGGGCTCCAAAACAGATGCTGGTCATAGGAAGTGGACCATGACGCTTGTGTTGTAAGAATGACTGTTTCCTCTCTGCTGTGCAAAGCCGTATCAGGATCACTATATTTCCTTTGCCCATGTAATCAGAAGACACCAGCCCATTTCATTCAACGGTCTTCTGGGAACAGTGAGAGCATATATTTAAACGTATCTTCCAGACTAAGGGCTCCAGCCCCACAGAATAATTGCTCTATTATACCATAAAATCTGGAGACCAGAGCAAGTTTGAATGCCATTGAATGAGTATTATTAATATATAAGGAGATTAAACAATTTGACCCCTGACTTTCAATTGCTCATGTTCCAGCTGAATTGTTGTGTTTGAAAAGTTGCTCTTACAAGGATTCACAAAAAAAAAAAATCCAACAAAAATACACACAGGCTCCTTGAACAATGGCTGTCTGTTTTCTCAGCGTTTGAACAGATTTCACAATCGGGGACACTGACAGTGCTGAGAGCAGAAAATATTTCTTGCACAAATAAAGACAGTATGGGTCTAAATTTAACTGAAGGTTGAGCTTCCAGTACTGTTTGCTCTATTTACATTCACACGGCATGCGAATCTGCTGATCGAAAAGAAAATCTTGCTCATTCCATGCGAAATGCAAAACAGAACTTGCATATGCGAGAGCGATTATCTAATATTTATAAGTTTGCAGCTTACTGGATGCAGCATGGTTTACTTGAATTTTTAATCTCTTTGCATTTAATCATTCAAAGAATATTAATGCAGCAACGTCACATAATTTGAACTGAACTGAGCAAAAAATTCTTATAGACACGCACACACACACACAATATGCAGTTTTAGCTCAATCACTCAGTCCATTACATGTTCACTCTTTACCTTACTCTCAGTCCTTCCCCTGTTCCTTTCAGCAGTGTTGATTACTATGGAAGATTACTGGCCTGTGAATGCATCATAGTTCTTTGCTATGTTAGTCATCACCCCTTCACTAGGCTGGCTGGCATGCCCAACACTGGTTCTACCTGACGGACTGTCAGCACCTCAGCATGCCTGTTTCTTTCTTCTATAACCAATGATGGACAGCCAAACATTTCTCTGCGGGGGTGAACGGATCCATTGCTCACTGCATTGATCCATCGATTGATTGAGTTTGCCTGATCGCTGTCCCAAAGGAAATGCAATGTGTGCAGTGACATGCAAAATATGAGAGGCGGAGCTTTACCCAGCTGTCACAGTGGCCATTAAACCCAAATTCCCCCTCTTCCTAATAATTTTGGTGAAAATGAAGACCTTAAATTAATACATTGCACCTGCACCCCCTGCACTGTTCTTTATATAATGAATAAATACCAGAAATATAAATACTTTTTTAAATGAAAAATGCCAGAGTAAAAACCTTTAGATGTAAAATATCATGGTTCTGTCTTGCAAAAATAAACCCCTAATATGCCCTGACTTATGGACCTAGGAATATGTTGTTTTCTTTTGTTTGAATCTTTCATATCACAGTCCTATATGACAACACTTGTGAAATGTGTTGCGTAACTGTAACAAAATATAGCAAATGAAATCTTCAAAGCTGATACTTATCTATACTTGATTATGCATTTTTACAAACAGGACCTTATATCTGAAGGTTACTCATGGGAATGGGAATTTCCACACCAATTTCTTTCATTTTGAGGTAGATGTCAAGGTCTAGACTCCAGACAGACAGTCCAGTATTCCAGCCGAGTGAGCCAGTCCGATTCCTGTATGACCTCCCAGTCCCCCGTTTGAGACCAAATGAGAAAATCATTGATCACTTTAACTGGAAACACAAGAAGAGAAGGGGAGATTCCAGCAGCGTAAATCCTTTATTGGTTAGTGTGTCTGCCGTCGAGTATCAATACGGTTAAAACATCAATCCTGGTGTTAATGAGAAAAACAACCTCTCTGTCAAGGTCCTGGATAAATATAGAGGAACTGCTTTGTGTATTTTTACAGGGATGAACGCTGCGTCCCCTCACTCGATATTACTCGGTTGGTGTTGATCTTGAGTTTGAAGCACGTTAATCTCCGCTTTTTAAGGCTTTGTGCCATGCCAGTTCTAGTATGACCTGAAATGATGCAATGCTGTAATTGCTAGATAAGGCATAAAAACTACATTCAAAACGTGATCTGACATTCCGCTCGTCTAGAGAGAAAGCCTGGTGAGGGGAGGTTGTGGTTAGTCATTACTGTTCATCACGTAGGTGTTGATAGACAGGCTGTAAAGTCAACAATTTGTTGTGTGTATCCAAGAATGCTTGCAGTGACAAGGACGCCCTCTTTAACACCCTCCTTACCTTAGAATTACAACGAATTGATTCACGACAGAGAAATGTGACCTCTGGCCACGACTAGCAGGCATGATTTATTTACATTTTTCCAGGTACATCATGAAGTTATGCCTTTTCGGCCTAGGCAAAATGAAGACAGCTACTGTAGCCTTTCAACCTACTTTTTTTTCTATGGTTTTATTTGATAAAACAGAGAGAGAGAGACTCGGTCAATGTCTGTTTTTTATTGAATTACAGCCTTATGAATGAAGAACAAGGAGAACAGTCATTTTCACTGCAGAGGGACTTTAAAGCACACTCAGTACACTAATATCTCTGGACTATGTGTCATGTAAACTGGGTCATTCTGAATGAAAATTTACCCTCACTGCTATAAATAATCAAAATCCAAACCTACCTTTTTTCATCCTTACTATACGTTCTAAATATATCTATGATGAAAATAAATCAGCCCTCTCCAACCTCCAACTATTAATATGAGGTCAACAATGTTTTACCGCTCAGAAAATTATTATTTTGTTGGTGTCATTCATTCATGTATCATTCAGATGTTTGCACAGTCTAGAATGATAGCTCATAGCTTGGCATTGAATATGCTCATACAATGGAATTCTTTACATTACATTCATTTTACATTACATTTTATTCATTACATTCATGCAGGAGCGACTGGGGTAACACACCCTAAAGCAGTGATGTTCCACCCGGCTTTCACAGTGAGCCTTACTCATTGCACCCCAGCTCGGTGTCCATTACCCCATAGTACTGCTCCTATGACACACCCAGCCTTAACTGCACTCCTGGTCTCCTCCCTGATGCAGTCAGAAGCATTGTTCTGAATGGGTCTCTGTAACCTATTTCTAATGTGTGTGGGCAAACATTCCACAAAGTGTTAACGACCACAGAGATTTTAATCATTAAATTGACCACAGAGCTCAGCTAAGGGCAGGCTTGACAGGTTTGCCATAATAAAATCTATAATTGGCTTTTCGGTTGTGGTTTCGGGTGGGAGTGAGGGTAATACAGGAACTCACTGGCTCGCTCTGGGCCTCCTAATGACTTATTCCAATGCCAATGCCAATTCCAAAGGGTATTCCAATGGCTCTGGGCGCAATGGGCTCCTGGGTCTGCAAAAAAGGGAGACATCAGATGGTTAACTTGACCGTTTACTTCCATTGGCATCAACTAAGGAATCAGTGAAAAGTAAAACACCCCCCCCAACCCCATTTTATTCCCCTTTCTCCAAAGGGGCCAAAGATACTCAGAACATGCCAGACATGATGGGCTTCATTCGTGTGGTTCTTATCGTATGCTGTGTAAAGTGAATGGTGGATGGATGAGGGGGTGGGAGATCGCCTAGGCAACGTTTGGTGCCTGAAGAGTCACCCTTTGTTGATCATTTCCTTTTCACTGTTTGGAAAGGAAATACAATGCTAATAATATAAAGACCACCGTGTTAAAAATAGTAATGCAGGGATGATAATAGCAGTTATTGATATAATTTTGGGACTCCTGTGCAGTAGATAGCCTAGGCTGCCCTCTTTAGGCATTTGCCTGAGTATCACTGCAATGAGACCAGTAATACGACCATTGCAATAAGATCTGTGTAGTAATAATCACTGTGTGATTAAATTAATTTCATAAATTAATTGCATTTAGTAAATGATAATTCTTAAAAAAAAAAACCTCTGGGACTGTATACGACCAAAGATGCCTTCTGCTTCCACTATGAAAGGAAGCTCATGTTATAAAGGACGAGTCATACTGAATAAGTGCGGTGGACGCTGTGCAGTGAGCTCCCTGCTGTCCTAGTCTGCAGGCTCCGGCGTGGTGTCCCTGCCAGCGCGTTCTATTTTAGGGACCCAGCGGATTGGACGCTTAAACCCAGTGGGTCAAAGCCACATGTTCAGTTCCTCTTGTGTTGTCTCGCCACCGTCCATGAGCACAGAACAAAGCAGGAGCGCGGGAATCCGCAGACGCCGTCACCGGAGAGCGCTCTGTCAAATCAAGTCGCCAGCGCAAATTCATTCGCATATACTCCATTAGGAGAAATGACCCGGGGCGGCAAAGATGGAGTCCTGTCTTCAACACCAAGTAATGTCAACTGATGCACTACTGACTGCAACACTGTCAGCTCGGATTTGCTCAAAGCCACGTCTGAAAATGACCTGCAGTGGTGGGCAGAATATATACATTTATTGCACTGGAGATGGAAGGGATTGAGACTATGTGTGTTGTTCATTCCGTTCTTGTATGAAGGTTCATTTAAAAACACCTGCAGGAAATATTTGTCTTGGCTGTGACAGTATATGTATATATATATTTCCATTTTCATAGGTTTATTAGTGGACTTTTGATTTTAAATTGGATCTAACAAAGTCAGATAATGCATACATTCTTTTAATTTGCACATGGACAACGGCTGTAACTTGGTCTACATATGAATTTACTAGATACATAGAGAAATATACACTCCTTCATCTTTCAAAACTAGAAACCCTTAAAACGCCATGTTTATATGCAAGTATTTGCTTTCCTCCACAAAAAGCAAAGTAATGTGTTGGATACAGTTTATATGCATAATAAAATAGATGTATTTATCCCTTTAAAAATGTTACTGTATGGAGAGGAGAAGGAGCAACAGCACTTCAATTTTCATCCAATCATACATAATATATACATGCTGGGTGGGGCAGGAGTGCTTCCTTCCACAAAGGTGTTGTATTTGACAAGGCTGTCTGAAAGCTCTTTGAATAACTGCAACTTTATTAGAAGGAATCACAGCTCTGGGGGAGAAATATTGTGCTGCGTCAAATTAACAGAGCCCCACATTATGTTCAATTTACACCTGCTGACCAACATGGTCAGGAAAATGAGGGCTATTACTTTCCCCTTTTCCCTTCTGAGAGGCAGCCATTTGGCCGTTTCGAGCAATCTTCCGCAGTCTTCAAATTGTGGGCATTTTCTCTCTCGCTCTACAAAGTCATCAGAGAGTATCGATTTGTTTGTGGCAATTGGTATTGACTGGTGCAGATGCAGCTGTTGTGTTCTCCTTTCGGATTTAAAGAAACAGCATTGTAATATATATCGAAGGTTTCAGCCCAACCAGACGCATTCAACATTTTATCAGATAAGTGGACAGGACACTTCAAAGTGCAGTTTTCTTGAATAGCATAAACCAGTTGTGTCAAATACGTCAACAAATAGAAGCTTTGTTGCTCTGTAATGGCAAGAAAGGTTTCATTTATGCACTGTCAAACAGGATGCTTTCACATCACCTCAGTATACACTTCTGAGGCATCTTTGCACTTGTGGGGAAAATTGATGATAATGGAAAATGCCTACAAATAAAATACTTCAGAAGAGATTTGAGGAATATTTATACATATTGTGTGTGTGTATATATATATATATATATATATATATATATATATACACGTATACACACACACACACACAACCAAAGGTATATTTTTTAATTCAATTGTTTTTTGGAAAGAAGTAAATAGGCATAATTTCCATAATTTATATTTGTCTAAGAAACAAATCTCAAGCATTTATGTGTAGGTCTTTAGCTCAAAATGTCTGAATGCATGTTTCCCATTACCTTAATCAGGTGTGTCCAAACTTTTGATTGGTACTACATATACTATATATAAACAACAGAAACAGCAAAAAAAGTCTTGTCCAGAATCCTCTACAAATTTGACAGCAACCCTAAACATCTGCTCCAACAGGCAAAAGCAATTCTAAAGAAGTGATGAAGTGTATTGATTGATTGATTACCTGCACACACCCCTCCATACATACACACACACCCTACCCCATACCAAATAATAAAAACAGAAAGCCCTGCTCTCCAAGCACACAGATTTTATACATACAAATGAAGCTCTCTGTTGATTCCTGCTGGCACCGTGATGCGTGAGTGATGAGTGGTGGCCCACTGTGAACTCTTGCTGACATCACTTCCTATTAGCTGATGTCTCCGCTCTGAGAATGACAGCTTTTTGAGTATGTGCCTTCCTCTGTGAACTCTCTGACATCACAGTTTTGGGGGCGCTGACTTTTTAGATGACTGACCTCCTTGTTTTCCAGGATTACTCAAGAAGTAAGCAGCTGTCTCAGCGGTAGGTTTCAACACTTAGCGGTAAGTGTGTGACATAATATATTCCAACATTTCCCGGGACCAGATGGAAGTAACTGATCGAATGTGCCATTTTTTTACAAACATTGTTTACCTGATATGGTGTGTACAGGTAAAAGCATTGCTCTACTGGTGTGTAAAATGAAATAATTTGTCTTATTTGGAGTTCTCTACATGTGTTTTATTTCATCATAAATGTTAAAATTCCTGGCCACAGATTCTAAGCAGCCCTTGAACTTAATACATTAGAAGCCATTATTATGTGTGCTTAATGCTTCCCTTACATACTCTGTACAGTATGACATTATTTAAAATGAAGACCCCTTTGTCCAATACAGTAGACCAGTAAAATAAATTACTTTGAATAATTAATAAGCTGTTGCTGGCTTCACAGCCATTGAAGCGTTTGGAGTTTTGACTGTCTCTGTACTCCGCTCAATGGTGCGAAACCATTTGCAACAAGATCATTTATCTCTGTATGCACGGGGTTTATGCAGCAAGTAAGAGAGGAGCAATTATGGTTTTGCTTTAGATGATCATGTGGTCGTGAAACCAGGCTCTCTTCCAGACCTGAACGAAACAGGCCTTTTTTTTCCCCACTAAGAATAGACTGAATCAGACAGTGCTGGAAGGATGTTATAATTTTCCCTTTTTTATACAGAGAAGTAATTCAGACTTAAATTGGTACAGGGACCGCCCCCCTGCCTGTCTGTCACGGATGCCATAGTGCTGGTCCTCCATTCTCCTGCCTCTCGATCGTGCAGGCTGAGACAGCAGGCTTGGGTAGGCCTCGGAGCCTGAGGGGGTACTGCCTGGCTGGACACAGACCCTGCAGCAAGCCTCGTCTCTGTGGGTCAGTGGCACACACAACGAGCGATGTGTGACACAAACTCAGCCACAGCCCTGTAAGAGACGTCTGCAAAAACAATACACTACCTAGCAGAGAGCAAAAAAGAGGAACATGCATTTCAAATAAGCATGATGCAGAGTACATACGTGTAGTTTAAGTACAAGTTACGATGATATCTGCAATTTCCATGCAAAAGATTGACACTAGATTTTTTTTTACAGATTAGCATTCTGAGGGTATATCACAATTGGTGGACTCCTCCCTCAGTAGTCATTAGTCTAAATATGGTGTAGTATGTTTTGATATGTGGAATAAAATGCCAATTGCTTTGATTAGGTTTTACAAACCGCAGTGGAGTAAATCTATTTCTTGGCAACGGCCTGGATAATTAAATGGACGACGTTAGAGAAAATGGGGGTCTTTCCTTTGGTCGGGGTGGTGAGAAAAGAGCGGACCTCTTGTGTCAAGGACTGTTATTTATTTCAAGTTCAGGTTCAATCCATCACCATGTTGCCACCCCGACCTGTCCCAGAGCTAGCACCACATCTTTAAACTTATTACAGCGTCCCACCTCCCCCGTCCGATGATTGACGTTTCGTGATCAGCACGCCGGGGCGGGGATACACGGTGTTCTCGTCCAATCGTCTCTAGCGGGTGGAGTTTGGTCTCCATACTCCTGCTGTATGTCAGTTGCCAGTACTAGGCTAAACAAAAGCGGCGGAGAGTACTAAGGCAATCAAAGCTACACCGAGGGTATTCAAAAAACCTGCCGCAGACGCGCTAGAGCCTTCGAGGGAAGAGTCCGCGTTTTCCACAAGCCTCAGACGAGCGTTATTGCACGGGATTAGCACTCAGATTTAAAGTTGAAGCAGATTTTCCCCCCTCTCTCTCTTGCAGTGCAGGAGTGGCTAAAAGGCAACAGCAAGCGATTCAGATCAGATTTCATTTAGACCAGCTGGGCGAGAGCAAGAGACAGCGTTCTGCCTTTTTTCCCCTTCCCCTCTCTGGTCCAAGGAGAGCACAGGGGGTGCGAGAGAGAGAGAGAGAGAGACGGACTGAGATCCAAAGGAATTTCTCGGGGGTGTTCCTTTTAGCCTGAGAGAGAAGCTTTACTTGTCAAGAGGAGAGTGAGAGCCAGAGAACAGGGCTGAGATGGACGAGCAGCCGCGGTTGATGCACTCTCACGGAGTGGGGATGGCCGGACACCCCGGCCTTTCTCAGCATATGCCGGATGGCACCGGAGGGACGGACGGAGAGGGCAGGAAACAGGACATTGGAGACATTTTACAGCAAATCATGACCATTACAGATCAAAGTCTGGACGAAGCGCAGGCCAGGTAAGGAGCCGGATTGGAGATGTCTCGCACTCCATATTTGCCATAACCAGCTGTGTTGGTTAAGTGATATTTCTCTTAGAATACTCAAAGGAGCAATTACGGCTTAATAATTATGGACCATAAAACAATTAGCTAACGCGTGCTAGCCAGGATCAATAAGTAATCCCACCCCTAAAAACCACAGTTGCCCGCCAAACGCACCCCCCTCAACAGCGCACAACACATGTAAGTCGCTATCAAGCTACATATCAAAAATATTGGCAAAAACTTTCAAAGGCAGCGCAAATTTGTGAAATAACAAACTTTTCAGAACATTGACAGAAAGGAGTGTTTGTTTATGCGACGTATTTACATAGCCGCGGCTTACAGTATTGGGTATCTCATAGCCGATTATGTAGCTGTTTACCAGAGATATACATCTGTTCAGTTTCCCATAATTTCTGGAAATGAGATTACACAATTGCTCGCTACATGTAGCGGGTGTGTAGCTCCGGGGAATATTAATTGCCGTCCTTTTGATATTTAGTTTAATAAACCATGTTTCGCCAGGCTGAAGTGTCGTGTGGACGAGGAAAACATTTACTTTACCCTAGAAACCGCAAACAGCAATTTAGGAATATATAGGTAGACGTATTGTAAATGTATATTTTTTTACATCATCTGAATTTAAAAGGGATTACGCAGTACTGTGTCATTGGTATTTTTGTTTTATTTGATGAATGAAAGAAACGCACAAGCATATCATTTATTGTTGGTAATTAACTATATAGGTCGAAATTATGTCGGAGTTTATTTTGTGACACGTGCACGGTTGGCCACATACTGTACTTTGTTTACAGATAACGTGGTCACACTAGAGATTTAAAATATGAAGAAGACACTTCAAAAAACACAAGATCAACAAACTGTTGTCATTTTTAGTCACGATAAAGCCTATCAATATTCGTTTTTATGTCAGAAAACGACTGAAAAGTGATATTTGTGTACGCGTGTCTTAACACAGTAATTCCAGATATTTATGGTATCAAATATTTTAAAAATAATAAACAAAATGCTGGACAATAAATAGGCAGGTAAATACTTAATATATACTAATACATATTTCTAATGCCAATAACATTTATTAATGATGGATAGCATAGAGACAAAAGCATTTCCCTTTATTTGCATTGTGCAAGGTTTCGTCTATAGAAAATGTAAAGTAGTAAAAATGAAACAAAAATGATAAAATTACAGTAGCCTTTGCTTCATGAAAAAAAAATGAAGATTTTGTGTGACCAACCTCTGGAATTACTCCAATTTTTTGAAATTTAAGACATCTGTATTATTTTAAAACAATTACATTGTTGAAAGTAGTTTTCATTTTAGAAGACAGTTACAACTTGAAAATGAATCATTATTATATGTAAAAGTGTGTTTATTATTGTGTAAGATGAACTATAATTCACAATAACAACAACAAAAATACTTGCCGTAAAGTGGTATTTTGTTTTTGGTAAGGCAAAGCTGTGTTCACATTGAAGATACATTCCTTTAATGTAAATGTATGCACTGTAATTCATTGCTGGAATATGCACCCATTTATGATACATTGTATGAAAAACAGTTATGCTCCATCCTGCATCTAATGGAAATATTTGGTCAGTTTTGAGCCTTGTTTCTGAAAATCTTGTGTCATGTCAAATACTGTGATTGTAAATCTATTAAGTGGGCGTACCTGTTGTATTTTAGGAAACATGCTTTGAATTGCCATAGAATGAAGCCGGCTCTCTTCAACGTCTTATGTGAAATTAAAGAAAAAACAGGTAAAGCTGAACATTTATGTATTTATTCTTAAAGCATTCAACCTCACGCTTTTATACAGTATCTCTGTTCCATAGTTTAAAAGCTGGAGCTCAAAATCCTACACCACTTTTAATATTAAGTGTTGTCTTTTAAGTTACAAATGTTGCTTGCACGTTAGAGAAATTTAGTTTTAAAGTGTTTTTTCTTTTTATTATTATTTTTGCAAAATTAGGAAACTGTGTATAAGACAAGTCATGTGCACATAATTTCGCAATTTTGTAAAGTAATTATCTTATGCCATTATATACTGGAGTAGAGTGAATAGGATTATTTGTCAGTAGTAGGGGGGAAAAGTTGCAAAATATTTACGCAGATTTTCAGCAGCAGATACAGTGTTCTGTAGCTTTTAAATTTAAAGCGCTCGGCTACGGTTTAGGCTACCTAAAGCTCTAGGACTGCAGGACTGATATTGACAAAAACATTGGATAGAAATGTCACAATCAATTACGTGAAAAGCGAAGTTTGAAGCTGACATCCTACTGACGGCACTTTAGCACCTCAGTGCCTCTAACCAGAAATGTAAATACATTACATACCAGACTTTCCATGTTCTTCCGGGCTTTGAGCTAGGGTTTGTTAAAGGGAGAAGGCAGAATATGCCTTGTATGGCTAAGGTAAATCAATGTGCTGTTGTCAGTATATCTGTTGTTGGGAAAAAAAGAAAAAAAAAAAGATTTTGTCATTTTGAATGTTGTCATTGTACATGTAGTTCTGTTCCTAATATTATATAGCACCATGAAAACAACATAAGGTGCATTCCCTGACAGTTGAAGCTAAAGAAATGCTAAGTGAAGGCAGTGGGATAGGAAGCTTTTGTGGCTGTATTAGCACCTTGTCGAGGGAGCAGTCTGTGCGCATTGAGGTCCACGCAGTGCATGATTCCCAAACTATCCGCTCCACGGAGAGAGATTGTCGCGGTGGTGCTCCGTGGAGCACAGTGGTGCCTTTTTGACCATATTCGGGGGGTTTGAGTGCTGTCTGTGGGTGTCCTGCTTTGTGTCAGTGTGGTGGTTTGGTAGGGTTTGGTAGCGTTTGGCCATCAAAGGCAGCGGCCCGCGGAGTGCATGAAATTTCCCTTTGCATCCCTGCTGGTTTAGTCCCTATCAGCATGGCATAAGCGTGAGCTCCTTGGTGTTGCTCACTCCATTGCCTCGAGCTCAGCATTGTTTTAGCTTTGTTCTTCGTGAGCCAGTGGGATCCTGATGCTAAAAATCAAAGTTGTGTTTGACTGCGTTGTTAAGGGAAACTGTAGTGCTCCCGGATGGAGTCTGGGTATGTCTTGGTTTGCGTCCACCATGTCCCTCGTGCCTGTGTGTGTGTTTTTGAACAATTGCGTGCGTGTGTGTGTGTGTGCGTGTGTGTGTGCGTGTGTGTGTGCGTGTGTGTGTGCGTGTGTGTGTGCGTGTGTGTGTGCGTGTGTGTGTGCGTGTGCGTGTGTGTGTGCGTGTGTGTGCGTGTGTGTGCGCGTGTGTGCGCGTGCGTGTGTGTGTGTCCGTGTGTCCGTGTGTCCGTGTGTCTGCATTTGTTTGTTTGTGCATGTGTATGTGTATCCTTGCATACAAGTGTGTACAACTACATGTGTGTGTCTGAGACTGCTCTTTATGCGTGATATAATTAACTGCATGTAATTTTCTGCACATTTATATTTCCTTGGCATAAAACTCTTCAAATACTGGGGAGGAAATAACATTGAAAAGAAAATTAAAATTTTATTTTTAAAATATTGAGACAAAACTGTTTAAATTTTTAAGGCCCTTGACTTAAAAAATATTGGAAAATATTCCAAAAAATGTGGAAAATATTCCAGTGGATTTCACGATCTCCAACCACCACATGGAACGAAAGTAAACAAGAGTCTAGGTAAAGGAGGATCATTTCTTCTCCCTAATTAGCCCCAAAGTGTAATTTGCTTAGATTCAGTCGTTTCATTGCTGTGAAGCAGAGGCTGGCTCAGGGCCCGATGCTAAAAGCTGCTGTATTAGCATGCGGTTTTTTTGAAGTGTCGCCCCCCCCACCCCCCCCACTCCTGTAACACACCGTGAATCGACCACAGTCCGAGGAGAGCAGGGGGCCTTTTGGGCCTGCAGAGTTTCTCCTCTTTTTCTGTTGTTTAGCAAGATTGTTGGAGGAGTGAAAGAGTTATGCGTGGTGTTGTACTCCCTGCCTTCTCCCGGGGTTCATCCAGAGTTCGGAGCTGGATGAAGAACAAAGTGACTTGGACCTTTTCCTGACTGCTCACCCTGGCTTTTCTCCCAATGCTGGCAGGCAGGAACCGGGGTCTTGTGAACACGGGGGTATCCTGTTCTGTTTACTCTTTTGTAAAAAAAGAAGAAAAAAAAACTAAAAATGGGAAACTGTCTTGGAGGTGACTTTATGTATATATTGTTTACAATGACAAGTTTTGATTTAGGTCAGCTACTTTATTTCTTTTGTGGTGAGTGAAACAAACTTTGAGCGGGTTTATTTACCTTGGCTGCTGCTGTCCACTTTGGCCTGGCTTTCTGGCGGTGTTGGGGGGGGGGGTGCAGGGGGGGGTCCATTGAGTTGGCTCCTCAGGATAATAGCCCTGCAGGGGACTCCCTTTGACCCCGTCCAGTCTTTTGTCTCTCGTGAGGACTGTAGTCAGTCTTTGTTGGAGGCAGTGATGTGAGCTGTGTAATCCTGGAAGAGCTGCGTTGCACTGTATCCTGCAGGACCCCAGTCGAGGCTGTCCGTCCTGCGTAATCTGCACATGACTTGCCGCTGAAGTACAGCGAGCGTTGTGACGTTTGTAAAAATTCAAGGACTGGGATCAGAGAGTTGTGGCATTCTTTTTAGGACCAAGATGCTTTGATTCACTTATGTGAAAGTCAGGACAACAAACAAGACAACCGCTCAAAGACATGCTGTATTTATTGTATATTGTAAATATATATTTTAAAACTCTATGATATGTGGTAGATAGCTAGCTAGACCACTAGCAAGCCACTGTCGAAAAATGTTAAGCTTGACAAACTACCAGCTAGCAGTATGGGGTTAGATACAGAGTGAAAAGCATAAATTAAATAAGCATGAGTAGAAGTTACTTTAAATTGCTAACTGCTAATGGCATTGGTTTAGCTAGCTAACACCATTGAGACAGTGCACTGATGTAGAAATGACTAGGTATGTGTGTGGGATATTACAACTGTTCTTGCAATTTAGTTGTAGTGCTTTTTTTTTGGAATGACAATCATCTAAGTACCTTTGGCTTCATTACTTAAATGTTTATTTTGCCAATTGCTGTTTTACAGTTCAAAAGATTCACTCTTGTCCACATACACTGTGCTTCAAATGACAACATGCCATTTTTTAGAAAGTAAGCAAAAAGTTATTTTACAAAGCAGTGGTCTGGAGAACAGTGGTCTTACAGTGTACTGTGCTGCAATGGATGTGCACATTGGATTGCAAAAAAAATTTGACAGATTTGTGTTAATTATATGAATATGATAAATTTATATTTTGTTATATTTTGTTTCACACCTCCTCCCATCAGGCCAAGAGCTGAGCTTTATTCGGCAAAGTGCTTGGGAATGCTTAGATTTTTTTTCATGGTTTAGAATGTTTTTAATGAACGTTCATTACACTCATTGCAATTGATCTGAGTTATAAGTGAAGCACCAGTGCGGTATGTTTTCGAAAACATAAATTGTAAGCTGATGAAGCCTGAAAAAAATCTTTTTAAAAAAAAAAATAAATAAATAAATAATAAACTGACTTGCCTCTCTTGGCTGGCTGCCAAAATTGCTAAAAAGTCAAGACAAGTTGATTTTTAGAAGGAGGCTGCCCTTATTCTTGGCTTCTGACCACCGCGGTACAAAGATGGTCAAATTCTGAGGCGTCTGCGTTAAAGTGAGAGACGTTTCTCCATCTTAGTTTTAGTTTCAGTTTAATGTCAGTGCAGCCCTTCATCTCCCCTCTGCTGTTTGTGTTTGCTTTTGAATATAAAACATTTATGAAAAACACTGGCACATTTTATAGCTATTTTGGGCACCTTGAGGATTTGCTCTGGGGATTGCAAATGCCTCCATCACCTCATATTTGTGCAGTGTTCAATGTCTGAAAGATGCCTTTCATGTCTTATTTTAGGCTTCGTAAACTTGCTGATGAAGGTTCAAAGCCCACTTAAAGTGCACCAAGGGTATTCTCCCAAACATTGATTGATTCTTCACCATGTTTTTACTTTTTGTTTTTACTGTGTCATTTATAGATTGGTGGGAGCTTGACTTTGTAACTTTTAGATTTATTTCTTTTTTTAAGCATTTGAAACGTCGGATGTAGCCAGCATTATGTAGACGGCCTGTACAGGACACAAGATCGATTCGTAATTTCTTGGTATGCCCATGCAAACTATTTCCCTAGGTTTAGTTTTTAAGGCCCCTGGATGCTCTTAAATACCACCTTTGTCATCAGCCTTAAAATGACTCCTGAAACAACACACACGGGTACAGGACCAAAAATATCCCTCAATTAAAGATAATTCCTGTGTAAAAAGCAGCCTTTGTGTTTGCCTTCAACAGCAGCATTATATTGTCTCTCCTTTTAAACCGGCATGGGGCCAGACTTCAACCCCTCTGCATTTAATTTAGGGGGGGGGGGCAATCTTTTTTTCTTTTCACCCTATACAGGCAGCACTGAGATTATTCTCTGCAGCGAGGGAGAGAGAGGGAGAGAGAGGGAGAAAATGACTGTAACTTGCCTGTGACATTTACTAGGAATGTGCTGAGCACAGTGTGAAATGGGAACAGCGATTTTTGTCAGTTCTTTTTATATTTTTTAAAGACTCAGCCACTCTCCCCAGTTTTACATTGTTGCGGCCGGGTCCCAGGTGGATTGCAAAGGAGCAGCCATTAAAGTCGCAGCCAGCGTGTTTGTTGGGAGGGGAGGGAGGGGAGGTAGCCGGGTGCGACTGCGGCCTCTCCGCGAGTTTGCGGCGTGGCGACGCCAGCGTCAGCGGATCGGCAGCGGGGTGCACACCCATGCGCTTGTTTTCTCCTTACATGCAGCACAGAACTCACGGAACTCCTGAAAAATCGCGTAGGTTTCAAAGGCAGGTATCGTTTTGAATTTCACGTTTTGCGGCTGTGAGCTATAAAGCTGTACAGTGCATGGAAAAATCAGAGCCATGAAAACACCACAGCTTTTGATTATCAGTCCGTTTTGGATACAGGTGGGCTTACGTGACGACTTGCTCTGACATTTCCAGTTTAACGATGTGAAGGCCTTGCAGCAGAAAAGACGTAAGGCGTGTCCAAGAGTTCCCTGAAAACACTATCAATACAAAGAGGCTGGCAGCAGACAGCAGATGACTTGAATGACTCCTCTGAGCCATAAATCTGCTGGTCGGCTCAGTTGGGAGAGTCCAAACAGAGAATCCCAGCAATCTGAAATCGAAATGTCACCGAGCAAATTTGCCCGCGTGCAGGCAAATGGTTGGCTTCTTGAGGAGGGGGCAGGGTACGGGTGGGGGGGGGGTTGACTCTCGGGTTGCTCGGTGCATTGGGATGTCGGCCCCCTCAGTGGCTGGATTGCACCGAGGCGGTGACAGGCTCTGCTTTGGCCACCCGTGCATCATCTCAGCGCCCCCCCCCCCCCCCCCCCCCCCCCCCCGTCCTGTCCTGTCCCCCCCCGGCAGCTGACAGATCAGGCAGGGGAGAAGGCCAACCCCAGGCAGACAGGGGCCCTGAACTCTCGACCCGCTCTGTGTATTTTTACTGGAGCGGTTCTGCGGAGAGACGCGGGGCCGAGCACGGCGCTGTATAAACAAGCGCAGGGGCGGTGGGAGGAGGAAGGAGCCCTCTCTCTCAGACAGGCCTCGTTCCTGCCCCCCCCAACCCCCCACCACCCCCGACTCTTACCTCTCACTTTCATTCCAAACATGTTTGGATATTTTTCTAGCTGGAAGGAATGCAGAGTTCCACAGTGAGAGGGATTTGGGTTATTTATTTTGCCCAGGTGTGTGTGAGTGTAAGTGTTTAGGTGTGTGTGTGTGTGTGTGTGTGTGCATATTTGTGTGTCTGAGCGGGAATGTGTTCATGCATATGTGTGTGTTTGTGCTGTGTGAGTGTATGCATTAGTGTGTAGTGTGTCTGAGTGGGGTTGTGTTCATGTATACGTGTGTGTGCATGTGTGTGTGTATGCATTAGTGTGTAGTGTGTCTGAGCGGGAATGTGTTCATGTATACGTGTGTGTGCGTGTGTGTGTGTATATTGATGTGTACAAGCAGGATTGTATTCACGTGTACATGCATGTTTTTGCCGTGTATGTGTATTTTTGTGTCTTAGCGAGGCTGAGTTTGTGTATACGTGCATGTTTTTGCTGTTTGTGTGTGTGTGTGTGTGTGTGTGTGTTTTTGTGTCCTGGCGAGGTTGTGTTTGTGTATACGTGTGTGTTTGTGCTATGTGTGAGCATACGTGCCCGTGTTTGTGTCGAACCATCGCGCCTGGGGAGGTTGGCACGTACAGGTTGTCCGGGTCGGGAAGGGAAGCCAGACATCAGCTTTTACATTTTTGGGTGTCGGGTTTCAGGTCTGCGAGCTCTCTCGCTCTCTCTCCCTCTCTAGCCTCTCTCTTTCTCTCCCTCTCCCGCGCTCGCTCCCTCCTTTCTGGGGCTGACATCATGATCGGAGAGCTGAGGCTGCTTGTAGTGGCCACCCTGTCGCATCTGGCGTGGCTCAGAGCCCTCTGGCGAGAAAGCTTTCCTGCATTTACACCCTGAGTTAAGTTTGGATTTCAGCTTGGAATATAACCTTACAGCATCTTTGATTACTCTGTCGAAGATGTGGTGGAATCGGAGTAAAAATATTGTCCTGTTATTTGATATCTGAGTGGTCTTAGTAGTCAAACACAGTATACATCATGTACCAGTGATCTTTAAGTAAATGGATTGATCTAACTTATGGGGGGGAAAAAAAGTTGAAGCCTTAAGAAGGAAGTGCATTTGAATATTAAAATTGAATTTTAAAATGCCCTGAAGGCATAGGTTTGGAAGATAATCATGATTCAAAACATTTCTGTGTTATGCCACCTGCTCTGAATTAAGTTTCTAAATTCTGTTTTGAACATGACGAACAAGGAAATGTCAGTGAATTTGCCTTGTCACTTTTCCCCACTTGTTGTCACCACTGCCCCCTCCCTGGGTGTCGTTATGGAGGGCTGTGGACATCAGCTGGGACACAGCCAGGCGGTCCAAAAATACACAGTGACAAATTCCCCCCCACCACCCCTCCCAACCCCGAGAGATTGTGCCTGGCTACCTCCAGGACCCCTGGTGTCACGCCACTGCTAGGATTATTTATATAGAGCTGACATCACAATAGAAACAAGCAGAGAGCAAGCCAACAGCAGCCAGCTTCAGACTGTTTCTGTTGAACCGCTGGTCTGGATTGCTCTCAGATAATACGCTGTTGCTCCAAGCAAAAACTCCAGTCAAACTCTCCGCCTCTAATGGGCGAGGAGATTTTCCTGCAGGATTCCATGCAGGTGGGGTCGTCCCGAGGCCTGTGGAAACGCACCGGAGCTAAAAAAATGACCTTTTTCTGCGTCTCAGTCTATGAAACGCGAGTGACCTTTGATGGAAGCCTTTGTTTATAATGGCGGGTTTTCTGGAATTTTCTTTTTTGCAAATGTTCTGCAGCACGCTACCTGGTGAAGATGCAGCCATTTAAAGGGTGAATTTGGAGAGCTGTCCTTTGAATTTTTTTTTAGCACAGGGAAAGTGTTTAGTCAGACCTACAATACATTACCTCTGTAGCGGTATGACGGCTGTTGACTCCGTGTGCTGGTACATACAGAGGTATACATTAAAGGTAAACTGCTCACGTGCCGTTTCCCTGAGGTACTGTGGGAATGGCCGTACGTATGAGGAGAAATTCGGAGCAATATCCCTGACGTCCTTTGGAACAAAGCAGATTTAGTAAAATTTAGACTGAATAACTCGGCCAGATGTTCCATTTGGTTTATGTTTTTATCTCCCTAACCATCTTGATTCTGACCTAAACAGTAACCATATGGAGCTAACAGTACAGAGGCCAGGCTTATGAGTGGGGTTGTCTGTGAACCCCACCACACTGTTGCAGAGTCTCTTACGTACATTACATTACATTACATGACATTACTGGCATTTAGCAGACGCTCTTATCCAGAGTGACTTACATAAGTTGCAGTTATATACATGTTTACCGTTTACACAGCTGGGTATTTATTGAGGCAATTCTGGGTTGAATACCTGTCCCAAAGGTACAGCAGCAGTGACTGAGCGAGGAATTGAACCGGCAACCTTTCAGTTACAAGTCCTGCTCCTCACCATTATGATACACTGCCGTTCCTTATGTTTTGGAACACTGACACATTAGAAAGGTGAAAATTTGGACACCTCAGCTGTTCTGTGTTTTAGAGTTTGGAGCTCCCCAGTTTGACCGCGCCATTCGGAGTAACCCGGTTTGGAACAAGGGCCTCTTTCATAAGAGCATACCTGCGCGGCTGATTCAGTCCTCAGGCAAATCCCTCTGAACGTGCCCTTGTTTGTCAAAGTCACGGCTCCTCTCTCACAAATCCCCGGTGACGAACCGGACGGGTTCTGTCTCCTTTCCATGCCAAAGCGGAGATTTATCGAAAAAAAGTTGGCAAAAAGCAAAGTTTATTTTTATTCCAAATATATTTCAAACGGGCCGAGCACTCACTCTTATGACCTTTTCCTGTGACTCTTATATTCTGGGGGGGAAACCTGCTCAACAATAACCTTAAATAAATACATGGCGCATTTTAAAAAATATAAATTACGTACTGCTAGGGGGTTGCAAGGGGGACGAATGTTCCATTTTTACTGTATACTTTTTAAAAAATGTACATTACTTCTTTTCATGATTGTTTTTTTTTGCCACTCATTGTTGTTCTGATGTCACGAGCGCTCTGATTAATCCTTTCTTTATCCGGAAGAACAATTAGCTGCAGTTTGACAATGAGCTGCAGAGTCTGAGGAGAGAGGCTTTTTAATTAGCATTGCCTTTGAAAGGATGGAGCCATTATGCATTGTTTTCATATTCACCACTCGAACAATGGCGGTGGTGGTGGGGGTGGGGGGGTGGGGGGGGATGCAAGCTTTTGATTTCCTCCTCTATTAATACAACTATTTATAGTCGGAGAGTGTCACGGTAATTGGCTTCATGAAAAACGCATAAAGAAAAAAAATTTTAGAGGAAGGACTTGGTGAGTGTGTGTGTGTGTGTTTTTTTTTATCTGGTGGTTTTCAAGTCTTGCAGGGTATTACAGCTCGAAATTCAAGCCATCTGGAGTCATTGTTTGTTCAGTTATTAGCAATATATCATTACATATGCTTCTGACAAATCCATGTTCAAGCTGGGCTGGAGATTCGCTGTACATATGTAGGAAACGTAACTAAAAACAGACAGAGCTCTGGGACCTCAACGTTTGATATTTTTATTATCTATTATTTTTCATTTAGGGATGTGCACGGTTTGTACGTTTGGCAGTGTAGTGCTGATGGTATGTGACTCTAATCTTATATTTTTCACATAATGAATTCGTTTGATTTTTAAAGTGTATTCAATGTTTAGCTCGTGCAAAAAATACGGAACAGTTTATTTTCACAAAGACTGAAAGTCCAGACAGTCAGTGATGTTTTCAGGACTGTTCCTGCACATTTTTATCCCTCTTGAGAACATAATGAAAATGGCTCCTCCTCTCCAGCGTAAACAAACAAATGACAGAGAGCTTTTGACAATAAATTGTAGTGGTCCAAATGCATTCTGCAAATGCTTGAAATTTTGAATGGAGTGGAACAGAGCGATTACTCAAGTGAAACATTCACCGAGTGAGTTGCATTGACTGCCTCCTTCTTCCTTGAAACCACAGCACAATATCCAATTTTCTTGCAGGCTGTGTCTAAATACTATTAGGTTGCATGTCATGCGCCCATTTATTAATATGACTAGAGACATGATGTAATGTTGCTTCATGTCTTATATCATAAGTCAATATGTGGCGTTTTACAGAGGTCAGTGGGACAGTACTTGATTATGGGGAGATGAGCTCAAGATCATTTTAGATCATGGTTATTTTTTTATGTGGAATGAATGAATGAGATGAAATTTCATTCATCTGAAGCATGGACACAATAAAAATTGATTTTGAATTTTTTATCACATTCCTAGGTGAAATTCCCAGAAAAAGGGGAAGAGGTTAGACTTGGTCATCTTAATAACTCTGCTTAATAAAATTTCTAGAAATAAATGCATTTGTATGATCAAATTAATCCCGGCGTATAACTGTTGTTTTTTTGCAAACCCACAGAGATTCTCTTACCCTCTCAGAGCCCTGTGTCCCTTTCAAACGAACATCTGTACGTGTGTCAGCCAGCTGATAGTCTACTACAGTTCCTAACACTGCCAATGTGGAAGTCAATTAAAATAAAACATTGGAGCCGTAATGGCGGCATCCAGGGACCTGGGTTTCCGATGATACGGTTCAAAAAAAGGAAATGAAAAGTGTCCCGTTTTGATTTGTTGCTGTCCACTGCAGCACTTCAGTGCTTTCAGATGAGCATAAGGGTGATGGTTATGGCCAAATGGAATTCAGATTTCTCATTTTTGATGAAAGGGTTTGCAACTTAATGTAACTGCATGCTACAGCCAAGCTCTCTGCTGTATCCCAGGCCTTTCCCCATAGGCCTAGGGCAGGTGCATCAAATGGCCCAGGTGCTGATTATACTTGTATTATACTGATATTTGCCAACATATGTTTCGGTGGCTAACTCCATTAAAAATCAGTCTGCACTTTGCAGGCTATACCACCTACTGAATATGTTTTGCATTATGAGAGCAACTTTCTCTGCAGTATATTTAATACTAACAGCTAATGCTGTCAAAACTGCCAGCTAATGTTGCTGATATTGCCAGCTAGAATTTTTTGGAACATGCTAGTCGTACATATCCTGTAAATGAGGGAGGAAGCATTCAATGTTTTAGCCACAACATATGCTAAATATAATGTACAGTGTGTAAGGTGTGAAATAGATCCTTGTTAAATTTGTGACACGCTCTCCCATTGGCAAAAAGGTGGGCTGTGAATTGTGATGGGCATGGACATTTGCATTTTTTTCATGGTGAATATTTTGCTGCTGAGCATGTTTGACCATAAATAGAAATACGTTTTAATTTTACATTTTTAAAGTTCTTTTAAATCCCATTATTAGTGTTAACAAAGGGTGAGGCTCTCATGACACTGTGCTGTAGCACAGACCAAACATTCGTCCCCTTGATGTCCTCGGAAGAGGACTCGCCGGACGGTCATTTCTCGGTCAGTCACGTGAGCGGAGCTTCGCTTCTGTTGCAGCCTCCATGGTGATGCAGGAACTGTCTTGTGAAAGACACCAAACACTGCAGCTACTCTGTTAATGCCTTTCAGTCATCATCGGATCAGTAATGCTTTTTATTCTGTGGATAAAGTAACAGGAATGTCGGCGCAAGAAAGGGTCTACAGTTTTTCTGATAAAATACGTCGTGTTTACTTTCAGTGGACGGACGCCCCCCCCCCCTTTTCTGAGAGATAATTACAAATCCATATATTGGCAGTCAAACAGACATGCTTCAGTAGTGGCATAATGCATTTTGTGTTCTGTTATTACCCAGCTTAAAATCTGAACTCACGCGCAATTAGGAGTCCTTATAAATTATGCAAATTATCACTGGCGTAATTGAGACATGTTAATCATATTTTAAGAGCCTAATTACAGAAATATATAACAGCACTGTGATTTGGTAATTAACTGAGATAACAGGTTTGAGTGAAATGACTCTGCGGTGGAGGTTCTTCTTGCAGGTACCCATCTTGTGTGAGGTCAGAGAGGACCTCAGAAGTCACTGACCTTTTTCTTTTTTCACAAAGTGATATTGTGACCGCTTCTTTCACACTCTGTGTAAGCTGCCCGTGTTTAGCTCTCTCGGTCGTCGCTCTTTAATTGGTCTTTAATGGGCACGTGCAGATGTGAGCCCGCTGTTTGGTTTTTGTGAACAGCGCTTACCTGGGTGACCTCGGAAGGGGAAGCCTATTTCTATCGACGTGTGCGCAGGTGAGAAGTGACAGATGAAGGTGGAAAATAACCCTCCTCTCAAGGGCGACCAGAGTTGTTTTTCAAAGTAAACCGAGGCAAAGTGACGGGTGGATGCACCAAGCATTTCTCATTCTGCCTTGTAAGGGCCAACCAAGCACTTTCCTCAGGTTTAATTTTCTGCTTATCTATTTCTTTATTAATTTTGTTTTTTTTAGGTAGGTGCCCTTGTCCCATGCATTGTGCTGGTCTCATGTTGTCCACGGTATGTAATGGAGGAGTGTGATTATTACAGAAACAGTAAAGGCTAAAGCACTGCAGTCAGAGGTGCTGTGGTGCTATGCAGTGTCCCAGGCTCAAACCAGCAGCTTCCTGCATACAAAACCAGTTCACACCGGTACTCTGCCTTTTAAAGGCCATTCAAAATGTGTCAATATGGAAATATGCTAGTATATTTTAACATATTTATTAGAAAATAGAATTTAAATTGGACTACAATTTTAATTTCTCTGTGAAAGTAAACCAGTAGTAGATAATTAGACCCAAGCAAAGCGAGATGTCTGGTGATGTTTGCTCTGAAGGGGGCAATATTAGCAATTCAGTGAAGAGTGCTGTTTAATGTATTTTTCTGAAACCGAGGAGCACTTTGACACAGAGAGAGGGAGAGAGCTTCTCTCCACATTATAACTTAACATTATGAAGATCTCTCTCCGATAATCTACTTTATTTTCCTCCGTTTTTAAGCCCTATGGTAATTTTGCAGCACTGATCTCTTCGGTTACCTAATACAGCAATATTGGCTATCCTGCAAGCTCGTTGCTTTATTATGAAATTGCTTCTGTACTTTTTTTTTTTTTGTATGACAGATATCACATTCACATCCATTAGGGTTAAATGGCTTGCCACTTATTGTTTCAGAAATTTTCTCTGAAATTTGCCTGCGACCGCGCTGTGTTTTCGTCGGTCGGGGACTCGCTAAATCGTGCAGGTGATGCGCCTCACGGCGACTGAATTAGCAGGCGTGTTCCTCTCTGTGTGCCTGTGTAAGGCAGCAGCAGTGGGCATTGCTCCTATTGTCCGTTTCTCAGTTTTACCCGGGATTAGCTCCGAATCCCTCAGCAGCGTGGGCTAATTCCTGCTTATGCACGCCAGGCTGCGGGGATTCCAGGAAAGAAATTCCCCCCTCCTTTCTCCCTGCTCCTTCCTTCTCGTCCCGTTTAATCTCCCCAATGTGTTACAAACGTATTAAAATCCCGCAAATTTGTTATGTATGTTAAATTTAATCGCCGGCGCCACTTTCAACTCCAGTTGCCATACCAACACCCCGGGAGTTCATTTTCTTTAATTCGGGGGCTGGAATCTCATTTCCTCCCTGCCCTGCCGCCGGAGCGGTGACGCCAACGTCTAGCGGCCAGCTCACAGCGCCGATCGCCGAGCGCGGACAGCCTATGAGAGAGCCCAGACACCTAGGCAGCGGAGTGCCGGGCGGCGAGCAGGGCTCCCTTTCCTGGCTCGACTTAGTAAAAATGACACAAATTAATATACACTACTTAAACCAGACCAAGATTAATGGTCCTCTTTCGCGGCGGCTTAGCCCAACTGTCAGTTGCCGGGCGCTCGTTGGACAAAATCAACACTAATCAACATTTATTCCCCCCTTTTTGCCCTGGGCTTGGCGGAATGCGAGATGACTGTGCCGTTAACCCCCCCCTCGTCCCCCACCCCCCCCCCCCGGTCCATCTCGCTACGCTTTTCGCCCCTCATCCAGCTGCACCATACATCAGCCCCTGCCCTGCACCTCTCCTCAAAGGCCTCCCCGCACAGGTCTCTCTCTGTCAGGCCCGTGTGATAGATTTCCTCTTCATTTGCATGGGATTTTTTTTTCTCTCTGGGTAAAGTGAGGCACTCGCTCCCTTCCCAGCGGTGTGCACGCGATGTACCCCCCCTTTCTCCCCGGATACGCCGCGTTCTTATCTTCATCCCGGGCTCCATACGGCGTTGCATTGCGTAGCCTTCTCAAACGCACGCATGCATTATGGATGCACACGGGAAGCTGATGCCCCCCCCCCCCCCCCCCACAAAATCGGGCCTATTTGCAGTTTCCTGCATTACTGGGAGGCAGAGAAATCACCCTGTGAGAGCAGGATGCACAGGATGGGGGTGGGGGGGGGGGGGGGGGGCAATGCTAGCCACGCTGAATACCTGCGCCCAATGTTATCCTTGGATTAGCACCTGTCTCCTGCTCTGCCTATTCATCGGCTTCCAATTTCCCAGGCCTTCACGCAGAGACGCTCCTGCAGGCACTGAGCATGCCCAGGAAGGCCTTTCTCCCTGCACTCAGCTGGGGATTCTGCTCCATTCTTATTGAAAACCCTTTTAATTGTAAGATGTGCAGTTTGCCCCCCAAAAAAAAGAATCCTTCTGTAGATATTCAAACAGATACTTAGTTATTGAATTTTTACAGCCGTGTTTAATTGCATGATATAAAATCACACGGAACAGTCTTACCTTGGCCTGACGGCCCAATGGAAAGGGAGCTTTTCAATTACTGATGGTAATGCAATTCATATTGCGGGCATGCAATAAGGATATCAGCATTCCTAATCTGCTGGGGGCTTATTATGCGGATCTGACTGTTTTTCCTCGCCACCGAAGGTTCTGAATCGAGGCTCTGGTGGGATTGGGGCTGGTGGGGTGGGGGGGTTGTGGGGGGGGGGGTGTCAATAATGGAAAGCTATGCATCACACACAGGAGTGCCTCTCTGTGCCTTATGCTAATATATGTTAATAAACCCCGTCATTACTTGGCTCTCCGATGACGCACAGAACAAAGGGGACCTCCGCGTGTCCCCCGTCACCCGGGGGGGGGTGCGGTATGGCGACAGGAAGCATGATAAAGTGAGAGTGATAAATTTAGCCCCCGTCCCGTGATGCAGGAGGTTGTGTGAGTAGTGCCCGCTCAAAAAAAAAAAAAAAAAAGACAGCTGAAATGTCATGGCCCTCTCTCTCCACGGCGCTACGGCCCAGCCCACCGTGTGCTGATTGGTTGTCATCAGGGCTGCTGATGTGGAGTGTGGAGAAACCGCTGTCTCATCATGTAATTCTCCTTACAATTTCTGTGCAATGGTTTGCATATCTTTCCAAAAAAACATTTTTTTCTGTTACAGTTTTTAGTTTCACAAAATGATTGACAAGAAGGACTTTTTTTTTTTTTTTTTCTTTATTCGAGTGATGTCCGATGAGTGTGTGCCTAAAGGGTTAGGACTCCGTGCTGTTTCTTTAAGGAAATCATTAATTGTTTTCTGAATTGGGCTCAAAGGGAGGCCTGACACAGGCAGCTATGTTGTTGAGATATCAATCCTCTTCACCTTTCAACGGAAGAAGTACAGAGGAAGGCTTGAAGCTTGTCAGTGGCTGTCAGGTGTGTCAGTGGCGGACGCAGTGAATCCCGCATGTATGTGTCAAAGCCATTAATGCTTCTACTTGTGCGACCGTCATAACATGCGACCCCCGCGGAAAACAAGCCGACGTTTTTATGACTCAGCAAAGTAGGCCTAATTTACGACAGTTTCTATCTTAGTGCTGTGGTGTGACCAAGTCTGACATCGTTCCTGAGCTGTTCGTGTCCCAGACTGTGGTTTTTGGGTTGTGCTCTCTGACAGACGCATTAGCCAAAGCAGAGAGACTTCCATGTTGTGTCCCGGCGACAGCAGAGGAATTATCGTGTTCTCTGTACTCCTGCCACAGAGAACTCCCTGAAACTATTTCATCTCTGCAAGTCTCGAAGGAAAGGCCGCTTCAGTTCTTCAAATCTGAACTGCAATTCTCATACGAGTGTGGAAGAGAGAAAATAATCTGTCTGACGAAATGAAATGTTTTCCAAATGGAACGAACGGTGGTGCTGTCCAAAACCCAGATTAGCATCAGAGAGGCGAAGCCAGGCAGTTAAACGCCGCCTTTGGGAGGAGAAATTGTTTTAAAAACCAATGTGTCTCCTCTGACACTGAACAAAGAACTGCAGCAAGGTCCAGCCGTGGGGAGCATCCAGAGCTGGAGCAAAGTCCGGCTTTTACTTTTCTTCCAAGAGCTCTTTTTAAAGCCCTGTGCTTCGCTGCGTATGCAAATCCAGAAATATAACCGTGAAAAAAAGAAGGGGGGGAAAAAAAAAACCAGGGGTGGCTTTGGATGAATTTCGATGAAACTCTGCGACAGTTTTGCTCAAAGACACCTTTGGAGACGCGCGGTGCCGTCCTCCTGGGGGTGTGTTTACATAACTAAACCAATCTGTGCTCGGCAGAACCGGCGGCAGAGAACCGGCAGCCGAGAGCCCGCGCCGATCTGGGAGAGGTGCTCCAGGTGGGCTCTGCGGATCTTTAAATAGACTCCCTTTGCACGTGGGGCGGGGGGGCGGGGGGGAAATTAGGATAAGCAAGTAGGCCTTCTGCCGCGGAAAGGACTGAATTCTGCAACGCGAAGGGGGAGAGCACGCCGGACTTGGATCGGTTCCCGGCGCAGACATGAGTGACATCGCAGGTAGCTTTTAGCACAGCGGGGTGAAGTACGGGATCTTTCGTAGGGGTCAGCGCTTGGCACGCTCACTTGGCAGCCGAAGCACGAAAAAAAAAACCCTTATGTCCGGGAGCCGGCAGAGGGTACCTCTGAAAGAGCCCTCACAACGCAAAAGCAGAATTTAACCGAGGAGGGAAAGGAGAAAGAAACATTACCGAGTTTCCTTTGAGTCAAAACATTAGACACATATTTGATAATTGCCTATATTTTCACCTGGGTGTTAATCCCATCCCACAACACTATCTTGCATGTTCATGTTCTGCAAAATGAAAATCTTAAAAATTGAAATATTTCTAGTTTGAACATAAATTGTGAGCTTTTTCAGAGAATATCAAACTCCTACTACTTAGAGAGTAATTGTAAAAGATCCTGCCCCTAGTTCCAAAGTAAATGTGGTTTCCCAACTTTCTGTCCATCATTCTGACAGTAATCACTCTCTGAACAGGAATAGCAGACATTATTTTCTTTGTACTGAAACCAGAACACAAATGCGGAAATTGACCTTGGTAAACAAACCGGCAAATGAGCCCTCGCACATTGCCGAACGCTGGAACGTGATGAATGTGATTGAGCATTTCATTCTCAGTCCCTACCCCTCATACAGTAAAAGCTAGAAGTCCCCTTCCTCTCCCTACCATATCCCTTCTGTTAGCCACACTGCCTTCGACGGCGTTAGTTATGCGCGGTTAACTCCTGCCGGTATTCTGTAAATGGCTGTCATTTTTTTTGTTCTTCTGCATAATCAGCATTATCATATTCAGCTGTGTCTGCTCACACACCTTTCTGCAGAGTTTGGGAAAGGGGGGGGCGTGTAGGGGGGGTTGGGGGGAGGGTGCTGAAATGGCATCTGGACTTCCTTCCAGACGGCGGGCGGCACGGTGATGTCGTTGTGCAGTTACCTTTACCTGCTTCTCCAAAGGTGACCTGCTCCCTGCCGAGGCCACCTCGGGTTCCTGGCCTTGTTGTGGGAGAACTGCACGCTCCGAGTACGTGCCCGATGCACCTTTCATCCTGTCTGCGTACCTGCGTACCTGCATACCTGCATACCTGCATATGCATGCATACCTATATGTGCGTATTTGTAATTTGATTATTGATAGGTTTTTTTACCTGCTCAGTTTATTCTTTAGTAATGTTTATTCTTTAGATGGTGAGCAAGGGATTTTTTTATGACAGAGGGACTGAAATAGATCTACTAGCCGAACAGAAATTGGAGTTAGACACCACATGCACACAGCCTGTGGGGTAAATATAGACCCAGCAGAATGTTTTTCCTCTGCGCCGAGAGCCAAGGAGAGTCGGCATACAAAATGAACCCACCTTGATGTTTCTAAAGACGCGCGCGTGTATTAATAGCTAGCTGGAAAAAAAATACGTGTTCAAACTAATGCCGCTGACCGATGAGGATGTAGTGTGGGGCTTCAATTTAATTTAAAAGCAGAATTCATCACTGTGAATTAGGAGGTTGCAGCAAAACATTTAGCAAATTAGCCAGTGCGTGTTTCTTTAAAACTGTTTGGCTTTTTTTTTTTTTTTTGGTGGGGGTTGGGGGGCCCTGCTGAAGGATTGGTCTTTGCAGTAAAAATGTGCACAGCCTCAATTGCTGCTGAGCTGAAGAGCAATTTAATCTCCCCTGTTTGTTACCGAGCTGTTTTAATTTATCGATGGCGGCGTTCTGTATTTTTAATGAAAATGTCAGTTGACAACAGGCCTCAGCGGTAACTGCCCACAAATTCATAAACCCCTCTCTCCCTCCTCACTGTCTCCCATTACTGGACCTTAGCGGGTTTTGATTGTTTCGGCGAACCCCTACTGAAAAAAAAAAAATCCTCCCTGATAAGATGGTATTGATAATTCGATATTCGGAAAACAGAAGTGAGATAAAAAGGGGTTAAGAGTGTTGAGGGTAGTTTAACCTTGATAAAACAGTTGTTTCAATGAGGTTGATTTCTTCCCATCTATCTTCATCCATCATGGCGCGGCTGAAGTATGCAAATGAAGCCCACAGATAGGAGTACAGTGCGGTTAAATGGGCCGTTTCAAATGTTCGCTGTACCGCACTGACAGGGTGATACTACTTACTGTCCAAATTTAGTGCGCCTTCCGTGATTTTCCCAACCCCCCCCTTCCAGGCCACCTCCCCCCCCACCCGCAACACACACACACACACACACGGAAGCGCATGCACAATTTGAAGTCACACAGCATAGTGGAAAGATGGTGACTCATAAAATATTAATACCATGTAGAATTTTTTTTTTTTTTTGCTCTGGCACATTCCTCTTCATTCTCAACTGTGTCAGCACAAACGAAACCCGTTATCTCTCTGCATTTGTATTCGTTTCAAAGCTCGTTTTACGATACTCCCCCCCCCCCCCCCCTAATCGTTAAAGAAGAAATCTCTCTGTGGTGTTAGTGTTGCACACAAGCGTCATTGTACACTTTTCAGAACAAGACTCTCAGAGCATCATCAGTGGTGCATTAAAAATGACTTTGAGCTGAAGAAAGACAATTGAAATTGTGATTGCAATTGCAAGAGGAATTCTGTTGAATTTTTCATCCCTAGCCTTCTATTTAATTCCTGTAAAGTGTATTTATCTCCTGTTTTACTGTTGTGTGTGTGGATGTGTGTGGCTGGGTTTGTGTTTCATTTTTTTGGTTTATGAGTTATGTGAAAACTACTCTGAGCAGCATGTGGGGTTTTATAATTTTACTGTGCGGTGCTATCAGGCATTTTATTAACAGTCCCCCAAATGTTTGTCTGTTTATTGAGCTAATTGGTGGCATGGAATGTGTGTTTATTAGGCTTTTTTTATGATGCCAGCATTTAAGTTTTTATGGGGAAATGCATTCCAGAGTGTTTTGGGTGCTGTGTGTGTTTTGGAAGGTGCTGGTGTTTGGCTAACACAGACATTGTTAAAATGTCCTACCAGTTATGTGTTACGACTTTTAGTCAACATATTTCTGAGATTAGCCTTTAATGTTTACAGCAGAGACACATATAGACATAATAAAATAATGATAGCATAGTTAATAAAAACAAATAACATTTTGACTGAAAATAACAACAGTTATCTTGCCAAGTTTTACTCGCAGGATTTTTGATTTCTTTAAACAGATAAATAATAGGATTATGTATTTCATGCACAAACCATTGTGGCTGTTTTCTGTGGACTAGACTTCTTTTTTATATTACAGAATTGTCTTGCATTGAACAGACTGCTGTTCTTCAGTAAGCTGAGTATCTGAACTTTGCAGAATATGACTGATTTATCGCATTCTGCCTAGAAGATTGATTTTATTCCTTTTTCTATTCTCGCACTTCACCGCTCATTTCAAAGCACGCCCGCCTTAGAAGGTGGGGATGATACTGTACGTTCCTTTTTATTGGTCAGACATAGTGAAGGTACAGCTGTCAGTCTCCTGCCAGGTTCTTTTTAATATGCTCTCTGGGTGGGTCTGAGGATGATTGATAGCCGTAGGAGCCTATCAGGCGATGAAGCCAAACAGTGTCTGTCTGGAGCCTGTTACAAGCCAGGAAAATACATGTAACCACTGTAGCCCTAACCACTGGCCTCCACTGGAAACTATGATAATTAATGACCTTCATTTGCCGTAAAATGTCATGACTTGATATGTAGTCTCACATGGATATGTGAGTTACTGCTTAGAATATAAAGTAATAGAATGTGTTAACCTCTTTAAAATATTACAGGGTTTTTTTTTTTGATTGCCACACAGCTGGGCAAGTATGTGAGCGCAGCAAAAATCCATTTTACCGAAAGGAGGTTAGCAAGCAGAGGAATATCTTCGATAATAATGCAGTAATTGTCGGTTTAGTTCAGGTGCATAAAAACCTCAATGTTTTTTTTTTTTTTTTTCTGTCGGAGATAAGCGTGACATAATTAGTTGATGTGCTGCATCTGCGTCCTCCTATCAGGCCTGGGAACGCGTTGTTTGCCGTTTGCTTAATGACTGCGTGTCTGCAGGTAGCCGTCCGCTTGATGGATTTATTGAAGGGAGAACCTGAGGCGGTTTGCTGGGATCGCCGGGTCTGTGGTCAGAGCGTGTGGGGGGGGTGGGGGGGTGGATGGTGGGTGCATCACCTCGGTGGCGCCTCCTCGAAAATCGCTCTGCGGGCACAAGCGGCACAGGCCACGCCCTTCTCCTCTGATTGGATATGCCAGCGTCTATATCGGGTAGCAGTGTAGGGTAGTAGTAAGGAGCAGGGCTCGTAACTGAAAGGTTGCTGGTTCAATTCCCTGCTGTGGCACTGCTGCTGTACCCTTGGGCAAGGTACTTAACCCAGAATTGCCTCAGTAAATGTCTAGCTGCATAAATGGATACTATGTAAAAATTGTGACCTGTGTAAGTCATTCTGGATAACAGTGTCTGCTGAATGATAATAATGTAATGTAATGTAATGTAATATATCTCTGTTTATATATACATGATCCTGCCGCCTTCCTGCTGAACCCTGAGGTCTGCTTCTCAGGTCACGCCCTCGTTGGGAGGAAAGAGAAAACAAGGTCACAAAAAAAAAAAAGCTGGAAGTGAAGTAAAGTGAAATCATAAAAGGCTTTTACGATGGTCTTCCAGGAGCCGGCCATTCGTCTCAGGCTGCTGATGGTTTCCCAGGCCCTGCGTCTGGCGATCGGGGCTCTGAATTTCTTTCATGACACCCCCATTATAAATTACACCACCCACAGGCCTCGTTTCCTTTGGATATTGTGGAGCATGTTGGGTCAGCATCCACCGACGCGCACCAAGTGGTAAGACGACTGTGGTGGCCCGTGACAGCGGGCTACATGCAGGGAGAGGAATGGAGAGTGTGTGTGCGTGTGTGTGTGTGTGTGTGTGTGTGTGTGTGTGCGTGTGTGTGTGTGTGTGTGTGTGTGTGTGTGTGTGTCAGGGGGAGGGAGGAGGGGAATGATGTGGGAAGCACTACCAGGCACGACATGCAAAAGGCTCCTTTGAATCTGCTGGGCTGGAATTATTTATGACGTCTGAGAAAGCGGAGATGCTGACCGGAGTGGAGAAGGAACCGTCAGTGACAGCGTGACAGTGTGTGTCCGGGCTGCACCGCCTGCCAGCGTGGACAGGGCCCGGTGCCTGGCGCTCGGGCCTGGGTCGGGTTCTCTGGGCTCGGCCCGGTTCTGGGGGTGAGTGAGAAATTCCATTTAGAAACCGCATTTAGGATGGAAGTGGGGAAGGTAATGGAGAGGCTTTGTGATGACCTCGCGACGCCCCGCGTCGGCCTCCAGACGGAAGGTGAGCATGACACCCACCCGCAGCATGTGCTGCAGTCGGCTGTCACCGGCTCGCGTATCTGTCATGCGCCTGTCCTGTCAGCGGCGGCGGGACAGACGGGTGTCACCCCCCGTCAGGGCAGATGGCGGCTGCGACGGCGTGGCCGAGGTGAGGCTGAGTCGGGTGGAAAGATGGCCGACGCGGCGTTTGTCCCGCAGACATTTCGGGCGCCCGTCCGCTCGTGTCAGGGGCTCGCGTTTGAGCTGCACCGTGCGTGCACCCGAGGGGGGGGGCTGTCCTCTCCTCTCCTCTCCTCCTGGCCTCCTGTCTGTCCCTCACCGCCACGGCTTTTATACCCCACCCGCGTCTCCGCGGAAACCTGCACTGAGAGCCGAAACTTTCCCCGACACCTAAGTGCACGCCACAGAAAGAACGGCATTGTGGGTGAAGGAGGGGGACGTCAGACCTTTTAGGCAGATGCAGAAATAAACGTCCACATTATAGCTGATGTATATCGCCCCAGTTGTTGTGTTTTTTTTTTTTTCTTCCCCTCTTTTCCTCCCTCTCTTCATGTTCGCTTTGCATCCTGCATTCGTGTGTAGGGATTATAAAAGCTCCTGGCAGAAGCCTAGCTCCTCATTTAGGAGGCAATTTCTTGCAGTTCCCTGCTGTTCTACCTGCCAGCGTGTGACATTTCTCCTGAGAGCAGTGACGTGTAATAGCGGGAGTGAAATTACTAATGCAAGCCCCTCCGTTCCTCCCCAGCCCGCACCGCGCACTGGACTCCATTTCTCCCTGCTTGTGTATATTTTAAGGAAATTTGAACTAAGCCATTGGCAGGCCAGACAAAGGTTCCACTGTCTCTAATGCCCTTCAGACTGAATATTAAGGGCACCCTTTGTGCCATGTGGAATGATCCCCCCCCCCCCCCCAGCAGCGCTCAGCCTATCAGAGCGCGTGTTTCCGAGGTGCCTGCGAGTGCATTAATATTTAACGGCAGAGGTGTATCTGAGACGCAAGGAGAGCATATGCGGAGGATGTTGTTTATAATATCAATGAAGGTACGAGCTGGATTGGCGGGGGCCGCCTCAGTGTCCCGTCCCCCCCCCACCCCCCCCCTCACCGGTGACAGGCCGCCTGTCCTTCACTCCCTCGGCCCTCTCTTCTTCCTCCTCTTCCCCCTATCATTTATTAATGGTGCCTCCGCTTCCCCCCTCTCCAAAAAAAAACTGCTGCACCCAAGAAATATTGTTGAGTTTTGCTGGCTGTCTGGCGGAGCGGAGGTCCGTCCCCGAATGGCCCTCTCCCACCGCTGCGGCTGTCACCACTGACAGTCCTCATGTTTGTTTCATCCGGCGTGGGGGGGGTGGTGGCGGTGGTGGTAGTGGTGGTGGGGAGGGGGGGCTGTCTTGTTTCCCTGTCCTGCGATGTCATTAGCGCCGAGCAGAGCGGACCCCGCAGAGCCTGGCTTAATGAATTCTGCCGCGGCTCCGCGCTCACCCACCTCGTTACCCCCGGCTCAGGGTGTCAAATTAAAAGCAGCCTGGAAAGGAAGGGTGGGGGAGATGGGGGGGGTGCGAGGGAGGGTGATGGAAGCCAAAGGCTGGTCAGGTATGGGGGCAAGCTCGTGTCTCGTGTCCCTGGCTGCGGGGACAAAGGAAACGCCGAAGCCCTCTGCGTGTGACAGGGGAGAGGGTCTCAGCCCTCAGATCCATAACCAGTGCTGCGTGATGCTGAGACCCTTTAAATTGACTTTATTGCCGCTAATGGTGATGGTGATGATGATGATGATGATGGCGCTGATCATAGCGTGGTACTCTCCCAGCATCAATATACTCACGATCTTTACATGGCGCCGGTCCCCGGTGTTCCCGGAAACGATCTGCAGATGAGAAAGCTGAGAGGCTGAAGGAATGGCACATTTTCTGTGCAGTGTGTGGAGAGGGATATCGCAGCCTTAGATTGCGACACTTATGCCTGAAGGATGCTGACTGTCGTGTTTTTAAAATGAGTCCAGCGTCAGCACTGAGGTTCGGTGCTAATTTGGCTATCATGTGGCTAATTAAATCTTCCTGTGTTCCTGTTAAAAGCCTAACTGCAGCTCCTGTTGGCTAGAGGGGTGAGGCAAGGCCTTGTTTTTTTTTTATCTGTCTGAGCTTCTAGCATCGAATAGTTTTTTTTTGTTTCACTTGTTCACAGTTCAAACAAACAAAAAACCACAAAGGCACAGGTGCACCTTATAAAACAGATCACCTTGAAAAAGAACAATAAAACAAAAACAAAAAAAACAGCTTCATTACAATTTTGCTGCAACTTTTCCAACTCTTTTTGTCAAAGTTGAATGTGAGTGAGTAGCGTGAGTTGAAGGTGAGAAATCTCGGCCTTCATGCTGTGTCCTCTTCTTCCAGGGATCCATCCTCTTGACCACCTGCCTGTATTCTAGAAAATCCTTTTATTTCCCTCCGCCTTCAGGTTCTGCCCGTCTCAGTCTGTGTAGCATATTTTGCTCTCAGTTATGTACAGTGCTCATGGTGTTACAAACCAGGCGGGAACTTGGTTTCTCCGATTGTCGAATCAAATATGCGCATGAAACGAGACAGCGATGGCATCGCGAAGCCCCACCATCAATAACAGCGCGGCGGTCCCGTTTAGCGGAGAGCCAGGCCGGCCGCTGACCGTGGTATTACCGCAGAGGAGATGAGACTTCTGCAGGGGTGGCGTGGCTGTTTAGCTCTCCGCTGACAGCACGGGCAGATGGGAAATGGTGTCAATCAATTCATCAGTCGATGAGAGGCCGGGTCTGCGGCCGGGGGGATGACTGTGTTTAGGGAGCTGGCAGGGCTCAGTGCTGGGGACGGTGTGAGATGAGAAAGTGCTGAGGACATTACATTACATTGCGCTGCATTATTGTCATTTAGCAGATGCTCTTATCCAGAGTTTTTTTTTTTTTTACATGTTATCCATTTATACAGGGTATACCTTGCCCAAGGGTACAGCAGCAGTGCCCCAGCAGGTAATCGAACCAGCAACCTTTCGGTTACGAGCCCTCCTCATTACCACTATGCTACACTGTCAGGACCATCACTGGATCATCACTGAATTTTCTGAGATGACTAATCTTGGGAAGGAGTTGTTATGTTTTTAAGTCTGTGTACAGCAGTATGTTCGTCCAGTAAGAGGCTTATTACTGTAAATATTTGATTTATGAATCGTGCTTTCAGATTAGTCATCCTTTTTGAGCCAGCGGAATTCTGAAAAGCGCCATGGAAACATTCCGGAGATTTGCGTTCCTCTCTGGTGGCTCCTGATGACGGCTGCAAAATAGACTTTACAATACAAAAATGTTACGGTGTTTATCGAAAAAAGGACTCGAGCTGTGTATCTGAAAGATGCTGCGATGAAAGGATAGGCAAGCTATTCAGCAGCGTTTATGGGAGGGATGCGCAGGTACGGGAAAAGGCCTCCGCAGCAGGGCCCCCTGGGGCCCCTGAGGAGTCTCTGAACCCGCTCAGAGATTCTGGGGGGCCCAAGCGTCCGGCCAGCCTGTCAGTCACCCAGGAATACAGGGCTCCATCACCTTGGCAGCTCCTGCCCACAGCTTGTTAGCGTGAAAGAATGCACCACGTTAATTAATGATATGTAAATATCCTTGAATGGGCCACATTTGCATATTAAGAGAGATTTGCGGAATCTGTGGAGTAATATATTTTAATTAAGGATTAATTAAAAATAATGGGAATTTCATTTCGCCTGGCAGAATCGGTTTAAATTGGAGCGCGCGTCTGGCACAGCCCGTCCTCTGAATGCTGAGCACCCTCTCTCTCCGAGAGAGGCGCGCCGCGTTCCTTTCTCCCGAAAAACGCCGGCCCACTCCAGGTCTCCACAACGAGAGCGCACCCGTCCAAAGAGGCTGGGGGGGGGGGGGGGGAAGACATTAAACGTGGGGGGATGGTGCCCGGTTTGACTTAATTTGATTTTTTTTTTTTTTTTTTTTTTACACTCCCTCTCCTCATGAAGGAAGGGAATGGCTCGGAGACATGGAACACTAGTTGTGTTGGCAATTATGTTAATGGGATGCTATTAGGCTATGATTCTGTATGAGCGATCGGGGAGAGGAAGTGCTTTGGCGGGAGAAAATGATAACAGACATGTGCCTCCTTGATGCCGCTTCAGCGGTTTAATTTGCATAATTGATCCCTCCCACTGGCTGGGGGGGGGCGTGGCTGCTGTGTCAGGGACTCCCCTTTCAAATTTGGGAATATCGGTGCAGTCCTTGTAGTAGGACGTACGCTGCCATCTCCACATGACTACCACAAGGTTTTTTTTTTTTTTTATTTTCAACAGACCCAAATTTCTGCTTATTTTGCTTATAACATAACATGCATTGTAAATGACCTCTACAGTAGGACATATGGCGGTTCATTAGTATCTAATGCCACCGTGCAGACATAAAGCTGTCTCCATTTATAACAGTTACATAGCCTCAGTGTGTGATATTGTCGCTTGCTGTTGTTTTCTGGTGCTGTGTAGGTGTGTGCTGGAATGAGAGGATCTTCCCTGAATCTGTGCTAAGTAATATTCTGCAGACCAGGCTCTGCTGTGCAGCAAGCAGTTGTGAGGAAGAGGATGTTTGTGTTTCCCACCTGTCCCCGTTAGACTGGTGCAGGCCGGTTCCCGCGGCGACTGCGGCCTCCCCAGCACTCCTCCGCTCCGCGCGCGATCGGTGACATCACCGGCGACGGCGTGTGAGTAACCGCGGCGACACCCGGGTCTGCTGCTCCTGTGATGTCACCCCCCCAACCCCCCCCCCCCCCCCCCCACCCGACGTGCCACCTGCTTCCCCGAGTCTATCCAGCAGCGCGCCCGGAGGTGCCCAACGCACGACAACCTGCACGCCACAAACGCCACCGCTGCGCCCCCCCCCCCTTCCTCTGAGTCAGACTCGCGGTATCACAGAGCTCAGGATGCAGGCAGGTAACACACTACATCCCTGAGGGGCTTAAAGTGTGCCTGTATGAATTAGCACAGATAATTGCGTGGAGCTGAAGCCGGGGGCCCGAGCGCGGGGGTGCTTTACCCCTTCCTTCCTTCCTCCTGGGCAGGAGCGGTCCTCCGGGTGGATCTGTGTTGGGGGAGGTGGGCGGGGGGGGGGTTTGGGGAGGAAGTAGTCGGCCTCCCCTCGCCTCTGCGTTCGGAGCGGGAGCCGGGGTGCTGATATTATTGATCTAAGCCTTCAGAATTCATTATTAATTTGGTTGGAGCTGCACCACATCTTTATTTATGCTTTGCCTCTCTTCCCTTCATGTATTATTCTTTTACTGCAGGCTTATTGTGTGTGTTTTCCTGTGGATAGGACCTGTCATCTTTAGGCGCTGCCTGGGGATTTGATGGGAGCGATGTGGGGGCCCGGGGGGAGGCATTAAACACCCCCACTGCCCCCCCGCCCCCCCCCGCCCCACCGTCGCCCCCCTACCCCCCCCCCTCCGAAACCCCCTTTCGCTTCCCTTTAATGAGAATTCCTCCTAAGCATTTCAGAGGCTGGAGCACAGGGGACTGGCGGTGGAGCAGGATCTCGATACTCAGACGTGACTGTTATGCTGATAGAGGCAGGAGATCAATAATTTAGACCCCGGCCTTAATGGCAGTGCTAAGAGCTTATGTGTCTGAGTCGAGATTCGACTTTAAAGGTATAGCGCCGATAAAAAGGGAAAGCGGGCCCAGGCTGTAGTTAACTGCGCGTGCGGGTGGGACTGTTCCTCTGGAACGAGGTGGGGAATTTTTCCTTCGCACTGGAACAAGTTGTTTTTATTCAGTAAGATTCAGGGACTTGTTATACACAAAGAGAAAGAAAGTTGTGTCCTTTCTGTGTCTCTGGCTCACATACATTTATGCACATGCACTCTACAATCTTGGATGCACATTTGTAATAGTCCCCCCCCCACACACACACATCGTAATATTTGTTTTGTTATAATGTTGTATTGTGGTAATCCTGACTGAAATTAATCCACCTCTAGCTCTCCTCCTTTTCCATCGATTATCACAAGACATTTGTAAAGCTGGGCCTCCCAGCTGAACAAAAGCTGCTGAAACGAGTGGGTGTAATCTGGTTCTAGGATTTGTACTCATCTCTCCCTCTCTCTCCCCCCCCCCCCCCCATGCTGAAGGCCGTTGCACATTCAGAATATTTTTTTTTTTGCCATCCATGAATTTGATTTGTGGGAAATTAACATCGGGACCCACTGCTCCTCTCTGAGTCCGCCTGCTCTCCCTTTTATTCCCCCGGAGAACACGGGGATTCTAGAATTTTTTAGGTCACCTCCCCTTAGGAGTGGATGCATGAGATAACAGACTCGGTTTTATGCAGCGCAAGCAGACTCCCCTGGGACCTGGCTGGATGTGCACGTTTTTTAATATACTCCGCTGTTATGAAGGGCCACCCGATGCAGAGCCTCCAGCCTCTCTGGGGCCCTCAGACCTTACTCAATTATTAAAGCCATGATTGGACGACTCGCTGAAATAATAAAGACGGAGCCTCGTGAAGGAACGGGACCAGAAAGACTCATGTATAATACAGCAGCGCGACTGGACGTTATTTCCCTTCGAACTGAGGGAAAAAAAAACACAAAAGTGGTGGCATTTGACCTCCCGTTCTTCTGCTGGGGCTGACTGAGGTCAGAATCCGCCAGCGTTTGACGTTCGGTGGCACCGGAGGAGAAGATTACCCAGATGTTCATTTCGGAGAACGCAGATGCTTCTCTGTTCAGATTTTTCCCATATGTTTCAGTTTGCGTCACATTCCGTTTGAGGCGGTATTTGAGCAATGCGATTGGTTAAAAGGACTTTGCAAAAGCGGTTGTGTGGGGATACCGTTTATCTTATGATGCAGTCACTGGCATGGCGTGGGCAGTCCAAATGTTCTCTGAGGTGGCAGTCTTGATTGACGTGGTCTTTTGCTTGCCACCCAAGATACGTGGATAAGTGTTTCCTAAGAAATGTAGACTAGTGCATTTTTCTCAGTTAATTTTAGTGTAATGAGAAAGTCCATCTTGATTTTAAGCAGATATCGCAAGCCATGTAATGCTAGAACTGTACTTAGTTATTGAATAGTTTATGAAATACTCTTGTAAATTTTGGATAGGTAGAACCCACTGAAAAAGAAAACCCCCCTTTTTTAATTTGATGGGGCCTGCCATTATCCTTTGTCTCTATCGTTTCATTAAATCGCAGAAGATTGCTACTCAGATGACTGGCTGGTCAGGCTCATTTAAGCAAGAAATCTTTTGGCCCTGGGCTACAATATCTCTTAACCTCCTACCAAAGCCTGTGTCTTGGAACGGTGGCTGCTTTAAAGGGTAATTAATTATTAAAATTCATTTTAAATACATGCATTAAAGTCACATTTTGAGTAGTTTATTCGAAGGCACAGCCTTTTTGCTAATGGTAAGCAAAAGCAGCCATTACGTTGAAAAATAGGGCTGTTGTTTCTGTTGACTTGTGGCGTGTTGCAATGAGTGATGGAGACAAACTCAAGTGTTTAAAACGGTGAATTGAAATTAATGCTCCCTCATTGCGAGCCATGCTGACAATACATTAAAGTTAATACCCCCGTAAAGTAAAACGAATGCTTGTTTATACGTGTGAAATGCACAGGAAGCTCTCGCTCGCCACCGCGAAAGAGGGAGTGATTGAATCTGGCTGATGTAAATCTTTCTGTAGTACATTTGAAATGAAAGGGGGAAAACGAAGTACAGACAAAACAGAAGGTAATTGATACAGGGACACGCGTCAGACTAATGAATCGGCAGGAGTCGGCTG
This sequence comes from Megalops cyprinoides, assembly GCF_013368585.1. Classification (NCBI taxonomy): domain Eukaryota; kingdom Metazoa; phylum Chordata; class Actinopteri; order Elopiformes; family Megalopidae; genus Megalops; species Megalops cyprinoides. The sequence continues at coordinate 23,981,904 of NC_050602.1, read as the reverse complement.
CTCGTGTAGTATTTTTGTCATCCCCGAGGAAGAATTTGGGCTCTGATTATTTACACTGTATCAGTCATCCATCATGCAGATTGCTGTGTAGCTTGATTGAAGGTGATTGTAGGTGGTGCCATTTCCTGCTTTGGGTGTTTTTTTCACTTTAATATGACCTTTCTGTGAACCAAATAAGTTTTTTTTGTAATTTTTAAAAAAAAATGGAAATTGAGTAGTCAGAAATTTCATACCAGTTCATTATAGCTGTAATTTCAGTAATTACATTTTATTGTAGTTGTCTATTCTTTTAGTTTTACCTGTAAGATTATACCTAAAAATAAATGCTAAATATAACGTCTTTTAATTGGTTTCCATAGAATTTTTCTGTTTGGGGCCCAGTCATACATTATCATCCAAATCATTGGAAACTGACATTTATACATACACATATATGGCCTGTAAGTACTGTAGTTGTACAAAATAAGACACCGAAAGAAAACTCACCATTCTGTATGCAGTACCTATTCAAAATGGCAGGCGCCTGCAATCCAAGCATTGTCAGCTTTACCTGCATTTGTGCGCAGTGCTTACAAATGAAACGGAGAATAAAAGGCAACAACAGCAACAAAAAAAACCCCGTAAATCTGTATCTGGAGCGGATGGATGGGTGATGCTTTTTGTCACACTCCACAGCCTTGGCAGCACAGTGGCTGGTGCGTGGTTCAGTGTACATCCGAACGCAATTTATGCTCTCACGCCTCAGCTGGCCCTCACAGGATCTTAAAGGGACATTACTTTATAAGGCGGGACGTGTCCCTTTAGTGGCGACGGGGGAATGACACAAAAAAGACATTAGCAATAATGAAAGCTGTAGCGGGAACGGCGGTAAAGCACGGTGGCTTTTCCAACGGCAGAGACTTCGGTCGCAACGTGGCGGCGGACGCGCGTCCCGAAAGCGCCGGCTCTCTCCGCTCCGATAGGCCGCGTGCGCCGCAGGAAATGACACGTATGACAGGGGTTGCCTTCTTTTTCCCTTTTTCCGCGAGGTAACCAAAAAAAAAAGAAAAGAAAAGAGAGAATGTAGTGCGGATGGCCGGGGGTGTTATTTATTTCCCCCAGTCCCTGCTTCGGTGTCCCGGAGTTGACGGAGTGGCTTTGTAGAATAGAAACATTATAGACTGTTACTGTCAAAGTGTTAAATGTGATATATAGAAGGGAGCTCCGCCAGCCATGTCTGAGGCCCGGGTGCTCGTGGGAGAGGGAGAAGCATCCGCATGTAAGAAATGGATGAGGTAATGTGGCGGGAGGTAATGGCTTTACGCAGCATACTGGAACAGAGGGGCTCATTAGAGAGCCGAGTTAACCCTGCGAGGCCCGCAGCCCGCCTTTGTCATCCGCGGCGTGTGCGGGGGGCGACGGGGAGCCCGGGTTGCAGCATGCGAGCGGAAGAAGGAGCAGGCGGACTGGGGGGCGCGTGGTGCGGTCCAAAAGCGGTGAAAGGGATCTGATTGGTGCCCTGGTTACGCTGTGAAGCCAAAGACGAGTGCTAAACCCCCCCCTTAACATGTACACCCACACACAAATTCACACGCACGTATGCACACACAAGCACACACACACACAAACACACACGCATATTTACATGCAAGCATGCACGCACATACACGTGCTCACACGCGCGCACACACACTTCCCTCGTTGTACTGTTAGTGGCTATTGTGGAAGCTGGTCTTGAGCGTGACACAGTGCTTTTGGCTGGAATGGTAGGGTTTGAATGTCTGATTGTTAATTTGCCTCAGTAAATAAGTCATTGCTTAATTAAGTGGATGATTCTAAGGCCAGTCATTTCTTGTTTGGAGTCATAAATACAAGCGGCCTGTTTCCTCTGCCTGGCCGTGCTGCCAAACACGATCTCACTTTGGATGGGGGAAGGACCCACACCATTGCATCAATCGCCCTTGTGTGAGCGGTCCCTCTTCCCCATGGCTTGTTCGGGTGATTCGCCGGGGGGGTGAAGACGAGATGGGAAAGTAGGGGGGGGGGGTAATATCCGTGTGTGCTGATGGGAATATTCCGCGGGATGAAGCGAGAATGCTGGAGGTGAAGGGGTTAACGGTGCGCGGCGCCCGCGGTCGCCGTTCCATTTTCGCCGCGGCGAGCTCATTCTAGGTGACAAGGGGGATTGTCTGTCATTAAGGCCCGTGTTCTGCCCGCTATCCAAGTGTGAAATGCGCTGCCGTGGTGACGCTGGTCCTTGCTCCTTCGCCTGGCTCGCGCGTCCAAACCGAGAGCCGGGCCCGTGCCTCAGAGCGGGGTGACGGGCTCGTTTTTGGGTGGTGTCATCACCGATATTTGTGGGGGCCTTGTTTTTTTTTCTCCTGCTCTCGTTCTTGGTTTCTTTCGCTTTTTGTTTTATTCATGTGCCCAGCACACATGATAATGATCACACAGAGGTGGGTCATGTGACGAAAGTACCATACACACAGGTTTACAGACATGTTTAGGCGTCACTCAAGACACATTGACACGTCAAAAAGAGCCTCACGGGAAATATGATAATAACAATAAAGCAGACCGGTTATTCCCCTGTTGACAACTTCCAAATGTTTTTATGGCCATTTTGAAGATATAAAACTTTATTGCACACGTGGAAAAGGGGACAGCGCCTACTTGCATTGCTTTCCCAGGTCTGGCTTTATACTCCTGCTGTTATGGCCCTTCTGTGACATTTTAAACTTTATTGAACAGGACTTTTAAATCTGGAGGAAGTATATAAAATGAGGAATTTATTAGTTTTTGCGCGGGGAAGTGTCTCAGGCAATTGAGGGCTGCAGGTCCAGACTGTCAGATCCGCCTGGCTTTCTGATGCGGTAACAGGTAATTCGCTCATAAATTTACAGCGTAAACACTGCATTACATGGCTGGTCAGGTATTATAACATATACATTTTTATTGACACACTGCGCTCAAGATGTCGCGCTGCATTTTATTACCGCAATAATGTCTCCATGGATACAGGAGACATGGCGACTGACCGGGGATGTCATTTGCCTGATAGCTGAAAAACGAGGGGCACCTCATCGCAAGGTGTTCTGCCCAATCTGTGCGGGTTTCCAAATCATCCAGCTGATTATGGAGGTGATTATTTACACCTGTGCTGTGACGCTAGTTTTCCCTGTATGTATTTCTGGAATGTAATTTGCTCAAAAAATCTAAATATTGTGTGCACCATAATTGAAGGAAAGTGCTTGCAATTGTTTAAAGACCCACTGGGCCTACCTTGTATCTCCAGAGTAGACAAGGATGAAATGACAATAAACAATTTTAATTTGACGTATTTATTCCAACTTTAATTTTTTTATATGGCTGATTTATATTTTTAGAAATACAGGAAAAATAACACTTAAGCTCTAAAGCAAAAAGGAGGCTTCTTGTCTTCTGTGGGGGCGGGGGGGGGGGCGGGGTGTTGCAGCCTCCACGGTCAGGGCTGGGTCTGAAGGCCAGGGCGGTGGAGACAGGCATTGCATGGTAATGGAGCCAGCCAGTCAATAAGACCTGAATCTTTTATGAAGGCTGAGATATTCAGATCACAGCCGAGCTGACAGCGAGAGGCAGGTGCCGATTATATAAGAGGGGAGAGCAGAGGAGGGGAAGACCTAAATCTGGGGGAGATTTACGGCACCCCCATTAGGGTAATTGTTTGTTCATTACACTGTCTGGCCTGTGCTGTCTCTGCGAATCCATCCTCGGAATTGGGGAAGTTTTTGATTCTTATGCCTGTCTGAACATGCCGAAGTGGACAAATTCTCAGCTGTAAGAGACCACAGCTCAAACGGCCATGTTGGATGCTCAGTACTGATCAATGACTTATTTGTGTCGTGTAATCATGTTTATTGAGTTTTGAACCTGATTCAGTATAAATGTTTCTCTTGTTGGTTGTCTTGTGCAGTAACTTGGGGTAACAGCTGGAGTTTTCTCACACCAAAAGGCCTTTGCCATGTTTCTTAGGTGCTATGACGGGCTTTGAGGGTGTTTTATCTTCACCATGTCTTCCAGTGCCATTAATTGTGGTGGAGATGCTGTTTGTTCAAGGCTGATATTAAAGTCTGGAACTCAAGCCAACCCATGAATCTAACGAAGAGCTAGAGCTCGCCTAATCTTCCGATCAAGGCTCTCTCCTACATGAGGTCTAATTCCGCTGACAGGGAAAGCTTTCGGAACACTGACATCTGAAAATGTAAAACTAAAAACCTGAGTGACACAATAACGGCAGTTCTAGAATGATGCCACCTGCAGGTGTTGCGTTGTATTTGTGCGCCCTAGAACATCAGAAGGTTCCGTTATCTCCGCGTCTCTATTGTCTTCCCTCCCATGCCTTCCGCAGGTGTGCCGTTTGTCCTTGCAGGAACCCATGTGACATTGATGCGATCACATGACCGTCTGTGCCTGTCTGGCACTCCGTCACTCCGCCAAAACAGGGGAGCGCGTTGTCTCTGATGTCTGGGGGGTTCTCGTCAGCCCCGCTCGCCGCGGACAAAGGATATCCCTGTCCGTTCGCTTCAATTTAGAACGGAGGCCGGCGGTGCAGGGGGGGACAGGCGCCATTCGCGGGAACGAAGGGCGAATATAGCGGCTTGAATTCATGGCTCGGGGCAGGCGGTTACTCGCTACACCTGCGCCCGCCGCGCCGCAGCGTTTTCTGCAAAGGGGGCACTGTGCCGGGGACAGGTTTGGGTGCATTTCTGCTGCTGTTTCCCCTGGTCCCCCCAGAGAGAAGAGAAAGCCGCCCGCCTCTCTTTTGTGGTGTTTTTTGGAGGTGCTCCGCCGGCGCTCATTGCAATTAAAATGAAGTGTCCGTCAGAGACTATCTTCTCTGTGTGGCCCATATGTTTCAGTGCTGATACAGTGCGGATTATTCTGTTTGGGAAGCCTGATAACGGCTGTTTATAACCTTGGCAGAGAGCGGGGCCTAATCTGGCAGGAGCACATTTTCCCCGGCTCCCTGATAAAGGCCTGTTAGCGGCTTTATCACAGGGGGAGATAGGCCAGAACGAGGCGGGCAGCCGCTCCGTGCCCAATCTGGCTCCGCATACTTTTATTTTTAGTAGCTGTTTGCTTTCCTCCAACCCGGGGAGCAATCAATTCCTGCATCTCCGTACAGTAGCATTGAAGGTAACCGAGGACAACATGGCAAACAAATGGGACACACTCTCCTCTCCTCCGTTGACTTTGGTTTTGCTGAAAGGGCACGGGATGGTCAGTGCAGATGTCACCTTTAGAGGTCTGATTTTCACATTATTACACTCGCATTGTGAAATTCAGATGTAGTCATTTTCTTTACCCAGACTTAACATCATAATTCACAAGCGATTGTAAAAGATCTTGATAACGTGGGAATGCATGACAATCAGATATTGCACATGAGGATAAGTTTATGAAACCCCCGTGCCTGTTTGGGTCTGTCACTGACTGTGACAAATTCAGGCCTCTCAAGGATAAGTGTCTGAAAGTGGACAAATGCACAAATGATAAGGCACTCATTTAAAGAAAGACTTTCATACTTCAATTCAGTGCATCTTTCTTTTTCTACTCTAAAAGCACTTATTTATTCAAAACCTTCTGTTTTAACTGAATTGTTGCCCGCTTACTTGTTTTTTCTAGTTTGTCTAGTTTCCTTCTTTTGTCTTTTTAACACAGTTTTCTGTCATCCTTTTGTTCTTATTTATGATTCAGCATTTTATTTCAATGAAAGTGATATGTTTAATAATGGTCTAATTAGGGGTGATTTTAAAATATTGAAAATGGCTTCATTGTCTTATATTTCACCAAGCATTTCTCAGCTGTGTGTTCTTATGTGACATTTTGTTTATCATGAGAATTAAACTGAAATTTCTTCATTTTAAAAAAGGTATTCATTTAAATATGTGTTATTGTCTGGTATTTACAAAGCACTCAATTGTGCTTATAAACCATTCAGTTTTATAATGTTATCGGCAAGGGAAGGCCTGTAACTCCGCGTAAGTTAATGAACTAGCCTTATGCTAGTACTTACAAAATTTACAAATGGCTACTGCGGCGATGGCCTTTATGTGCCTCAGAAATGGAGGAAAGCTGGGTAATTCGAGCGAGGCGTGTTGAGATCAGGCTGAAAGGGAACATTTCTGTCTCTTAAAATGAGGTGTAAATACTGGCTTCTCGATATCGTGCCCCCCGTTCTTGCCTCTGATTCGTCCCCCGCTCGGCACTTCCAGCCTGTAATGGCTCCTCCCCCACGGCGTAATTATAAAGTGCTATTTTCAAAAGGGGTTGACAAAAATCGCGAACTGTGCACTAAATTGCCAATACTTTTCTGGCTGTTAAAAAGGATCTTTCATTCTGCGGCTCCCTAAAATTGTTCTGCCGCAGTCATTAGAGTGCCGGGTGCACTTAGGGGTAAATACAGGTAGCCTCCGGTATTAGCATGAGATTACTCCGAACTGTCAGCCTCTCTGTGTCCAAAGCTTTTACCAGGGGCTTGGAGAGGGGTGCGAGTCTGGGAGACGACTTGGGGTGCAGTATGACTGAACACGTGCCGAGATGCCTGCTGTGCTCCTCAAGTTGTTCTCTTTTATTATTTATTTATTTTTTTAACCAAAGCTGCAGGAACAAAATGTCTGGCAGTCATTGTTCCTCCTCTCATAGGCTGCACATCGCATACCTTTGCGCGAAGGGATCAATTGTGAATGATTCAGACTGCCTTGCGCTTAGTGAATTGAAGATGTGGTCTCCTTCATCTGTTTTAAAGTTTGAGGTTTGGATGGGAACCATAGCCAGGCAGGCCTGTAGACATGTAGTGTAGAGTGGGGTTAATATGCCATGTGTTTAATGCAGCCGTGATACAAGATGGAGGACGCAGGAATGTTCCACATATGGCAGCTTCCCCTCACTGTAATTTTAGCGAGTCAGTGCAGTGACAGGCCGAGGTGAAATAAGACCGGTCCCCGGAGTGCGTTGTGGGTTTTTTTTGATCAAAGCGGATTAAAGCCGCAACAAGAAAACGCGCCACAGAGACGCAGTGAGAAGCATCCCCCACCCCTCCCCACCCCCCCACCAAAAAAAAAGCTGATTTGGCTTCATTTTCTGTGAGCAAGAGAGAGTCACGCTCAGCAACACAATTCTGAAACAGGCCCACAACAAGCCATTAAGGAAGTCACGTAGCAGGCTCACCATGGAGACCGGGAGAGTGTCAGAGAAAGTGTCAGCCCATCACTTTTTTTTTCCTCTTCTCTCCCCCCCCCTCATGAGGAGACTCGATAAATTAAAGTTACACTCCGACTGCGAGTTGTGGCGACGGAGGTTCTGCAGAGAAGCTTGACTCGCGCGTCTCTGGAGGTACCCGACAACTAGGTCAGACTGATATTATAATCCAGTGACTGTCTCCCGGAAAAAAAAAAGACAAAAAAAAAAGACGAAAAGAAGAAGTTCCCTGGCGTGCTGCAGTTTCGTGCCACTGATGCGGCTTTCCGGAAAAAAAAAGGAGGTATCTAAAGACCTCAGGTTGCCAGTAGGTGGAAAATTATACCAATCAGATGTTGTTGGAAGGCAGTGTGGCAGATGATATTCTACACTTGCGTTGTGTCTGGAAAAGATTTCCGTTTTTCTCCCCCCCCCCCCCTCTTTTCCGGATAAAATATTTCTTCATTGAACTTTTGGAGTGGATGTGGCACGGTGAAATTGCTCAACGCATTTCATAAAAGCTTATTCACACTTTCTGAAGAGACAGGCATATTACTGTGCTTTGTGGGGGAGAGTGTACCCTCCACCCCATACATGCATCAGATGGCACTGCAATTATGTCACCTTTTACTTTCAAAAACAGACAAAGAGCCAGCGGAGACCTGACGTTCGGCAAACACTGCTCTCTCTCCTCGACTCCTCACATCTGACTGGTATTACTGAGCTACCAGCAGCTTAATAGGACTGAGGTATTTACGGTGATTGAAAAGTGCAATTTAGAGACTTTCCCTTGACAAGCGGTTGGAAGAAAGCTAGGGAGCCAGGGACAGGCGTGTTTTTTTTTTTCTTTTTTTCTTTATTTCTTTAAAATTTGAGCGGAAAAAGTGGAAACTTGATTGAAAATGCTCCAGTTCGGGCAGGTGCTCGTATAGAACCGTGCCTAAAAATACAGCCGCCAGATGGGAGTTATTTGCAGCAGCGGGACAAGAGACTCGGCGGAGTCCAGCGGAATCCGCAGGTGTGTACGGTTAAGAGATGTAAACCGCCTCCCCCCAGCAGGTATCAGCAATTTGAATAAACTTAGCTGTTTTTCAGACCGGCGTCAGGCGGACTTGCCTTGTCCTTTGCTCGGGCTGTAATTGGTTCAGAGGCCGTACAGAAGCCTGGGAAGTACAGGCGGGATACGTGGCGGCTGGATTAGCCCGCGTCTGCGCGGACTGCAACGATGGCAGCATCTTTCATAAAGCCGGTATCATCGCAGCATCGTTCGCCGAGGGCCGGCAGTGGACGTCGGAATTAGATTTCTCTGACGTTAATGCTACTCAGTGGCCGCGCATTAGGGAGGCTAACATGATTACGCTCCGAGAAGGAACAGGGCGAGCGCCCGCCACCCTCCCACCCCCCAATATCATTTTTTCATCTTTCTCTCTCTGTCTGCCCTTCTGAGCCTGTCCCAGTGCGCCTCCGTTCCCTCGCTCACACCTTCAGAATTTTCCCACAATGCCTCCTGCTCCAGGGAAACCTAGCAAAGCTTCTGAATATTCCTTTGTACACAACTCTTGTAGCGCCACCCCCCTCCCCACACACACCCCTGCCCCTTTTTGTAACATGTTCAAATCAAGTGAGTTTTTGTCTCTTGATTGACAGCGGGGGTTCCTCCTGACCTACATTTGGATCTGTTCTATGACCCATAATAGGGTCTACTAATGAGCGGCAGAAACATCACAGACCTGAGTACTCATGCTGGTTTCGTCTATTAGGGTGCATTCGTCCCCCCAGGGCCCAAGAACTGCATGTCTGATTCTCCAAATTCTTCCACCCGTGCTCAGTTCAGCCCCGAGGAGCTGCTGTTTACTGTGATTCCTTTCGTATTACACTATAGCTAGTCAATACCTGAAATAACAGTGTAATGGTGTTAAATACTTTGACTTTTTAAAAAACCCTACATGCATACTTTCAGTGACATTATACTAAAGTATGCAGTAATCTAGTTTTAAATAGAATTAAATGTATATAAATAGAATTAAATCGAATAAAATATAATGACCAAACTATGTGTCCACACTATGTGCAGTAATCGACTAGCAGTAGACTGGATCTGAGAGTTGTGCTCTAATACCAGATTGGAGCATTGCTGTGGTGCTCTTGTTACTTTACATGTACCTCATTTGGTGCATAAATTGAAAATGTTATCTGTGAATGACAGCGTTCGTCAAGCAAATCGATGGTATAACTATGACTTCTACTAGAACCACTTCCAGTACTACTACTATTTTTAAAAATTCCATGTATAATACTGTTAAGTATTTGAATAATTTCTTCTCCATCTTTAGTCATTCTTTAAATAGATTTGAGACAAAAAAAAGTTATTTTTGTGAGCCGAAACATCACAGAAAGCTGGTTGGAATGCTACTGTTCCTTTCCCAGTTTTCTCTTGGGCATCGCGGAAAGCACGCAGCCAAGCGCCGGACTTGTGGTGTCATGCAGAAGGTAGATCTAATCAAGCCTGATATTTTTGATGGCTTGCGTTGCTGTCCCAACACTGCCGAGAGCAAAGTTAGCAGGAGCAGCACATTCTGCGTAGGGAGAGTCCCAGGGGACTTCTGAAACGACAGATTCAAATCTTACTGTGAACGGCAGGGGTAAACTGAGTTTGTTCCGGCACCGTAGCCGTCACGCAAAAGTTCTCTGTTAAATACAGAATACAATTATTGGACTTAATGTGAAACGTCGGACACCGATGACAAATAATGGTGTTGACACTTCATTGAAAATGATTCTATTTAGCACTCATAGCTCTTTCGTTAAGCATTTATTAGAATGTCAGAACACATTACAATTACATGTGTAATTCCTCATAACAGCCTTTTAAAGCTCTCCTGTTGACATCATGGTGTGAATACTTAAAGCGTTTCTGTCCATTTGCCAAAGGCTTTTATGAAACACCACCGAGTGAAAGACATTTAAAAAAAAAAAATAAAAAAGGGACGTGGTACCTTTCACACAACAAAGGTGTTACAGTTACCGCGGAAGGATTTCATGTTGAAAATGCCCAGAGAGAAAGCCCGCCGTGTGTCAATGGCTAATTACCTCCTGGAAGAACCCCACTTAGTCATGCTTATCTTCACAGCAGTAGCTGAAGTGCTGTGTAAAAAAATATTTTATAATAATAATAATTATATATTTATTTATAATAATAATAATAATAATATTTTACAATGTTTTGTCCCCAGTTTCGTATTCACTGATATTTTTTTTAAAAAAAAGGGCCTGATGTTCTGGTCCACTTTGTTTCAAAACAGATTACCAGGGGATGCAGGCTCCCAATTACATGTTTTGAGTGTCTGATGCGCTGCAGTGCAGTCTTATCTCCGAAGCGGGACCCCCACCCCCCCACCCCCCAAGCCCCATTTGGAGAGGCCCACAGCCTGTGTCCTGGTGCTGGAATAATAGGCTCTCGTGTTGGCGTGGTTTCTTGCAGGCTGTGGTGTGATCTTTCTCTGGGAACCCCGGCTCTCGCCCTGCAGGGCATGGAGCTTGTGTGTGTCTCAAGCAGCACTTTCTCTCCATTACCGGTAATTGGGTTCTGATTTGCCTTCCTCAAGCTCACACGGCATGTTTCTCCGAAAGCTGTTGGGTTTTTCCTCTGCGCCCCCGTCAATGCCTAATCCCCAACGCTGTGATCGATGGCTTTGCAGAGCACGCAAGCGGGCATCCTTCATCCGTCGGCTTTTTGGGTGGAGAACAGTGGCCGAGCTTTTCGGGTTTTGACATCAGCTTGAGGAGGGAAAGTGAATGCAGGTTTTTTTTAAATTTAAAGTCAGTGCTGAGGAAAAAAAATGGGGCTGATTTTTTTTTTTCCTCTGTAATGCTCTGCTTGAAAGAAATGAATTCTTTTTTTCTTCTGTGATCTCTTTCATGGCGTTCTCCCATTTCACGGGAGAAGTGCTTGTATCAGTACAGAGGCAGCTTGCGTGAAACTGTTATGATGTCTACATGGGATGGCTTTCCTTTCATTTCCCTTTGGTCTGCAATTAAGTTGACAACATTTCATGAAAAATCTTCCTCACTGCACGCTATGCTTCATTTTGAATATATTAGGCTCATAACGGCTTACTGTACGTGTATTATGTTAAATTCAAAATCCTATTATTTCTATCACGATATAATGTCAGTCCCACGGGCAGTGTGTGATGTTATAATGAGGACTAGGAACCTATTGCTCTCCATTGACTGCTCTACTGCATTTCCTTAAACTGCCAAGTAAGAGCGCCATTAATAATTCATCTCATTAAAGTGTGTAATTAATCCACAGTGATATGGGGGGGGGGGTGGTGCTGGGGTGCAGCGCTGTTTTAGGGAGCGCTGGAGAACAGCGGGAGGAGAAGGTAGAGACCCACCATGGCAGATGCAGCTCCAGGAGCTCGGCTAATGCATTATTTAACTCTGCAGAAATGGGAAAGAAGAAGAAGAAAAAAAAAAAAGAGGAACGCTCTGCTCGGAGAAGGAGGGTCTCTTGTGCCGGCAAGCTCAGCAACATCCAAGGCACTTCAGCCCAAACACCTATCATTAATACTGCAGGAGTGTGGAGTGTGGTGTGTGAAATGTGAGGAGCCAGTGTGCGGGCTCAATTATGGATGCCTGGAGCACAGGGGCTGCTTGGGTGTCATGGCCCGAGGTTTGTGTGTGTGTGTGTGTGTGTGTTTTTGTGACATGTCTGTGATGCCTGCACATCTGGAACATGCTTGGGATGCCATTACGGCTACCAGGAGTCATGAAGCCCCGCCTACATCAGGAGGTCAGCTGTCAAGAATTTTTTTTTTTTTTTTGTACGCTGGGGATTTGAAAAAGAAATCTGTCTTTCAGTCAGAACGAATGTTAAATTACAGGCCTCCATTAAGGTTCTAACAGATGACCAATTACGGAAATTTTGAGAGAATAATCGCCTTGAATCTTTTTATGGCACTGTGCTGTACTGTCTGTGCATACTTTAAACACTGTCTAGGGACAACATGCTTCCAGACAGCATTTTCAAGCCGGCATATGCTGTCTGTTTTTGTATGGTTGCTTAGGGAGATTTTTCCTATAGAGAGGTAACGGGGTATAGAATTTAAAGCTATTCCACCCCGCTACCTTGCTTTCTTCGTCAGGGGTGCTCTGGGGGTTAAAAATCTCTCAAAACAATAAATATGGCAGATTGCAAATGAGGCCAGGTGTAACAGGTAGACTTAAACAAACGCTGTCAGATGAATTCAGCATCTCCCCTCGTCAGCGGCCGCCCGCCTCCGCTCGCGAGCCCTTATCTGCTCCAGATGTGGTTTAATTTACTGCGACTTGGCTAATTACAGTAATTAAGGATTAATTACTGTTAATTACTTTCACATAAACTCATCGCCAGTCAAAGAGCAGAGCCTTATGAAATGTGCCACGCAAGCGAACACCGAACGGCGGGACCGGGAGAGAGAGAGAGAGAGAGCGCGGCGCGGCGGTTTATCCGCCCGGCCGCTTCCGAAAGGCGCCCGCGCAGACCGCCCCCGCCCTCGCCCGCTATCACCTCTGAGCTCCGTGTGCTTGTATCTGCTGTGCACCTCAATAAATCGCCTCCCTAATTCCTGTGGCCCCGTCTCTTTGCTGGAGACAGCAGGGCCGTGGAAGGCAGTGCTATCCATATCTTTCCAGTCTGCTTCGATGGGGAAATAAAAAAAAAAAAAAAAAAGGTTCATTTCAGAATCGTCCAAACCAAGCAGAGTTTCGTCTGCGAGTCTGTCGGTGTTTCACTTTTTTTGCTGCCTTTTTTGCAGATGACATACGCAAAAAAAAAATCTAAATTGTTGAACAAAAACAGCCTGATGTCAATTATGAATCCTCCTTCAGAAATGGAGAGGAAAAGGAAGAGAAATAAATTCTTTTGTTCTTACACAGATTCGCAGCTTGCAGTAGCCAAGTATGCCGTGTTTGTTTGTAAAATTATGCTACTCCTGTCTGAAATTTGGAGCGGTCTGTGATAACGTGCCTGTTTCAGTGATGAATAGCAGTGCTGGTGGGTAGAGGTCACAGTCAGTTTGCCGATGATCGTAATGAATAAACCCCATACTGACAACCCCCCAGGAGCAGAAATTAAATCTGATTTCACCCCTCCCTCGGTAAACAGCAGCCAGAAATGTGGGATAGATGACAAAATGGAGTTTGGCTCTGTGATATCACATTTGCAAAACTGACTTTGGGGGGAGGGGGTGTGTGGGGGGAGTGGGGGGATGCATAATTAATTCTGACTTGGATCAGTGTCATCGTCTCTCAGAGGAATAATTTTTCATTTATAGTTTATGAATTTGGCCAGGGCTCCTCCCACCCAGCACGTGATTGGCTGGAAGGCTTGGTGGGCGGAACACAGCAGGTGGGCTGCTGTTGTGTAGATGTAAATATCGCGTTGGGAAGGGCCAGGTGTAGTGCAGGGAGCAACTGGGCCGAACCAAACCATAGGTGAGGAAGAACAGCCATCCTCACAGTCGTTACAGCGGTCAGTTAATTCACAGTGGCGGGAAAATCTGAGAAACCTGTCAGACATTTCAGATGTGCTGTATGTTGTTTTTGCTGCTTTCACAACTGACGGTGGTGGTGGTGGTGGTGGTGGTGGTACATGGCGGTACGTGGCAGTCAGATTTTAAGAATGTGAGATCCTCATTCACCCCTCCTGGTACGGGCCTAATAAAGAGCACAGAGTTGTGATGGGGTAGCGCTAATGGTGTGACATTCTCATCAGCAGTACCCCTGGGGCACAGAGGTCCCCAGTCTGGGGTAGACTGAATAGTATTGTGTGCGACACAGTCCGAGCCAACAGCAGCGTGCAGCTAACTCTCTATCTGATGCTGTATTAGCTTAGCAAGGAGGGACACCATCTGACTTTGGGGGAGAGGGGGTGTGGGGGGTGTGTGTAGCAAAGAGGGACACCATCCTGTAGGAGGGACATAGACCTGCCACGCTCCCACACACCCAAAATGTGGAAATGCACTTAAGTAATTTTAGATACAGCTATCAGATAGTTATCAATTAGGTACAGTTATTAACGCATTGCGTATAATACATAACATAATGTTTCGAGCAATCTGAAAATGATGCAAGTACATTTCAAATACTGGTTTATATTCATGCTGTGCTGTACAACTCTAGCTGATATTTGTAATTTGGGGGCAGAGTAAAATCTTCTTTTTCCTCCCAGAATTTTTGGCTGTACCAAAGATCCATAATTACATTACCCCTCTCTTGATTGATTAAGAGGATACATTCAGGCACCAGGATTTTCTCCCAAGCCCGAGGCTACTGAAACTGAATACGCAGACCACGAGTCTGATTAGATCACGTAGATCTAGTCTATATATTTTAAGATGCTTTTTAAAAAAAAAAAAACCTAAAATGGCCTCAGGCCTAATGTGTTACCTACTTTGAATAACGAGTACCATTCTTTTAATGAACGCCATCCACTTAAAATACAGGCTGGAAAAATGTCTGAGCTGGAGCGATGACTGCTTCATTATGGGCTGCCCCTAGGCCTGGCGTGGCCTGCTTAGGCCCCCGATGATGATAATTACCATTATTAGAAATAGCGGCAGGGGTGCGGGGTGGGGTGGGGGGATGTGTGTGAGGCGGGGGACGTGCTAAAACTCCCCGCAAAGTGCGCGCCAGTCCGCCCGGCCGGGAAGTTGCTGGTCGTGATCTCTGGGGGAGTGCGGAGGACGAGGACACGCCGCGGCCGGCTATTGTGACGCCTGTCAGCTCCTCTCCAGCCAGCTGTCACCTGGGAAACACGCTGGGGTTCATTCTTTTAATTGACACCTTACTCGCTTTCTCCGTTTCTCCCTGATCGTCTTCCTCTCGCTCTGTCCACCCCCCCCGTTGCCCCCCCCCACCCAGCTTGCCCTCCCCTGGCTTCCTCCGTCCACCCGCTGTTGGTTGTCCCTCCCTCTGCCAGACGCGCCGGACCGTCTGTAAGGTGCCGGCTGCTGGTACCGGGAGCGCCGGCTGGTAAAGCACATCCGGGCCGAGTCAGAACCACGCTGGTGCTCTGCACTCCGCTGATTGCACTTTGTGTTTAGGTCACTGTGTGGCGGGGGGGGGGGTGAAATGTGCTGGATCTGTGCATGGGTTTTTACATACGTCAGATCATGCTGATGTTGAGAGCATGCATGATCTCAGAGGAGATTTTAATCATCAAAATTTCTGGATGACAGTCACTGGCAGTGTGTTACTACTTATCCTTAAGAAGTGCTACCTCTCATTAACGTGGTGTTTATGCAGCTGTGTTCTGCTTGTTCTTGGGTCTGGCCACAAATGCCTTCATTTGCGGTGAATGGGAGTGAAATGGCTGATTGAAGAGTGAGCACAGTAAGTGTGAAGGCTGTACCTCAGAAGTGCAGTCCTGGCAGTTACTCTCCAACGCATCACGCTGGGTACGGCTGCTTTAGCATCTTGTGCGGTGTTAGCCGGAGTGCTCCCTTAGCCGGCTCCCCTAACACTCTGTATGGGGGCTCCGCGTGCGATTCCGAGCCCGATCAAACGCAGGAGCAGCGGGCGCCAGACTGGTGTGGGAGGGGCTGGGAGGTGGGAGAGGGGAGAGGTCTGATTTTAACAGTTTGAAGCCTGTCGTGCTAGCCCCGGCCTTGGCTCCAGCTGCTAGCCGTAGCCGCGCTGTGGCTCGGTGCTTTCTCCCTTAGCGCTCGGCGGCCCGGGCTGTAATGAATGACGCTGATGTTGAATTAGCATGGAGCTGTCGCTTTGGTTCTGGGCCCGGCCGTGTGACAGGCCCACCGTGGCGTGCATGCCGGGCGACAGGCGAAGGGGGCCCCCGTCGCCGTGATTTATTAACTGCTAAAGCCGCGATGAAGTGCACCCACTGAATCACCAATGCAAACAAACCGGGCCTGGCATTGTCACCATAAATTCCACAGGAGCCGCCGGCCTCGGCACTGCTGGACCTCAACCGCTTCATTATCTAAAAGCCCCTCATCTGATTAGGCTGAATTCAGCCCTTATAATTTCATTATACTTTATATTATTAATTACTTTATTATTTAGATTTTTAATTTTTTTTTTTCTCATGTTTGGTAATTGCTTTGAAGGAATTGAAGAACAAAAGGAATTGTTTTCTGATTTTTTTCATGTTTTTAATATTATATATAGTAAAAGGTTATATTTATTGAAAAAATTTAATGAATAAAATGAAATGGTGTCTGTAATTTCTACCCGGCAGTAGAGGCTGAAAATGATAAAAATGAAACACGGGATGAACTCTCAAAGCCAAGTCAGTCGGTACGAGAGAACACCTCAGTGGCTCTTCTGTTTTAAATATGTTGGTTTTTTTTTTATTGCAAATTTACAGCAATCCCTCCTTATCCACTGCAGAGCACAGCTGTGGCCATTGCTTTGTTTAAAGGATCGCGGGTTATGAAATCCCTGTGCGGAGGTGTGAATATTAGCCAGTATCAAAGTGCACTGCCTTTCGGTGCTTCCGAATTGTAGAATTTGAGTAAGGAAGTCGAGAGCGTTCCTCTGTTCCACAGCGCTGTCAGAGACTTCGTTTCTATGTACCAGTGGAACATCTCTGCTACACTCGCGGTCTCAAATAAATTTTCTGAGTGGTTTTTCTGTAAGGCATCCGTAGCAACAGTGGGTTGAGGTTAGCAGCAGACCCATCCTGGCTGGTTCTGCCCTTTCTCTTTCTTTCTTTTTCTTTTTCCTTTTCTTCCCCCTTCGCTGTCTGTCTTTTGTTTCCTTTTTAATTTGACGGATGGGTATGGGTGTTGAGTTTTGTGGTTTACTGTTAAATAAAGGACGCTTAAAAGTCTCGCAGTCTGCCTCCCTCTTCCTGTTTCTCTCACTGTGTCTGCGCGTCTCTCTCTTTCTGTTTCTCTCTGTCGCGGTTTCACTTTCTCTCTCTCTATCACTCACTGCCCTCACTACTTCCCCCTCTATCACTTGCAGCTCTCTCTCTCCCCCCCTTTGCTCTCTCTCTCTGTCTCTCTCTCTCTCTCTCCCTGTCTCTCACTCGCTACTCCCTCTCTCTCTCTCTCTCTCTCTCTCTCCCTCTCTCTCTCTCTCTCTCTCTCTCCCTCTCTCTCCCTCTCTCTCTCCCTCTCTCTCTCTCTCTCTCCCTCTCTCTCTCTCTCTCCCTCCCTCTCTCTCCCTCTCTCTCTCCCTCTCTCTCCCTCTCTCTCCCTCTCTCTCTCTCTCTCTCTCCCTCTCTCTCTCTCTCTCCCTCTCTCTCTCTCTCTCCCTCTCTCTCTCCCTCCCTCTCTCTCTCTCTCTCTCTCTCTCTCTCTCTCTCTCACTCTCTCTCCCTCTCTCGCCCCCTGATTGTGGACTGGATCGCGTTACAGTATCGATGTGAAATGGAGCTGTTCCAGCAGCCAAGTGGCTGCCAGTCTGAGACACAGAAACTTTTATCATTTCTGTCAGAAACATCACAACTTGCTTGTTTGACCATACATCTTCCTAATTGTGACAGAATACTTCAACATCATTAATTAAACATGCTTTAATTTAACCACTTAGAAGGAGCCAGGGAGGCCTTGGTTAGCCTTGCAGACTGTGGCTGTAGTTTTCCCTTTGCCCTGTGTGGGTGGTGCATGGCTTTGTTTATCCGACTCGGGGCTTTGACAGCCTGTTTGCAGTTGTTTTGTAACGCAATACGCCTTTTGATCAAGTTGGCGCTGTCGCGGAAAAGGAAAAGGTCACGACCTGGCAGGCCGGCGAGCGTGGCGACAGGGGTCCTCACAGCTCGGGTGGAGGAAGCGGGAGAATTCCTTCCTTTACTCAATTAGTCATTAAAATGCAGGGTGGCCCGCGGTCATTTAAATGTTTCATTGTGCCGGCTGCTAACGCGGCACACTCCCACAGACGGGGCTCCCTGCACCCTCCCGGACAAGACTCAATTATACATGAGCGGAGGGAGGCGGAGAGTTGTCTTTTGTCCTTGTTCAATTAAAACCTGCCCGGGACGAAGGGTTAAGTCGAAATGATCCGCGTCTCTGTTTTGTAGCGGCGCAATTAATATTTTAGCACCCGCGGCTCCCTCGTGTTCGTCCGGGGGGGCACACGTAGCCTTTGGTTAATGCGATACGCAGACGCGGCCCACTGTTACACGCGACACGCATCGAGAAAAAAAAAGGAGCGGCTTTGGAGGAGAAGTGCATGCTGGAAATGAGGCTCGCTCTGAAGGGTTGCATAAACCGTCTCCACGCTTAATTCTTGATATAACCTTAAAAGGGGGGGAGGGGGGTATTTCCCCTCCTGACTGTCGTGTGGAAACTGGGAACCGTGCTTAAATGTACTGCAGTTTAAAAAGGACGCGTGTCTCCGAGGCCGTGGCTTTTATTAAGCCTTGCTTTGATTTGCACAAGGCCAGATGTGGGTGAAGTGGTGTCATGTGTCTCCCCTGCCTGTACTGTATCCCACTTTCTGCTGGAGAATTTGCTTAAGGCGGAGTACTGACGTGAAGCCAGTGAAGGGGCCAGTCCCCGTCCTGGTGGGCCTTGCTTTGACCTTCCGAAGTTCAGCTGTGCACGCGAGCTGCAAGACGGCTCACCAAGTGGCGAGCGCTCGTGGCAAGGTGACATGGCCTGTCGACACTCACCCTCTCAAACGTGCAAGAAGCAAACCAATCCAACAGCGGTCAGTAATATTTAGGGGCAGCAGTAAAATTTAGGGGCGGCAATGTAGCGTAGTGGCTAAGGAGCAGGACTCATAACCGAAAGGTTGCTGGTTCGATTCTCCCCTGGGGCACTGCTGCTGTATCTTTGGGCAAGGTACTTAACCCACAGTTGCCTCCGTAAATATCCAACTGTATAAATGCATACATTGCAAAAAAAAAAAAAACGTAACCGTAAAACCGTAACCGTAAAACTGTAACCGATTTAAGTCGTGCTGGATAAGAGTGTCTGCTAAATGCCATGTAATGCTTTGCCCACCTCTGAGGCTCTGTTCCTCATGCTATGGGTTTTACACGTGGACATGGGCGCAGGGTCTGATTGGGTAAACACGCGCACAACCACCAGCACAGCGTTGGATCATCTGAACCCAGAAGAACGGATCAAACGTTCTCTAATCGGCCACCAAACGGGACCGGCTCACAGGCGGCTGGGGAGACAGATTAAGGCTCGTCTAACAACAAGTCATCTTTGAAATGCCTCCAAATGGGAAAACGTGTCCATTAGAGACTCCCAGCAAGTGCGGCGCACACAGAAAGTAAGGGAAGGGGGGTGGTAGATGAAAAGAACACACACAGATAATTGTTTATCCCTGGGAGAGAGCGGCTGATGCTCTCCTGCGGGTGGCTAAGTAAGTTTAGCACGGCCCCGGATACTAGGGGGAGTGGGGAGCAAGCGTGTGAGCGCCGCTAAAAAGACCCAAGGCCTGCAACATTAGGACAAATCAATTAGCCGGTCGTTAAGGAACCCGAAATGAAATGGCTCGCCATGGTTAGTGTAAACGCAACCCACGGTGAAGTGAATTTTCTGCCCTTTTTTTTTTCCCCCGTCTTACTAATTGTGTTTATTTAATCCAGCGCATGGTTTTAATTGTGTGCTTGGGGTTAAGGATGGATGAAATAAATCATCATTTGCCCTCATTAAAACCTGCTTTCCACATGAACCCAGCCCTCCACAGCTCTTTGGTAGTATTTGCGCACGACCACGTATTCATCATGTTTTTTTCCCCCTCATTTGGTGAGGGTTTTGTGAAATGATGGCATACGGTGACCGAAATTTTCACTCCTCAATTGTTGCTGTAGCAAATTTCTCTCAGTGGAAGCTGCTTTGTGTTAACAAAGCAGACACCAGTGAATGATGTCATAACATGGAGCTGACTGGGACTGAATACGAGACAGGAAGTGGATTCAAATTAAAAAAAAAAAAAAAAAAAGACGCAACTGATTTGAGCGAGCTGTCAGTGTCAGCTGACGCTCTGCGCGCCAGCTGTTCGCAGGTCCTGACCCTACCGAGCTCATCGCACAATGATGCGCTGTCAATGACTGATGGAACCATTTCAGTTGGCGCATCCTCTCTCTCTCTCTCTCTCTCTCTCTCTCTCTCTCTCTTCTTCTCGATACTGACAGGTGTTCTCGGAAAAAGGGCCCTACAGCGCCCCGCAAGACCGAGCCTGTAACGCTAACATTCCGGAACGAAAACACCTTGAGCCGGAGCCGTGTCTGAGAAGGCACTTCAAAGGCAGGATTTAAAATTAGAATAATAACAACTGGGACTTTACGTTTTTTTTTTTTTTTTCTTTCCCTCTCTCCCCCCCTTGCCTGAGTTCGGTTAGTGACAGGCCCTTATTTTCCGGGGGAAGGATTGGCGCTGGCGGCAGCTCTCCGGCGGAAACGCGCCCGCCGTGGCGGCTGAGGTGCGAATGGCGAGAAATGTTGTGCGCTCGTCTCATTCTCACGTTCCCCCTCCGCGACCCCACGTCTCCCTCCCTGCCTGCACCCCTCCAGGTCTGAGCTCACCTTCTGAATGTTAATTGCAGTGCTGGATTTGAGCTCACCCCCCCCTGCCCCCCCGGCCCTCCACCCCCCACCTCCATCACCGCCGATTTCCCGTGTCCCATCTTTTTCAGAGCTATGGACATGCTCTCCTGTGCCCTTTTTTGGATCAAACACCCTGAATAAATGACGCGGGAGCACAAAGCTTCAGAATGGTGATTTGTGTTACGGTTTGCGCGCCACAGATCAACCGAAACCTTTTACGCCTTTGCTCTTAGTTATGCTATTTTATGTTATGATATGAGATCATGTGTAATGGAATCTGTCAGAGCTGAATATTGCCTGTGGTGTCTGTAGTCCTCCCACCCCGACCCAGACACACAGTCCGTTTTTTTTCTCCTCTCAGAGGCTTTTATAATGAATGGATCGTAATGGATTACCAGTCTTGCCAAGCAGATTCTCTTCAAAAGAGCGATGGTGGAGGCACTTAAGCCCAGTAAGATAAACATTGGGGAAATGCAAAGGCAGGGTTCTGGCAGCAACAAATCGAATGTTGCGTGAACTCAGGGAATCCACGAACACCATTTCCCTGTGACTGTCTAGAGGTTTGCGGTGGGGGGGTGGAGCGTAGAGGGGATGGGTCATGGTGTATTGTCTGTGCTACTTAGAAATATGAAAAAAAATTCCTGTTCCCTCACCCATGAATCTCTTAAGCGAAAGTACAGTAAGCAATATTTTCTTTAATTCATTCTTTCTGTTTTTGTTTGTAGTTCAGTAAATTTGAGCTGAATTTTTGAGGAGGGGGTGGGTCTCAGTATGTTTTCCGTCCTCCTCAGAAATATGCAATCATTTCCCGGTCCCGCGCTGATGAATCTCCTTGTGCAGAGAAAAGCAAGCAATGTTTTCTTCAATTCAGTCTTTCCGTTTTTATTTGCAATTTAGCAAATTTGGGAGCTGAATTCTGGATCTCTATGGAATCTTATGCTTTTGGTCTATTCCAGTGAAGAACACGATTAATTTGGTAGTGTTGCCTCTCTGGAGTGAAGGATAGGCACGATAGAGCCCCTGCCGAAAGCGTGTTCTACTGAGGAGGAAACCTCCAGCGTGCCTGAAAAGTTAAAGATGATAAAACGTTAATTTTACGTTCTGAACTATGGTCTTGTTTTTCGCGCTCCATTGAGCCTGGTATTTATGAGGCCGTTACTGCAGGGGGAAAGGAGAGCCTCTCCCTCCTGAAGGTTCTGCGGGATGAAATCTGAATCTGCGTAAATCACGGGCTGGCGGAGGAACGGGGCGTTCGGAAGAGTCCGACGGTTGGGGTGATCGCCGCGGCGACGGCCCGAGATGGACGTGGTCACGGCGACCGGCGAGTGGAAACATGTGGCCGGTGGAAGGTTGCGGAGGGGTCTTATTTTTCTTGTTCCCCCCCCCCCCCCACACCTTGTCAGCTGGTTGAAGGACACACACTAATGAAACAGGATGTTTGTATGGTCCTGTGGTCCCATGAGAAATCAGACCACTCCCCCTGCTCAATCTCCATCTCCGCGCCGATGGCCCTGCGGCCTGAACTCTTGACCTTTCCCCCGCTTGCCAACAGTCTTGACATTTGCATTCTGGGTCCTCTCAAAAGGGGAGGGATGGGGGTGGGTGGGGGGGGCGGGGGGGGTTCAAAGTGGGCTAGGAACCCTCCTGCTGGCCTGCTAGATCACAGACCGGAATAATGGGCTAACCCCCCCCCCCCCCCCCAAATTCTCTGCTGAGTAATGAAGCGACCTGTCATTCACTTTGATTAGGAGATAATGCTCACTGGGGGTTGAATAACAGAGCCAATGATAATATGTGCTGCGATTGTAATAGCAATTACATTCGGGGGTTAATTCGGCTCCACGTTTATTTCCCTGTGAATATTTCATTTCCAGTGATAAGTGCACCCGTGCCTCAGTTATCGGCGTGTTGAGTGAATGGGGAAGGGCGGAGAAAGCGATCGGGGGAAGCGTAGCATAAAGAATGAGTGTGTATGCACGTTTCTGTCCCCTCCTTTTGTTAGCAGTTGCAGTGAATTGGCTGGAAAAGCAGTACCTGGCGCGTCACCCCTGAAATGGAAAGGCTGGCCCCTTCTCTCCTCTCAGAGAACACTAAGGGAGACCCCTAGTGGCGGCAGCGGGGGCGAGCGCTTTATTTTTCAGGCCGCCGCCGCTGCAGAGCGGTGTGTCTTGGCGGCGGGTGTCTAAGCACAGCGGGGGCTGCTTGGCTCAGATTTACCGTCGCCAAGCAATAACGTCCAATGAGAGGCCACTGCGGTCGCTAGGGAGCGGAGATAAAGCAGACGGTGTGTCCACCGCCGTGACCTTGCCCTGAGCGCGTGGCGGGAGGCGGCGGCAGGCTGTATGGCGGGAGGCGGCCATGAAGGCTCCTCAGCGCACCGCCGCTTATAGAAAACGCCCGGCGTATGTCATTACCATGGAATCACTGGAAGAGCTCTCCTGTCTCTGACAGGTCCCTCTGACGAGCAGGGCTTTTTCACACTTATTTCCTTAGCGGCGCGGCTTTACAGGACAGAGCTCGCCCCAGAGCTGAGCCAGCCCGGGGGTGAACGGTCACCCCTAGAGGTGGTGTGTGGGGCGAACCCGGGTTCGACCCATGGCCCCTCACCCCGGGGAGCGGAGCTCGGATGGTGTGAAAACAGCCTTCGGGCCCGAAATCCGGGGGAGACAGCTGGCTCTTCCAACGCACCAGGGCATCATTGCAGTGTACCCAGCTAACATCATGGTCATTAGATGTTCTTTAATATAACCCTTTTAACCGAATAAGTGTCACGGAGCGCATTATGTAGAAAGAGGCAAGTAATAGCAATTATGATACGAAGTGGGTGGAAAAGAGAAGAGCAATTATTCATGCCGAACAGGTTTAAATTCATTTTGCAAAAAAGATTTAAATTCATTTTACACCATTGATCCAAGATTTCGCAATAATTTTTTTATTTGCTTTGATATGGCATTATAAGATTTTGTTTTGTATGTTGGCATATAGGCCAATTTATTTAAGTAAAACAGCCAACCACTTTTCAGGACTAAGGAACAGCATTTGTGCAGTGCCGTGTTTATACAGCCATACTGAACTGAATTCAAATACTTTTGACAGATTTACAAAAAGATGGTGAAGACTTGGATTTGAGTATGACTTGCATTCAGGGTTTTGTTTGTTTTTGCAGAAAATGACTACCATTGATCAATGAAATTGCTTTTAGTTTTTTTTCTTCCTGTGGTAGAGCAATATAGTGGTAGACAGAAGACCAAAAGGAAATTAAATGGAATGTGGTTTTTCATACATAGGGGAGAGCAAGAATTCATTTTTACACAGAGCCAAATGCTTGTGTGTTTTTCTAGATAGGTCATCCTGTATAAACCTTGAAAGGCAGTTATTCTGTTATACTTAATTCTTTTTACTGTGGTAGCATTACATTAGTATACGTTGGAAACATTTAAACCATTTAAGAAACTCTGATTTTAAGTTCAAACTGATCTCTGATCTCTGTATAGATTAATAGATTTTTAAGATAACCCAGCTCTCCTTATTGTCATTAAAATTAAATCATTCAGATTCAATTTTGTGTTGTGTGGGTATGTTTGTGTCATGTGTTGTATCGGTGACTGGAATTTGGGAGGAACTTTGGGGGTCAAGCAAATTCTGCTTAATGATGTATCCGGTCAACAGAGAGGAATACTGACCGAGGGAAGCCGCTGATAATTATTTTATTGAAATGATATTTTAAAGTGATGAAATGATGACTTTATTATCTCGTCTTGCCAAATACAGTATGTAACTCCAGCTTTTTATGGCCCTGAAATGAGTTTTAAAAGGTGTGGCGATATATCATTAGGAGCTGACGGGACTGAGATGGGAGTTTGGGTGTGATCAGTGCTAAGAAAGCAGGAAGGACATCCCTGCATGGGCTCAAACAGGACAGTAGGCCAGTGACTACACACTCCATAAACACTGTCACACACATAACTCACAGCTGCTCCAGTAGGTTATTGTTATTTTCAAATGAGAATGACTTGTGACTTCATCAAATCCCCCACCTGGTGTTTTTAGTTGGCTTTTGAGTCATTGAGCTCACAGAAAGGTTGAAAGGTTGTGTGACCGCAACGGTATTGGTTACTGTGTGAGACGACGACATGGCCATTGGCTGGAGCTGTTTGTGACCTTTGACCCCATCCTGTGTTGCAGTGCTGAGTATCCGTGGCGCCCAGGAGGAGGAGCCCCCAGATGCCCAGCTGATGCGATTGGACAACATGCTCCTGGCGGAGGGGGTGTCTGGGCCGGAGAAAGGTGGCGGCTCGGCGGCAGCCGCAGCAGCAGCGGCGGCGGCGGGCGGGGCAGGAGCAGACAACTCTGCCGAACACTCGGACTACCGGGCCAAGCTGTCCCAGATCCGACAGATATACCACACCGAGCTGGAGAAGTACGAACAGGTGAGCGACCCCCCTCTCCCGGCTGCTAACACCTTCCCCCACCTCCTCCTCTCCTCCCCTCCCCCCACCCCCCCTTCGGTAATGCATACTTACGGAAGGTTGCATCAGAGAAACACACAGATGTTTTCCATCCTCCTCCCTCCCCCCATCCTCCACCTGTCGTACCAGCGGCGACCACTCTACTGTTGTACCCCTGGTGTCCGCACTCCTGTCTTACCGTTGGCGTCCTCTCTCCTGTCGTACCCCTGGTGTCCCCTCTCTTACCCCTGGCATCCTGTCTCCTGTTGTACCCCTGACGTCCTCTCTCCTCTCTTACCCCTGGCCTCCTCTCCCCCGTCGATCGCGCGGCCTCCTCTCCCCCGTCGATCGCGCGGCCTCCTCTCCCCCGTCGATCGCGCGGCCTCCTCTCTCGTCCTCCGTCCCCTTCCTCAGGGCTCTGCATTTCACTGCGGCACCAGAGGAGCCCGCGCCTCTCCCCGTGACGCGGGGTTTTTGGCTGCGTCTCAAAGGTTCCCCAGTTTAAGCCCCCGTTTCAAATAAGCACGGCAGCTTTTTGTTAATATTATTATTATCATCCTTGTTGCCGTGTGTATTGGATTGCGCGCACGGTCACACCCACCCCTGACAGCGGTGTGTTATCCGTTATTAATTTGTCCTATCTGTTTAAAGGCTGTCAGATTATCGCATTCCACCCTTTCATTGGAGTGTGATACAGCATCCTGTTCCTGTTATTGTGGGAAAACAGCAAACAGGCTGTGGCTGGCGATGATGTCATTCACAAATAGCTCAGCAGATTAATGTTTAGCCAGTGCAGGTTTCATTCATGTGTGTATGACGCACACACGCATGCCTCTGTATGCTGTTAAGGGCCGTTTTAAAAGGACATAATAGTGAAAATATGCACACAAGCACACACACGTGCGCCCACCTGCAGACACCCGCACAAGCGCACATCCTGTGCCTCGCGGTGAATGACAGGTACGGTTCTCCTGAAGGAAGATACGAGGACAGGACGGTCTCTGGTACAGGGCCCGATGCCACCCTGGCACTGTGGTTCCTCCTTGCAGTGCAGTCTGGCTGAGGGGTTGAGCATATGTGGTCTCTGTGTGTGTATGTGTGGGGTTTCTGTGTGTTACTTTGAAGGGGGTGGAGGTGGGGGGGGGGGCACAAACACTCAGTGTGCCAGGTCGTTCTGATACTTGTATGTGGGTGTATAAGGATGGGTGTGTGTGTGTGCCTGCATGTATATGTAATGTATATATACACATGCACACATATTGCTGTTGTGTGTACACTCATTTGGCCCCTACGTGTGACCCGTGTGCAGCAGTAACAGCATCCCAAGTGCATGTGAACCTCATAGCTGCTCCTCACAGGGGGGGGAGAGAATCCCCCACCCCCACAGACCACACAGAGAGAGGGGGAGAGAGAAAGAGAGAGAGAAGGAGAGACTCCCGCGCATTACGGCAGGTTCATGTCTCAAACCGCTGAACGTGAACAGGAGCACTTGTCAGCAGCGAAAGCCTGTCATTTCTACCTGTCTGTTTGGCAGAACGCCACTTTCATCCGATGCGTTTTTCATCATGTAAAGTAGTCGCTCTCCAAAGTCAAGGAGGGATTTCAGGCTTGTCTTCCAACGTGAAGCGTGTTCACCTAGAATTGAAATCTGACCCAGATGGAACCAGGGCGAGCGCCACCTTCCTCTGGCATCAACGTTTTCTGCGGCTTGAGAGATTTATGCTTTGGGATTTTTGTTGACTCCCATGTTTTTTTGCCCTTCTTGCCTGCTGCATGCAAACACAGATGAGTTTCACATATTGTCATCTGCTGGCGTTTGTGTCTTGGTGACTAATCTCATTAGTATTGCCAGCTGCACTCACGCTAGCACTTCCTCCGTACTGTTATGACATTTATGCTATCATTGCTAATTCCCAAGCAGGGCCTCCGTATGTGGAGGGGTATTTACTGAATGTTGGTGAAATGTCCTCCTGGGTTTGCTGATTCTGGAAGGTTAATGAGCCATGGGATGTGTCTAATTTTTGGGGGTGGTCTCTCCATCTCATGGTGTGTGTGTGTGTCTAATTTTTGGGGGTGCTCTCTCTGGCTTGTGGTGTGTCTAGTTTTTGGGAGGGGCTCTCTCAGGCTGATGGCATTTGTCTGTTTTTGGGGGTGCTCTCTCTCTGACTCATGGTGTGTGTGTGTGTGTTTTTTGGGGTGCTTTCTCTCTGACTCATGGCGCGTGTGTGTGTTTTTTTTGGGGTGCTCTCTCTGAACGATGGCGTGTTTTTTTTGGGGCTCTCTCTGACTTATGGTGTGTGTGTGTGTGTCTTTTTGGGGTGCTCCCTCTGACCCATGGCGTGTTTTTTTGGGGCGCTCTCTCTGACTCGTGTGTGTGTGTGTGTGTGTGTGTGTGTGTGTGTGTGTGTGTGTGTGTTGTTTTTGGGGCGCTCTCTCTGACTAATGGCGCGTGTGAGTGTTGTTTTTGGGGCGCTCTCTCTGACTAATGGCGCGTGTGAGTGTTGTTTTTGGGGCGCTCTCTCTGACTCATGGTGCGTGTGTGTGTTTTTTTGGGGTGCTCTCTCTCTGACTCGTGGCGTGTGTGTGTTGTTTTTGGGGCGCTCTCTCTGGCCGCAGGCCTGCAACGAGTTCACGACCCATGTGATGAACCTGCTGCGGGAGCAGAGCCGGACGCGCCCCATCTCCCCCAAAGAGATCGAGCGCATGGTGAGCATCATCCACCGCAAATTCAGCTCCATCCAGATGCAGCTCAAACAGAGCACCTGCGAGGCCGTCATGATTCTGCGCTCACGCTTCCTGGACGCCAGGTCAGTGTCCGTCCGTCTGTCCATCCGTCTGTCTGTCGGGTCTGAGTGGCTGTCTTGTGTGCATGCGCGCATGCATGCGTATATGTGTGTACGTGTACATGTGTGTATGCATATGTAATTGTGTTTGTGCGTGTGTGTGCGCGCACGTGTGTGTGTGTGTGTGGGTGTGTGTGCGTGCGTGTGCGTGTGCGTGCGCATGCGTTTGTGTATGATCATATGTGTGTGTGTATGTGTATGTGCGTCTGTGTGTCTGTCTGGTATTTTATCACAAAGCGTGTAGCAGATGCAACTGCAGACAGTGTGAGGCAGGTGCTTTGGTGGTGCTCACAGCTTCATATTGTTCTGCAAATAACCGGCCATTCCATAAAGGGCACAGTCATCTCCACTGAACGTCCTGGGGACTGGAGGCCGACTAAAAAGACCTGAGATTAGTATATTGGATTTCCAATAAAATGTTAAGAAATGTCAATATTTCAATAAAAAAAGAAATAGATTTAATATTTCAGTGCGGGCACCTGTATGTGCTTTGAAAGCACATAGGAGATTGGAAAAACTGTCTTGTTGTGGGAAGTTAGAAGTAAGGAACCCATTAGGGCCTGTTGCAATAGAGAGAGGAAAAGCCTTATGCTAATGTCACAGTGCCCCTCTGTGTTATGAAAAATCCCTCATGAGTCAGGGGGGAAAAATGTAATTATGAAGCCCTGCTGCCTTGTCGGGACGCCTTTGAGAAGACTCTCCAGTGTTATCTCTTTACCTCGTAGAACTTACTGCGACTTTCACAAAAAAGTGAATGCGAAAGTGTGAATGTTCTGATGGTCCGTGTCCTCACACCTGCGCTCTGCCTCTCTCCCCCTGGCGATCCGTCCGCTCAGACGAAAGAGACGGAACTTCAACAAGCAGGCGACAGAGATCCTCAACGAGTACTTCTACTCGCACCTCAGCAACCCTTACCCCAGCGAAGAGGCGAAAGAGGAGCTGGCCAAGAAGTGCTCCATCACAGTGTCGCAGGTACGGCCCCGTGTTACAGTAGACCTTTGCATCTCCTCGTATGGGCCTTAGGATTGGTCAGTAAGAGGGCAGACTGACTAATACACCTATACCTCTCTGTGCCATTTTTCTAAATTTGAAAGGAAAAAAAGTAATATATGGCTGATTGTGGACGATATGCCAAAGGAATAAATACACCCAAAGTAATAACTGAAAGGTTTTGTATTTAGTGGTGCAGCCATAAATACACAAATAAATGTAGTTGGGTTTTCAGATTAATACTTTTCATTTGCATTAAGTTTTGTTTTTTTTTATTTTAAATGCATAGTATTTTTTTAAATGCAATGCATTTTTTGGGGTATTCCCTAAATGTTCTTTGGAAAGTCAGACTCAATCCCTAAAAGAGAGCTGTATGAGTCCAGATGGTTGCTTCATACTCCAATTCAAAAGGACCCCCCCCAACACCGCCCCCCCCCCCCCCCACCAATCGACTCCAGCCCCTCGCTCTGTTACACTCTATCACCTGTCACCTGCGTTCATTTCTGACCCAAGCCTGGCTCCATCTACTTCATATACTGCTACCAGATTAGATTTGTATTGAGCCTGAGAGAACATTGCAATCTTCAAGCTTATCATTTTTTTTCTTTGTCATTTCAAATACA
Source organism: Megalops cyprinoides (assembly GCF_013368585.1). Lineage (NCBI taxonomy): Eukaryota > Metazoa > Chordata > Actinopteri > Elopiformes > Megalopidae > Megalops > Megalops cyprinoides. Next base: position 23,952,287 of record NC_050602.1, on the reverse strand, counting down.
AACACCGCTGCTGTATATAGTTTAGCGGGTTGTTGCTCTGAAAAAGGATCAGTGATTTACCTTACTGTTATCCTCGGACATATATATCCAATAGGAGCTTGGGTTGAAGCTTAAATTCTCTGGAAAGGGAGGCTGAGGAAATCAAACTCAGGGAAAGCATTTGGTTGGATGTCACAAGCACTCCAGGAACAAGGGCCCTTGCAAGACAGACGCTTAGAGGACTGTTTGGCTGACTCCAGTCGGTCAGTCTCTAAGGGGTTTAATGTTTACACGGAATGATGGTACGTGCCCTTGAACACAGATGCGGGGAAGATGTTCAGGAAATGTGTCTGAGTCTGTGAGGAACAGCAGGTAGTAGACTACCCCCCCCAGACCCCCCCCCCCAGGTGGTGCTCAGAGTGGTGCCTGTCTGTACAGCCTGTGCGAGCCACAGTCTAATGGACCTGGAGTGCAGCTCTGACTCCAGAACACTGATCTACACTGAAAGTACAGAGAACCCAGCAAGCCTTAAACAGGCCTCTATGTGCCCTCCAATGTAAACCTGTCAACCCGTCAACCCTTTATTGCATTTTCCATGTGTGAGCATGCAGTCTAACTTTTGGAGCTGAACACATTGAGCTACACTTGGGCAGGAGTGCACTACAAATCCCACACTGCACCAGGGTAGCTGATGCCAAACACAGGAGAGGAGCATCTCCCTGATATCAGCTGTGTAACTCATAGCACCTGACAAATTGCAAGGTGCATGAGGTGCCGTTAAGACATACAAACCCGTACACCAGCTGGCTGAAACCAGCTACTTCCACTGCCATGGAATCCCATGAATTCCACTAACTGGAATCCTGCTCCTGCATCATTTTTGGCTGATGACACAGCTAGGGTCAAGCCTGCACTGTATGGCTCACCCTATACTCTCAAAAAACACCTCAACTGACTAAGCCACAAGGGACCTGCCTGTATTAAGTTTTGACAGATTTTGGAAACGTAATACAGGTGGCCGATACCTTTTTTTGTTGTTTGTTTTGATGGTTTTTTCCTGGAAGAAAAAAAACTGACATTCATATTTGAATCTGCAGGTATCTAACTGGTTCGGAAACAAAAGAATCCGATACAAGAAGAACATTGGGAAGTTCCAGGAAGAAGCCAACATGTACGCCGCCAAAACAGCTGTGAACGCAGCCAACGTGTCTGCTCACGGCAGCCAAGCCAACTCGCCCTCAACCCCAAATTCAGCAGGTGAGTGCGAGGATCCTCCATGGCTTCACCTCTCAGGTGTGGCTGCTCTGATTGGACTCGCTGCTGGTCATCTGTGTCCTTTAGATGACCTAGCAGTGATGTCCTGGTTATCTTGTTGCCAGAAGTGGAAAAATTGTTGAGCAAACCTGTTGTGCAATAAATAAAATTTGAAAGACATTTTTTTCCTCCTTCCCTAACACACCCAGATGATTAATACCACAATGGCAACATATTTCATTTATGGTTTGAAAATACAGACTACAGCATCAACACTGAGGTTTCTTATTCAGCTTCAAATGAATATCAGGCAACATCAGTATCAAATTCAAATTTCCTTTCAAGCACTGTTCAGATCTTATAGGGAGCTATTAGTTTATTGATGCTTCCATTTCATACATTAAAAAAGAGACACAGTGTGTGGACTCTCAGGAATGTTTTGGATGTTAAAATGGTGCAGACCCAGGTGAGTGAAAGGAATCGTGTCGCCCTCCCTCACTATGAAATGAATGCAGTATGTAAACATTCTGTTGTTGGTGCACATTGGATGATACCTACACTACTGAGCCTGTGAAACAAAGTAGAGAGAAACATCACCCAAATGGGTCAAAGGTACCAGTGGAAAAGCAGTATGCAGTACACGTACACACACACTACATATTACACGTTGCCCTAAATGTGTAGTAAAAATGAAATGATTAATGTCTGAAGAGTACTCTTTAGAGCTGTGGTATGATTGAAGATTAGCTGACCTGGGCCCCGTTCTCAGTAGCAAGTCTCATGTACTTTCTCTTCCAACTAACAAGACCTGCACCCTTTGCTCACTAACACAGCCTCTTCTAACAAGCCCTGGGCTCCTCTAGCCCAGTGCAGTCTGCTTCTCTGTATGCGGTCATCTCAGTAAATACTCCTTGCTGTCTAACCCATCTGCAAGGGAAATATGTGTGTATATCCCTTTACTGTAGTCTGGTTGGTCTCCTGCATGTCATTAAGCCGATGACAGAACAGCCGAGTCTTTTGTCATATGGTCATAAGCTGTATTCGATTATGGATCCATATGTTTTTTAAATTAAGTTTAGCCATCAGTCCTTTTAACATCTGGGTTTTTCTTCCATTAAAAGCACAAAGAGGATTCTTTAATTCTTCCTATTCGATTAGGACTTCCTTTTGGATCCACTGCTAGCCACAAAAAAAAAAAAAAAAAAAAAAAAATCAATCCTCTCAGAGGCCTTCGAGCCATCTGAAATTTTGCTGTGGTTTTAGCCGTTGCCATGAAATTGTTGTGACAGCAACACAGAAACTGCAGGACTTGCTCCTAATTGCAAGAGGCTGTTTTAAACAGCATCACTAGATAAAAATGTTATGCCAGTAACTGAGAAGTGTTGTGAATGGGGAGACCTATCACTGACAAAGCAGACAATTCAGTGTTTTATACTATCAGCTTCCTGAGCCAACAGTAGAACACTTTTCCTGAGATCACCAATATAGACAACGTGCCCATATCAAACCCTCTTGACTTGCTGCCTCGTATCCTCACCGCATAGGAGTTGTGCTGTTGTTTGAGCCACGCCATTGCTACGCAGTGCAGACAGGAAGAGATCCAGCAGCTCTTAGCAGCGATTCCCAGATTCCTCCACCCCTGTTCCCCCCCCCCCGGCTCTGCTGCTCTCCCCGGCCCACTCTCTGCATGCACGGCCGGCCCACCTCCCTCGCTTCTTGCATGGCTGGCTTGCGGGACTTCCTCTTCTCTTCTCTGTGATTCAGCTGCTCACTCTCTCCTTCCAGGGTCTGCCGGCTCTTTTAACATGTCAAATTCCGGAGACTTGTTCATGAGCGTGCAGTCACTCAATGGGGACTCCTATCAAGGGGCCCAGGTGGGAGCCAACGTGCAGTCACAGGTAGGGAAAACGCTGCGGGGCGGTGGTCCACCCCACCCCCCACCCCCACCCCCACAAAAAAAAAGACTAGATCAAACCCACGGGCTCCAGTCAGGGGATCAGACATACGTTTTTTGTGGTTGAGATGTTATGGGTGTACATATTGCAAAGGAGAGTTTGTGTGTCTTGATCTTTACCCTCTCCTTACTATAGGTTTCCAGCAATCTGCTAGTCTTAGGTAACAGAGTTCCCAGGACCTTGGTTAAGAACCATTATAAAGAAAGAAGTCAAAACATTTCCCCCCAGAAAAGTTCCCCAAAGAATGATGTTTGACCAAATTCCTGTAATGTAAAGGAATTTTTTTCTAACGTCGCCGGTGTGGTGTGCTTGCTGACTCATTGGGGAATGTCAGCCATGAATAAAGGCGTTTGGAGCACAAACACGGCTTTGTTGCTGAAAGATGAGATGATAATCAGTGGTGCAGCAGTGTAGCATAGTGGTAAGGAGCAGGGCTCATAACTAAAAGGTTGCAGGTTCGATTCTTGGCTTGGGCACTACTGCTGTACCATTGGGCAAGGTACGTAAACCTGAATCGCCTCAGTAAACTATCCAGCTGTATAAATAGGTAACGTAAAAACTGTAACCCATGCAAATTGCTCTGGATAAGAACGTCTACTAAATGTAATGTAATGTAATCAGAGCGTTTGATCAGAGCATAGCCCCCTCAGAAATGGATGCTATCGGGTACTGTAAAAGTGTACTTTTGGTCATTGTGGATTCCTCTTTTAGCAGCTGTATTTCTGAGGGCATTTGGTTCGTGTGGACAAGTAGAGTGCGGTGTCAGCCCTCAGCACTCTGTTCCTGGCTTTGAGGGGGTTTTTTTGTGGCTCTTGTCACCTGCGGGATAAAGAGACCAGAGACGTTTTTTGGAACCAGTACAGCACTCATCTGTGCCTCTGATTTCATTGTTATGAGGTGCCCTCTTTGCTGTGGGCGCACTGAGGCCGTCTGACCTTGCCCCACATACCAGAGTAGGTCGACCTCCATGATCTTCCTCAAAGAACAGCAATCCAATTCCTCCCAACAGCAATACTTTTGTTGACACTGGGGTGTTCCCCCCCCTCCCTCCCTCCTTCCCATAGGAATTATCTTTCCAAATGCTGTGGGCGCTTCATGAATATTCTAAGGAGCAGTCTGTAGGCCCGAGAAAAGGTCCTCCGGCCTGGTACTTTGGCACACCCAGTGTCCTTGTTCTATCCAAGGTTATTTGATTGTGCAGAACTAGAGGAATTGTTTCCTATGACTTTTATGGAATGGGAGGAGTCATGCATGGCTGCTATCTCAGATCTGTTTCATGGTGAGGGTGACTAATTTCAGCACCCCAACAATGACATTTGAAAAACTTTTGTGAGCATTTGTGAGTGCATACCGCCAAACACACACACAATTGCACGCGCACACACACACACACACACACACACTGACATACACATACATATACGTGTGGGTACACACATATACAGTAAATAACAGTAAACCTATGTACATGATAACTGTGTATTTATGTTCGGGTGGGTAGTCATTTTGTAATCCTGTCATGAACGCCCGGCCGAGCCGAGCGTATCTTGGTAATTTCCGTGACATATGCTAAATAGTTTCCATGCCTCCTCTCTCCATGTTTGACCTTCCATGTCCACGGCACCCATGTCCTATCGGGCTGACCTTTCCCGCCCCCAGACGTCTGTGAGATTCAGAGCTCCCTCTCACCTCTGCTTTTTCTCTCTTTTTTTTTTCCTGTATGTTTGTTTGTTTCCTTGCATTTCAGGTGGATACCCTTCGCCATGTTATCAGTCAGACAGGAGGATACAGTGATGCGCTCGCAGCGAGCCAGATGTACAGTCCGCAGGGCATCAATGTAAGAAAAATAAGATTTAAAAAAATAATAAAAAACAACTTTGCTTTCTCCTTCCACCAATTATTTCAAAGCCATAGGGCGTAGAATGCCACTTAGAAGGACTTGTCTGAGCGTGGCAGTCACCTATTTGATAGCCTCTGTATCGGTCACGCCGTCGGCAGCGCGCTGCCCGGGAAGAGTGGAGATCCGGCTGGCTCCATGCAGGCAGCTGGCGTCTTAGTCTGTCAGAGTCAATCAGCGTTGGCGTGGCACCTGCGGCCAGGCGAGGGGAGCCGAGAGGAGCCGGGGAAACAGGTGACACCTACCGCAACGCCACTTCCAAACGTCGCCCCGATGACCGGACCTCCATTTCCATAGCAGCGGCCCGGCGGCACTGAAGGAAGCGCCCCGAATCAGGCTCTGAGCCCCCTCTAAAAATAAATCTGCTAGCCAGTAGGAAAAAAATTGAGATCGGGGGGGAAAGCGGCGTTTGCCGGGCAGCTTTTCGGGGGTTTTTTTGCCGGCGGCCGCGGCCAGCATGAAAATTTGCAGCGACAAGCTGTGTCGCAACGAGGAAAATCGATAAGACAGTCACAAGGAAAGCCGAGTGTAGATTTGGGACAGCAATCCAAGCGCATTGGTCAGATCACGCGTCTGCCATCTTAATGGCGGTGACAGCCAGCCGCAGCGCCGGGGCCGGCCCGCAAACGTGGTGCACGGCCCCTTGCGCTTAGACCGTCCCCCACCGCCGCGCTCGCCGGACGCACGGTAACCAAATGAAAAATTTGTCCCGGAAAAAAATTGCATATATTCAAATCCCAGGGCGTTCCGCGTGCCTTTCCGAGGGACGTGAGAGACTGTTCCTGCGAGGCGGCTTGTGATTAACTGGAGAGAACACTTATGCATGCGGGCCCTGGCTCTAGACAGTCAGCTGTCTGCACAGATATCGTTAGCCCCGGCTTTAGCAAGCTTCCGCACAGGAAAAAAAAAACACGTTTCGGCCGTATCCAGTGTCCAGTTTTAAAGCTTTTAAGTTTATTTACCCTTTTTGGTTTACTTTTTGTTAATATTAATGGTGAGAAAAGACTTGAAGTGCACTGACACTGTCTTGTTTTAAAATTATGTCTTCAATCAAACGCTTGTGGCCACAGAGTATTTATTGAAACTAGTAAATCTGAAGCATAATTCGGATATTTCTGGATATTAAAATCTAATAGAACAATAAAAAGCCATCCCATACATAAGATTATTACAAGTTATTTGTATTCTCTTTCTGTATAGATGATGGCATTTTTGTTTGATTTGCTGAGGTTCAGATTTTTCTACCATTCTTGGGATTGTGTCAAAATGCATGATGTGTAAAAATGTGTTTTAAGCTCCTCCTCAGCACTGGCAATTTGTACTGCTATATTTATACATTTAAGCCATAAGACTTTAAAACAAATTTAAGTACTACATTCATTCACTAAATTCATTATTCACTTATAAATGGTTTTAAATTTCCAATCATTTATATTTATATGCAGAATAATTATAGAATTTGAGAAGCCTTGCATTTGGACTAATACAATATTTGCATGAAGTAAAAATCTGTCAGGTTTAAAATCATGTGGCCTTATTTTTGTTTTTGTCCATTTCAGAGAAGAAAGAAGGGGCTAGGTTTCAAAATGCATAATGTATTCTTTTCGCCAAATTATTCCCTTTTTTCTGCTGATAATGACCAAGCTTACACACAATTCATGTATGTGGGAGACTATCCCTCCTCTGTTTCACAGCTGCAATTATTATGACTTTGAAATGGATGGAGTGGCACCAAAGCTGAAGATTTTAAAAGTTTTTATTCTTTTCTTTTTTTTCTTTTCTGATTGCAGACTGCCACCATCTTAAATAACAGGCTTTGAAATAAGAGGCTGCCAAAGACCATTTTCAGCCATTTCTGATGGCATGGAAATTGCTATTAATGTCCCAAATGCTCTTTAGCAGGCCTGTCTCAGGGATTTGAAATGGCTTCCGTGTTTCCCATTATATTTTCATCCCTATCTCCAATGTGATAATTTGCTATAATTGATTCCTCCATTGCTTGTCTTTTGAGTTTTGTTTCGGAAAGGGCTTGATACATTCTCAATAATGTAATTTATGTTTATTGTCTCATTTAAATCACTTTTTGACAGGGTGGCTAAATGCCCCTTTTAATTTGACTTGCCTTGGCTGACACATTTTAGCATTTTAAAGACGAGTAATCTAGTGCACTGCAGACTCACTAAATTGCCTCTGTGACAAGGATTTTTGTCCATTCAGTGATTCAACCACAGTGTTTGTTCTAGTGAAGATAAAAAAATGCACTCCATATAGATTTAGTCTGCACAATGTAATGCATCTAATATTAGAGGTATTTTTTATTGACTGAAAGCATTTTAATTATTCCAAAAATGCTAAATGAGGGTATTGGATCAGTCAAGCTAAATTGATATAATAGTAATGTACAGTGGTATAGATAGTATCATGTCAGAAATAATGTGTAGAGAATGGAATGTAAGGGGTATAACGTCACAAAAAAAGAGCGTGAATGTTTTAGGCTGCTGTTAGTATTGCACTAGGCACACAGAACGCATCTCCTCCCCAGGTCTGAACCTTTCCCTCTCCGTCCTCTCCACAGGCAAACGGTGGCTGGCAGGATGCTACAACCCCTTCATCAGTGACTTCGCCCACAGAAGGACCCGGAAGTGTTCACTCCGATACCTCCAACTGATCCCCACCACCACACTACTACCCCCGCAAGCTCCACAACATCAGCCTTGCCAGCGACCGCCACCTAGAGCGGAGGTGAACCCACCAGTAACACAATTGGTTTTCCAACTGTTCGGGAAATGCTGTAAAAAAAAATAAAAAACAAAAAAAACAAAATGGTATCAACACACACGCTGATGTCTAAAAATCACACTGGGTTCATAAAAAAAAAAAACCAACCCTGGTACTGTAGATCGTTTGGAATACTGATTAAATACAGATCACCAACAGACATGTTTGTAAAGTTTTCACAATATAATCAAGAGGATCCAGTTTATCTTGATTTACTTGTAATTATCTCACTCGTTAAATGTTAAAATAAATAATGAAAATAACAGGCAACACTTGTATTTCGATTTAAATGCTTTCACACTACCTCTTAGCAAAAAAAAAAAAAAAAAAAAAAGAAACAAAATAAAATAAAAATGAAAAAAATGTTTAAAAAAAAAAAAAGCATTTTATTTCTTAAACTTTGTTACTACTAGCAGATAGTACCTGACCACTCATGTCATTCCAGATGGTTAGATTTGCAAGGACACTTCTCCATCCGGTGTTTACCTTCACTCGGGTTCCTCTTCAAATGCAGGCGCATTTTGTTTTTTCCCCTCAAACTTGCTTCATTCTTCCCTAGAGCTGAAAAACAATTAGCGGGTAAAGAGCCCCGTTTGACGTTTTGCGTAGAAGAAATAGAGGGGAAATTATTGTCCATTTTGCATGGCTTGCTGACGTAATGGCATGACACTTGCACAAGCCTATGGGATGGGGGGAGCAGGAAGTGCAGATGTGAGACTGCCACACCAAACCCACCAGGGGAAAAAAAAACATGTCCTATGCGTCCCATATTGAGTATGTCTAGTGTTATTAAATACATACCGCACATTGACACGATTTATGAATATCTCTGCAACATTCCCCCTTTTATTTTGCGAAGACATTTTAATGCATTTCCACTTTAACTTTACTTATGAGGGAGTTACAGCATATGGGCCTATAAAAACCTAACAAGATGGTGTGATTGCAAGTGAAATGAAATTTACTATCAGTGCTTGTTTTCCTTTGTTTCTTTTTTTTTTTTTTAAATGTGTTCAATTGTGAAGTATTACACTGCTAAAATACCTTTCATCTGTATCTAAGATGAAAAACGAAAAAATTCAACTTTACTGCTGGAAGCAGAGTACCTGCAACAAGCAGTGTACTGTTGCGAAGGTCTATCCATCTTCCTGTAAGACAAGACTTCCTGCACAACAAAGCAAAATGTAATCGCATATTATTGTCATACCAAATGGTACAGAATTTTTGCCTCTCAACTGAATTTCCTGTGAAAGCTGCACGCATTCAACTCTCGTTTGTCCCAAAAGGGCAACTGTCCTTAACGGACGCTGTGCTTACCTTACCTTACCGTTTAGCAAGTATGCGTATTGAAAAGCAAGGACTACCGCGGCAGAGGAATCACACTTTTCTCCCACGGCAACTTCATGCTTCGATATAAGGAACAGCATTAATTGTTACATTTTATAGTTTTGGTGAAGTTAACATTTTTGTTCAAATTATGAAATTGAATCAGTGTTGGTTTTAAATTTCGAATTTATCCCTGCATGTTTATTGATGGCTTAAATTCACAAATATCAAATGTCAAAAAAAAACTGAGTGTAATAAGGAAAAGACAGACTGTGAGTATATCTGGGCCAGTGGTAGGGATTTGTTTTGTGTTGTTCTGATTCTTAATCAAAATCAATTCCTGAGTCTTGGATTTGGGCTTCAGTTGTGCACTGCTATCCAAAATGAGGATGAGGGCTTTTTATGTTGGGTTTATTTAGTAGAAAATGAAAATAACCCCCTACACAGTAATACAAATTTCTAGCAGTGATAGACTTATTAAAAGCCTTTTCCATTTCGGATTGACTCGCAACATGAAAGCTTAATATGATCAGCACGTTTCAGCAGTAAGAACCTGAACTGTATTTCCTTTCTGGATAGGTTCAAGGCATATTCTCACTTTTTAAATGAAATATCATAAGGGAACCGTTTAATATGTATATGACAATGAATACTACCACACTGTTCATAAGATTTATTATGATAGCCAAATGCTGCTGTTAACCAAAACGCTTATGTAATATGTGCATAAGAAAACAAATTTTAAATCATACACTAACCTGTAAAAAGTTATTGTTCTGGTTTCAGTGAAGTCCTACCAAGACGTGATAATTAAAACACGCTGCTTGTGTACGCTTCACCCCTGTTTGTTTCACTGACCATTAAATGCTGGTCCTACAAACTTCCAACCTAAAATCAGACCAGTACTAGTTAATTGAAAATAATGTTGTTGTAAAATCCAATAGAGTTCTAATTTCTGTTGAAAATATATTTACGTCTGTCGAGGGTCTCGGTAACTCAGTTTGTTTCTCTGTGCATTAAATCACATCTTGCCAGAATCTACTTAAATGTGGAAGTCATTAAGCTAATAGGATTTAGGCATTTCTACAGTCACTCGTAGCTCAGTCGATTCAGGTAATACCAGGACACAAAACAGTGGTCATGAGATGGCCCTCCTGAAAGTGAAGCAGGAAAAGAGATTTGGAGTCAGTGAACTCCATCATCAACCATCATCCAGCAGTACACCTAATTTCAGTCCGCAGTAAAGCTTGCTAATTAATCCCTCGATTTAAGCAAACAAAATCCACAATGTGAAGTGTATTATCTTTTTGTTGTCTTTTGTTGTGTTTCATCCTACTTTTTCATTTTTAAATTTATGTTTACAGAGTTTCCACCCTTTTAAGCTGGTTGCCTTTTTTCACAATGTCATATCTGCCCAGATCATTACTTTGATACCAAAAACTCCAAAAGTTTTAAATTTGCCTGCTTTATTGGCTTTATTAGCAGACCTTTCACAATATCTCAGCAACACCTTGTCTTCTGCCATTATCTCTAGTTCTAACTAACATTTATTAAGAACGTTCTGGAAATCTCAGAACCAAAAAGCATTTACAATTATGTTGTGTTTATAGTAAAATAAAGGAAAATACCCCTGTGACATGCAGTTGCAGACACCGATTTGATATATTTTTTTTTGTGTGTCCTTCCATTGTGGTAGACAGCGCGTTTGTTTCTTTTTAAACATTTTGTAATTTTGCTGTCTTACAGTGCTGGACTAGCAACATATGTTTTCTTGGTCTCATGTGAATTAGCTCAAGAATGCTTTATATATGTATATGTGCACCTTTGTCCTTAGTTTGCTTTGTTGAAAAGGGATGGCATCCGTTTTTTTTTTTCCTTAACCATTGCAGCTAAATATTTAATGAAACAGAGGGTGGAGGAGGGGGAGGGAGTTCCTTCTCCATTTTGGGTGAAATGCTCTGGATATACTTTGTGCATCCAGGGTGGAAAAATTAACCCATTAAACAGTGCACACCATTTTGTCAAGGTGGATGAATCCTAAAAAAAAAAAATTAAAAGCTTTTGATTACATACTAAAGTGCAGCTATTATGAGGTAAAAGGAAAACCAAACCCTTTGACATTCTACAAATGTATATATTTTTATATGTAGCTCTGAATGAATAAGCAGTAGATAACAGTACAGTTATATTATTTATGTGCTCGAACAGATATTGAAGTTCTTTTTAGAACTACAGTTGAAAGGCTCACAATCCCATTGACTCAGAATTCACACACTGTCAAGTCTTTTTATCTCAGAATAGCTGTATTTACATTTGGACATTGTAACATTCGCTGAAATCGTACAGTTAAACACACAGGTTGGGACGTGTTGATTTTGAGCATTTTTTTCCCAAATGCATATCTGGTTTTCGATGATATTATTCACAGCAGGCAGTAGACTCTGATATGAAATTCTGTTGTTCGGTATTGGGGTCCCAAACTCCCTCCCCTTTCTCTGTTAAGGTGAAATGCGTGTCCACTGAAGCAGATCACCTCTCCTCACATTCTTTTCATTTTTGACTGTACTTTTCACATTGCCTGTCCAATACCACAATATTATTAAAAGCTTCATGTAATGATGCTTTTAGTTTTTGCAAAAAAAAGAAAAAAATATAAAAAGAAAAGCTGAGCAATTTGTAAAACATCAAATGTTTTCTTTGTTGCATGTCTTTTGTTCTTTATTAAAACTGCAGTGTTTTTGAATGTTACTTCTTTTTTTATAAAGATTTCAAAGTGTGAAATCACTGAGCCTTACTTTGGCCCAGTTTTAAATTTTAAGGTCTCTGCATATGTAAAAAGGTATACAAATTGAAACACAAAACTAGTGTCTTTTTGATTCCAACTTAAAACTCTTGTGTTCTGTGGAGAAAAAAAAATCAAGGTGTAGGTTTTATGGTCTCTTAATTTGTACTGGTAATGCATACTCCAAATAAATAGTTTCATTTGTTGCAAAACTGTTTTTTGTCCTAATTTATATATGTTATACATGCTAACCATTCTCACATTCTCTAAGGCATTGACTTTAAACATTGATTGTTATTTGTAATATGATAGCACCTATGCTATAGCTTTCTGATTCAAAATGCTGAAAAATCTCCGAAATGCTTCGAAGTACAGATACAGCTTTCTATTTAATTACACCGCTGACAATGATTACGTTGTAATTTTTTAGGCAAGTTTGATGATGATTGTTTCATTGTGTTAGTTGTTACAGCAGGAGAAAGACCGCTTGTCTTTCCTCTGATCACCCCTTTGGTGATCAGCAGACACCATAATTACACCTCCAAAAGAGAGGCGGCCTGGCGTGATCGGTATTCATGTAATGGCTTCTCTGTGGGTCTGTGTGTGTGGGGGGGTGTTGAGATGGCCGTGAGGCTGCATTCGGATGGCTCTGGGACTGGTGTGAAGGACCCCTCCAGGTCTCCTAGGCTATCCAAGGTCACGGTCTCTGACACACCCCCCATTGCCCCCTTCTCCTCGTGCACACGCCCTTAATCTGCTCCCTCCGTTTATCGGGAGGAAACAGACGGAAAGTCTGTTCGGCAGACCGTGAATTCTGGCAAAATCTGCGCGGAGCACGTATCCAAAACGGTGGATTGGGATCTACACAGCAAAGCAGTTGACAGTCGACTAAAATTACGTCTATATTTGTTTGGCGTGCACTCTTATCCAGAGCGACTTGCATAGCAAGGGCTCCGGCAGAACAGCGCACACAGAAAAAACAGCTGAACTATCAACCCGTCACACAGTGCTATATTTTTAGTATGGCACTGATTATTACAAAGTGTTACAAAAGGCTACAATAATCAAAATGTCAGTAACATACCATGTGAGTGTTACATCCATGTATATTAATGCTGTAAAACCCCCAAAGTGCTAGATATTAAAAGCAAGATCTAAGTGCTTCATCAATTGATCTGCTTAGACTAATATTTTCTCAATTCAAATGAAAATAGAAGTCACAAGTTAACACGGGTTTAAGACGTACACTTTTGCATATCTGACTTATTCCCCAAAAAAATGCATGGTATCAACTTCCGATTTCTCTTACCCACCTGAATATTGAGTCTAGAAATTATGTAAAGCAGACATGTTTATTCAACGTGATTACTGAACCACTATATCCAACATTCATGGCAGGAAACGGGACTTGAATTTTCATCAACAACTCATTTTGGGAATGTTTCGTGTAATCTTCCTCCGAGCCCTATTGTCGGTAAAGTGGCGTGACAGCCTAAGAGGCATGGTCTCTTTAGTCACGGAGGGGGCCACACATCATAATCGCAGTCACTCAGAGAAGTCCCCTCTCCTCGGACGGTGTGAACCGGGTCAGGGTCAGCCGCCACTGCGGGACACGAAAGTTTACACGTTCGGGGTCTGACGGCCTCTCACCTCCCGGATACAAACAGCTCGAGCCGAGGAGTTACACCTCGCACCCCCCACCCCCCGAAAACGGGGGCGCCGTCAACAAATTCCCGTTTCTGAAGCCGACGAGCGAGCAGGGAGGGTGCGTTTTCTCGCTGTCTTCAAAGGCGAGGAGGCATTGGCTTGCACGCTCCCCTTTCCTCGCCCCCCGAAACGCCGGGGCCCCCTCCGAGGCACGATTTATGCACGTACGGCGAGGCGCGGGGAGGCCGACTTATCTCCCTCGCCAGATAAATGAGGAGGGATTTCTGATTCCGTTCTACCCATCCACCTCCCTTTTGAACTTTGAAGGAAAAAGAGAGAGGGATGGGAATGGGGAGGGGGAGGGGGGAGGAGGGAGTAGAAGGGGGGCAGGGGAGAAGGGGATGAGGGGGGGGGGGGTGATGGGGAACCCACCAACTTTGGGATTAGCGATGGTTTCCAAATGTTTCCAGGAGTGAAATCCGCAGAGCATGACGGAGCCTGTGGGAGTGACAACATGATCAAATACAATTATGTGGGAATGCCATCTTGTTGATATCAAAGGAATTTCCCATGCCGCCCTAGATGAAAGGGAAGGAACTGTTGGATCTGTTGCTTTTGTATGTTTTTTAAATATTGTTTTGCATGCGAGATAATTGTGTGCATTTGTTATTCCTTGATGGGATTTAATGCATACCCTGTTAGGCTTTTCCAATCGCTCCGTTTAAGCCCCCCAGGAATCTTTGTTTTCTACATTTTCAAGAAAATGTACTAGAAAATTCCATTTATTTCTCAGCTGAAAAAAGGGCCACCAGCTTTTGAACAAGCTCAGTTCACCTGTTTTCAATTCAGTCACTTGTATTACGGCGATGCAACAAAGTCCATTTTTTATGTTTTCCGGACAGGCAGTAATTCCGAGGTTGTCTACCCACCACCCCCCAGCAGAAATAGTTTTACAGTAAATGAGTGATGTGCCTGGATCTAACACTTGAGGAAAGAGGCAGACCATTTTGGGAAAGGGGTGCCTTAAAACGCAGAGTTGGTCGTTAATATGTAGAGTAACACTTTGCGTAATGGTGTAGCCTTGCTCACTTTCCACCCCTAGTGGAGAGATTGAAGGTTCCCATGGAGTGATCTGACATTTCCACAGCTCTTTTAATCCATTCCCGTACAGTCCGCGGTTCATAAATAAACCCCAGCGCAAAACAAAGTGTTTTGTGGTATCTGCTGTTTCAGGAGCCTCACTGCAAAGGTCAGCAACCAGGGGATGGGCATCTGGGAAATGCATTAAGTAAGGAAGATAAATGCAATCTAAAGCGCTGATATTTATTGATGGCCACTATTTAAATTCCCACTGTGGCCTATTTTTCATTCCCAGCGAGCGGCACTTTTGTTTGAAAATGAATCCCCAACACGAACTTGGGAGATGTATGCCCTGTGAGGTTATGGAAAAATTACACCGGCGCATTATGAAACCTTGGAACGGCCTGTAACTAAACTGAGCAAGTTCTCACAAATGAGAGATTTGCGAGGTGCGCGGCGATGATAATGTTTGTTATCAGAAAATACTAATCTTATCGCCTCTTAAAAAGTGGATGGTAAAAAAAAAATTGTACGTGTTTAAGTGTGAGGGTATTAATGTCAGGTCAGTGGGAAGCTGCCTGGATTCTGAGACAAAGCCGTCGCCACCCTTTATGTGAGCGGAATAATTAGAACAAAGGCAAGCACGTGTCGACATCATTAGAGGAACGGTTTTAATTCCAGCCACCAGTGCCCACTGCCCCGCTATCCAAGATGGTCTCTTTGTCACTTATTATTCCGGCTCATACCTGACCTTTTATGTTTGAAATAACACGGCAGTATCTGTGGCTTCCAGGCTGCACGGAAAAATCCAGGGTATCTGCCGCTCGCAGAAGACGCTCGAAATTCCCACATCAACACCACCAAACAGCGCTTTCTAAAACGGGCAGAATTATCTGCTTCCCACACGCTCTGTCTAATACCAGTCCAATATCATACCCCTCCCAGCTGCTTAATTCAAATAAATGCGCGTCTGTTCTTCTCCAACGCTGGGGAGGAACGAGGGGGGGGGGGGGGGGGGGGGGGGGCGACTGGAGAGACTAGTCTCAGGTGGAAATGTCATCATTTATATGCATTTGAAAACAGAAAATGAGCCCCGCATAGCGTGTGCGCAGCACCGCCAGTTCATTCCCCGGCCTATCTCGCATTATGCCAGCTAATGAAGGTTTTCAGCTTGCTTCTGAAAAACATTTTTTTTTTTTTTTTCCACGCAGACAAAACACTCCGGCCAGCGGAAATATCTGACTCGATTCATACGGACTGCATTACCTTCCGGCACACGGAATTGTGTTGGTTACCCCCCCAGGCGTGGGTAGGGAAGGCAGAAGGAGACACTGCCGAGGCTGGGGGGGGACGACTTGAGGGCAGGAGATAATGGAGGTACGGCGGCCTAACCGAGGTGCTTGCTGGATAAATGCCCCCAGTTGATCTAGCTGCAAAGGGTTATCTGACGCAAGTCAAGGCAATCGGCTGACAGCTGAGGGAGATGTGGCTCATGTCACGCTTTTTACCGATGATCGGAAAGACAACATCCAATGGAGCTCAAAGCGGTCCAGAGTCTAGACGTTGAGAAGTGGAGAGTAACCCCTGTTAGCTAATGCCTGTCTAATAACGGTTTCTCCAAGTGAGTGAGATTTAAATCGAACACATGGTAGCATATCATTTACTATATATTTGATATTTTGCTAATGTCATGTTTTATATACCCTCACTTTGAAATGCATAAACCTTCTAAACAGAGAACACTACACAGGCTTAGGCATCACGTCTTTTGCTATTGTAGCTAAATGTGCACAAGAGTTTAGCTCCAGTCCTTTATGGGGCTTAGAAGTGACTGGTAATGCGCACTTTAGGCAAGGGAGGCCTGCCTGGCTATAATAGCATGCGATACAAGATCTAATTAATTGCTGTGCTGTGTCTCTGAACTGGAGAACAGTTGCTGGTGTCATCTCTGGAGACTGGGGACTTGGAAGCAGATCAAGTTGGCAGCAGCGCGGAACCCAGTGGGAGAGAAATCACAGTGCTGGAGACGAGGCACGACAATATCAGAAGAGGACACACAATCTCAAGGTGCAATCTGGGAGTTTCTCCCCCCCCCCCCCCCCCCGCCCCAATGATTCTGCCAAACCGGCATTCTAACCGCGGTACCAACTCACAGGTGCAGAGTTAAGCCAAGGTATGTCAGTATCATAAGAATATGAGAATAAATACCGCTTATGATGTTGGTTTTTACAGATGATCCGTCTTTCCAGTAAATTCAGGAATGCAGAATTTTGGGACTCTCATTAAGACCGACATGCCGCATGTACAATGCTTGTGTCTAATTTGCATCACTGTACAACATGCATCATCAGACTCTGTATTAGAGACAACTGATAGTACATTTTGAAATGTAATTTGAAGAGAGTAAATATGCCTTTGAAAATATTCCTTTGCTGTGCCAAATGTGACATGTAACATGTTCAGTCCGTGTCACAACTGCCTTTGAGCTCCAAACTGCAAATACTTTTTTTTTTTTTTAAATTTGAATTTCAGAAATCATCATCATCACCATTGCAAAATAAGGTTATCTGTCTTTGTGAGTGGGTGTTCTTACATTGTTTACAGTGTAGCTTTACAACGTTTTTTGCCTTAAGCTTCCTTGTTGTGTTAATGAGCCAGATATGTACCCCTTTCCATACTGATTTTACAGTAAATGTAGTGAAATAACCTCTGGATTGAAAACCAGGCCCGGAGACACTCAGTGAAAAAGTAAGTAGCATTCCAGCATTATCTCCACAGAACACAAATCCCCCAATCACAGGGAATGAGTGTAAATATTGAAATATATACTGTTATAGGGATTACTTTGGTAGTAGCTACGGGGCAGTGAGGGAAGCGTGCCTTGCCTGTGAGATTCGTCTCTCCCGTGCCGAGATCGGCGCTATCATAATATGTCATCTTGCTTGTGCGCCTACCGTATTTGAAAGCTCCAGAGTGGCCTTGTCTTGTTTTGAGGGCCATCTGATGGAGGCTGACGTGGCAGTGCGGGGTAGTGGTGAAGAAGCTCGGCTTTTAACCCAAAGGTTGAAGGGTGAATGCCAAGGTGGGCTACTGCTGGCGCACTCTGGATCAAGAGACGTAACCTGAACTGCCTCAGTAAATATCTGTTGCCGTTTAAGTGTGTACCTTACTGTATAAAGCTAGGCTGCTCTAGAAAAGAGTATCTGCAGAGCTAATAGGCAATGTAACTTCCGCAAAGCAAATCAATAATGCTAATAATAAAAGTTGCTCAAGATCTTGAATAATCTGTTACACAATGATTCACACAGGCAAAAAGTTATTTGTGAGTGACAAAGGACATTGCCACACCGTTAGACTTCCCCGGTAGCTCTTTTGAGATGACATCAATAGAAGGCACGTCTTATATCTTACGTTTCCCAACTTATTCATTTGCATTCCAACATAAGTAACCGTGTCCTCTTGTTTCTTTAAATGCGGCATTTAATTATAAAAATTACACGGGTATCTCTTTGACTGCCCATATGATGTGCGTATGTGGGTCTGCGTTTCCTTAGGTTTCTGTTGTTTGCATTTGAATGCATTTGTGCGTGCGCGTATCTCCGCGGCACACTGAAGTCACTTCCAGGCATGGGCCGCGCAGAACAATGGCGGCGGTTGTCACATTCAGTTTCTGAGCGGTCCCAGAAGTAAATATGAGCAGTGCCTCTAACCAAAAGCAGATACGGTACATGCTTTTTTTTTTTTTTTTCTTCCTTGCTTTGTTTGGGAGAGGCTCTGGAAATTGAAGAAATGTGTTCTCATTGCAAGGGGGAAAAAAAAAAGAGACTGAATCTGCTTCAAACCACATACCGCATCTTATTTAAGGGATTCCTCAGTAACTGTAGTGACAACTTCGGAATCAACCAATTTCTGCAATTGCCTCTCATACGGAACTGAAAAATACAAATAAAGACATAAACCTTAGGGGTTACAGGAAATATCTCTAAGAAATTGCACACAGTGTGTTCCTTGCTTTCTGTGTGAGGTTATGATGTTCCCGGCATTTGTTTCTTTCTCCTCCAGGTCTCTGTGAAGTATGAATATTTATGAATATTGGTCAAACACCCCATAGTGTTGATACTGTTCTAACTCATTCTGCCACTGTGGTTCAATACCTTGGCTTCAGAATCATCTCCATCTCTTTCCCTCCCCTAATCTGCAAAAACACCTGCAAATCTTATGTCATGGTCTACTGGAATATTGCAGAAAGTTTTTCATCATCAAGAATGCTAACCTGTGTCAATGGCAGGGTTCCTACCGAGCATTTTTAAACGGCCGAAGCATTTCCCCCGAAATAAAACAAATTGCCTTTCCTTCCCAGGTTTCTGTAGATCAATATTCCACTCTCAGCCAAATTACGTTCCACACAATTTCCCATGCAAATGGCAGGGGAAAGGTACAACGACCATGAAAACAGTTTCCAAACAAAAATTTAACTGCCTGTTTATTCCTAGTGAGAGGGTCACGATCAATCACAATACACGTGAAACATTTACAATATTAACATAATTAATAATGTTATGATGTAATAAACATCTTACTGCTCACTAATTAAAAATTACTATCATGTTTACTATTTTCCAGTTGCTTACCAACCATTAAACACAGTCATTCTTGTGTGCTTGCAAACCACATTAAGCAGGGTTAAAGGAGCCTGTTGTAGCTTGGCATGTTCAGATGTTCAAAGCTCACAACTAATTGCGTCTTTGTTGGGATTCATGCCATGTAGTTTTTTTTTTATTATTTTTTGAACAAATATTTATGCATTTCTTTAACAAAGCAGTCATATCTCAGTGTATAAATAACTCTGATGAATAGAGGGGGGTATCCTGGATGCATATTTACAAAGCAGACAAGTAGTAATCAGACAAAAACAATTACAGGAATGAAAGGGTAACACTTTTAACACATGGCATGCCATGCAGTTGCTTACAGAGCTGGTAAATAAAAAAAAAAAAAAAAAACTTTGATTATTCTCAGTTCTGAGATCAGTCTCAGATCTTTGTCTTCAATCTGGGTTCCACTGTCATTTCAAGGCAAATGCTCTGCAGAAAGGGCAGAACTGTGTGCTGACAGAAGGTGTGTGATGTCTCTGAAAGCCTGTTTCTTGTGGCAGTGTGCCTCTTAACAGATTTATTAAAAAAACCCAACTGCTGCTTTATAAAAAGGTAACAATAATAATATTAAATGCAGACTGTAGGGAGCCTCCATTAAAAAATGTGCTGATACAAAATAAACGTAACAATACTCGTTCAGTGTTGATTGTGGTGCTGGTATGATTTGGCCGAATGTGCCAATCACCAGTGCTTTATTGGTGTGCCTCTTGTTTCACGGTAGCGAAAAATCAAAATCAGAGGCAATCATGCTTCTCTGTGTTAGCGCTGAGACAGTGGTGACCTCTTTTGGTCAGTTTGTTCAAAGCTTTTGCAGGCAGGAAAACTCAGGCATTATGCGTGATTCAATGCCCGGAGAGAGTCATGCTTTTCTGTGATTACTCCAATTGAAATACAGAGTGTAATAAGGGTTTATTCAAACCATTATGGAAATAAAAGGGGGTAATCGATGTGCTGACAATAAGACTTTCATTTCTGATTTTGGAGTTCTGTTTTGAGACAAAAAAGGTCATGCCACTTAACCTATTGTTACAGCTGTAGTACATCGATATTGTTACATTAAGCTACATTTGTTAAAATTGGCACAGCACACCGATATCATTCGTTACAATAAATTACATCAGTTAAAATTGGACCAGTACATCAATACAGTATAGACTATCATACTGACATTTGGAACAATTATGCAAGCATTTTTCATCACCTAATTTCCAAATGACACCTCAAAAAACACAAAGCTTCCACATCTTCAGTTTACCTTATGAGCAACGCCTGGCGAAGAACCGTGTGAGCGAACTTCCCTACAGACTGTACCGGAAGGCGCTCAAATGACGAGCCAGTGACACGGAATCAATATGTTAACTGTGTCCCCAACACGTTGTTCTTTTGGACGGCCGCCCATTTTTTCCCCCCCTAACTGAAGCGTCCGGGTCTTCGGAGTGTGTCTGGCAAAAGTGGTTGTGCTCTGTGTGCTCAGGTGTCGGCTCGTCCTCGTCCTTTGGTCGGAACCGGGACACCCCCCCCGCTCCGGCCCGCTCCTGCAATCGCGGCCCCCTGTCACACCGTGTCAGACACCGATCTGCAGTGCATCAGCGAATCAAATTAGACTCCCTCTCACTACAGATCCATCTGCGCTCGGCCGCTCCACCTGTCAGAGGTTATGTATGTATACAATACCTCCCTCATATGCCCAAGTTCATATTAAAAATGTAATCGTATGCTGAGTTGACATATTCTAGGGTGACTATCCCTGCTCTATATATCTGAACATGTGCAAAGCAATAATAAAGATGTAATTAATGAATCATATACGTTTAAATAAATACTCATTCATGCATCAATGTATATTAATCTAAACTAGCAGAATTTTAATGAACAAGTTTATTATCATTGCAGCTTTTGTTGTAACAATAGTCAACATAAAGTAAGTCTGTGCATGGAAATATCATAAATCATAACACCTTGCTCCATTTTCAATCAAAGGAACGAAAGCTTGCAAAGGTATGTAGCGTTGCATTTGAAATCATACATACACACACACACACACACACACACACACACACACAACAGGATATGCCACAGAGGTGAGGATTTGAGGATGCTCACTGAGAGGGAAGGAGACAGTATAACCTTGAATTTACAAAGCATCTTTATATCGCTGTCTGGGCATTGCTGATTTCTAAAACATCAAAAGACCTTTCAATAGAACTGAACTGCACTCTTATTTAAGCCTCCAGGTTAAAAATAGAGGTGTGTGTACATCAAAAGAACTTCTGTAACTATATTCATAAAAGATCTGTGCTTGAATTTTTTTTTTTTTTTAAGATGAAACTTATAAATCAAAAGGCTTCATCACTGCAATGGTGTTACTCTTTCTGCAGCTTTTGTGCTGTATACCTCACCACAACCACCTAACAAGTCATCCCCCCATGGGTGTACAGCTTAATTACAGAAGAGCTGCAGTCAGACACTCCATTTTCCAAAAGGTTATTAATGAGTTCCTAACCTCACATTTTAATCTATAGGCTAAGGTAAGAGTGCATCTCACTTCTATTGAAAGTTTACGCATCTGCTCTTGTCCTCCTTAATTAACTTGTACAATCGTGGTTACGATTCGGTTGATATAGAAAGGTTGCCAACGGAACAACACCGTAACATTGAAGGGGGGCGTTATGCCGATAATGTTTGAATCTTTTAGTCGTATGAAAGAAAAAAAAAAAAATTGTTGAGTGCGGATCTTTCACGAATGTAGAATTAAACATCAAAGAGCGAAATTCAGCATCAGACATAGCTTTGGGGAGGCACGAGCAGAGGCAGAATTTAAAGTCTGTTGTTAAATAGGATGTTTTTGCGTGACAGTCATGTATGTTTATATTCACTTTGAATTACGAAGGCCTGTGCAACAGGGTTACATTTTACAAATTCAAGGCAAATAGCTGAGAGGAGAGCAGAATGGAGCTGTTTCACTGTGGCTGTTCCCTTGTGCTTATATTATTATGTAGCCTGGAGTGCATTTGCTTTTGAAGCCATTAAATATGAGCAGTTCAAAACTGACTGGTTTGAAGTTAATAATATGTAGGTTGGTCACTGTAATTATAATTTCTGCATGGTTTTCAGCTAATTAGGCCTATAACTTCTTGATGCATCATTTTACGTACTAACAACTATGAATCAAATTGTGTGTTACTCATGATCAATACATATATATTTTTTATCTCAACGTATAGAGAAAAGTACCATATCAAATGGCATATTTAATATTTCAATGTAAAGCAGTACCATAACTACTTCATGATCCTACTGTATGATTCATAAAAAGAGTCAACAGCAAAGAGTCAATAGCATATTTTTAAAACTGTGGAAGCTGGAATATGGAATATTTCATAAAATATGGAATATGGAAAATTCCAGGTAACCTAACCACACCACATTCTTTAATAGATATAGTTGTATAAGAGGTTTCAGTCAGAATGCTGAATATTGAATTTTTGAATAAATTTAGCTGCTTAAAAGACTGAGTCAGAATGAGATGTGAAGTGGCTGTGAAACTGTGACATAGTCTTATGCTGCTTCTGTTGGGCAGTTGGCTCTTTATGTAAGAAACTGTTCATAAAACTAGCTACAGTGGTATGTATAAGGTCATAATCCTAATGTCCATCTATTGTACATGTTAATGTAAATGGGGAAAACAGTGTAAGAATGACCTTTTCCAGAATAAAATATATTGTTTATTAGATGTGATTTTTGATTTTTTTTTTGTCATTATAGACTTATCATGCTAGAATGATATCATTCGTGATTGTGTCATGAACATCAAATATGTACAAGTGCATTCCTGTCCAGGGGTGATTTCTGAGCAGCTTTATAATACTGCTCCCATAAATGCAACATTATTATGAAAATTATTACACAAATTTTCACGTACTGTATTTGATGTTCAGCTGGAGGGTTCTTCAGCTAAACTGTATTTTCAGAAATCTTACAGGTAATATTCAGGGTCTAAATTTTCAATATCGAATAAAGTTCAAAATGATATTTGCTTTGTCCTCATTTTATAAGATTGCAATGGCATTGGTGCAAAGCAGATGTGTCAGAACTCACAATTAATATCAATATTCAAAATCATTATCTTTGCTTTTTTTATATAAGACAGAAAAGCTGCAGCGCAGATGTGATAATGTCAATATAGTGGTAATGCTTCATATTTGTAACCAATGGAGTCGTTTGAGAAGTAGAAATCTTCAGCTTTTCCCTGTTTTGTTGTACCATATTGTTTGTTTCCTAAATACATGCTTGCAGGCAATGGCTTCACAGGGATATTACTAATGGCTCCAGAGGTCACGGTATCCTCCACAAGGTCATATTTTATTGACAGCTAAAGACAAGAAGCCTTCCTCTTATGGTGAGAATTGATGTTCGTGTGGCAGTTTGGGTGTCTCGCTTGACATCTTAGATTTAAAATGAGCCTTTAGAGACACGTGTCAAGGTTTCCAAGTCTGTTAGGCTCAAGAACCAATGGCTCCGAAACAGAGAGGAAAGATCGCGTGGAAAGCGGCTTCACTATGGGAAATAAGGAAACACATTAGGAGGGAAAAACTCCTCCTCACATGGCTAAGCAGAAAAAGAGCTCTCTCGTTTCTCCTCCTCGTCTTTGTTAACAAGAGCAAATACAACGGAAGCTAGCAGGCCAAGACAAACATCTGTGTTTGCAGAGTCTCAGTGCTGAGATTCTGAAAATGCAGCTTGTGTTGGGATAGTGCACAGCAATGCAGACATCTTTTTGGGATAAGTCGTGTCAACACAGACATCTTGTTGGGATAAGTCACAGCAACACAGAAGTCCTACACTTTTTCATTTGGTGGATGCTTTTATCCAAAGCAACTTGCAAGTGAGGCAGAGTACAACACAAGCAAAAACCCATATAAGGAGTCAACAATATTAGGAGCGTTGCATGACCAAGTTTCAATAGTTGGCCAGACAACGTACGAGCTAACAAGTAGAGGTAGTTTAGGTAGTTTAGAGCAAGTTTAGGTGGTAGTGTTTCAGGAGTAAGTCTTGTTGGCATAAGCCACATCAAGACATCAGTAATTGCATTGGATCCTATTGCGTTCATTAATCAGCCTATAAAGTTCAAGTGAAGGTGGGAGATCACCGTCACAAATTCAAATAAAAATCAATAAGCGCTTCATAATGTCGGATGTCTCCACCTGTGTGTGAAGTGATCCCGGTCAGCAGTAGAACATGGTTGTGTCTGTGGAGCAGCCACTCAACGTTCAGAGTGGGGGTAAGGGGTGTGGACGGCGTTCTCGGAGCTGGCCGGAGATGAATTAGCTGTCTGAGCGGGAGATGCGGGCGGGCCTGGCTGGCGAGATGGCGGCCGCTCTTGCTGATCTCATTAGTAGCGCGGGCTGAGACCTCTCTTCCTTGGCCCTGTGCCGATCACACCCCGCCAGCCCTGATCAGCGTCTCCCCCCCCACCCTCAGTGTGCTGCCTGTTTGATGGCCCCACACGGCCCATGAGAGGTGGCACGCCGAGAAAAAGAGACAAATATCCACAAAGTGATACGAGCATTAGCTGGGGCTACAGAGCTGGACATCAGGCTCAACCCCCTGTCTGAGTTCGTTCTCTATCAGCAGGGACTTTCATTCAGTTTGAAGTAATCAGGCCGTACGATATTATTAATCAACCCCCGATTTAGACCTTGTTGACGTTAGATGCTAAAATATGCCTCCTATGTTTGAGGTTTGGATCCAAATCAGAAATCTCCTTTATCTTCAAAATGTCTAAATACCCACAGGACATGGACATTAAAGTTAGAGAAATGAACGCTGGCCAACAACAAGAATTTGAATTGAACCTCATGCAAATGACTGAAGTATTCCTACCAAAACTGAGTGCTGTGCTGTAAGTAATAATTCTGAATCAAGATAGCTGGCACAAAGAATGACACAGAGATGTTTACTCAAATCCCAAATCTGGTTCTCATATCCTTTCTAATGAGCTTGGGGAGCCCTTCTCTGGGGTAAGCATATCTATGGGGAAAATGTCCCAGATGTAGATTTTTTTTATGTTTTTATTGTTAAGGTATCTCCCCTTTTAAGTCCACCTTATGCTGGCTCCCTTGATTCCTTATGATCTCTGATCAGTGTTCAGCAGGTCAATCTGAGTGCCACTTGCTGCACACTGATCTGGGATCAGCTGAGAGCTAGGGAATGTTTTGGGGGCACCGCCAATGAATCTGTGCAATCTCACAACGTGTCAGCAATTTGTTCGCAGGTTTTCTGGGTGAGATGAATGAGGACCTTCAACACCCTGACTAATGACTGCTTTCCCTCTGTGGCACTGTTATTTCAGGTCAGTGTCCATTGTGAATTTGCGATAAAGCACTATGCCATACAGCATAGTCTCTAATACAAATTTCTGCTTTGAATTTTAATCGTGAGTAAGCAATTACCATTTTTACACTAAAGCATAATTAACATTACTGTCCTTGTTAGCCCCCTATTAAATCTTGGAGATTGAATAGTGGATCATGCAGTAATCGTTTCTTGCTCGCAGTTCTCAAAAGAAGTCAGTTGATACTGAAAGAAGATGTGTCAGCCAGATTCTGTGTCTACTCTCTTCTTCTCTTCTCTTCTACTCTCTGGTTGAAATACGATCTTGTTTTTGGCACACTCTCTATTCAAATCACTCTTGCGACTAATTTTTGCATATATGAGGAAACTGTGCTTCTAATTAAGTCTCGGGGAATTAATTGAAGACAAAGGCTTAATTTTTCACACCAGATTATTTTACACAAGGTGCTAATTGAATAGTTGCAGAGATTTTCTAGTTGTATGTTCTTTATTAGCGCTTAGATTTACATGCTTACTTAATATGGTGGAACAAAGGAGAATGACATAGAATCCATACAGGTTCTTTCCCAAATGGAATTGGAAATGCTTATGAAGATATTTTCATAATAGCAGAAAAAAACAACAAAGAAGACCCATTTTCTGACACGAAATGGGTGAACCTGTTCACAGAGAGGAATTGTGGGATGCTGGATGTCTGCTGGCGGTATGGGATGAGGCGGTGTGTCACCTGGAGTACCTGGTTTTTTTGAAGAGCTTGTCAGTGTGCCAGCTGTGGGCAAATTATGCTGGGAATGCTTTCATGGGCTTAATCAGTCAGAAGAACCCTATGGTGACAGCAGCACCAGTCTACACACTTCACAAACACACACACACACACACACACACACAGCTCCAGGTCACAGACGTGTGTGTGTGTGTGTACATAGGGTCTCTTTGTCTCTTTGTTGGTGTAACCCTTTTTCCATCTTCTGTGCTATTGTTTAAGATAGGAAGAGAGCCCCTAATATATGGTAATTTATGGATGCAATTAAAATATATAAATGTCATGAAAAATGTACAATATACAGTAGGTTTTAATATTTTGATTTGTATTTCATAGAAAAATTTAATTTTCTGTTTGACAGTCATAAGATATGCAACATATATGAAATAGAGATGACACTCATGAAATTGATCATGCATAGATTTAATATTTAGTAAACATCTTCGATTTTAAATCCTTTTGCATTTTGTATTTTAAACATGTGTTTTAGTAATTCCAACTTATTTAATTAAGTAGGAAAAGCACTTAAGTAAAACATATTTACACACACACACACACACACACACACAATAAACTTATATACTCTAACACCACAGATTTGCTATTGCCTTGACATTCGGAGCTTCTCTCAGCTGCCTCTGTCCAAAAGGCAATAGGCTGTTCAGCAGGACATGCAGACTGACAGGATCTGAAGATGAAGACGCCAGTCTGCGAAGATGGAGAACGCTGTCAGCGAGAGTGCGGTGAACTCAATCCGAGAGGTGGAGGCGGGGACAGTCCGGCTCCGGTCGACTCCAGGGGACGGCGCGCCTATGACGGGGACGGCACAGGCGTGAGCGGGCCCATGCCGGGCGTTAGCGGAGCCAGGTCACAACCCCACGATGCGAGGTTGCTCGGTCGGATCCGGGAATCTGTGCTGTCAGCTCACCCGAGTCGGACCTTTCCCGGCACGCCCCCCCCCCCCCCCGGCTGCCTCTTTGGCGTAATCACAGACCAAGCGACTAGCAACTGGAGGAAGGGGGGGGGTCCTAGCCTGGCCCGGCCATGGGAACGCTGTCAATCAAAGAGATTACTGGGGCGTTTCCCCCATTTTCTGCAGATTCTGGGCTTGACCCGGTGGAATGAGAGTCTTGGAAGCACCATGCCAGTACACCATATGTGACCTGATCTCCGCTATGCTCCCTCTTTCCCCATCCACAGCGTGGTAAGCTGAAGGAGGAGTCCTACAGGGAAATGATGCACGTCTGCTCACTGCCGCGAGACTTCTAGAAGTGTTTAATAAAGTAAAACCAAGCGTTTCAACCGCAAGGTTCTCCTTCTGGTCACGTGGTCAAAGCACTCTGTTCTGCTTTATCAAAACACTTCTGGGAACATTCGCTACGGACAGCTTCTTCACCCCATTCCTTCAGACGGGGCCTGAAGACGCACCTCTTCAGACTCTACCTGGACTGACCCAGCACACAATTACTGCCCCCCCCCCCCCCCCGCCCCCCATTTCACTTGAGTATTCCTATTTTACCCCTCGGCATTTCTGCCATTTGTGGTGTGTGTACGCGCATGTTGCATGTAACGTTCCGCTTTCTGATTGGACGAAGGGAGGGGGATATAATTCCCGCCCCAGCTAAAAGGTGACAATTACCGCTGTAGCGGTTGTTCTGAAATGTCACTCTTCGACCTGGTCCTTTCGTTCTCGAAAAGGAAGCAAGCCAGTGGAGGTGGTCGTCTTAGCGAAACCCACTGGATGCATGAATTTTATAAGCTCACATTTCCTTCGCTGGAGTGCAACAATTCAATCCAGCAAATTTTAGTTTGATGAAGATCCAGTGTGTTGGTAGAAGAACTACTGTCCATAACTGTTAATATCTGAAACTTTTAGCTGCTTGCCAAGCTGCCCACATGATGAAGTGACTTGCCATAGATCAGGGCAATTGTGTAATAGTTTCAATTTCTGTCATTTGTCTCCCGTGGGATCCAAGGAGAAGGACATGCTCCTGATAATGGAGGATTCTGAGACTGCTTTCCAAACCTCTCTCTCACTCCTTATGTCACACCAACACTGATACCAGAACAATGCTCAGCGAGAGGGCAGATTATGGCTTGCCTCTGACAGCCCTCCTCTCTGATCTGGGATCAGGACTCAGGACATGGTCTGGAATGCAACCCAGGGGATTCATAAGCTCATAAGTGTAAGTCCATAAGTATCCAGACAGATAGCCAGAGAGGGACAGGCAGTGAAACATTTGTAGCCCTCTCCTCTATAATGTCTCGTGGTCTCCACAGTGCAAGAAACTGCCAGATTCTGTTCCTGTGATGTGAAAGCTAACGCAGTGATCTACTGGGGGGATCCTGACCTTGTCGTTTATAAGGTGTGAGTATAAGGTGAATAGCACACACCAACCTTGTCCTCACCTCCCCTTTCCCCATCCCCATTCACACACAGTTTTCTTTTATGCGTTGGTCAACCAGTGTTATTTCAGTTAATGTTTTATTTCAGGTAACCACTTTGCTCATCTCTTTGTCACCTCTACAGTACCATCAAGGTCAAGTGTACAGCGCTAATTTAGCCATTTTGCTTCTGAACCATGCGAAAGAGAAGTGTCTGGTGATCTCACACATTTGGCCCTAGCTCTTGGTGTTACTGGATCCCACTGTGATTCTCCCCTGGAAGGGGAGGGCCTGTGTGTGGTTCCTGATGTTCTTTTCCCAGACAGTCCACAGATGGCTGACGGAATGGGGTTAGGCGGGCGGGAGAGCCGGGCAGGGCTCCAGTCATCTCCTGTAAAGCCTCCCCGCACAAAAACGAGGGTGGCACTTGACCCCGAGATCATCCTCGGCTTTGGTCTTCCGCGCGCGACGCCGCTGTGATCGGCGCAGAGTTTGCCGGGAGTCGACAGCTGACGCTGTTACAGTGCATTTTCATACGCGCTGAACTGGGTGACTGCTTGCTTCGGACAGACATCTTGGACAGTGACATTATGGGGGAAAATCCATCAGGCAAAACCCAGGTGTCATTGAGGTGTCTTTTGGACAGCTTTGCACTTCTAGCACTGACGCTACATTTTCCATAAGTGCGTTTAGAATATTTGTATCCGGAGTCTAGGGAAGAAAAGGATGATGTCCCAAGCAACTCACAAGGTCTGTAATTATTAAATCGATAGCTTAATAACGCTACTGTAAATTTCACTGAATTTGATGAATGATTTTTTGTGCCTATAAAGTCAGTTAATTTAGCTTGGTGTTATTGACCTTGGTTCATCTAAAAATACTCATCTTTATCTGTACTGCTCTGTTGAGAAAATGCGCAAAGACTGAGGCTTTGGTGATATCTCAGAGGACCTCTTCAGTTGTGGATAATTCTTTCAGATGGCTGGTTGTGTGTGTGTGTGTGTGTGTATGCGCGAGCGTGTGCGTTGGGGGTGTGCAGTATGTAGGTCATGCAGTGGTCCATATTGCTGCTCCGTGTGTGCCAGGAAGCGGTCATTGTTCTATACGGTATCATCTCATTGGGACAGGCATTGGAGTGGACAGACCGCGGGTTTTTCCGAGGCCCACAGTGTCAGCATGGACTCCGCGTCCTCCGCTAATGACTTTGACATTATTCGGCCGGACAGTGGCATGTCTGGCCGAATTACTTTCACCACTATTGCATATTCATAATCGACTAAATATAGTCAGCGGGACAGAGGGACTGCCGGGCAAGATGGACACTGGATGGTCACCGACAGTGACTTCTGAACAATGGGGAATGGCCAGCACTCTGCAGGCTACAGGAAGGCAGATCCTCCCTTGCCAAGCCAGGGAAAAAACAAAAACCACATGAAACCGCTGTAGCAGTTCTTCCAACAAAAATATCTGGACAAATTTTAAAAGTCCACACTGCCTCTCACGTGAATTCCTCCATTTCACGTCTCTTTGTGGGTGAGGCTGGTGGCGATTTGGTTCTTCCCGGCACGCTGGCAGGTGGCTATTTATGACACATCTTAGCTTTGTTTATCCGGCTTGAACCCTGTGCATTTAGCAGAAGCCACGCGGCTCTCCCCAGCCATTCTAAGCAGTTTGCCCCTTTGCCCCATTCCATTAATGTGATTGGCACACATTTAAAATTCTTTGTACAGCTTTATGAAATTTTATTAAACTCGTAAAATGAATTATCTTTCGTAAGAAGCGATGTATGCAAACCCTCTCGGCTTGGAGAATGGCCAGCATACAATATTTCTTCGGCACCCTGCGAATATTAATGCGCTAAGGATCGTTCAGCACTTTTTTTCCTACTTTTTTTTTTTGCTGCGGTGTGAGTGCTTTTTTACAAATGAGATGGGGCAGCTATTTTGCTCTGATCCTTATATACATGCATAAACATACACAGCCTTGCTTAGCTAAAATAGAAAGCAATAACACTCTAATCATTTCAAAAGCAACGCAGCCAGCATGTTTCCCCGGCCAAATGCGTGACATTAGTGGAGCAGACATGCAGGTTTGCCGTTGGGAGAGATCATGAATACAGGTAATACAGTTGAATGGAAGGCCAACGAACAAAACAAAAATCAGCATGCAGAGGAAACACCCACTGTTGCTGTGATATGGAATGACAGAGGAGCTACGTAGTGAGGATGCTAAATGTTAGCTGCGCTCCCACCGTATTGACGTGTGGTCAAGAATGGCGATTTAAAGCAGCACAGGGAAACACCACAATGCAAATCAGCTCCGACCACAGGGACTCCAGGGTCAGGGGTACAGAAGAGTCATTTACTACAAGCTACATTTGCAAATTACCCAATGTCATTTTCATTGATTACCTGGATTACAGAGACATCATCATGTCCCACCTGATAATGAAGGCTGCCTTCACTGTTACAGCAACTGCTAACTGCTCTGACATGACCTTTGACCTTTGACTGGCTTTTTATTTATTATTTTTATTGTGGAGTTACTTAAATTTCTCTTTTTCCTTTGACAAAGTTCAACAAGATAAAAATTCAATAATCAGCATTCAATAATCATTCATTTTGCCTGAAGCAAAGCCACTATAAATATCGTATGGATAATTAATTACAGAAGCTCTTTG
This sequence comes from Megalops cyprinoides, assembly GCF_013368585.1. Classification (NCBI taxonomy): domain Eukaryota; kingdom Metazoa; phylum Chordata; class Actinopteri; order Elopiformes; family Megalopidae; genus Megalops; species Megalops cyprinoides. The sequence continues at coordinate 23,920,752 of NC_050602.1, read as the reverse complement.
CATGCAATACAAAGCTACAAAAATCTGCAAGCTTTTTTTGAAAGGAACAATTTTGCTAAATCCTACAAACATCCATGAGCCCCTTTGTGCCATTTGAAGGGTTATAAACAACCAAGAACGATCCTTCTCGTATAGTCTGGGGAATTATAAACCAAAAAAAAAACAAAAAAAAAAAAACACCACCATCTCAGTCAATCTTGAGAAACAAAACAAAAAACAAACTTGTCCCCGTTGATCTTTGAGGAACAAACAAAACCAGTCCCAGTCGATCCAGAGGGTTACGAAACAAAGAGAAAAATCGGTCTCAGTCGATCCTGAGGGTCAGGAAACAAACGAAAGACAACAGTCTCGGTCTGGAGGGTGAAAAAACAAACAACAAAGAGCCGTCTGCGCGCGCCACAGGACTTCCTCTCCTCGCCCGGCGTCTCTCTCCCTCGTTACCGGAGCCCGGCAACGCACCTCTTCCCCCTCGTACCTGCACCGCCCGAGCCAGCTGTCTGCCCTGCCGTTCCCACAGCGGGGGGAATAAATCTCACTTACGTCCCATTAACGCTTCTCTCTTCCAGCGCCGCACGTTCTCCAGCTACACCTCACGCCGCGAGAACCGCGAGGCCCGACGCCGCGCGCACCGGAGAAGCCGAACTGTGAATATCAGACAGCAAACGGCGCACAACAACAACAACAACAACAACGGCACCTTATCATCCGATGCGCGTCTATGTCGTGAACACTAATACTGCTTCTAGCATTGTTAACTCCTTATATGGCTTTTTGCTTGTGTTGTACTCTGCCTCTCTTGCAGGTTGCATCCATGTCTGCCAAATGAATAAATGTAGATGTAATGTGCATCTGTTTTGTTTCAGGCTATGCTTAACAAAGGTTACCAGTTGATTATTTGTGTCATTCAAGATTGTTTAGGGTTTTTCATATCTGTATGAATATTGTTAACAGTATCATTTGGTGAACTGAAAATTTTATGTTTTAATACAGTGGGTGTGTCGGTTGATGCCAGTTATTGGAAAATAAAAGGGCCCCCCTTCGATGGGAACACAACCCGCAGCCGACTGCATGACATGAGCTTGCTGACTCTACAATACGGGCCGCCTGGCAGCCACGAGTTTGGCCCAGCGCCAGTCTCCACTCCAAACCCAAAGCCTGCGTGTAAATGGGACAAAATGACTTTCAATAACTGGTGTGTTTAACAACTTCATCCTTCAAAGGTGGCACTAAACCAATGAGCGCAATCAATGTCTCCGATGACATCTGGCTTTGCAGCTGTCATTAAACTCCCTATTTAATTACCGCTGCCGTCGACGAGCGTAGGGGGAAAATTGGCGGCAGTGTCCAACCCTCTTAACGAACCCAAAAGCTAGATGGCTAATGCGTAGCGACATGGCTGATTTGACTGATCCCGGCTGTAAAAACTGCTGGGTGAATCCACTCGAATAAAAAGCAAATGAGGCACTTAAAATGGCTGTTAATTACCGCTCAACCTCTCCAACTGTTTCCCCTGCTCTCCGCTGTCGCGGATAAGCCGCACGGCGCGGACACGTGCACGCGGTGGAATTTCCAATGATCCAATGATTCCAACAAGGAGTTATCACACGTCAAAAAAAAAAATTAGGGCGAAATCAGTGTTTTCTATTGATGCGTTTACTGACTCAGTGATACTGACATGGAGGCAATAATGTCACAGCACACAGCATTTCATATCTGAGAAGACGTTAACATTTTTGTTGAATTCTTTTAAATTTCTCTTCAATAGTAAATTCATATAAACATTCTGAGGGAAGAGGAGAGAGAAAAAAGCACCAAGGAAAGGTAATGGTGAAAAACATAAAAACACAAAGAAAGATCTATGAAAAGAATGAAAAAGAACACTTGTAACATATATTTACACGCACAGGAAATAGAGGCAATATGAGCAACCATTACTGTGACTACCACTATCGCTATGAAGGGATCTGAGAACACCATGTGAAGAGACATAGCACTGATAAGGTGGAAGTGTATTACCGTACTTTTTTCAAATTTAGTTGTGTATTACCCATGTTTTACCACAGGGGGGCGATACTCACTGGAATTGTTACTGTTGTTACTTTACACCACTGGAGGGTGACATTTTATCATTTAATATTGACACAAAATTGCATTACTGAGGTCACACATTTTCCCTTAATAAAGGGAATTTACATGTTTTCCAAACATCCTAACCACCATTGTCAATTTACAAGCAAAAATACAAGTGGTAAATAAACTCAGCTCTACAGAACAGACCTAATATATTTTTGTCCTTGTCCCTATTTGGCTATCATTTATTTCCTAACTGACATGTATAAAGCATGTTGCACAAAGGCTTCCATTAAAATTACAATGATGAAAGGATGACAAAAAGTGCTTTGGTAAGGCTGATATTCATAGAACAGGCTTACGTTTAGATATTTATAGTAGTACACACATGTGCATGTGATAGCACATTACTGCATGGAAACAGGTTTTCGAACTGTGAAGCTCTGTGCTAACTAACTGTGAAGCTCTTATTTCCCAGAAGCAATATGCAGAAAGCAAATCAGGCTATCCAAGCTCCTGGAAGAGGTGAACTGCACACTTCCTGGTTTCTAAGCACAGTCTACCTGGCTGTCCAGCATGTGCCCAGGTCAGTGCTGACCAGTGGTACCTTGTTGTGGAAGGTACACCATCATCATGATAACACTATGATGTCATCATCTTGTCCAGTTGGTGGGGGTGAGCTATGAGAATAAACTGACAGGATTAGTTTTTTTTTTTTTTTTTTACACTCAGTGTAGTGATTTCACCTGCTCCACTCAGCTATTCCTGCTTCTTGGACTGATGCTCCGGATCATCACTGAACTGAGCTAACTGGTGGTTCTGGATCATCACTAAATTAACTGGTGGTTCAACATGATCACTGAGCTAAATAGTCACTGATCTGAAATAACTGGTTGTGGAAAATTATGGAACTCCACTCAACTTGGTTTTTCTAGATCACAGAACTGACTAATGGTTCTAGATTATGGAACTAAAATTATTTTTATCCAAAAAAGGGAAGGTGGGTGATCATTATTAATTATTAAGTTAATAATTAACTTATTTTTCAGGAGTTAAAGAAAACCCCAAAACATCTATGCAGATCTGCACAGATATTAACACAGCCATGCTGCTTTACATGTTGCGTGACTGCCATCTAGTGGAATTCAAGCGCAATTTCAGCCAAATGCTCAAGAAATAACAGGAAGTACTGGGTGTTTCAGCTCTGAGTCCGCACTGTGGGTCTGGCGACATTCAGCAGGGACCTCATTGTCTGACCTGTGCACTCTGGCCTACTCCTCCATCCTGTCACTCGTTACAGCTCTCTGTGGTGTGGGTGTGGGTTTAATCCAGGCATAATGTGGGTGGTGTTGGTGGGCGAGAGGGGATAGAGGGGGCACTAGAAGAAGCGTATAAACATGACATACTGTCATGACCCGTTTTGCATACAGCAGTGCATGGGCGAGGGTGGGGATTAAAACTAAATCTGGAAAAATGAATCTGATATAGCAAAGTGAACTCGGTCTTCACCCATGAAACACCTTGCTTTGTTAATGGGGTGTTTGTACACATCACAACATCTCACAAAATGGCGGCAGTGTAGCATAGTGATGAGGAGCAGGGCTTGTAACCAAAAGGTTGCTGGTTTGAGTCCCTGCTGGAGCACTGCTGTTGTACCCTTGGACTTAACGCAGAATTTCCTCAGTAAATATCCAGCTATATAGAAGAGCACAGTTTTCATGTCAGTTAGTCTGGATAAGTATACTACACTATATTATTTAATTTAGCAGTCTTAAGGTGTTTTCTGCTTTTGTTTACTGCACTAAACTGACACTTTGATGGGGATATCACTGAGATGATATGGACCTGGACAAGTTATTTCAGTAGGTCTAAAAAAGTAGCAGGCTCAAATGACAGATTTGTGAGCTTGTACATTTCACACGCCACATCCTGACATTGCCCTTTTATTTCAGGGGAAGATCTTTTATGAATGACTTTATTATAATTCTTTTGATCTATACACCACTGCTTTTTACCTGTCAAGTTAAATAATGTTAAGTCCGTTTTTGCATTTTTAACTCGTCAAACAAATCCAAAGAGGCGGCACTGATCAGCAGCTCCTCTCCAATGAACTTAAACATGACCACAGGTGTACAAGACTTGAGTGTGCAAAGGTTACCAACACAATAACACCCTTTAATTGATGTAGATGATATGAGATTTGGTGTCATTTTCATAAACAAAAAACAAAATACAAATTTTATATATCATTATTCTATATAAATATAAAAATAAACAATACAAAAAATGTGTGGATCTTGAATGTCATGACAGCTTTAGCTGCAACATAAAAATTGCAATATGACTGAATACTAATGCATGGCAGTGCCTATTTCTGTAGCGGTAATAACAAAAACAATAGCTCCTCAGCTTCATTTTCATTCAGCCGTTGCATTACACACACATTGGCCTGTAAATGATATTTGCAATGCTAGCAGCTATAAACAGCAACAATATATTACATTTCCTCTACTGCCGCTTCAAGAACGAGAAACTAATAATTCAGCTCAGTTCAGTACTTTGGAGTGTACTTCCATGTGGCCGTAAAAATCAAAGCACTTTGTTCTCGTTTGTGGAAAGCAATCCAAGCGCCCTTAAACCAAGGGCATTCCTAGTGGATGATCTAATTGGGGTCAGGTGCCTAAAAGCATTTTCCAAATCAGACTGTGACTGGGCTTAGTGTTGGTAAGATAAATAAAATACTTGGCTTCCCCTGTCTAGTCAGGTTGCACGAGTTAACCTGGGGTACGACAGACGAGTAGCCTTATACTCACACTCATGTCTGGGAGTGTTGTTAGTCTGGTCTGACACGGTTGTTCATTCAACTTGGATGCACTTATGTTCTATTGTGCTGGAAGTCACTCTGGATAAGAGGGCCTGATAAATAAACGTAATGTAATATAATGAAACAGTAAGAAGGGATGGCCCTTGCATTTAATGGTTTTCCTTGCTCAACTTGAGATCAGGTAAGTGACCTCTGATGGAACGGCCACCCAAGGGCACCCAGTGACCCAACAGCCACATAAGATCTGGAAATTCGCTTGGTAGCCTCCTCTGTACATTGCTGTAGAGAACCACTGTGTTTCAACTCCGTGTGTCTATGTTATTTACAAGTCGTACAGCATTATCTTGACGGTAAGCACTGATGGTCCCACTGAGGTCCTATAAAGCATTCATTTGACAAGCTCTGCCCTCACAGGAAGCCTGGCCTTTCTCTCCCCTTCGGTTTCTGATGTGTATTCCATTATCATCATGTCTAACCAGTCTTTCTCTGACAGGGATGTTTATTTGGCCATATCTCACCTACTCCATGTAACATCAGCCATTGCACTTGAATCATGGGCTTAGGTACAGGGAGGATAAACAGTTTTATATTTCATAATAATAATAATAATAATAATAATAATAATAATAATAATAATAATAATAATAATAATAATAATAATAATAATAATAATAATAATAATAATAATATTATTATTATTATTATTATTATTATTATTATTATTATTATTATTATTATTATTATTATTATTAATAATAATAATAATTATTATTATTATTATTTTTATTAATTAGTATTTATTAATATTTATTAATATTTTTATTATTAATCATTTAAAACAAATTATGAGATGTAAAAGTTTAAAAGCTAAAACAAAAGTTTAAAAATAAAGTGCACAATGTAATGAAAATGAGCAGTATTTAGAGAAAAAAATATTTCTGGCATTTGTACTGATCATTACCTGAATCATGAAATTACTGCATTAACAAGTAAAGTGGTCATGAATGTGTCTTTTCTGATCAGTCAGTCCTCATTTGAATAGGCACAAGCATCATACTGGATTTTTTTTTTCCTGGACTATTCTCTTCATTCCAAGTTACTCAGCTCTTGAAAATGTTTTTCTGTGTCACATGATTTGACAGCCATATTGGATTTTATATCAAACCGTATAATGACATTTCACCACAGCATAAGGTCCTCCAATTTCTAATCTAAGCACTAACCTCTAAATAAAATGCTGGCATGAAATATCAGCTCGTTATAGTATTTGTATAATAGCTAGTCAGAGAATTATTCATCAACTGAAGGATAATTATGTATGGCTAGGGACATCACATATGACTGATCACAAGGTAATTGGTCACATGTTCAGGCATGTTTTGTTGGTCACAAATTCATTGCTGCTCGTTTATTGGTATTTTATGGAGACAGAGACAGAGAGAGAGAGATGGAAGTGAGGAGATGGATTTGATAAATGATATTAACAAGAAACCGATGTGAGAAAGGGAGGAAGGAAAGCAAATAGCTGCAGAAAGTGGACTGCAATTAGTGACACCATGCGCATGGATTTGATCTCCTTGCCAAAGGTCTCTTGCGTGCTCTTTGGGACCGGGCTTGTGAGGTGCAGAGCCGGAGAAGCAGGAGTGATGGATCCAGAATGTTATTTCAGACTCTCCTTTCTGAAGGACTGGTTTATGAATCCATGTGGGGAAGGGGATCTAATTGCTATACCCCAGTGAGAGAGAGATCAAACGAGTGAATAACAGCGGGCCGCCTGATTAGCTGTGCATCACATTGGTTCTGCTCAGACAGTCCCCCCTAATAACTCACACGCCGAATTTAGCGAAAGGCACTCTCTCTGGAACATTTCCAGCCCAAATTATTCCCCTGGTCCCCTCCATGTGCTCCTGGTGGAAAAGCCTGCCAAACTGACTTCCCAGCATTTTCAGCTAAAGCCCTTTGTAAACGCATAGCTTGGGGGTGGCTGGCCGGATGATAGCACTGCGATTCGTCCAGACAGCTGGCCAGCTAGACTCTAACCCTGTCTTTCCGCTAATTTTTCAATTGTCTCTCCACGCTGGCACTTCCTCAATACCATAGATCAACACAAAACCACCACATCCTCAGTATAAATACAACAAATATTGCCATAAACTGTGATTCAAATATAATATTGGTCTTGCTATATTTCACTTGTAGCAGTGCAGAGGTTATCGTGGCGAGACGTACAATTGCCATTTCCAAAACAGGAATGCATAAGCATATCTATAACACTTTGATGTATATGTAATATTACTATGTAATAATGATAGACGTGAGTGTAACATAAATGTAACAAATGTAATGGAGCTCTGCAGCCTAGCAACAGTGAGTGAAGCTAAGGAAGGAATATTTTTAAGGTGGGAATACTTGATAATGTGAATTGCACTCCATAATCCATAAATGGCAAAGGTTTCCTGCACCACAGGATCATCCAGGAGTGGCAGTAATGAACAGTAATCATTCAGAAACTGACTTACTCCTTGTTACCTCCCTCTCTCAATCTCATCCTGTGTGGGGGGGTACAGACTTGGACGGTCATGACACTGCAACACCTGACCCATGTATCCAGTCATTCCTCAAGCGGTCGAATGGCGTGAGTGAACGTGAGAGTGAGTGTCAGGAGTGCTTCTTGAAAATAACCCAAAATGCTAGTCTTTGAAAAACAGGTGACAACACAATCAAAACTGATTGGAGATATTACATGTGGGTGCAAGTTGTAGTCATAGGTGAAGCTTTTTATGATAAAGGACAGTAATTCATGGGCAAGAAAATATTGAAGCTGGTCAGTCGGTGTGTTTCCTGGTCCGAGTCCATCCTCTTGATGCCTGTTGCCATGGTGACAGCTTTTCATTTGGGATTCTTTCCCAGCGTCTCTGTTTTATCTTGCTGACCATCGGAAAAGCCCAGCACTGATTCAGTCATGGTTTAAAGGATGGTTTAAACATGTGCCATTTGTACATCTGTTGCTTTCTAACGTATTGATAAATTTGCCACCCCACCTCTTTGCACTGAAACAAATTGTCATCCTCTGATGTAATTGCATGTAGCCAATAGCCATTATTCATACTACGGTGCATTCCCACAGTACATCACATAAAACACTAAACAGTGGACCAGTACATACCCCAATGACCCCTGGGCAGGGCGTGTTACTAAAGAGAGGCCATAACATAACCCTGCTTCTGTTCAACTGCTGTCTAGACCCAAACATATAATGGCTGCAGAACATTTAACTTATAGCTTGCTCCTGGTGGGCTATGATTATTTCAGGTGTAAACAAAAAATCCACTGGACAGTGACGTGATCTTTCCAAATGTCCTTCAGAGAATTCCATCCAGCAAGAGTCTTTTTTTTGCACCTGGGTAGCAGGGGCTTGAGGGGTGAAATAAAAAGCAGAGATGAAAAAAAAAAAAACAAAGTTCAGGAAAATGCATGAAAAATGGGAAATGAACAGGGCATAAACAAAATAAGGCAAAATCACTCCATGGGAAAATTAAAGACAGTCACAGAAACCAGAAACCAGGTATCTGTTCAAAGTAAAAGCACACAGAGGCACAGTGTGCCAACTTGGCGAAACCAAAAAGAGACAAACAGAACGAACAGCAGGAATTATACTGTAGTCTGCCAAGGCCCTGACACCCCCTTTCTAGCAAACCAATCAAGTTACTCTCCGGCATCTTATCTAATGAGAAAACCTGGAGGTGAGCCTTCCAAACTTAAATCAAAACCCCTCTTTTGGTCAGACGGCATGAGGGACTAATTACTATAACACAGATCAGGCACACTGATTATATCACCTCTCAGGGCATTGCCACTATAAACGGAGGCAGAAGCAAATTATGACCTCATCAGCCTGTTCTTAAAAGGCGGGCCTTAACTGAGCGGTCCACTCCCTTACGTTTATAATAAAAGACTTGTCACAACCAGTTAATTGAATAGGTTTGTAATTTACTGTAAACTGACAGCTTGGGCCAGTGTACCATCTTGCATGAAAAGAAAACAGTCAGTCTAAAGGTAGTTAATATGTTTTATAATATTATGTTTTCCCCTGTGAATAAAGGAGAGGCATTACAAACAGCAAAAGCTGACACTACTATTAAGATTTTCTTTTTGTTGCACTCAGGAAGAATGCAAAGCTCAAGTAAGCAAGGGATTATTAAGATAATTATGCAGCATATAGAGTTATATGCTAAATTGTTGTGTGTTAACTTGTCTGTGGAACAGACCTCTACCTTTCCTCTAAGCAGGTGCAGGTATGGATGGAGGTATTCAAAGTGGAAGATCAAACAGATGATGGAGCTCCACCCTGCTCTGAAACTAATAGCATCTACAACCTGGTGTGCTGGTGGCTATAGCTAGTAATTGCACCCCTTCACCTGTCGGACACTATTATTTTTAGGTTTTGTTATTGTAGTTCATTTTGTTTACTTTTCAGTCAGGCAGGCGTGCTGGAATCTCAGGTCCACCTTCCCATTGCGGGGCGGCCTGGGTTCTTCCCTCTCTCAGTGGGAGTCACAGACAAGACGCCATGCTAATGCTTCCAATCAAACATCAGCAGTTTTGGAATGTCAAAATTCATAACACCACCATGAGTAAGACTACATGGCCCAATTATGATTTTTTTTCCCCCTTCATCTGCGAGCCAGTTTGGATGTTTTCAGAACTGAAAACAGCAAAAAACACATGAAGTTGCATCTTTTTGTTCCAATTTGGGCCACATGAATATGTGGAAATCAGATATCTAGCCATGCCACCTGCATGCAACCCGTGTGTGGATGCCCAATCAGAATTGAGTGTTAAATGTGGCCAAAATGATTTTTACATCACTCTGCATGCAACAGGTTACCCTCATAATCATTATTCTGCAGGTTTAGACAGATGAGATGTCTTTTGTTGTTTATACACACATATGGGACTAAATGATGTCATCAATATCAAGGCATAGGGACATCTCCCTAGTCCCTGTCACCCATTACGCCTGGTCAATAAACCCAATCCAACTTATTCAGAGTCCTTACTACCACTTTTCCCGTTGTACCTGACACACACAGTAAATTTAGCCCTTAACCTTATATACAGCAGTAGGAAGCTCACATCATTTACACTTGTTTAGAAAGAGGAGCGAGAATAGTTTGCAAATATTCGCAACAAGCCGTGCAGGTAAAAACTCGCCACCTGTGTAATTTACTCCCAGCAGCCTGTACTGCACCTCCAAAACTCCTGGAATCATATGCTGAGTATATTAAAATACAGTCATTTTTATTTATTTTTTTTGGTGGGGTGAATGCAGAATCAATTAAAAGGGGCCTTAAAGCTGTCAGCCTCTGAGGATGAGACTTGCTGGGTTGCGTTTCTGCTTTGTGACAGTGACATCTGTAAATGCCATTTGGGAGATAAATAAGACGCAGGTGCGGCGGGGAGAATGCAGGCCGCGTGACAGGCTGATGGATTCCCATTCACACTCATTCGGAGAGCTGTCATGCAGATGCGCCAGACAAGAGGCAGCTTTCTCAGTGCTGTCAGCCTAACTTTATGGCTGCATTTGATTGGCCTTGGGAGAGAGAGAGAGGAGGAGAAAAAGAAAAAAAAACAAAACATTTTGGAATATTTACTGTTCAGGATGGAATAAAGAGCTGCGTTCTCCTGAACAGTTGAAATTCTTCACATGGCATAAACAAATGTGCCAATCTTAGTGATTTTTACAGTAGATCTGAGAATTCTGAGATATTGGAACATATGCAGTAAAAACATTGTTTTATTAAGAATAAATGTGAAGAGGTTTTTAGGCTACATATCATGGTATTTTATTCACAAGCTCCTTAGCATCCAAATATAAGACAAATATAGTTGCTTGCACACTCGCTGACAATGATCAGTATTTAACTGTTATTGAATGCTAATCAGAATTTAATGTCTTGTCACAATAATCTACCATAAATCCACTGTGAATTAAAATGTGCCACTGGAGGTGTATTTCTGCCAATGAAAATGAAAAGTTAAGGTGCTCCCCCTCCTTTGTGTTTTCAGTGCCTGGAATAAATGATTTGTTTAACCGATGGATAAAAGAAGGTAATTTACGTTTTGAAAGGAGCACAAATTCAAAAATTGAATGAGCACCTTCCTTTGTTTGGGTTTTGTAAGCACCCACAGCAACACATCTTTCAAAAAGGTCTTACAGCTCGTTCAAACCAAGAGACTGATCTGAAAGGAATACCATTGTTCTATGTTGTTTTATGTAACTTTAAAGTTTTAGTCCCACTCAGATACAGATGTACCTCAATCTACCGTGTTCTTTTTTTTTCGGTCACTTTGCATATTAAGTGCAGCTACTGTGCATAAAGTATGCATAAAGCCTACATAAGCATGATATAATAGCTGCAGCAAGCATTCATAATACAGTGTACATGGTATATGGAAATGAATACCCCATCCAACTGTGCCAACAGTGTAACATGGCATTGGGAAGCCCCAGCTCTCACCCTAGCTATAGCATGTGTCAAGTGACACTATCAGCAGGGGTTGGATGTGACATTCATTCGTACATAACACCTTATGTCATGTATCATGCAATGTATCATCTTAATTATTATGAATGCTTAATGCCACCTTTATGTCCCGCTTATGCAAGCCTAAGCTTTGTGCGGACTTACTTGATATACAATTCAATTGTTTTTTTTCTGACATTTCTACATTGCAGCGAAGAACCTTTGACCCCGGCTAGGACTGGTCTCTTTCAGCTCATTTGATAACATGATACTTGAGGGGGCCAAAACAGGCCATGTGGTGTTAGATGTGTTAGTTGTGATTTTATGAAGGGAGTAACCAGGATGTTTTCATTGGTGCATGCCTCCCATACAACTATAAGAAGAAAGAAGATCTTTCCTTTTCATTTACTGTTAAATGTTGCTCACAGTCAGAGAAAAAAGTGTAGAAAATACATTCTATAACTAGTACTTACAACATACTCTGTTGGTCATGGCATACTGTTACGAATGCATTCTCACACAGTTAAGGAGGTACCAAGGACATCAACTTAGTATAGTAAATGGCTGTTCAGTTGAAGCTGCTACTCTGTCAGCAACTGCAGGTCTGCTATTGGAGTACTCAGTGAAGTTTAACGTTGATGTACATTAATGTAGCCAAATTACCTTACTCCAAAAAGCTGATTGCCTCAGATGAATAAAATTCAAACTCATTGAAATGGATAACATTATCTGAGTATAGCAGCAGTGCTCAATAACTGTAAAGTTGAAGAGACTCTAATGAACTGTACACATTAACATTCCGATTCACTTTTGGGTGTTTGTACTGTGAAGCGACTTGAGTGTTAGCTGGCCCTCTGGTGTATGCACACACGCACACGCACACTGCAGTCCTGCAAGGTCAACTCCCAGGATGCACTGCCTCTGTCCCTTCAGGAGATTTCCATTACCTGACTTCCTGAAGCCATGCCCATATTTGCTGGGATTGCAGCAACGCCCCCCCCCTCCCCCCCCCCCCCCCCACACACACACACACACACACACACACACACACCTCTCACCAGCACACCTGCAACCATCACCATGGTTACAGTAGAGCAGGAGGTCTGCAGACTAAATGCGGGGCCACTGGTAACCCAGGGTGCATCTGCGCATGGTGAAAAAAAAAAACTTCCTCTCTGCTGCCTTGTGGGCGCTCATAATCCATTGGTTCATTGTTGCTTCCTCCAAGTCTATATGATGTCTTCTTCCTGGAAGATGTGCGTATTCTGTAAAGGTGGGAGTGACACGTCTCCATTTTAACATGGTTACCTCCTGATTTTGACCAGAACGGAGCAGATTTAGCGAATACACCAGTGTGACTTGCACAGAGGATTTGTTGATATTTGTTGATATTGTTGTGATTGCAGTGAAAGCCAACAGTGGGGCTGTAGGCAATTTGAGTTGACATTTCAGAACTTCTGCAAAGAGGACGCAAGGTTATCGCCTCTGCCTCACAGCAGAATAAAGACGTCGGTGGCGGCGTCTAAAAATAAAATGTGATCTTGGAAGACCTCCAGGAAGAGACACCTGATGTTTTTTGCTGGTTATGCATCAGGGAATATGACAGCTCTGTTCCACTAACAAGGTTGCACATGGAACATTGAGGGTTCCACAGTAAACTTCCATTAACTTCACAGGTTTAATTTTACTCAGCAGGTGAGAAAAATTGCTAGAGGAACGGAAGATAAACAGAATTCATATCCTTACTGTCACCAACAATTTCCACCACTGATGAACTTTGCACCATACTTGTAGACATAGGCTGAACTTTTGTATTGTTTCAGGCACAAACAGATATTCTCTCACATTATCAGCCAAATAGCTTGATTCAACACCTTCAAAAACAAAAGACTGAGCTGCAGTTTCAACCATTTCTCAGAGTGATAATTCATTAAACGTTAGCGTTTTCAGTATCATATTCACCACCAAATTTCCATGTTTTTGAAATAAAACAAAAAAGGTAAAAGCCATCAGAGTAAATTTAATTCTCTGAACTAATCTGAATTCCCACTTTGTCAAGCGATACAAACGAATGCTATGACCAAGTCTGTGACACTAAGGCCGTGTCTGTTGTCCAACACAGTGCCTAGAAACTGAGGAGATGCTGAGAAAATATTAGCAAAAAACAAAACACTTTGGCACACTGAAGGAACCGGGGACACCATTGTTAATACAAGCTGCTGTCTGTTATGGGGGCTTAAGAGCCTTCATCAAGACTGTCCTCTGTCCTCTCACTGCGAGGACAGACATGAGCTGAACTGTGAGGGTTGTTACTGCCGGGAACTGGTTGCTCAGGCTTGGTCCTGTTGACCTGTGGGAAGGTGACAGGTGAGGTCATCACCAGTAAGGTAATGGAGGCGATGACCTGGCCTGACCTCACCGCTGCGGACAGCGAGAGGAACGCCGTCTGGCTCATCAGCGATTCTGCAGTAATTACCTGCTGCTGCAGAGATATTCTGGAAATGGGTACACAAATCTGTTGCCCATTTGCCACTTATGTGGCAGTGTGTATGTGTAATGCCTTCATATTGTGCCTGGTTCAAGCAAAATGGCAGCAATTTTTGTCACACTCTCTCAATTATTAATGAAGGGTAATACCTATGCCCGCATTTTCACAGCATCCAAATTTTCACTCATTTTGTTAGCTGTGACACAGGTATGAAGGATAGATAGTTTATTCCATGTGACCCAGCCTATCCCACATCCAGTAAATGCTTAAATTTACCCCATCCCTCAGCTTTACCTTTTCTTGTGTAAATGGAGAAACATCTCTCAAGGTCAGTGAGACTTTCCAGGATGGAACCATGAACATAACACACACCACTTAGGTGGTATAAAATGTAGATGATAACTCAACGGCTCAAGGTTCAAACTCCAGGGCTGCCACGGTTAGAGCCTGGAAGGCTGTCTGGCATCAGAGACACAGAGGCACTGCAGAACTGGGGCCACCTTAGGACTCCCGGGCACTCTGACAGCGTACCTGCGGAGTAACCTAAATATGCGCTGGCTGCTCATTAAACGATGGCAGATGACGACAAATGGAGGACTAGCCTGTCCGATGCGGTAGCGCAGAATTAAGCTGCCAGGTTTTTTTTTTTTTTTTTTTTTTTAAAGCTCTGTGGGCTCTCTTCTCTAGCCTGGCAGGTGATACTTTGTGCTGATGGAGTGAAAAAATAAAAACGTTCCACCGATATCTGCATCCCCAACTCCTGCGGAGGTCCCCGGAACTGGGCGAGTCACTCTCTGGCACAGAACTCCTCAGACAGCAGGAGGAGCGCGGGGTTTGTGCTGGAGAGGGAGTACCTTGCCACATGAAGACTAAAGATCTGTGGGAGTACACGCCAGCAGGACACATGTCCATTCAAGGCCTCAGCTCCTCATTCCAACATTCAGAGCTAGAAGTGCAGTGAAATTGCAGCAGAAGGGCACAGTGACTGATGTTTTTGAAGAGTTGTCCAAGTAATATCTCTGCCCCTTTAAATAATGGCTGCCACATTGCTCCTAGGAACTACAGGGCCCGAATAGAAAAGTTCCCATGGAGATTGCAGTTCTAGCTGCGTGTACATTGCACAAGGACATGCGTTGAATGCATACTCTTATACACTGTCCTCTAGTGGATGTGGTACCGTTGCCACCATTAGTATGACTCTGCTCATTTTAATTTGTTACTAATCACATTTGAAATATATCTTCGGAATCCCATTGGTCATAGCTTGTAATGGTTTCTGTCACAGCTAAAGCAGTTCCAGCTTTCCAGCTCCCCTCAGCCCTTTTCTCTACATACTTACAGCCCTCTCCCCTACCCCTCTCCATAATGACACCCTGCCAAAAACTTAAAATGCATTTTTTTTTTTTTTTTTTAACAGGGCTCCCCTCTCTCTCCTAAGGCAAACTATGTGAGAAGGTTGCGTAGGCTCTTAGGTCCATAGCCAAACAACAAAAGTCACTGAAGAAAGAAAAGAAAATTATAAAGTTTATAGAAGTTTATATAATTTTAAAAGCATGCCTGTAATGGACTACATATCTGTTCCATGGACCTTTTTAAAATGAACAAGAATATCCTGAACAAACACACACAGGCACCCAAGTTGGAGGAAAAGACATTTGAAGACCTCTTTCACCAACTCTTTTGTTTGCCTCCTCCCAAACGCACCCACAACATGGACTCTACAAACTAACAAGGAAACAGACTGAAATATCTTAACATGCAGGGTGGCCAACTGGATGTTTAAGAATTTCTAAATCTTGGACATTTTTTTGTCAATCTGCACCTTTTAACAGCTAAAGCAAACTAAATGTTTGGTTTGGTTTGGGGGAACATGGCCTACCTGTTCATTCCATGGCACCAGCAGGACAGACTCCATCAGCCAAAGGACCCGAGGGCTGGGGGCTGATGGGATTTGTAGTGTTGGGAGGGCGCCGGCAAATGGGGCTGAACAACATGGACTGTGACTGTGGGGGGGGGGGGGGGGGGGGGGGGGTTTCTTGTGTTTGCTTTTAAATATTTTATATTCGATTTGTATTGTGTTTGAAAGAGGCAAAATACATATGAAACATTTTAAAAATGTAAGAGAGATGCCTGTATGTCAATGCTGATTGGTTTATTGCCTTTGTGCAGTTGATTTATTTTATGCTTCTTAGTTTGTTCTAAAATGGCTGACTTCCTTTATAAGAATCAACATTCAGTCAGTAAGGGGATAGCTGGCTAAGAGTGCAGTGGTGTTGAGAGCGGCTGTATAATTAAAGTATTCTCTTTTTCCCCGGGCTTAGGCAATTATCGTTTGTATTGTCTTTTTTGTTTGCACTAGTATAAAAACTGTGGGTGTTTCAGACAGAAAAAAAAATTGATAAAATGATAAAACATAAATGTTGTTTACCGACCAGTCTTTCCCCCGTTTTCCTTAGCTGTGTGCACTCCAATACCAACACAGGTAAACGGAATGTGTTTAACTTCAACGGCAGATTATCTCAGTAAGAAAAGTCGTCATATTCCAGTCAATAGCTATGACATATCGTGTGTCACTCTGGGTTGGTAGGTCATCAACAAGCAAGTTCAACACAAGTGTGGTTCTAGAAGGAAACCAAACCCTAAATGTGCTAAACCCAAGGAAAGTGTTTGATAGCAGTCACAGTACCACAGGGTCTCTAGGCTTTATGTATGGTTGATAAATCCATCTAATGAAAAATTTGAATTTAGGAACAATAGAACATTACAATGACAAGAACCGGTCATTCCTCCCATCTTGGTATTGTCATTTTGCCCATTGTCTATGGCAATATTAATAACACATTTGCACGTGTGGTAAGTCGCCTTGAATGAGGGCATCTGATGAGCATATAGATAACGTAATGAAATCTATCCAGGAGAGAGACCCCACTTTGGAAAGGGTGTCTGAATAACAATGCTGCGTGAACAGATAAAGACTCAAAAAGAAGAGAAAAGTCTGAAAGTGGAAGTGGCCCCGCAGATTAATTGAGTTTGTCTGCAGATAGAAGACTGGGTTTCGCCTGCCTCCTCATGCAGAAAAGGAGAGCAGGGGAGAGTGCAGGCTTTGCAGAATTCTCCCTTTTTAAAGATGACAGATCTCATCCTGTTCCGACTGTCTCTCCAACCCCAGCCCCCTCTCAGTTCAGCTCAGTTCACTTAATGTTTGTATTAATTTAATTTATGGATGAATCGGGGAAGTAATTGCCCACATAGAGACCCTCAGGTTTTGGCAACTGCTATGTGTTGGGCAGCCAGTAGTGCCAGCTTTCCCTTCTCCAAAACGGCCATCACTGACTAATGATGGGAGAACCCAGCAGTAGAACAGGGGTCACAATGCCATCCATGAGTGTCATTGGTCAGCCCAGAGTGAGTGATGGTCATGTATACGTCTGTGCTTTTGTGTAATGCCTCGATTCCATGTCATTCCCGAACTCCGTGTCACTCTCAGGATCTAGGTGCTGGAGATGCATTGTTCCAGGAGTAGGTTGCACGTTGTGCGGGTACGGAGTGGAAGCCATCACCTCCGTTACCTCATTGGGTGTCCCCCACCCATCACCCTCCCCCAGATAAACAGTGAGTGATGGCCACATTTACATTACATGCATTTAACACATGCTCTTCTCCAGAGTGACTTTCAGCACAATGGAACATAAGTGTATTCGTTCAAGTTGAATGAGCAACAGTGTCAGACCAGGAGTGTGAGCATAGCATTGTTCAGGCCTTACCCCAAGTTAACTACCTAACTACCATACATCAGTTGCTAGATCACAGAGCCCAACACACATAGCAATACTACACAGCAAGTAATACAAGTAGCCAGTGTTAGGGGGCAGGGATTGAGGTGGAACCAAGATGCAGTCAGAAGAGGTGGTCTTAAGTCTCTGTGTGGCTCTTCCGACACAGACTGGAGCGATGGTGGACTTTGTGCAGTTCAGTTCATTCTGTCCAGCTACATCTGCAAAGTCCGACCCACTCCTGGTGCAATGTCCTACATCTCCAGAACCCAGAACTTGGGGGGTGATACAGAACCCTGGAATCCCTTTTTTTCCAACAGCAGCTGAAAAGGTTGAACTCATCTGAACAAATGGTGCCAGTATAGCTTGCGGATGCTGGCGGATCTCCAGAGCCTGGGTAGGCAATTGATGATTTTGAAACGTATACTAATCAAGGTTTAATAGACATAGTATAGAGCTTTATTTCAGCAGAATAAATATGAACCAAGAGATAGAAAGTTGCTGAGCAGATGTGGGCGATGTTAATGAGAGGAGCATTATTGACAGACTGGGGAAATATGGAGGACTGTATTCCAGGCTCTGTGAACAGAAGAATGGCTGTGTGATTCTCCATTATTTCCCAGAGCCCGTAAAAAGGAATTACTTCTGTAATTTCCCAATATCTCTGATTGTTTTGCTTCAGTGTCGGTAAATGAATTGAACACCATTCAGGGGAGAGATATTGAGGCTCTGTTACGAGCGCAATAACCATTAGACAAGAAGTGACGATGTGTCAGGGGAACTTTGAGGCTGTAGCAGGGGACAGAGTAGCTCAGCTGGTGGTGTTACACTGAAATGATTCCCCCTCCTCTGCAGTCTGTAGTACCAACAGCAGCAACTCTGCCTCTCTCTGTACCTCAGATACAGCTAGAGTGGAGTGTGTCTGTCTGACTTCCAACACACTTTGTTCTTTATTTAAACTTTAAACTCACTCATTGGGACATTAATGTCTGCAGGCACTTTGAACATGTGAAAGTGTAGGTTCACAAACCCCAATTACCCCTATTTAGAGCTAAATGGCAGTGTGCAAACGTGTCATTTAGCCTGAGTCTAGTGCACATCAGGGCCTATGGGATCCTACTGTATAAGACAGTGGAGTGCAGCTTGGGTACTGCTTGTTTACAGTACCTCTGGAACACTCTTTTCCGTGCCCTGAAAAAGCAAGGCTTTTAAATAGCTCTATAAAAAGGTCATCAGTGCGGTTTCCCAGAATACCTATGGAGAACCTCCCCAGGATAGAATAGAACAGAATAATTATGTTATTTTTCCTGTGGTGGGGCAGGGCGGGGGGGATAAAATAGGACACCAAAAGTACCATGCAGTAGACATTACATAGTGTGCCGTTTTCAGTAACATAGACTATATACTACAGCTACTGACAATATAGTGTTGGTGGCAAGGAGACAAGCGCTATTCAGACTGAAAAGCCCTGAATGAAAACCATGCAGTCTACTTCCTTTCACTCTCCCAAAGGAAATACGAATGTCTATTAACCAGCAGCACTGTAAGCTTTTCCAACATATCACTCATTTGATTTGACGAGAAAAGTCCATTAATTATACAGTCTTGTAAGAATTCACTGCTTTGGGGAGGAATTGAGCTGTCTCTTTGATGAATTAGTCA
Organism: Megalops cyprinoides; assembly: GCF_013368585.1. Classification (NCBI taxonomy): domain Eukaryota; kingdom Metazoa; phylum Chordata; class Actinopteri; order Elopiformes; family Megalopidae; genus Megalops; species Megalops cyprinoides. The sequence continues at coordinate 23,901,408 of NC_050602.1, read as the reverse complement.
AACATCTGGACAATGTGCAAACTGAGTAGCCAAGTATATGGAAGCATTTTTGTAATAGAGGCTACATGCAGCACAGCCATTTTGCAGGACAGCCTCAGGCTTTACCGTGGATCACTGCTACAGGCAGTACATTGTTTAGATCGATAGACACAGGAACTCGGGGTCACGGGTTCAAATCCTGGAGGGACGCTGCCGTTGTGCCTATAGGTACTTTACCTCACTTGCTCTCGTAATAAACCACCTGTGTAAATGGGTTAGAGAATGCACTGCATCAGAATTCAGCCTTGATAAGGGCATCTGTAGAATACATAAGCGAGACAGAAATCCCAGCCCATTGAGCAGCCAGACTGATATTTCATGCAGATGTGATGAATATGTTTCATTTAGAAACTCGGCACAGCTGACCGTAAATTGCGACCAGCGGCAATTATTTACGAATCATTTGAGGTTGGGAAATGCCCAAAGTGGTCTTTTGGGGGAAAGAATACGGGACTGTCTGTTCTGTATTTCATTCACAAGTATAGTTTTCACAGAGATGCTGACAGAGAGAAAAGAAATGTTCAAGAACAAAATTACCAGGTGATCACTCTGAGTGTGTGGTGCACAGATAATAGACACCTGGCTTGAACCGTGTCCCAGTGATTGCAGGATAACCAAAGCCATGTGTTGGGTAGGATCTCTGGGTCCTGATTAGATTTTTAGTATAGTCCTGTTGAGGTCCCGGTTTGGTTGCAGCATGCAGTCCGCAGTTACCAGTGGGTGTGAAACCACCGATGGGTAGAGAGGGTGGGGTGGAGAGAACGGGAGCATGAAACCTCTGGGGTGGGTGGGCTAAGAACAAATCAGAGTGGTGTCCGCCGAAAGACAAAAACTGAGTCACTTGCACCGCTTGGCAACAGTGCGTCTCCGTCATGATCGAAATCCGCAGACAATAATGGGTTATCCAGCACATTTGTGGGTGTTAACCGGAAGAGACAGCTAGCACAGATTCATTTTTGTACTGCACAGACCGTACGCTTATGTAAAACATTGTGGGTGCAGTACTGCCTATGGCCTACTAGATGGCACTGTTGCATTACCACGGTGCGTCTTGATAACAGTGACTTCGTGTCAAGTCAAGGTGCTTTTTCCGACTGAAAGTGCTAAACTTGAATTAATAAGAATGAGATTAAAATCGCTCATGTGTTGTTCTCATAAACTATTCACAGAACTCAAATATTTTATTAATTAACTCACATTGCCAAGAATTCCAGTGTCATTTTAGCAACTATTTATTTTGGGCTTTTTATACCCTGAGGCTGAAGAGACTGCACAGATTATACAAGCAGTATATTTTAATAAGTTACAGCGATTAAGCTGATGATAAAATTAAAACCAAACAAGCTGTATCTAGTAAAAGGAAAAAAAAATAGAAAGTATTAAGAAAACAGAATGATAATCTGTAGTTCCAACAGAAACAGTGATTATGCTATATAGCTTCCAGGAACAAATGCAAGGTTGAGAGGAATTATACCATTCATTGATATAAACAGCTAATGCGGAATGCCAAAAACAGGGATATTACGTCAGCTCCAGCTAATGTATGCAATGATGAGAGTCAGTCCAGGGTGATTTAGCTTATAGAGTCAACCCACCACTTGTGTCTTAAGTTCCCAGTGATTGCTTCAGCACGCTGTCCAAGCAACTACCAGCCCCTCCTCCCTTCCATGTGTCATGTGGGTCATGTGATCTGCTAACCCAGGAGTTCCTTACAGGCTATCGATTACAGAGAGTACGCACCATTCATAACCCGCCTGCTTATCCACCCATGTTTTGTCTGACGTCCAGTAGCTGTCGCTCCATTAAAGTTAGCGTGATGTTTTCATTACCTTAGCTCCATTGCCCTTTTGCGCGGCCCTCGGAGTACAATGGACATACTGCAGTGAAAGGGTCCCCCCCATCAATCGGATATTCAGGCGATTTTCTGTGTACAATGGGTGAGTGTTGTGTTAACAGTAGCTGTGCGTTAAAATCCTCTCTCCGCAGCTTGTCATTAAATCAATAGCGGGTACAAAACGCAATACGAGGCGAGGGATGCAGGAAATGTCATTTGGAGGCAGTTTCCCCAGCCCCCAAACACACTTCAGGCGATAGCTTTTTAAGCAGCTGAGATGTTGGAGCCTGCTTGTTATTCTGCAGTGGTTTATCTAGCCTGCCTGTAAGAAGATCACACATACCGGCACAGTCAAAATGATACTCTCGAGTTCAAAGGCGTCACGCAAACTCTGGATGCAGTGAAACTGCAAAAGGAAATGAGACAGACCTCCTATTAGTTTTCAATGCAATGTATAATAAAGTTGTAAATCTACAATAAAGGGTAAATTGATACTAGGTCGTAATGAAAGAATTCAAGGCCTGCAAAAAGAATGATGAAATGACATACCTTCAAAGGTTTCTGAATAATAAGGAAATATAGAGTCTTCATCAGACCAATAATGAGTGCCAATGCCATGCACTGTCAATGACTGTCAATCAAAAGACTTCTCTCCACACCAGAACACCATGATTATTGAGTCACTGATGGCGTGTAATAGTTCCACCCATTTTAGGGGGTTCATAAGGCCTGTCTCCCATCAGCGTGTGTGTGGCTGTCTTTGGAAAGCCTCACATTCTGTAAGATTACATTTACTTTAGCAGACATTGCCACTGTGACAATCTTACATTGTTATCATTTAACATGTTCCCCAATGAGAACAGGTGGCTGGCTGGGTTGGGCATTTACAGCCCATCAATCCCTGACACACTATATGCTTAAACAGAGTGTGTTAAAGAAGACCAGTGCATTAAGCATCACGATGCAGGCAAATCCTATGTAAAATGTTGGTTTGTAATTTCAGTTTCATTAAGTTTTCACGTGTTAATAGTTTGAAAGCAGTGCATATGTATGGAAGTCAGCACTCAAGTAAATTGTGTTTTTTTTATTGCCCAAAATTTTGACCTGAATTTAAATCAGGTGCAAATTAATGTTTGCTAACTTGAAAATGTATATTCATTATTTTGTTAAATCATAATTATTGATCTTGCCCTAGCTTGCTTTAAAAGCTTTTTTTTTGTTTTACGCCCAACATCCTTATCCAAAATATTTTCTGCAACCCAGTGCTTTCAAAACTCACAGCTGGTATTTAGGAAAACAGATTTCAAATAGAATGCTATTATAAACAAATAATTTCACTTTTGCATGACCCTTTTTTATTATTTGTTTGGCAGATACATTAATTTAGGATGTTAGGAGAATAAAGTACATTGAAAACATGCCCAGTCATTTTCCCCAGTTGATACAATTATTCAGCATGATATCAAATATAGTGCATTTGCTTACTGAGGTTATTTTCCATTCTGTTTCAACATTGTTTATGAGTGAGTGAAAAGTTCATGCATTTTCTCTGCTCATATTTTGTTGCCTGAAGGAATTACGCCTCACCATCTCTGTTGCTCTTATTTGACTGCTGAAAATGGTGTTGCTCTCCGACTGTCCGATTCACACAGAGGCTCATGCAGTACCTGCCTATTTCCACTAGAGGGTGCACTGTAGGTGAAACTAGTGCTGGAAGAATGGCCATTCATGAACCCCATTATTGGTGTAGCCATTTGACCAATGAACCAAATCAAAACTTTGCCCTCTGTAGCAAACTACTATGGCTGGTTCACAGTTCAAGTGAGTCAATGATAAAACATGGTAGGTGTACCCGTTTCAGGATTCTTGAAGCTTCCATTTGCATCTTTTAAACAATACCTGCTTAATTTCTTATTTTACTCAGTCATTAAGAGTCATATATCACTCTCTGTGCAATGTTTATGACGACTTTCTATTGAAAACATTACCCATGACATTTTTGACAACCAAATTTAAGTTCTTGTTTACCATCAGTCTTATGTACTTGTTCCTATAGACCATTATGCTCGAAAATATATATCTTTGAAATTTCAGGACATTCTACATTGCTTTGTTCCTTTGGAGAACATTTGTAATTTTCTCCGCATTACAAGCAAACTGTCTGAAATCCTTTTACTCCACATAAACGTCTGCCTGCCTGTCCCCCGTGTCCTTTGCAACACAAGAAACAAAAGGTTGCAGGCAATAACAAGGCTTTTAAGTCAAATGGCTGGTGATTTTGAGCTCCATTGCACAGGTCTGACCAATGTACCAATTACGGAGTGAATAAGTGGAAGCTGACAGATGTTACACAAAAACTGTGCTTAGGTTTTGGCCCTTGGTGATGTACAATATGGCTGAGAAAACTGGCTTATGCACAAATACGCTTAGGCTGAAATGTTTGGCCAATAAGAAAAATGCAGTGAGAAGTTATGAACACATTTGGTGGCCACACTTAAATGGGACTTATGACCGAGGGCAAGAAAATGTTTTTACCGTACATTTAACACTGAGTGCTAGATGCGCCAGACTGTCAGGAAATGCTCTGAAAAGTTTGGGAAAAAAAAGTGGAATGTTTTGTGACCATTTTAGGTGTTGTCTGGGACCTTCAGCCATCAACATGCTCATACCTACACGTGGCAAATGTGACAAACACTTGAATGCTGTGCAAAGCTTCATGGGAAAATTTTTATTTGGTGGGCAGATTCAGAATGGGTTCTGCAGTGGAACAACAGGGAGTACAGCATTTGAAAACACGTGTAAGGACTATGTGCAAAACAGAACCATGCTGAGCAAGAGTTGCAAAGGCAGGAAAACCAGGGAGACAGAGACAGAGACAGAGACAGAGACAGAGACAGAGACAGAGACAGAGAGAGAGAGAGAGAGAAGGCTGTCATGCAAGGGTGCTCCTGGTGAGAAGCAGGGACCCCTCAGATGAGAGCAAGACCTGCCTCAAACACTGTCAGTAAACAGGTGGAGAAGATGTCAGACGGCAACCTGAAACTTCCTTTCCCACAACAGACTCTTGTTTTGGTTTTCAAATGTGATATAGGCTGTGCAGCTTTGCCTCAATCCCTCATCTGAAAGGAAGGATGATCTAATTAACAAACTTCACTAACCCCACACCAAATTATAACCTTGAAAGACTGCATAGGGATTTTCAGCCAAAACTAACTGTTAAAAAACAAGGGTGCATAGATCAAGAGAACTTCAGTGACATAAGATTCACATCATTTTTTCAGGAAAGGTGAGGCAAAAGATTTGAACATTTCAGCATGTTGCCTTCGTTAGTGAAAAGGTGTTGTTCTAATGCAAATCTTATACATCCAACTCTAAATCTTACTCTAGCACCACAGGTGTACATGATAATTAGAGAGGAATTGCTAATCAGTGCCTGTTTTCAGCAAGGCTATTGATGAGATCCTAGCTAATGAATAAAAATAATATGCCTAATTGCAGAAGCTGACTAATGGTACATAAGTTTACACAGCAATTTCATCATGCATGTTGACACCATATAAACAGTGTGCTTACACAGAGTAAAATGGCCATTTCTAAGGAAAGTTCCTGCTTTCAGCAATGATCAGAAGACTACAATTGTTGCATATTCATGGCAAACTTTGTTGCTCTGCTTCAAGCGGAGGGGACAATTGACAGAGTTTCTGAGATTTCTCAAAGGAAAATAGCAAAGATGATTCTGTCCCAGAAACAGTTTCAGTGGCAGAAAGTAGTTTTGGAGTTCAGTAGCTAAAACGAAGATGGGAAAAAAAAAAAAAAAAACAGAAAGTGCCACAAAACACCTTGAAACTTTTTTTTTTTTTTTTAAATGATGGTACTCGCATCAAAAACTCCAACAGGGTGAGACCAAAGTAATGAAGTGTAGCCACATGTCTGGATCTGTCACATTCTTCGGAGGCGTTCAGCAGACTGTACAACAAAGCGTGGTAATGCCTTCCGGTGAGATTCCACGAGTAAATGCCTTTCGGTAAGATGCCAAAAGTGGCACGGCATATTGAGCATATCCGCAAAACAAATATGAAGTTTCTGGCGCTCTGTACCTTCCCAGGAACTCCAAAGGACATAGACAGTCTGCTGATGTACTGATGGACATGGTGCTCATTTCCTGCAAACACACTCAATTGACTTTGCTGATCCAAAATGGTGATTGGTTGTATTAAATCCCAACCTATAAGAAAAGGAAGTGTTTTTGCAAACATGGTGAGATTAACTGGCTAAAACGTCAGCCCTTCCCTCACCAGGAGTCCAGTCTCCATACACCTACTGTATGCACAACCTGCTCTGTCAGGTAACTAGCAAATCATGGACCCTTTCCATAAAACATATTTAAGTGTCATATACAAAAGAAAATTTTGTATGTAACAAGTTACAAGGTTCTGTAGGATCTTCACAGTAAAGAATCGTCACAAAAAAGCTGAAGACTTCATTGCCACTTCATGCTGGACTGAAAGAATCCACTTCTGTAAATGGATCAATGGCACCACAAATTGGCCATAGTTTACAAATGAAAGGGAGAATTCTATAATGTGAAGGAATGATCGCAGGTCACAGTCTGAAAGTGCAAAATATGTAACACTGAACAGACACCTAAAAAAAACAAGGTAAAATGAGGTGCTCTTCATTGGCCCTGAAAATATCAAAATAAGCCAGTTGGAATATGCCTGCTACCTCTAATCGGCCACGCTAAGAAAATGCGCTCATACCCTGATGAGAAACAAAATGAACACTACCCCGGTTATCAGCTGAGTCATCTGTTACAAGCTGGGCAAATTTCACCGAATGAAGCCTTGCACAGATCAGCTTGTTTCAGAGAAGTTTCCATCAAGTGCATTTACCTACAGAGATAAATGCATTTGCCTACAGGGATCCTGCTATCTCAGAAGAAAATGTTGCCCAGACGCTGTCAGAAGTATAAAAGAAACTTCAAAAGGAATAAAGTAAAAAGAACATGGCAGGGAAGTAGTACTCATGTAGGCATTAAGCAAGCTTTTCATGGAAATTACATGGAAATCGCAACATTTGCCAAACCGTATACTTCCTGTAGGTGATAGTATTTCCTGTGTGACAGGAACGAATATTTGTAAGCTATTGAGAAAACAAAAACAAGATGTTGCGTGTTCCTTATTTAATATTCCCTACTGATGGCAAGAGGACACGTTTTAAACTGAGTCTGCACCTGAAATAACACTTGAAAGGACACCTGGTCCAGCACATTTGCACTTACAAATAGCCCCACGAATATCACAGCCCAACCAGGACACAGGAGAAAGAGGCACATTACTGTTGTAACAGTAATAAAATGACTTGGAACAGCAGGCAGCTGGCACAAACTACTTGTGGTTTGTCGCAGACCACTAGCCGATTGTCCCAAAGCGAGAGCTGGTACTCTGTTTTGGCATACAGGCCACTGGCCCAAAGTACTGTGAGTACCGTTATTCAATGACCATGACATGTTTTAGCACAGCACAAACCCTTCGAGTGTCGTTTAGTATCCAGCACAAACTGCACAGTGCAGTTCACAAAAGCAGGTGCAATAAGAGGATATTTTGCATTTTGCAAACAGAGGTAATGATTCTCACAATAAAAAAAAAAAAAAAACAGGGCCAATATGTATCACCCACAAGTGGCAGTAGGTTGAGGGATTTTGATGCACTGTGATTGAGCTACAAGAGCAACCAATTAAAGTCGTACAACATGAATCCAGCATCCAACTTTGGACAAGGAAACCAAAAAATGCCTGGCAGAAGAGAACTACCTGTGACTGACAATTCTGTCTTCACTGGAGCATGTCACATTGGTGTATGAGTCTCTGAATGTTACATCCTTCTATGATTTAAATAATGCCATAAATAGAGTTTCACTCATAATCCCCCAGGTCTCCCCGGAATAGTTTAGCTTATAGCTTATGGGGTTTGATTTCCAAACAAAAGCAGACCTCCATCCAAAACGTTTTGAATAAATTGGGGGATGATAACAGTTGTTAATTGCGTAGTCCATCAACAGCACTCTCCAATTCTACTTTAAAAGTTTTTTTTTAAAATTCTGTTTACTCCTTTTTAACTCAGTAACATTGGATGCGTAAGGATTCGTTTCCTGACTACAGGCCTCTTGAACAGAGTGAAAATGAGAGGGCAGGGGATGGGGCAGAGACAGAAACAGAAAAGAGCAATATGGAAGCATGCTCTCAGCTGCATCCACAACAGACAGGAGGCACACCTGCACACCTGTGCCTGTGTTCCAAATCTGTAGATTGATGTATCGTCTCTTCGCCTCAGTTCTCAGTTCAAAGGGCCAGGTAAAGCCCGAGGTCGTCAATGTATGATTAAAAGGGTTGCCAGGTGACCCATGCCAAAAGGTAAATTACCGTGGAGCTGGCTAAATGGATCCACTTAAGATGTCTTCATTTGCAGAGAATGACCAGTGTTTGCTCTTTCGGCAAGGTCAGCCAACTGAGAGAGGTGCTGTTCGCGACAGGGATTTGGATCACCTCACTGGAATACTACAAAAACATGAAGACAGTGAAGACTGAGGACATTGAGAGGAAGGAAGGAAAAACAAATATCTATGTGGATATTTATTGTAGGATTGCAGTAAGTGATTTAGGATACTTTGACCTTGGGGTCATTTTGGTAATGCCTGGGGGCAGCACCGAAATGGTCTTAACTCTCAGTGCCATGTTGCCACTGAGAAGCCAGGCTTAGCCAGCTGCAGCCTTGCTAGATGGCCTACTGGTCACCCCGCTTTCAATAGCTCCTCTATATTTTGCCACTGTTGGCCCTTCCGGACATTTCCTTAGCATGGCTAGCACAGAAAACAGCTGGACAGTTACTAGGTAAATGTGCTATACGTGACAGACATAAAGTAGGAGTAGCCTTTGTGGGAATGAAACGGAGAGAGATGCCTGCTCCAAACCACCTTTGTTTTGCTGCGTTTTCAGTTCTCTCAGCGTTACAGCATGCTTCATTCCCAATGTGATGACTAGCCCTTCCCTGCGAGCCTCTCATTTTAGCAGCGTGTTGCCCTGGATGTCTATCTCCAGCAATAAGGTTGGAGATCAGGCGCTGGGAAGCTAGGTAAACAGGTTTTTTTTCCCCAGCTCAGCGGTGCACTCACACAAACCTCAATTCAACCATTGATTTGCATCCCATTGCAGCTATGGCGTAGGCTGAATATGATCCACGGCCTCGAAATGTTTTTCCTCTGCTATTAGGGGGTCAGTGCTTGTTTACGATTCAGGGAAAAAAAAAAAAAAAAAAAAAAAAATATACAACCATTTTCTGCTCCTGTTTGCAGTTGTAGCAGCAGTATTTTTCTGTCTCACTTTATTTTAAGCTTGCCGACAGCGAGATCTCTTTGGATGTGCTGACGCTCTGTTTTATGGAAGCTGTGCTGGCTAATTTTGTCACCTTCATTAGAAATGCACTTAAATTATTGGCTTGTGTGCATTTCTAATAAATAATAGTGTGTAACATAAAATTACTCATTATAGAAAGCTCATAATTTGTGCCCTTTTTTGCCTGGTGAATGGCAGGCGTGACATTAATTATTGCTTTCATTGCATGGCAGCTAATATCCAGGTGCTAAAACCCCCCAGCTTTATAGAGGTCAGTTCATTTTGTTTAAATCTTCTTCAATCCACGAACCAGATCTTAGAACTAGTGATGGGCATTTTGGCTCTTTTGTTTTTTTAAATGACTGAATTGTTTTGTTCGGTTCAGTAAGAAGATCGGGTTCACTGGCTCACTGATCAGTTTAGTTCTTCCAGTTCAGTGGAATTTAAATGGTTTTAGCTGACACTGCCATGTAAATCCTGTGGCCAGTCTTCACAGAGCTCCTAGTATCTTGTATTTAACAGGCCAATCATGAAGTTTCCACCTGCTAAGGCAGCTTGGTGAATCCATCTGGAATGCAGACCTTTATTGTTCCAGCCTGCTGCAATGCTAGGTGCAATGCAACGCTTACATCCTTGGTGAGATGGAAAGCACCACGGAAAGCATCCTATACGTGCAGCCATAACCTAAATATGAAAGCAAGCATTACCGGCATTTACAGTAGCAGACACCCGTATCCATAGCAACTTACATGGGTTACAATTTTGTCCATCCATTTATACAGCTGAATATTTACTGAGGCAATTGTGGATTAAATACCTTGCCCAAGTGTACAACAGCAGTGGCCCGGTGGGGAATCGAACCAGCAACCTTTTGGTTATGAGCCCTTCTCCTTACCAGTATGCTACACTGCTGACCTTTGGGTTATGTCTTTGGCGTGAAGCCCCTGCCATTACAGCTCAGATAACGATCTCATCCACCCCATTCATGTCAGAAGGAGTAAGACATCTTTTCTCTCCCCTCTGAGCATGACGAAAGTTGACATTTTGCTGGCCCTCTCGGTAAGCTGTGCTGATAGCTGCTATTGTGCAGATGATTGGGCAGTTCTGCTTCATCAACCGTTCAACCCATCCCAGGCTTGCATTGAAAGCAGGGAAGCTCGACAGATTTTATCCCATTAAAGCCATTGACTGGTGCGTCTGCCCAAATTGCGCTTTCCTCCTGCTCGTTTTAGGAATTTTCTGCTTCCCCTCGCTAATGCGACACTCTCCGACCCCTGAGTTAACCGGCAACATTCTAATTTTTGCGGAGTAATTACTAATATCCACGCCATTAAAATTAACACCACCCTCGAGCAGACACTGCCTTGTTTGGTCAGCACACAGATATAGCGAGGGTTTCGAAATAAACGGTGCGGTGATTATTAAAAGTAATGTGGTACTCATATTCATATCCATCATGTGTCTAATAATTGCAATAGAGGAGTCCGTAGCTGCATTTCAAGGCTTTATGTAATCATCATTGCCGTTTATTTGGCATAAGCCCTTATCCCAGATGACATACAGCATATTAGGAGATGCAAGTGCAGAATAGAAACAGCAAAATAAGCAAGCTTGAGTATAAAACACCACAGCAATGCAGAGAACTGCAGTATCCTAACATCCTGAGGTTATTTTAGGCTAATATTGAGCTCTTAATTCACAGCATTGCCTCAGTTTGGCAACAGCATTCGCGTGAATGGCCTCTGTGTACTGGTTACTTAGGCCTGCACAATGTGCATTCTCGGCACATCTACGCTCCATTAAAACTGAGACACTTTAATTGTGGTGAATAGAAGCTTTAACTTCAGCTCATTAATGTGTGTAGTCTCTCAACAAGGTGGTTCAGCCATTTATTAGCCTCTGATCCGTGCCCTGTGTAAGGTTTGGCTGCCAGATGCCGATAGCTAGCACTTTATTTTGATTGGCCCAATGTTGCTTTCTGCTTCTGTGTTCCGCGAGATAAAAAATTGCTTTTAAAAATTTATTACCAGACTGCCGAATGTGTTTTAACACTATCCTGTGTCTTTAATATTTCTCCTTTTATAAATAATAATGCCTGTGTCTCTGTAACAACAATTATTGATACCAGTGCTGTTATATTGCACAATTTGGATCAAAAACCTGAAAATTAAGGGACCACCAAATATATGACGTACGTACGTGTGTGTGTGTGTGTGTGTGTGTGTGTGTGTGTGTGTGTGTGTGTGTGTGTGTGTGTGTGTGTGTGTGTGTGTGTGTGTGTGTGTGTGTGTGTGTGTGTACTGCAGTCAGAATGGGTATATCACAAGTGGCTCTCCCTGTAGCTGGTGTCCAAAGTCCCCAGCCCCCTTACCTGAAGGCTCCAGTCTCTGCTGAACCAGCAGGTAATATCTGATGCTGAATTGGAGCCAGTCAGCACACATTGTTGAGTCACTGAAAGAAACTGCTCTGACTAGATGGAGACCGAGATCCTTTCAATAGGTGGGGGAAATAGTCACGGATGGGGACACCCCGGTTTTGCTGAAACGGCTTAAAAAGGTCAGGCTACAGAAATGGTCCACTGCATCCATCCATTCACACAGATACAACAGGCCTATCAGGCATAACAGGCTTTTTCGGTGGAGTCCCTGGGACCTGATAGGTTTCCCCTTCTGACCTTCCCTGCCCCGCACCTCTGCCCCCAGGTGACACTGAAAGGTGGGCGATGGCAGGGGGTAACAGAGGGTTGTCCATGCCCAGTTTCTCCCTCTTTGTTTTGATACAGGTAACAGAATGCCTGCTGCCTCAGTCCAGTTACAAGCAGTCTCCCTCTATTGATTTTTTATTTTCCCTCTTCTACGCTCCATCTCCCGATCTCCAGGCCCTAAATGCCACAGACATGCAGTCAGAGGGAAAGAGAGAGAAAGAGAGACAGAGAGTGTGTGTGTGTGTGTGTGTGTGTGTGTGTGTGTGTGTGTGTGTGTGTGTGTGTGTGTGTGTGTGTGTGTGTGTGTGTGTAATAATGTATATACACACACACACACACACACACACACACACACATACACACAAATGTACATGCACACACGCACACACACACACACACACACGCACACACACACACACACACACACACACACACACACCATGGTAGAGTATAAACCTGAGAAAACGGCAGTCTCTATTAAAGAAACAGAGCTGCCATAGTTTCCACTATGTCTAATGATCTTTAGCCAGAGAGACTGGAATGGCATATAAATGAGAGCAGAGTTTACCCAACCTTGGCAAGTTAATTGGAAATTAATGATGAGTCATTATAATGAAGAGCATTTTCATTTAGAGGAATTTATCTTCAGAAATGCAATGTTGAAGATACGGCTCTGAGAAATAGCTGAGTTGCTGTTTCCGAGGTCCCGCTTATGAGACGAATGTCCGTACAGGATATATTTCACTGATACAATTCCCGGTCTCAACCATTAAGGTTAATGTTATCAGTACACTCTGTATTTGTGTTCCAGTAATGCAATTTCCCATAAATCAGTTACCCCCCCCCCCCCCCCCCCAAGGAAATACAAAGAAACTGAAATGCACTGGCCTCTAGAGAATGGTGTGAAAAGAGACTGGGACCCACAACCTCATTAACAGCAAAATCCTGACTGCCGCTAAGGTCAGTGATTAGCTTAGAGTCCAATCTGTGGCAGATGGTGGGGCAGTGAGTGTCCCTGCAACAATACAACGGTGGGACAGGCTTCAGTGGAAAACACAGACAGGTGTCCCATATAAACAGGTCGGCACCGAAATGCGCTGGCTCAAATTCAGGCCCCCTCTCTCTGCCCTGTCTTCAGGACTGAATTGTAACAGTCCCAGGGGCTCGCCGCACCTGCCAATGCGGTCAATAGAGCCAAACAGAATGTCACTGAAAGCTTCTCTGGGACGTGTCAAACGCGTTCCCTCCCAAGAAGCCGGCGATAACCAGAGGAACCGGGGGGCCCAGTCAGACCTTATAAACCTGACAATGACCCCGATTAAAACACGACCATCTTCTACAAAGGGCGAAAGCCATCAGGGTGATCCGTCACGCGCGCTGGTGACGTTTGTGGTAGATGGCGTGTGGAGATTCGAGAATGACTGATTGGCTGGTTACGTACGCGGTTGGCGGCAGTAGCGGCGGGGCAACACGGCATGGCTGCTGATGGTGCGAGCGGCGCGCGGAACGAAGATTGCGCCCCTGATTAATGACGCGCTGCGCTTCCTGTAGCATCACTTCGAGCTCGAGCCGCTCGTTAGGAAACCTCCGCAATTCATCACGCTCTGCGCGTTACATTTCACTAACGTGGCACATTAATTACTGCCGAGGAATCGAACCACACATGTGCCCGTTTTAGATTTGACGCGTAATGCAACTAAACCAAGGCGCTCAGGATGGACGCAACTGACTACTGGAGCATGTTTTGGGGGGGGTGTGTTGGGGGTCGAGCAAAGGAGACTGCATCATTACTGAGCGAATAAAACTGACATTCAGTTTGGTTGCATCCAATTGCTGTACAGACAACACATCACAAATCACTCACTTTGTAGTTAAAGGATATGAATTTGTGTTATATACCATTGGTTTGCTGAACCATGTATCTCTGCTTTGAGTGCGAATTTGAGAGAGAATGGCCCGACCTCAACGAAAAAGCATCAGTGATCTGCTTTTATCAGCTAGAAACTATTGGCCCACGCATCGACTTTAATCCTTTTACATTTTTCTGTGTGATAGATTATAGCAATTACACGTTGAGCGCAATTACAAAATCGATGCCTTAAATGATATCGACTGGGTCATTACTGCTGTTTAGAAATGCATGGAGTTAAACAGCAGGGCGCCTTGAACTTTGCTATTGTCTTCCAGACATCAAGTGTTTTGGTATAGCCTCACCCTGCAGCCATTGACTGACACACTTCAAAGGAAGCCTGTGCAGGCTGCTCATTGGTTCCCACCATTGTGGCCCTCTTGACCGGTTGTTGTGGTCAGAGCACAAGACCATTGCATTACATTATTGGCATTTAGTAGTTTCCAGAGCAACAACCTGTAACCGTTTTTTTTTTCTACATACAGCTGCATATTTGAGGCAATTGTGATACCTTGCCCAAGGGTACAGCAGCAGTGCCCAAGTGGGGAATCGACTGAACTGGCAACATTTCAGTTAGAAGTCTAGCTCCTTAACCACTACGCTACACTGCCTCCCAAGACCACAGTCGTGGTTCTCATTGTTCTGGGGGAGAGTGAAGGTACTGAATGAAGCTAACAAATTTGAAGGACAAAAGCTAGAATTAATACAGGAGTGGTCTGGGCTGACAGCTGAACACACTTGCGATGAGTTATCAAGCTCCTGTACCCATCAATCATTTTTTTCGATGTTCATTCAGATCGTCAATCAACTTCTCTGTGTCACAAGGAGATAGTCAGACACATGTATTTGTCTCAGTACGCATTAGATTATATATATTTTGTTATCAGAGCTCATTAATTTATCCTGTCATTTGACACATTGTTTCATTCAAAACTCATTTATTATTGTTATGTCACAAATTGATTTCGTTAAGATTAATTAAATTGTAACAATAACACTCGTTAAAGTCAAACGCCCAAAGTGGCAGGTAAGATTTATTCTGTCACTGTCAGGGATGATTAAATATAATGTTCCTCTTGTAACATAATTTCCTTTCCATATAACAACGCTCCTCAGAATCCTATTTTGGGTACACGTGAGCTCTTACGTTCCACGCAGCCAAAGCAGAGCACAACAAGGAATTAATCAGGTTTGCTGTGGACAAGTCGAACGTGACCTTTTCAGTAATGAGGCAAAGCAGCACAGGCTTTAAGAACATCTGGGAACTGTGATGTCAGTCCCTTCAACCTTTTTTTCGTCAGGCAGTCGGCTTCTGGGTATCCAGCCCTTTGTGATGTCATCAGAGTTACTAGCTACTTACTTATACTGGCTCCATAGTGATGCATCAATGAAAATATGGCATGTTCAATAAATATGATCAGTCATGTATAAGAGTAACATTGTATGGGGTTCATAAAGCAAACAAATCCTTTTTTGAGCACAACTATTGAAAGTAGGATTGCTAAGATGGCTAATATGGGTGAGTCTTACTGCGAAGGCAGAAAAATGGTCTTTTAACCCTGTATTGAATAACTGTTATACCTTTGAAGTCTGCAGTCTGAGCTCAAATCACATCAGAGGCTTAACTTAAAAGGTATGTACATTTAGGTTTGAGATCTTGTATCAGTGTGCGTGAACATTTTCACTTTGAGTCGAGAATGTATTTTTCATCAATAGTCATACATGCATGGAATAGCTTAACATGATTCATAGTGGAAGCAATGATCCTTAAAATCTAACAAATGACAATTTTAACATTTTGCTACACTCCACACTAAAACTATGCCAGTGTGGTTACCCTGTAAGTAGCAATTACAATGTAGTCACTGTGTAATGGTGTGGAGTTGCACTCCCATTAGCAAATTTAATTACAATGTAATTGTAGTGGTATATGTGCAATAGAATGTCTGCTTCTGTAAATTAAAAAAGAATGTTCATGTGAGACTAGAATTATGGAACACCTGACATTGGAACCATGATTATCTGGCTAAATGGAGTTTTTGAAGAGCAGTACTGCAGTCTGAATACTATTTCTGTAAAGCTCCTACCACCCTCAAAAATAGTGCCAGAGCTGTATTCAAAACTGGGAGTGACTCACCACCCATTATTTACTTTCTACCTGTGCAGTGTTATATATCTTCGTACACAACTCGTGATATTCTTAGTCCCTGCCTGTTCATAAATATCTTTAATGACTTTGTCAGCATTTCAGATCCAGATACGCTAGAATGAAGAAGTCCAGTTAGACGTCACGGTGTAGCATTTTTTACAGCCAGCCGCTGGCACAGCAAAGAAAACCTGAGCAAACAAACTAAGCAAGTCCCTTCCCGAGGTCACAACAGTGTACAAATAACCATACAATGGAGCTACTGTGGCATAAAATACGCTTTCACATATGGCAGGTGTGTATTATTTTATTTGTATAATGATAACATTCTGTAGCAACCGTTCATTTCATATTTCAAATGCCACACAATATCGCCGAGGAGCCCACTCGCTTAATCATATTGTCTTCGCATAAAAATCAGGCCCATTGTTTCCGCATCCCTCGGCGAACTGGAGTGATCATAGCTGGCATTATGATAATAATAGCAAGCCAGCCAGGACAACAACAGGTGTAATGGGATGGAAATAACGGGCTGCCAGGTTTGAGCCAATTGCCTGGCTTTGCTCCCCCATGTCTGCGGGTTATTTTCTGCCTCAGTCACATTGCAAATGTCAGGGCAGAGCACATTGTTCAGGCTTTGGAGAGCTGAGCTTCCTCTTCCTCAGACTTCATCAAAGGTCATGAATCAAACCCTAACGGGGGGGGGATGGGGGGGGCGACTGGCCGCAAGCCCTGCACAAAATATTAACCCCCCTGAGCAGCGTCTCTGCATAAAACACCTTCACATTAAATACCGAGCACAGTCAACAAATAGATCTTTGTAAGCGTTTCGTTTTATCACTTCAGAACGTCTATAGACACAGACAAAACTGATAGTGTTTTAAAAAAGCAGGGGTGGTATGTGAAAGAGTTTCTGCTTTTAATACTGTAGGTCTGGAATCAGAGGGCTTGAACTGTCTGGAGCAGGTGGTAGGGCATTTTTTTTTCTCAAACTGGGATGTGTTAGATTTTTTTCTGCAATTGTATCAATTTCAAACATCACTGATCATACTGTTCGCCCTGCTGGTGTATCATGGTACCTTTTCCAGGTTATTAAATCAGAAAATTTCCAGAAGACTTGCAAGAATATCTCTTTGAAAGTTTTTTTTTTTTATTTTAAATCTTTATCTGATGACTTTGTGTGTTGGCTGATGCTCAGATCCAAGCCAAAGTGTTATGTCTCACCTAAACATATTGTGACGATGCAAGAGCAAAAGGTCTGCAACGGATGGTTATTTGTTTTGTACCTGACAAGCACCGTGTTCATTTCTCATGCTATAAAACAAATTCAGCAACGGCTGGGCTGTTGTGGAAACTCCACATTTATGTAACACGCATTCATCACCTCAAACTGTACAGGGGAGGAAAGGTCAGTGTCGTTGACGACGACTCCATTCACTTCTCTCATTCATAACACAGTCCAGCAGCATCTTGTTAAGATGGGAACGGGGGATCTGTGGAGCAGTAGGGTTTTATGGAGAGGCGCTTTGCTGACATTCTCCACCCTCCAGTCAGCCATCCTTGCAATTGAGATGTCACCAGAAAGGATTGGTCTGCATAATTGTAAAAAGCGGGGGGGGGGGAAGAAAGAAAAAGAATGGGTCACATCCATCAATTTGCCATTAAAAATGGAGAGGTATTCGCCTGGTAATAAAATCCCAGCCAAATGGCCTGTGCGGCTCTGTCTTTTTGGGCAAATGCACTGTGTAATTAATCAGCCTGGAGCCACTTTACTGGTGGTAAACAGTCCTGATAGCAGGAGAGCAGAGATGAGCTCCCGGTAGGTGCACCGTGTACATTCTCTCCTCCTGGCAAGTGCACTTAATTAGGCTGTTTTAGACCCCTCAACTCATGACAAATTAATATCTCGGATAACAGCGGATTGCTTTGATATGGGCCTGTCAGTCCCTTGATATAAAAAGCTTTTTTGTTATATTGTTCTTTGAATATTTACTCTGGGTTTACAGCACAAAAACAAAAGTGCATGAATAAATAAACAGAAAAAGAAATTTCCAGGAACAAAAGTACAATAGTATGAGTAAATATGTTTGACCTCTACCTGTAAGACTGAATCACCAGGAAATGGGATCCAGGGACTTCCTGATTATGTATGTGTGTGTTTTTTTAAATTCATATTTTGTCGTTGGGTTGGAATAAGAATACCTGGGAAGTCTTGTTTTATGCCTTTTTCAATTGATGCTTCAAGGTATCGACTATTTTTTCTATTTTGTATCCACCATCCTATAATTTTTAAAGTTTGGTCACAAAAATAATACCTGGGAAATAATGTTAAAGTTATTGTATTTCAGATATATTACTGACGTGCTGTACAGCAGGATACAAAGCCTATGACATGGTACCGTCTCAGTCCTGTCATTTTGACCCTATGGAGAGAGTGGTAGCACTCATAAAAAGTCCAGTAAATGAATGGGTAGGGAGACTGAATGTGTAATGAATTCACGGTCTGGAAAAAAACTGGTCTTCCTGACCAGTTGCAGTCATATGTTGTTTTCATGTCACGTTATTGAGAAAGTCCGCTGTTAGGAAGACCATGTAGCCATATTTCAGCAATGGCTCATTGATCATCTCAAATGTAGACTACATTATGACATGAAAAAAAAAAAAAAAAAATCCACTGGTGCACTGCTGAACATGTATAGATGGCACAAATAACACAAAAAAACATTATCACTGAGAAATTAAAACGACCCAGTAATTTCTTTGATAGGATTGCTTAACTATTGCACAAGATGTGCTTTGGGCTTTGTGGTCACTTTCAGACTCCTCTTGCTGAACAGACTATGGGTATTTAAACTTTCACTTATGTAATTAAATATGCAAAAGTAAGACTGTTGCAACATTTTCCATGTTTGCACTGCTTGGTTAAAAAGGGAATTCACTGATGTTAACGTGCCTGTTCCTATATTGCTATTACTTTATCCGTCCCTGTGTCAGCAATATCATCTCATTGGGCGCTGATGATGTTGGAATCAAATGTTATTCATGGGAATGGCAACCATGACTTGCATGATCTTGTCAAAGGGAGTACTCTGTCTGAAGCCACTAAGCAGGGATGAGATCATTTTTATTTTTTTTTATCATTTATCAGGATCTCTCACAAAAGGTCCAGGCCAGATCTGGGAAAGTCTTTTCTATTTATAAACTGGGTGAAACGAAAATGGACAGATTTGGCGAGAAGCATTTGGTGAGAGCATTTTCAGAACAATGAATGAGTGAGTGAGTGAATTTGATGCCGTTTCTCTGCTGTGTAATTAATTCCCTAAAATAAAGTCCTCGAAGGAGGCATCCCCCTCAGAGGCCCATTTATGACCTTCAGACTGCTAACTCCTGCATTACTTGTCAGTGTTACAAAGTCTAATAAGCCCAGTGGAAGATGGGAAGGAGCTAGAACATCATAATTCTAGTGAGTCACAGTGTACATAAAATGTTTAAACAATAAACTGTATCAACAGACGACTTGAAACTCCTCAGGAAAATGTGAGGAATTCCGTAGAATGACTGATGACGATACAGAATAAAAGGTAAGGCTTGGTAATGCCAGTAAGACCCTGACTCTGGGCACGTCTTCCTCGGCTGGTGCTCTTCAGTGGCAGTGATTAATGGGCACTGTTGGGCATCATCACTGAGCTGTGGGCTGTCCGTACTGGTGTGTCCACCAATGCTTTAAGCAAGCGACTTTCCAACACTGCATTCAGACACCGGCTCTTGTGAAAGGAGGTGCACGCAGTTCATTTCCCACACAGACATAAAACGCGCTCAGAAACTTCAAACGAGATTACACATGCATGCCCATACTCGCAGTCATAAACATGCGTGCACACGCACACATGCTCACACATGGCTGTGCACATACATGCATACAGGCGTCTGCAGTATGACTGTACGATTACACGCGTTCACACATTCATGGCCATTGCACTGCCGCATAAAGATGCACGGTCTCGCACACTCTGTCACACAAGAGCACACACCAACTGCTCCTGTCACTCAAACCGGTGCTACTAGAATTAGATTAACAGGTCTCTCAGTCCAGCTTCCTGCAAAACCTCCATCCATCTTAACGTCGTCAGAACACAATCACGATTTATCCATTACAGCCAAACAGCCAGGTAGCACTTCACAGCCTCTCAGACAAATAAATTTCCTCCAAAAAGAAAACAGGAAAGGAACCCTTGTGATTCTGCAATGAATCCGCTTTACGTGAGGCTGTTGGGGGGAAAAATAAAAAGGAGGAAAAAGACCTTGTGTGATTGTGTTAAGGACTGAGTCAGGAAACGCGGAATGATAGGAGGGTACTGAAATGGGGACATCATGGCTACTTCAGCCGAGCGTCTGCTGTGGGGTAAAGGCATCTTTCCCCATGTCCTCAGCCTTGTGCGCAAAGCTGAAAACATAAGGAGACCAGAGGGCCGTAGCCAGGCTGCTGCGTCCCCTCCGGAGCCCCACCTCTCGACCCGGTGGATCGTGGGGGCCTGGCATGGTCCGCATCCTCCTGGCAGATGGCAGGGGCATTGGAGCGTGGCGGATTTGGATGGCGGGGTGGTGGTGGATGGTGGTGTTGGTGGTGAGGGTGGGGGGGGGAGTTGTATTTATAGAGCGGAATGTCTCCGTCTCTGGAGAGAACTGTGTTCTGCTAGCAGGTGGGAGGGGTGGATGCTGGCGGGTGGGCTGTAAGCAGTGCCCCCCCCCCCATCCCGGGTGAGCTGAGACGGAGTGACAATGACAGGCAGATGCCTGGTGCCCCTGCGGTGCGCGGGGCAGCACTGCGAGCGTTTCCACGCCAGCAGAGACCCGCTGGAGCCCGGCGTGCACATCTGCCTCTGCTCCGTGGTCAGGGGTGGGGGGGCCACTGCTCTCAGGCCAGCTCCAGGGAAGAGGAGTCCCCACATGGTTCACATGCTGCGATCTGCTCTTAAATGGAGTCTGCCCATTTATCTGCAGACACGGTCTCACAGCTGGGGCTGGGCTGAATCCTCAGTGGTTTACACTGAAGGAACAGTACGTTTTTCCTGAAATGCTTGTCTTTTACTTTCAAATACTGTGTACATACATGGAAATCTAGGTGTGTCAGCAACATTTCATTGTATTGCCATTTTTATTACATTACGACATTAGCATTTAATGTCTTTTATCCAGAGTGACTTACATAAATTACAGGTTTTTACAATGTTATCCATTGATACAGCTCGATATTTACTGCGGCGATTGTGGGTTAAGTACCTTGCCCAAGGGCACAGCATCAGTGCCCGTGTGGGGAATTGAACTGGCAACTTTTCGGTTACGAGTCCTGCTCCTTTAATATGCTACACTGCTGCTGCTATTTATTTTACTCAAAAGTTCTGTTGTGTGGCGAGTCCAAATGCAGCGATCAGACAAAAGTTGGCTTTTCTTTAAAAAAAAAAAAAAAAAAAAAAAAAAAAAAAAAGGTTCTCTACTGAAGGCTCGAGAAGCAAAAAGCAAAAAGCTTAGCACACGAGTGCATAAACAAAGCACGGCAACTCAAAACTGAGGAACAAGTGTCAGGGTTTCAGAGACTGCTACCAGAAACAACCAGCAGGTGTCCTTGTGACAGCCTGTCTGTCCCTTTTGCCTGCTGCTTCCCCGAGATTCCACCAGAGGTCCCGTCTTCCTGTTTGTGCCTTACCCAATCCAGTTAATCAGTCCCACCTGTCTTGTTAATTTGATCATGTGTTTGTGCGCCGCATACAAGCCCTGTCTGTTCTTTTGTTCTGCTCAGTCTTGAGCTGCCCAGCCTTGCGTATGCTCCAGTACACAAAAGCTTGGTGTTTTTCGAGTATCAAATAAAAGGTACTGCGTTTCTTTATAATCCGTGGGTCTGTGTGATCTCTGCAAGTGGATTCCTCCCACTCGCTCTTCACAGCTAGGGAAGAGGCGTGGCTTAAATAACAGACAATGCACACGACAGCACTAAACACATTAACTAAATGAGACAGTGAAGAAACAGGGAATGAGGCTATCCGGTGCTAGTCCTGGGAAGCAGCAGCCAGAAATCCGTACAGGATGTTACAAGGATGCCCGTTGGCCATTGTGGGAAGCGGCAGCAGCAGCCGCCGCCAAAACCCTGACAAGTTCACAAACCTGACCTGTACTACCTCATTGGTTGCAACATTGTCCACGGAGCAGATGAATGATAAGCCTGGGGCCGTATTATGCACCATTAATAACAGAAGAAAATGGGTGAACTATGAATTTCTGGAGGCGTTTCAGGTCTACCGATGGATACTACAACGTAGTCCCATTTACCTGATGAAGTCAGACTGCAATAGCCTAGTTCTGAACAGTTTGAAAGAGTGAAATTAAACCCCTCTAAAGCACGTAGCACTGAAGCCACGGTTTTCCCCATCACTGTTATCTTTGCACCCGGCCCCTACCTGCCTGTGACGTGTCTCTGCTGAAGTTTCACTTTTCCCTCCTTTTGATGTATCTGTTTCCTTTGCCTTATCACTCCGCCTCTGTCAGCCCATTTATATCATAGATTCTTTTTGATATGGGGAGCGGGAGCGTACCTCGGTGAAATATTTACTTCCTCCCACTTCACACCACAGTTTCTCTCTTCCCCTAATAGGTTTCTAGCTGGTGTTGATTGGCATTGAATAGGGAGCTGAACAATGCAAGCTATTAAATTCAGAACAAAGCATGCATGAAATATGGGTGTTGGTGGCAAGAGGAGTCTTGTGACAGGAAATCTATTTCTCTGTTTCCATGCCGACTTCTCGCGCTTACTAATATTTTACCATTGTGTATTAGTAATGGGTCAATCCAGTCGCCTAAAGGGATTTACGTCCAGTTTAATTAACACAGAAGGCAATGCAGCTTGACCTCTTTTTCCCCTGTTAATGGAAATAAAGTAAAAAGAAATGAACTTGACTTCCTATCTTCGCCTTCGTGTAAGTGCTTCCACTTACACCCATGTCGCATATTGAACGTGCTCACATTTTAAGTAAGTGGCATTTATGGCTTGTGCAAATTTAGAAGCCCCCTTTTTAACCGCGGCTCACGAGGTTTACAGAAGGAGGGAGCATGAAATCAAAATCCTTTCGTCTGAGGTTGTTTCACCTGTACTCAGCAAATGTGTGTGAAATCCACCCTAGCGGGGGTTACCTTCAGGATTTCACACCATTCGCTGCCTGATTAGGTAATACAAATTTTGGCAGGAACACCAACACCCCACTCATGACAAAAGATGGACAGTTATGCACAAGTCAGAGGGCATGGGGGGTGGGGGGCGGTTAATGCTCTAACTGCTGCTGCAAACCTCCTTGCTGTAACAAATTGGATAGTGACCGTTGCTGCAATGCCCAAGTACAATGCTCTCATGCTTCTGGCATATAGAAGGGACTGGACCACCATCATGCAGCCTCTATAGTAGCAAATCTTTTCACCTGCCCATTACCTTGCAAAAAGCTAAAAAGGTCCTGTACATGACTTAACATTGCAGAGTTTACACTCACTGGAATGTTACAAGCTCCCTGACCTCCTCCCCATGCTACCTTGTCCTCAGCTCACTCTCCCTGCCCCCACCCTGGCCTTGTTTCAACACCATGGGCCAAATTAACACCTTTTAAAGGTCTGTATGGGGGAAGGGGGAGGGGGGGGGGTTTCAGCCGTCTGCTTCCAGCCTTGAACGCCATCACCTATCCGCAGCGATAATTAACAAACAGCCCTTTTTCTCCTTGTGTTGCTGACTCTTTAAATCACTCTCCCCTAACTAATGTGGACAGAAGGCAGGCCTGGTGCAGCAGGAAATGTGTCCACACAGAGTGTCATCTGTCGCTGACACCAGTGCCCGGCCTGGCCCTCGGCCTGTCTCAGAGACAGGGGGCAGTAAGCCTTGCGTGACACCATGCCCAAGCTAGCCTTCCCTGCCCTGATTCCCTCCTGCGACCTCCAGGGCGTCTCCACTGAGAAACTTCTGCAAAGTTCACCTCAGAATCGGGGGGTGAATCACCGAAGTAGCATTAACGAGCGCACACACTGTCATTATATATTACTTTCCCACACAGTCATTATGTGTTAACGTCTCTGAAGCTTCATCGCACCGTTTTCGCTAAGTGTGTTTAATCCTATTTTTAAACCTCTCCGATGCAATGACTTGATTATAACCAGTAATTGTTGAACATTTTAATTGGACCCGTTGAGCAACCTGTCTCTGGTGTTTAACGGAAGTTTAAAAAGTTCATCACGAGTTGAAAGCCAATTCATGACGATCCTTCCCCTGGATTCTGCATGCAGCCGTGCAGTCCTGGGTGAGAGGCTCCAGGCCATGGCCTCATTACTGCCTATGAAGGAGAGCTTTAATCCCAGGCCGGCCAAGGTGAGCTCTGTGCCTACTATTCCTCTGGAACTATTAAACAAGGGTGCTTTGGAACAAAGGCATGCGCTCGGGATATGGCCAACAGCGCAATGACTAGACCCCTGGCCACTCAAGCTGAAGAGTGAGGGACTACAGGAGTTAGCATTGCCCTTAAGTTCCTCTTTGTACTCACTTTTTAAACAGTGTCATATGTATCTCTGATAAGCATAAATTTGGCTCCACTAGCATTACATTATTATGAAATCCAGGTAATGTAATGTAGTCAATGCTGCACAGGCAACCATACCTATGGATATATTACATCCAGTTAGTACTGAAGGTAGCGTAGAGGGAAATTTCAAAACAAAGAAAGCTTCTATTGTTTTTATTGTCATGTCAGGGAATGGTTCACTGTCTTTGTCTTTAAGTGAAATGAATGCTAAAGGCCATGAACCTGCAGCTGTTAGGCCCACCCTTTGGACATTAGAGGAGAAAAATACGGTTGGAGAGACTGAAATAAGGAGGGGCACAGGAAACAGCTGAGAATTCTGAATGTGGGAATTGTATAAGATTTATGAAAGAATCAAAATTAGAAAGCTTGATAAAGCGCCTGTGCAGCTCAGTCAATATTTGTTAACATGTATGCCTGTACACATTAGATGACAAACATGAAGATTCAAATTATAGGTTGCAGTCACCTTCCTTACCGTGTACCATTTTCTTAATTATTTCAGCCTTCGATTAAGAGAGGAAAATGTATTGCTTATTTTTTGATTTTTTGGTTTCCATTTAAAACTATGATGTATCATACTGCACCAGTTTTCAGTCCCACTTTCAGGATGTATAGTTACGGAAAGAAGCCCAGGGCATTGTCTGAGGAACTGTGGTAAGGATTACCATGGTGATTATGGTGACAAGAATCAAGCAAGCTAAGGGTCATACAGGATTGAAGCTGTCAGGGATTTGAAACTATGCCTCTTGAAACATGGATGTGTTGTGTGATTGAGAGGTGAGCTCATCTCCCCGCCCCCCCCCCCCCCCCCCGGCTCTCTCCAAGGTCAGGAATGGAAACAAGCAGACAAAAATACAGACACTGACATTGCGGTAGAGGTAGGCCAGTCTCAGCATGCCCATCACGGGAATCCTTAGAAACTGATTGGCCTGCACAAAAGGCTACAGTCACAGGGCTATCAGAGTCCACCCTGATATCACACCCAGCCAATGCAGTGCACCCATCCATCTACAGACGAAGCCATGAATTACTATAACAGAGCACCGACGTCACTTAAGCCTGATTGGGGTCCATTAAGTACCAACAGCAAGAACCCATCAATAGCAGAATTGTCACTAATGCGCCTGGTGGTGGAAAGGCATCCGAGAGCTGTCAGCCTTTATACGACTGTCTGGATGAGGCAGTTGATTGGCAAGTCGATCAGTTACTTCGCCCACTGTTAGACTAGATTAATCCATCACCGCTCTCCAGGCCGTCGGCTTCTACATGTAGCGTTAGCCAGGGGCGTTGAAGGGTGGCTTCTCCATCCATCAGTGCAATTCGCACAGCGTAAAAGATCCGATTCAATAACGTGGTCAGGAGACTGATTGATTACACATTTGATTGGATAAAGTGACAGGTGGGCATATAGCCCTAGATTTGTCAAGGCCTCGACACCAAACTGCACCCAGGAGATTAGGGTGTTCATGGCACTGATCTGTCAGCATGGTTGACTGGAGGTTCACTTACGGGATAAAAAAAAAAAAACAAAAAAAAAAACCCCACTTGAGGTGATGGGATTAAAATTCCAAAGAAGGTGATGCTCTGGGGTTATTCAAAATTATTTAATGCAGTCAATTGTGGAAAAGCTATCATTAATATCGCAGTGACAACTCTGTATCAAACTCAGATAGCAGTGATTTATGTCAGCCATTGTCTGTGTAGAAGATTCCTCCAAGCCTCCATTTTTTAGGACATGGCAGATGTACGTTACACAGGTATTCTGTACACACAGGTGTGCATGCACTGCTGGGCCTGTTTGACATTCAATGTGGCTCAGCAGTTGGATGATCTTAACACTGCCACCTCATCGCTCCAGTCCTCAGACTGGACCAAGAAGAATCTGACAACCAAGCACATTACCCCACATGCTCTCAAAATACAGACGCTATGGCTAAACGCTCACTTCTGAGAGCTCTACTCTTCAGCCCCCACATATTGAACCACATTGTTAAAGGTATGGATCTGAAGCTTTTTCCACCACCTCAGCGATCTCTGTATCCCACATGTGCTCCTCTTAGCTGGTACTGCATCCTCAAACAGACTTTCCTCTCAGCTGAGAACTACTGTCTCACTGTGGAACTGTACACATCCCATCCCCGTACTGTCACTATACTTACTGTATGCATTTTTTTACGTCCCTTTGGATAAAAGCATCTGCTAAATAAATAAATGTAAATGTAAATCCTCTGTGCATGACTATGGGCTCCCTGAGAGCCACAGCCCTTTCCTACGTTTAGCCAGGGGAATGCTGAGAGCTCAAAAGATCCTCCACCCAGCTGTCACCTCCTACAGAGTCTCAGTCAGCATCCCTACCCCGTGAGACTCACTCAATTCCCGTTTACCCTAATTTAAGGGCTCCTGCCCCTGCTTTCTACTATATGCACTCCACTCATGGCCTCATTCCTTTCCTAAATGTGCTTTTCTTATAGTCTCACTAGATCTGTTCTGTGCTCTCAGCTCTGAATCCCACTGGATCTCCTCTATGCTCACAACTCTGTCCCGTTGGATCTGTTTTGCGCTTTCTATTCTGAGTCCCACTGAATCAGTTCTTTGCTCTCAGCCCCCCAATCCCACTGGATCTGTTCTGTTCTCACAGTGCCAATTCACGGCACTTTGTAAGGCCTACTAAATGTGCTGTACCCAGTATTTTATCCTCAAGGCCCTGCACATCTACATTACGGAACCCCTGATTTTGCATGGGTCCTGTAGAGGAACTGGCCAACACTTCTCAAAACAAAAAAAAAAAAGAAATTACAAATAGGAACAAAACATACAAAAAAAAATAAATAAATAAATCAAACAACAACCCAGCCCAGAGCGCACAGCATACAATCAAACATGCTGCTGAGAAAAGCAGCAGTCACACACCTGTATTTCACATGCCTCTGATTAGGCAGGTGCGGCTCGTTAGCCAATGCTGACTCTGAAACACAGTCAACTGCAATTACAATTATACGGCTAACAATTAAACAATTAACCTCTCTTTATGCATTTGATTGAAGTGGATGGGCTATTGGTGGATTTGAAATGATTAAAGACAAAGACATTCTCCCTTTAACAACTGACATTAATTAACATGCTGAAACAAACAATTAAACAGGCAGTTTTAATGGTGAGAGGTGAAGGCTGTCTTTCACAGGCCCCACCACTCAGAACAAGTCTCATGACCTCATGAGTTTGCCTTCCCTACTACTCTCAGCTGATATGTTGACATTGAGGTATCAATGACATTTCACCTTAACATGTTTATTTACCTCAAAATTTAAAAAGCTAGCTAAATGAAGCTAAGGCTAAGATATTATCTCTTTTTCAAAACAACAAAGACCTTCTGACATAATAAGGGCTGTGGTTTTTATGTCCAGACAGTGCAATAGTCAGCTTTCAATTCAGTTAAATTAATTACAAATAAATTAATTACACCTTATACACATGCACAAAGGTTTTCTCATCTTTATAATGTTTATTTACCTTTTATTGTGAAGCTTAGAGCAAAAAAGATGTCTCACTGATGCTTACAGTTCCTGAGTGTTTATTTTTGTAGTGTCCGTGTTGATTCAGGGAAGTAGGCGTTGGGTCCGTCTGCCCTGTTGCATCTTGCACTGTGACAGAATAGTAATTAGTTTTGCACAATCACACAATGTTTGTCAGAGGTCCCTGGGCTGGTACACAAAGGTCTAAAGTCCCAAGATGTGCCAGCTACAGAAAAGCTACTAGATTAAACAATCTCTCAAATTCTAATTTACTTCAACAAAGAGTCTTAGAAAAACAAATGATGACAAACCATTCCTTGATGCCTGCTTGATATTTAAATCCTCACACAAATGGCAGTCTGCGCCATTGTTTAAACTAGGACTTCTAGAAATGCTCTGATCTTTCAGAAAGACCCACAAGGCCTGTCATGAGAGAGGCAAGACTTTCTATGCTTTTTCTCCTTTCTTCAGTCCTCTTTTGGAGTTGACAGATATACACTAGGCTCATCTCACCACAACAACCTCTACACTGAGGCGAGGTTAATGCTACTCTCAAATGCATTTGCAGATAGCCAAAGGCACCACAAGTCACACAGTACGCTCTAATGACGTAAGCACCCATTGGAGGATAGATGCTACACTGATGATGTTATCTGAGTTGGTCTTAGGTGCCTGTGGAATCACGCCTACCAGTCCACTGACCTCAAACCGCTCTCATGGCAAGCGCCTTAACCTCTGAGCCACTCCGGAGCCCGAGGCCAGCTCATTTCCCAGGAACATTACAAGGCCATTAGCATTTTCACTTGCAAAGTCATAGCGCAGGAAGCTGCAATAAGTGTAATGCGTTTGCGTTTAAACTTAAAGCGCGGCTGGACAAAAGCAAACACGGCGCCATTAATCATTTCATTGCGTGATAAATCAAAATCTGCCCAATGTCCTCCTTCTATTACCTATTTCTATTATGCTTATGTATAATATGACAAATATCTGTTTTCGTTACTTTGACAGATACTCATAAACGCACCAATTTACACGGCTATCATGGCAAGATGCATTAAACACACACCACAGGAGCAACAAGGACAGGAACGTATGTACAGCACCGCCAGTCACATAGTAAATAATCGTTTAGCTGGGAAATGGCACCATAATATAATGTATGCTGTGTTATGATTCAGCATATATATCATGCATAGTAATTATCCTTAAGCTCAACAAGCATAAATCTCGCTAACATGCACACAGAGCCAAACGATGATCTACAACAGCCACGTTACCCTGTATTATGTGAAAAGTCTGTACTCACTGAGAAGCAATGATTGGAATGCGCCACGTTACACCAAATCAGATTCTGCTGGGGACTGGAGTGATCAGGTACTGGATGCTACATGGAGGACGTGTCAATGATATTTTCAGCCTGTACAAGAGGACAGGGAGCTAATCAGTAGTTCTGATGGCAGGAAGCAGCTCAGTTCACTGCATCAGTCAATTCTATTAAAGCTATATGGTGCCTGTGCCATACCAACTGTATATCTCGCAATAAATGTTTTCTTTTTATTGGTTGGGCCACATACTGTATGGTGTGATTCTATTTTTTATTTCGCTTTTTGTGTCTTTTGGCAACTGTCAAGGAACTGTTAATGAAAATTAATCTGCATATCTTAATCTGAGAATGTGGAAATGTAGTCAATGTTAAAAAAATACTGTGGAAATGCATATAAAAATAAATGTGGAGAGAATTACACAGGTACTATTGAGCTACTTTAAAGTCAGTGTAAAAGCATCTTACACAGGCTTGATTTTAAACCTAAATGGGTATATTTACAAAAGTGGTTTTCTTCTCCACATCCTATTGTTTTTAAAGAAGCCATTCAAAGTAATTTGTGCTGTCAGTGTGTCATTGCATACTGCATTTAATGTTTTGCTAACAGCTTGCGTTGCTTGGTTGGTGATGTGATTTTTGAAAGCATGCTGTGTCAATTCAGTTGTCTGCTGCCTTCTTGTACATCAAATTGGACTGATCGACATCATGGCCGCTTCAGACAGTGTGGAACCTGGGTGTGTGGCAGGCTGGTCAGGCAGTTGGAGTCTCCTTTACCTCTGAGAGGACATTCTTGGCACGTCCCTGCTTCCTCCCCCCCAGGGTACCTGTTCTGGTTGGGCTCAGATGGAGTTATTTCTGGTCATGTTGCTTTGGGGCTGCTTATAATAATGTTGCTCAGGGCGGCTGTGAGGGGGGCGGGGGGGGGGGGGGGGGGGGGGATCTGCCAGTAGTGAATTGTTGGTTGCTGGGATACTGCACACGGAGGATGCTCTGAATCTTTCCGCCGGGCACGCTATTGGCTTGATGTCCCACGTCGCTGCAGCCGGAGCTCAGTTAACCCTCGTTTTTCACTTCGGTTGACGTACGACACATTTTTACCTCTCAACAAAAGAAGAGAAATACCCTTTAAACAACAGTGAAGGAGGTCCAGACCAATGAGGCTGCTCCTAGGGGGTCATGTGGCTGGGTGATAATTATCTGCTTGCACATAAACACTTTCAATGCAGCCATGCTGGCCCACACACTGTTTAAAGTCCCCTCATTCCCCCCTCACTGTCTGTGAGGTCTGTGTGAGGTCTGTCTCCCCCCAACATCAACGCAAGCCGAACACATTGAGGATGAACCAGAAGACAACATTTAGTCTGCTGTCCTGTAATGTTCAATTCCTCTTAGCCAGTGTCAAGTGATGAATTTGACAGTAAAATCTATGGATCTCGCTTTCATATTTGCGTTCTGTCAGTGATCTGCGTGCGAATTTGCCTCCGATTGTGTTTAAAAAGCACTTTACCACAAGAACAGGCCGGGCACACAATGCTCTATTGAACCGTACACAAAGACCGGTGCCAGCAAATGGCAATAAAATGCAATTTGTCAACATTTAATGCCTCTGCTGACATAAAGTGTACAGAGCCATTTAATAAGTCTTACTTGCATTCGATGTGGGCAAATGGCCAAGATGAAAGCGATTTCGGTAACTGCAGCAAGCCCCCCCCCCCCTTTTTATTGTTCTGTAATTACTCTGCTCATTTGCCGCTGTTGCTTAGCCTCTTTGTAGAGGCATTTGCATTTTTCATAAGTCAGTCTTTGATGGCAGACAGAGTGAAATAAAATGCAATTATTAAGTTGACTGATAGTTCGCCGACGTTTACGAAAGACTCTCGAATGGCGAGAGAGAGGCGCACAGTAAGTGTGTTTGTAGCGCACTGCACATTTTGCTGAGTGTTAACAGACCGACGAGAAGGGGCTGGAAGGGTGTTTTTTTTCGACTGATCGAAGGAAAATGGCAGAAGATGGTCCATTAAAGCAATAACGGTGTCACGTACGGTAGTAGGTGCCTGCCAGCATGGCGCTTTTCTGTGGGATTGTTGATAATGATCTAATCACAGTGACGTGCTCATTTGTGGCAGCTGGATTGTAATGGAAGTTGCAGGCATCATAACATTGGGAAAACACTGGTGGAGAGCTATACTTGTGATGACGTGCACTGTGTGTGACACAGATGACATGGGAAATGATGGAGGTTGTAACCTGCAGTGCCGTGTCCCATGATGGGGGGGGGAGGGGGGGGCAGTTGAGGGGAGGGGGGTGGTTGGGGACCCCAAAATGCCCTCTGGTTGTGATTGTGCCCCATATTAGTCTGCAGCCTAGAGGCAAAGATGCAAAGACCCTCCAACAAGAAGCTGTTCAGAGGACACCCCATCCCCCTGAAAGCTCTGGCATGTCCTGACTTTGGATTCAGGCACATCTTTCCAATCTGAGCTTTGCTGTTCTTTGTCGATGTATTTTTTATGAGGAAAACATAAATCACAGTCTAATATCGGTGTCAAATAGATGAAAACGTCTGAATGATTTTCTTTGCAAACAGTTCCTTATGCCCCATCCCCATGTCCCCTTTATCTTTCATTGAGATTTTTAATCGTGACTAGATGAGGCAGCCCTAGATTCTACCGTCTTCCTCATTCACAGTCACCCAGTGGCTGTCTGCCAAAGCAGTGGCAGTAATGATGTTTTACCACTAGAGGGGGAAAAGGCCAGAAAATGAGAGCACTTATTTTTGCAGTTATTTAATGAAATGGTCATATACACTTGTTTTCTGGCATGGGATGAAAAAAAAAACCTTGGCAGCTTCTTCCAGGGCTATTATTCTTCTTCACAAGTATCCACTCCTGTGTCATGCTGTAGTAATTAAAAATAATTACTGAAGTACCTGTGATTTCAAATGCCTGTTTGAAGTATTGCCCTGCTTGTGGCCTAAAAAGACTAGTGCGAGATTAATGCACTTAAAGCTGAAGTTCAGATCTAACCCTCAAGAGCTTTGGCTTTCTTTAATCTTCACAGAGAACAATCGGAAATCCCCCCTTCAACCTCCCTCCCACTGTGTGTAATTGGAACTCCTTTTCCTACTGACAGGGGAAGGGGCTGTTAACTCGAGAGCCGAATGACATCAATGTTGTCAGGTGACGTATTCAGGGTTTTACACGATCATTCTAAAACCTCCCCCTTGAAGAGCCTGGCTCCTACATCAAGCGCCGGCGGTTCTTTTGTGCGGGGAGTGACAGGCAAATGGACACTAAGTCCACCCGCGGTGCGTCTTACCCCGTCAAAACCCACGAGGAGATGCAGATTCATACAAAGCTGGTGCTCGTATCTAATCAGTGAAAACCTCAGACACAACACGGGGCGGAGAGGAGAGAGCAGACAGATTGAATTACCCTCGCGCGGCCGTCTGAGCCGTAAATCCTCTCCACACTGTACACAAGGGCTACTCAATTTATTCAGCGCACGAAAAGCAGCGTTCCCGGTTCCCCACCTGCCCCACTGTTCCCATATCTGTCCTATAAATCTCCGTTACAGGAGGTGGCCCAAATCCATCCTGTACTGGAGGATTTTCGCCCTGTCCCAGCGAAAATATCACCCCCCTGGATGCAAACACTGTGTTTTTTTTCCATCTTTTAGGTGCTAAAGTGGAAAATAATTACCATTAGCATATTACATTACATTACATTTATTTAGCAGACGCTCTTATCCAGAGCCACTTCCAGCACAAAAGAACAGAAGTGCATCCATTCAAGCTGAATGAGCAACAGTGTCAGACCAGGCCAACAACACTCCCAGATCAGTGAGTGTGAGCATCACACTATTTAAGCCCTACCACAAGTTAACTTGTCGAGGCAGACTATAAAAGGGAAGCCAAGTATGCTACCATATGTCAGTCACTAGATCACAGAATCCAAAACACATCACCATACTACATGTGAAATAAACAGCAAGTACTACAAGTAGCATATAGTCGCTACTCTGCAGTGGAAAATACAGTGCTTGCTTTTTCATCAGTATTCTGCATTGTTGTCCCTTTAGGCGTGTGTGGCTAACGTCCTCAGGTGTCCCATTAAAGATTAAATGGAGTCTCTTGTGTCTTCAGCCTGTGTTCTGCTTGTGATTTGACTGGATCTCACCAAATGGGATTTTTAAATGACAATATACAGAACGTGTAAACGGGCTGGAATGACTGGTTGTCTTTCCTTGACACGTTTTCAACCCGTGAATTATGGTTTTCATCTCAATACGAATATGAACATGAATATGTATTATCCCTGTCCTTTGAAGTAGTTCATTGCATTTATCATACGGTTGCGCAAGTAGACAGGATAAACTTTCCTTCGGAACAACAGTGGTTCTTTTAAATTTGAACGATGATTTTTTTGACCAATGAGGTGAGAGAGACAGGAAAAGAGTGATCTTGTGCCATCTGGAGGGTTAGAGACGGCATTAGATCTGTATCTGGTTTCATTACCTATGAACAGTCCAGTCTACATTTCAGGAGGTAAGAGAACACAGGGTAAGAGTGATGGAATAATATAGAATGATCCATTTACTAGGAGATGTACGAAAATATAGTGTAAAACACTAATCAAAAACACTGTAAATTACATTACATTACTATCATTTAGCAGAGGCTCTTATCCAGAGCGATTTACGTAAGTTTCAATTTTATCCGTTTATACAGCTGGATATTTGCTGAGGCAATTCTGGGTTAACCTTGCCCAGGGGTACAGCAGCAGTGGCCCAGCAGGGAATCAAACCAGCAACCTTTCAGGTACAAGCCTGCTCCTTACCACTATGCCACACTGCCAACCCGTAAATGTGGTTATATGAGCAAAGTTCAGAAAATCAAACCCATTGTGCCCCATTTTGTCTGCCTTTTTGCTCCAAACAATTCTGGCAATACTGCTGAAGTGAAATTTCAGCTAGATCTTAGAAGTGATCCCATGCAGCTAACTTGCTACTTGTCCACATCAGTACATTCACACAAACAGCAGACACTTCTGAGAGAGGAAGTGATAAGTTACGCATTGTCACACACTCTTCAACAACCTCTCCAAATGTTATCATCAGGTTATTTCCCATTTAATTTGTAACTGAAGCAAACTTCAGTGACTGATAATATCAGAGAAAAACGCAGCAGCCCTGGAGCATGCCTTGGGTCACTAACTTGAATCAAACCTTTTTCATAGCAAGTCCACCTTTTTCTCCTAAGCAAACTGTGATCCATTTTATGACGGCGCAGGTCACATTCCTACATAGAGAAGTATCCACACTTATTGCATGCACTACAAGTTTTGGAGGTTTTCATAACCCCAGAGATCTGTTTGCCATAAATTCAAAATGACCATATCGTCTCCCCCTGGATGTCCTTCAACAAATATTCTATGACTGCTTTGTTGTAGTTTTTGCCCTGACAGAGAGAAAGAGGAAATTTTCAATATTTCATTCATTTCCTGTATAATAATAACCTGCAGATAACATTGTCATCGGCGATGATGGACTTTGTCCTTTATTCCTAATCTTGACTGTCAAACTGACAATTGTAAAAGATTTCTTCTTTGTTGTACATTTGATGTGCTGACCGATTCCTTTCCTTATCTCTAAATAAAACACACGTCATTCTTCCACCGTTTTCCTCTCAGAGGCTCAGAGTTGCCTTCCCAGGAGCCACTGCTAACCTGGCCTTGGCTTAGCAACGCTGCCTGACCCAGCAGGAGTCTGTGCTTGCAGCTGCTGTTAGCTCAGCTTCCTTCAGTCTGAGCTGCTCTTTAGCTCTGCCCAAACTAACTCACAAATACAGGCCAGGCTAATCCCTCTTCCTCAGAACTATAGCTGAGGCGGCTTCGAAAACTGAAACTGTTGTGCTGAGTATCACAGCAGAGAGGTCCCATTGAGGCCTTCATCCCATGTGTGCATTTTATCTGAGAGTCGTACAGTGTATGACTTTCTATTCATTCAAAGACAAGGCTGATCACAGAATGCTGCATAGGTTGACAAGGCTCACTGGCTAACAGTATTATGCAGTGATGTTTCTGGGCTCCAACTGACACAATGTGGTCATACAGCTTTCACTGTAAACCTTGATCTGCCTGGTAGCTAGACTTTGTAACCATCTTGCATTCAGCTGAAAGCAAAAAAAAAAGAAAATTGATTTCCTGACTGTGGAAAAGTCACTGGCTCCAGGGGACCAAAGGATGATACCACTAATAGACTCAGGTGCACAGTGAGTCCCATAACACATATGGTTTTGGACGGGAACGGACAAATAATGCCTCGCTGGTACCACCTCTGCGGTCAAATTACTGACCACGAATTGCCCTGACGACACAGTAACTGCGTTGCTCCAATGTCAGAAGAAGGCTGAGGGAATGCCTGCTACACGTCAGCAGGGAAAGGCTAAAACTCCAGGGTTCTCATCAGCCATGTACTCCAAGATAACTCCAGGAAAAGTTACGTCCCAGACTCCCCTGAACATCCTCCACTGGACAAATCCAGAAGATCATTTTGTTTTTTGTTTTTTTTTTTTTTGTGACAGGCGCTCGGACGCGTTTTGTAAATGTGACCATTATGTTCGAGTGCCCCGGCTGATTACTTTGCGCGGGGCCTCTCCTGCTTTAACAGTGGCCCTCCTAATTTCCCCGCCGCGTGTGCCTTCATCCCAGAAGAGCCCGCGTGTTCAAACAATGCAGCGGGTGCCGCACTATTATTGTGTTGACCTTGGAGAGGAATCTTTGACAACCCAATTAAAGCGCCTATTAATGCTGCCACAGTTGAGGGCGTTGCAGGGGTCTCAGACGCTTGGTATTCTGCAGGAGACGTGGGAGCCGGGACGAGGCTGGGGTTCTGTGCTCGTGTAACGCAAGCTTAGCTCCTGCCGCATTATCCAGCGTGTGCCTCCGCACCGTTACAAGCACTGTCACAAATACACACGTACTTACCAGCACCGGTGCTATGGGGGTGCTTAGGGGTGCGTTGCACCCCCAGACGGATCTCAGGGCACCCTCAGTTGTCTCCTTATATCCTGATGTCTACATAGTATTTATTATGTTTTTTTAAGATATCACGTTTTGTGCCCCCCCACCCACCATAATACATTCAGTATTTATGTTTCTCTTTATAAGCTGGCCTTCATAATATCATTGAATGTACACCCATGTAAGCACTATTTAATAATGTAGGCAGTAATGTGGAATAGGGGCGATGTGTATTTAGTATTATGTGTTATTTCTTGAACTCTCATGCACCCCTCCTTCAGTGGCAATAACTTCAACTTCAAACGCTGCTCAAAATGTATGTGTATTTGTGTAAGTGCATAACAGTTACATTTACTTAATATGTGTATTTAATCATGTATGCATCGACTATTTGTGCATACAATTCTCTTGCCTCTTCAGTGTATTTAGTAAAACATTTATCTCTATTTAATGTGACCTTCAGGGTGTCCGATAGTATTGCTGTACAGCTGGATAATATCAGCAATTCCCCAGCAGGGGGCAGCATTTTTCAATTCACTTCCAGCCTCCAGAAAAGGGTAGGAGTTATTCTGCTTCTTTTTTTATGTTCATTAGCTTCATGAATATTTGTAAGAGTGATGCGTAGCCACACATTCTGACTCAATCAGA
Organism: Megalops cyprinoides; assembly: GCF_013368585.1. Taxonomy (NCBI): domain Eukaryota; kingdom Metazoa; phylum Chordata; class Actinopteri; order Elopiformes; family Megalopidae; genus Megalops; species Megalops cyprinoides. Next base: position 23,864,277 of record NC_050602.1, on the reverse strand, counting down.
AATGATTACAGTGTCTTCTGCTTCCTCACGGGCTCTGTGCAATAATACATTTGTCAAATTTGACGAAAACAAAAAACACATATTCCCATTTTAGGAAAAAAAGCATTCATTTTTTGAATGAGTGACAAAGAAATAACACTGTTAAAACAATATTTAAATTTTCATCATTAATCCAAGTAGCTCAGCAGTTTGTTTAACTGTTTTACTTGTTTTACTGAGTATACGCATACTGAAATTTGAAGCTATTTCAGGCCGCGGGGCAATCCAGTCAAGCAGCACTCCAGTCAAATAGAGCAAAAACAACCACAAGCAAACTTGGTGAAGGGTCAGTAATATGAGGGGACGGTTGCATGCTACATTCACTCATATCCTTCGACATGGCTTTCTGGACACGTCTGCAAACATGTTCTTCTGCAAAAAAAAAAAAAATCCAATAAAAAAACAGGAAGACCTTTAGGCGCGTTTGATTCTGTTTGACAGAAAACAATTGAAATCTGTTATCTTGCTGTACAAACGAGGGTGGCCGCGCCCGCGGTGGCGGTCGCTGCGCTGAGGCGGGGAATGCGATGGCGCTGTCGCCAGGCAGGTGTCGCTTGAGCTAATCTCCCGGGCCGTGCCGTCGGGTCGTATCGGGTGTCGATCTGCGGAGGTCACGCCTCTCTCTGTGTGGCTGGTGCGTGCGTTGGGGTGGGTCGCATTATCGCCGATGACCCCTAAGCGCATGTGCCCGCATGCGCCTCGTTATCAGCAACGCGGGCTAATGTTACAGAGATGTTAAACATGTATCTTACAAGCATCGGATGGCCCCTCCCGGATGCATTTACCTTCCCGCTAAGTGTTATATTGGCTGCGATCCATGTTAGAGACTGCTAATATTTCACCACATCCCTAAAAACTAGATAAGATGAATCGCAGAGATGTGTGCTTTCACTGTGATTCATTAGCCACTGGGATCTGGGGCTGAAATGAGATTTACCATATTTGCTGCTGCCGCTGAAAAAACAGCAAAAAAGACATTCAATATGTCCTTATTTCTTTACAAGGCATCTGTTTGGACATCTGAAGCCTGAGTGCTCTCACTGGCTCTAAGAGTCACCACTTAGTGCCCCTACATTTTTAGCGTTGAATCGTCCACTCCCATGATACATCTCTGAGTTACTGACTGCCTGTCTACTGAAACAGGTTCTCAGGTCGTAGGATTACGCATCCATGACTCATTTAAAGAGAAAAGCTGACCTCAACTTTTTCTCTGCAGGCCTCTATACTATGCGATGCCCGAGTGCAGATTATCAAAGGCTGCCACTGATCATTTCCCGTTTTAGCCCTTTTGCACGTACGTTCTAAAATATTATGCCCCCCCAGCGTGACTTATTTTATGCTACGTAGAGCACATGTTACGTTACGTTGTTCATTATGTGTTCATTCACGCTTAAATTCAACAATTTCACCATTGTGTCACTGTTTCCTCAAAGCTAACATTAGCTAGAATTTTTCTGATCGGGGAGTCAGAACTGTGATATGCTCCTTATCTTGCAACTCATGTGAATCTGCATTGAAAAAATAAATAATCATATTGCATTTCTGGAACGTTTTCACATGAAAAAGCAGTGGGTTTAGAACAAATGTTGCTTTGTTGTGTCACTAGTAAATAGCCCCTCTAATCTAGTGTTCTAACCATTTAATTATTTATTTAATTCACTTTAAATAACCCGTCTATTCAATTACCTGATCACCTGATTTTATACCTACTGGTCTCCACACCTGTCTGTCTTTAACTGCTCACTTCCTGCTGCCTGAGTATGTGGGTATGTGTTTGTAGGTGCTTCTCTCTCTTTTTTTTTTTAAAAAAAAGAAGACTCTCGTTTGAAAGCACTTTGAAACGGCGTGAATGGAAAGGGCGTTATAAATAAAGTTCTATTATGTCCGCAGCCATTTACAGCAATGGCCGTCCCATCGCTCTGCTGGGGAAAATGAGTTCATTATTCCAAAACAAATTGCTTCCATTAATGAATCTCCCCAGCATCGCTTCTACGGCGTCTCGACCAGGCAAGCCTCAGCCAAGTGTTTGAATGTAATTATGTATGAAAATGTAATTTTAGAACAGGCACCTCTTCAACCTTAGTCAACTCGCTGCCTCATGCATTTACAATATAGCCTGATGCGTATTCAAGGGATTTGGTCAGCGCTGAGCGAGGGTCTGGATTAGCACTTCACTTTATTCATTCTCAGCAGAACCTCTGCACTACGTCCACATAAACAAACACTTTTGTGCTTCGATCAATACCACTGGAATACACACAATTACCGTTATGCATTCAGTGTGGTGTTCTTGGATAAATTTGGAGTCGCTAACTCAAAGAGGTGCAGTCCGCTCCAGTTCATGTTTTGAGTATCATGGCTTGATAAATATGAGAAATCAGTCACTTCATTCTAAGGCACTTCATAATTATTGCTTTCATCCAGCAGTAGTCATTGAAGTCATTGGTTAGAAGTGATGGACAAGCTGAAATGCATATAAATTGTGTCTGGCACTGATGAACAATTATACTGCTGTCTCCAGGGTTCCTATGCAGACTGAGAGACGGAGACTCAGAGTCTCTTATTCTGATACCCCAGGTGCTCCTGGTAACCCACTGAAGAAGCTCAATATTCACTACAATGGAGTGATTCACCAACCTGCACATTCTTAACTCTGGTCACGACCTACAAACCGCACGTCTCTGTTTGATTGTTTGTGGTACTTTTTAGTCAGAAAAAAAAAAAAAAACACGCATTAGACCCAGCACAGACACCTTGGCTATCGGTTTATTCTCACGCGAGCCGCGCTGGAAGCTGCCATGTACGATTTCACTGCCGGTGTGCGCAGCCGCCCGGAGCTGCTTGCAATTCCGCGCTCGCCCCCCTCGCGGGGCCTTGTTATGTCCTAGCATCTGCCAGCTCTCGACAGCCTCTCACCGTCCTGTCTGCCTCCCCCCGCTGTCCTCCACCGCCTCCCGGTCCTGCTCACAGCCCCGTCCCTGCCCGCGCCGCCCTTGGAAATAACACATCCTCCCCATTCCCGTCAACAGCCCGCTGCAAAACCGCCCGCAGACGCTCTCCCGCAAGCGGGGGGAGTGACCCCAGCATCGGGAACAAGGAGGCCATCCGTCACGCAATACCACAAAATGTCCTACATTGGGGGCGGGGCGGGGGGGGGGGGGGGGGGCACAAAATTCATTGGGCCTGGATGCCGGTTAAAGAGCGTTATTCATTGGCCAGCTCTTGCTGTTGTCATAGTCCATGTACAATATGTTCCTATTTCTTCACTACTTTAGGGCGTAAACACTTCTCATGGCAGTCCATTCAGCTTTAAGAAGCCATTCGGGGGAATGTAATCTCATGTGCCCTGCCTGTCAAAGCCAACCAAAGGGGGGGGGGGGTATGGTGGAATTTTTGTGTAAGTCAGCACAACTGGAGGTAATAGGTAATTCAGGTGCTCAATGTTGAGCAAGGAAGCAGAGATGGTAAACAGTCACTGCGGTAGCGTACGACGGCCATACAGGCATTTATCTTCGACATGGATCTGTCATACTCCCTTCGGCTGTGTTGTTGTATGTCTCTAGCCATTTCTTTTTGAAAAAGCAACATGATAAAGTGCATATAATGCAATTCTAGCCAGGACAGGGGTTGAAAATTGAGCTTGCAGAATTTATTGTAAAATAAGAATTGCATGTTGTGTTGCCTTCTTTCTTACTGCCTCTACACCCCCCCCCCCCCACACACACACACACACACACAAACACCATACCATATGGTGGGTTACTGGCCCACGCTTAGTCACGAGGCACAAAATAATGCAATGTCAATATCTCCTGCAGTCCTGACCTTCTGAAAGATTATCTGCCAGGTTCAGTCCATGCCATGTTGTTCAGGTGAGAGCATGTGCACAAAGACAGAATGCACCCAACCATTATGTGCAGAAGTCACCCTGTATGTGTCGACAGGGGCAGAGGTGGCCATCTTGTTCACACATAAAATCACACATAAAATCATTCAGAATCTCCTTTACGCGTCAGTGTGCTGCTTCAGTTCTTTCAAAGCAAGCCAGGGAGATGTACAAAGAGACGTACTTGTGAAATTAATTGCATATAAATACCATTAACTGCAATTGCTTAATAATAATATTTCTGTCGTGCATTTACTGTTTCTTGTCCCGAATCTGTATCAATATCATTATTTTACAAGAGGAAAGAGCACTGAATTAGCCAAGCGAGTGACCAGTTTTAATTCACAGTTCAGTGCTCAAATGTGGCTCCGTGGAGTGCCGCCTGGCAGATTGCACAGTCAGCAGCTCATTGCCTGGGTCATGACTGGAATCCGCAGGCGTGACTAAAATATGAGCATATTGTACATTTAAAAGACCCCCAGGGAGCGTTCGCAAACGGTGCGGCGCCTTTTTCAGGCTGGGCGGACGCGGACAGACCCTCTCCTTCTGCGGTCTGTGTCACATCAAGAGAACAACTCAGAGCTGCCAGTCTGCATGGATCTGTTGGCACATCACACACACGGCACTCCCCCTACAGCCCTTAGCATGGTTTTAAACCTCAGAACATTCCTCTATTTTTCATCGGTACGCTGATGCAAAAACCGGAATCCCCTTGCAATAAAATAAGATATGGTAATATGTGTTGCAAGTGTTACAGGCGCAACTGCAGGTGTGTGTGTGTGTGTGTGTGTGTGTGTGAGACCTTGCTATGTTGCCGCTAGGAAAATATCAACTTTTGAGAGAGGTCAATTTAATATAAACCATGTTTTTTTTGTTTTTCTCCATATGATCCATTTGCTTGTTTTATGATGGCACGTGTATCTACACAAAAAACGCCCGCCTTACTTTCCCTCATAATTCATTTTGGATTCTCAGCTCTTCATTCTTGCGGCCAACTGCTTGCAATACCTTTATTGAGCTTGTTTGTCTTGCTGTCGGTGTAAACAGAAACACTTACTCACAGTTATGAAAACTTATTTCAACGCACCAGTGTCATATGTTCTGTCGGGGAGATCAAGCGCCTCCGTCCTTCTCTCGGTGACGTGCCAGTGATGGATGGCCTGACAGACCCAGAGCCGATACCATCCTTCTTGGCTCCCAACGGGTCGCACAAGCTAGCCGTGGTGCCGAATCCATCCGATATGGCAAAGGCGCCTCTGATTATTCTCCTTCTAGAGGAATCTTAACTGATTTCCCAGGCAGACTCTGAAGTATTTCATGCTCTGATTGTGCAGAGATAAAACCCGGTCCCTTATTCTTTCACTCCCCCCCGCCTCCAGCCATGTGCTACGCCATGCTCCTCTACACACGTTGCGAAACCCTGTTTCAGAAGGACGCAAAACTCCATAGCTGCTTGGTGAAATTAGGTCATTCTGCACTTCAAAGGAAAACAAAGAGCCCAGGGGAAAAGCTGCAACTTGATAAACAGGCGCTAATCTATCCAGACTGGGATCAAGTTGGAGGCATAATGGTTGAATGTTTGTCATAGATTATGTTACATTATTTATTTATTTAGCCCAGGGTCTTATCCGTGGGGTGCTGACTGTATACAGCCTACACTGCACACACCATCCATTCAGACAGCTGCATACTTACTGAAGTGGTTCAGCAAAGTCACCTTCAAGGGTACAACAGCAGAGAGCTATGTCACTTTATGACCACGTTTCCTACCCGTGTACTGCTCCACACAACGGCCCCCATTGGCAAGAGCACCCTAGTGCAGGGAATTCTGGGTAATACGGCTGCCTCTGTGGAGATGTGCCACATGTATTGATTCATAATTATATGAGATATAATATTATATAAGTTATTAAATCAGTTCAGATTGCGATTAACCAGGTAATAAAAATAGTAATTAGCATGCAACTCTTTACTGTTACATAGAAATTACCATCATGAAACAGTCCTTTCATTCTTTGCATTATGAAACACTTTACATCTCTGGTAGCACTTATTTTCAACACTACTGTTGCTTTAATCTTTCAGTCTTTGTGACAAGCTCCACAATCTAAGGGAAGTACAACGAATGGCAATGTCACATTGCAATGTTACTGAAACATATGTGTGTGTACTTATGTGCCCAACCACGCAGATATTTTTTTATTATTACTATTGTTCTCTTGAAACCTGAATTGCTCTTGTCCTCAAGGTTCCAGGTGTGGGTGGGAGAAACAAGTAAATCTTGTACTTCTTCATAGAAGTTTCTCCTCTCCTCTCCTTCTTCCTCTTATAATTCAAATACAAAAAATATGATCACAAAAAAAGAAAAAATTGCAATGTTACCATATTTGGACCACATTATTACCCCTTTATCCTTAGCTGTAATGTGAAGGCCTCCTGTTTTTTTTCCAGTGACTGAAAGACATTTTTAGAAACATCTGGTAATGCTACGAACATTGAATTTAGCACTTCTGTAAGTGCGTATGGATTCTCACTATGACTTAATAGAACATGTCAGACATCATATGGACGGACGCTGTAACAGTTTTTACTTTTCCTCATCCTCAAATGAACTACGAAGCCCCAGAGGACAGAACAACAGAACACAGCAAGTAACTTACAATACATCAATTTATCTGTTACAAAAAAAATGTCCTTGTTTGCCACTGAACATTGTCAATATGAAAAACAAACAATTGGCTACAGAATACATTTATGCTTCAGAATGCAGTAGAAACTCCCAACAGACACACCCATTTATGTGTCACACATAATTTCATAGAAAATCCAAAACTATTATTCTGTAACAAAAAGTTGTTACTAGTGAATTACTAGTTATTTCTGAATTGTTAAGGCACAGCAAAAGATTGCTGCCATTAGTTATTTTTCCATTTGTGCAAATGAACTCTATACACTGTTTACATGTAATCTGTAAATAGCCTCGTTCGTGCACATACATATGTATACTATATGTGTGCATGCATATGTATTATGTGCAAGCGTACACACATGCACAGAAACACACATCTCATCTACTATCCTGATGTCTTATACGTGTTTTCAGTATGTTGGGAATTGAATTGAAAGAGAGTGATTATGATTCCTCACAGTCACAGTAAGGCCACCCATGCAAATTGACTCGAATCTCTGAGGAAAGGAGATGCAAGGAGTCTGTCTTAATCACAGCCATAAAGAGTGCTTGCAGGTACGGCTGTAGGAGAGAGAAAGAGAGAGAGAGAGAGAGAGAGTTGGAGCCCAGACAAAGTGGTCTGAAGCTACCGCACTAAGCGTGGACCGTGAAATTCCAAAAGTCATTTGTACAGAATTGAATTTCCATTAACATAAAATGAAAACAGAACTCAGAATATTTCCTGCTCTTCCCCCCTTGTGACCGCAGATACGGGGGTGGAGAGGGGTTGGGGGGGGAGAGAGAACGGCTGTTAAAAGCAGGTTTATGGAAATCAGGGTGCCGTGCAAAATCACATTTTACTCTAAGAGCTTCCTTTTATGAAACTTTATGGCAGCTGATAAGGCTCTCATCTCTCATTCATAACATACTGTAATTTGGAGCAATTATGGGTGCAAGGGGAACTCTCTGTCTCTCCTTGCATCTGGGCCCCTTTAGCGCTTGACTTTCCAAAAAGGGAGACATCTTGCTCTGTGTTTTCTTTTAAGGGTGCAGATCCAGAAGGCAAGTCGCATGGCGATGCATCTGAATGCTGGAGACATACGATTGTAGGACTTAGGGTCATCAAGAAAGGGATGTCCAGTCCTACTAATAAATACCCCCCCCCCCCCCCCAAGGTTATCATGTTTTCTTTCCACTTTCTTTCCAGCTTATTCTGATCTGCATGTTGTAATTCAACCAATCAAAGCAACTTTTCTTAGGCTAACCCTTGTTGTTGATCAGACCAAAGCTCAGTAATGTCCAGGGCAAGATTCTGTTCGCCCTTATGTTCTGTGATAAGGGATGATATAGCTTCTGGTGAACCCTCAACACCCTCAAATAATTATTGCTATTTGTAGGGCTTAACAAGCTATGCACTGTACATAATTATGTAACAAGCATGTAACTACATTGTAATTGACAGTCACAGTATAACAACACTGGTATACTGCAGCTTAAAGATAAAGGAGAATGGGTTAGATCTTTGAAAAGGGATTCAACATGCACATGGTGACAAACAATAATCTGTGAGAGCAACATTATGTTGTTATGCTACCACTTCTTTATTACTAAGCACAGATCTGTAAGGCCTACACTACACTATCTCAGATTTCATGAAGGGAGCAGATATTGGGTGCTAGGTGTAGAACGTGCCCAGGTTCTGGGATTCCAGGTGATACATGAGTAGGTGTGTTCATATTGAGAGTCAGGTCCTGCAGGTAGCTGCTTTCACCCTCAGACAGAGGGAGAGAGTTAGAGATGCACGGTCGTGGATGGGCTCATTTTTTTCTGAACAGGTAAAAAGAAAAAAAAAAACAGTAATAAAAGTAATAACATTTCACCACAAAATATTCAAAATCTCCAAATGGCTCTTTTCCTTCAGTATCTCACACTCTGTGAAAGACATTCATCCCCTTTGCTAGAAAAAGTGCACATATGCACCACATGTTTGGATTTCATTTCAAGCTGAGACCTCTACAATGGGTGTACTTTATACAAAAGGAGCAGTTTGATTTCATTACTTTGAGGTACTGGATCAAATTGGGTTCAACATAGGATACTGATACACCATAACACAAGCCTGTACCTCCTTTTACTGTATACATACAGTAAAAGTACACTTTGGTTTCATATGGGTACAATACAAGGAGCAATAATGTAAAAAAAATGAAAGGAGACATATATATTTATATATACATGTAACGGGTGGTCTCTTGCGTTGTGTTTTTAATATGATGTTACGTGGGTCGGCGAGCGAGCGAGTTTCGAACCGAGGTTCTTACTGCTCGCTGCCAACCCCTTAAAGCCAGCGTCGTTGCCAGTTGAGCTAAAGGCAAATTGCTGTTAGCCTGTCGGCAACAACGCTACTTAGCCAGGTCTCAGAGGGAGTGACGTAGCTGCTGCAACCACTCGGCTACCTGCTACCCGCTACCTAAGGCTTTACGCAGGACTCACACGAGCTAATCACTTCAGCTCCGCTACACTCACCCCCCTTTGACCTCCTCTGACTCCTCAGCGACCACTGGCGGCCAAGCTGTGCTTTAGCCAGTGATCCGGGTCACGGCACCAATGTAACGGGTGGTCTCTTGCGTTGTGTTTTTAATATGATGTTACGTGGGTCGGCGAGCGAGCGAGTTTCGAACCGAGGTTCTTACTGCTCGCTGCCAACCCCTTAAAGCCAGCGTCGTTGCCAGTTGAGCTAAAGGCAAATTGCTGTTAGCCTGTCGGCAACAACGCTACTTAGCCAGGTCTCAGAGGGAGTGACGTAGCCGCTGCAACCACTCGGCTACCTGCTACCCGCTACCTAAGGCTTTACGCAGGACTCACACGAGCTAATCACTTCAGCTCCGCTACATACATACATACAGTAAAAGTACACTTTGGTTTTGTATGGCTACAATACAAGGAGCAATAATGTAAAAAAAATGAAAGGAGCCATATATATTTATATATACATACATACAGTAAAAGTACACTTTGGTTTTGTATGGCTACAATACAAGGAGCAATAATGTAAAAAAAAAAAATAAAAGGAGAAAACAACACCCGCAACACCCCTGGGGCTCATAGGGTTACAAAGGAAGCCGTACTGAATTAATTAGCGACACATTCATTAACTGTTTTCTAACGCTATAAACAGGCCATTAAAGTGTGAGAAAGACCTGATACGAAACTCTGCTGGAGCACCCACGGGGTGTTGATTGCTTCTGATGACTCATCAGGAAAATGAACCTCCTCTCAAACGTGATTATGAATGTTTCTCTTCCTCATTCACACGTTTTTTTTCTCTCGGGTCGCACGTTTGTGTCCCCACATTACCCTCACTATACAGTCTTCCCGTCGGCGGTTCTGAAAGGCCCGCAATTTGTTTTTTTGAATCTGAGATTCAAAAAAAAACTATCTGTTTGGCTTCTGTTTTGGAGGCCTTGTTCAAACAGTGTAGATGCCGATTTTCTTGTGGGAGATGTGTTTTTATTTGACTTGGGGAATTTATCAAAGTCTCAAGTTTTGCTTTCCCCCATCTTTTTTCACTGTCTAATGCGCTGTTCCTGTTTTCTGGGCCTCCCGAAACTTTTCACCTCATTGCACCGTGCACACATTAATTTTCCCCCAGTGCGCTTACCAGGCTGTTAGACAAACACTCACTTTGATGGAGGTTTTTTTGTGCTTTTCGCGTAATGTTCTCACAACGTTGCTTTAATGTTATGGCAGCATTGCCGACGCTACTGTATGCGATGTCAGGGCGCGCTTCCAAAAACACAGCCAGTGGCTTTTTGGGCTCCGTGAGTGATCTCAGTCTCGGGGCTCATTGAGCGTGTTCCAGGTGGACTCCAGCCAGAACCAATAAGAGCAATGATACCACGGTGATGAGTTCACTTGGAAGGCACAACTTTTAAAGGTTATGGTTATTGATCATCTTTAGGCGCTCATTTTTCTTCCCTGCCACCTACAGGAAAGAATCAAATGAAGACCTTAAGGAATCACAGAATTACACAAAGCCCTCCACGACGCTTAAAAGATTAAGAATTTTTTTGAGACAATATTTCATGGAGAAGGTGAAAGTTGATGTATAAACTCATTCTATTTGATATACTGTTTTTGAAGGTTACCACAGGCTGTTTCTGGAACATGAATCATCAATATTTCAGCTCACTTATTATCATTTAATGCGAATATCACAATGTAACTTGGTCTAGGGAAAAAAGAGCAGTACACTTGAGAATGAACCCCAGGGAAAGTGCTAAGTTGGCCGAAGAATGCCCCCACCAAATCAATGGCCCTTTCAAGTCTAATTCGTAAATGCTTGATATGTCCAACCAAGCACTTTGCCTGGGGTTTTCTTCCTTCACAGAACCCCACACAATCACCTTTTCAAATAGTCTAATACTCCATTAAAACACATTCCCGTCACTAAAGAAGAAAGCAACATGAATACAAATGAAACTTCAGTCATTTTTATGTCAGCTTCACACACCAGCCCCTTCCGACTATGGAGACAATTCTGTGAAATTCCACATAGATACACGGTCGTCAACAGGGACACTGGCGGGTGCATGCTAGAGCCTCAGATTATCATCTCTAATAAGGACGAACGGTATATTAACACACTGTGAAAGCACCGGGAGATGGGAGGCAGGAAGGAGGAGATAAGGTCAGCAGTTAAATGTTATCATGAGCCACAGGAGAGACCACGGAACGGTCAGAGGAGGCGATCACTGGAGTTTAAATGGCTCTATAAACGCCAATCAAGGAACCATAACTGGAGACCAGCGAGAATAGTTGTCAGATACAGGTATATAACTCTCACAATCTCTTTCTCTCTATGCATGCGTGGCCATTTACATCCTCTTTTCTGTATGAAAGCATACAGTATTAATCTCCGCCCTCAACTCTGATGGCTACTTTGAATTCCTCTACCCTTTGCATTTGTGTTTGACTAAAACACAATTTTCAAAAGACAATAAAAATAATTCCACTTCATGGCAGTAGCTAAATCCTTGCTAAACATAGAAATAAAAAAATGGTGTCATTATTCATATGCATAAGAGCAAGGCAGCACTCTGCTGTGACCATGCATTTGCAAATTAATACATACCCACACTCTGCTTATACAAATCTAGGACATAAATAATAAAAATGTGGAATTGTTAACACACAGCTGTACTTCATAAATGTGTTCCACACTTTCATATTTCCATTTTTCTATACTTCTGCACCATAGTCAAAAAGTCACAATGAACAGTTGGAGATCCAGATTTTTTAAAACAATACCAGTAAATGTTTTTTTTTTCTTTTTTTTCCTGGTGATTGTCATCATTTCTCCTGTAGAGCTGGACAGATTGTAATCTGTGGCATTATCAACCTTTTGGCCACACAGGCCCAGATGGTGTGCTGGTTTATTATTATTTTTTGTTCCTTAAGAATGATGTGGTCAGAAAGTCACTTTAGTACTGTGAGCTTAACTCTGTGCCCCAAAGTTACCCATGGCTAAGCAAGTACAACTAGTAGAGCCTGCATATCCAATTCGTTATTTGCATTGCAGCAAAGAGACAGGACTCTACAACTGCCACAAACTGGTAGCAGGTGTGAATCAATCACTAAAGAAAGTTAACACCTGTGAGGATAGTAGCTTCTGATCCCTGCTTTGCTGCACATGAGCCCCAGCAGGAAAACGGCACCATAATCAGCACACCTCAATCCAGAGGCCTCGCCTCTCGCTTGCAAACACGTCCCCAGCACTTATGTAAACACCCTGACTGGCTGTGGGGACAGTTCTGTGAAAACGCTGGTCTATTTTTACCTCCTCCAGGTGGACTCGGAAGTGAGAAAGAGGTGGAGTAACCCTTTACCAGGAGCTGTGATACAAGCATCTACTTCGGTCTGTCACGATGAAAAGGTAATTCCTTCCCTGTGCTGCCATGATGTATGAACAACACTGGAAGCAAAGGGTAGCTCTGTAGATCTTTCTAATTAAGCTTCACTCAAGTAGAGCATGAATCCTATCCGTGGCACTGCCCCAGTATCAGGGAGTTGGTACAGTACTAAAGCACAGAGCTTTGATATACAGTCATTAAAGTACCTACACTGGGCACCGGCAAAAAGAAAAAAAAATCAATTGTATAATTATCAACAGGAGAGGAGGAAGAGGGTGCCTGGTGGTCTTCCTGAGTCTGAGGTTATTTTTCTCACAGGAGCTTGAACCTTGGAAGAAAGCTGTGAAATATGCTGGGGAATGGTAGATACTCCCCCAGTGCCACTGTCAATCTAACAGTATGAAGCAGACGTGTGTCGTTTAGTTATTTGCATTGACAGCTTTTTGTTTTGCAGGATTTGCAGTGTAAACGCACTCTCTAACATATGTAACCTAATGAGTGTCCTAAGTAACGAATTCCTGCGGTGTGCTTGAGTAAACCCAATTTTAACACTAATATGAATTGCTAATGCTACCTTGTTATTTTCTTTGTCCTGTGCTTGCCATGAAATAGCGGCGCGTCATACTTTGCTGTGTTCCAGTCACAAACACTGGCATGGGAAACAGAGGTAAAGGTGACAGGCAGACGTTAATTAGGAGGCTGTCAGAGAGTGGCAGAGGAAGAAAAAAGTTTCATCATTGAACTTTTTGCAATGTTACGTCAACACATCCACTTAGTAATGACAGAAAAAAAAGATGCTGCCTGTCTTCATTGAAACAGAGAATCATTTCAAGGTAGGCCTTGTATTTCAAGGTCTCCTCAATGATACAAAATCAGTTATTAGAAAAAGTACATTCTGCTGTTCATTAGTCAGTGGCAGTATTTTCCGCTGACAAAAGTAAAATAATGAGATGTAGAATGACACATTGGAAACCTCCACACCAACAGGGGGAGCTGTTGTACTATTCTGTTTGCAGGTTCAAATACAAAAATATGTAAAAATATTAATGTATAGCATACATGCAATAAGGTCTAAACATACTTTTTGTATATTCAAATTAAAATAGTAAGAAATACAAAAAATCTTTATTGATAGCAGATATAATCAGTTTAGGATATTTAAAAATGCTTTGATAGTATACTGTGTAGTAAATTGAGGAACAAATTCAAATGTAGTCATGTAAATGGCTTTAAAATGCAAAAAAACAAACAAAAAATGCATTTTAATATCAATGAGATGACAAAGAAGACTAATAGTAGACCTTGATTATTGTACAGTGTCACCCTATCCATACAATACAAAATTGGTTGACCTACACCTGTCGTGTCCGATCACAGAAAACAGTGCAAGAAATTCCTTTATCATGTACTGAGGTAGTGTGATGTCAGAAACAGATTTATTTTCTGCACGCTTCCTGTCCATTTCACTTCGGTTTGCAGGCCTTGCATGACGTTGTTAGGAGCTGGCCTCTCACTGAGGTTTTTTTTGGTTTATTAACTTGATTGTGTGTGTAGAATGTTAGGTAGCTGTAGGTTTCCTGACAGGATTGGTCCATAGCAACAGAACTTTCTCCTTCATTAGGCTACGGCTGCTGTGTGTTGCTCAAGCTCTCAATTGCACTGTTTCAGTTCTTTGACAACAGTGAAATTGCATTGATTTCACCAGTGGCTTGAATGTAACCACTGCCCCAACCCCCGAATGTTAATTTTGTCTGTTGCTGACTCACTCACCATGGATACCGCATAAACACCTCAAAGCGAATTATTAATTACACTGAAGTACCCATATTAGATTTGCATATACATGCGGTCGAAACAAAGTACAAGCAAACTGCTGTTTCGCTGTGAATTGCCGTTTCATTTGAACTAATCACAAGTGCCAGCAGCTTCTCATGAATGCAATTCTGGTCAGTTTGCTTCATCAAAAGAACACATTATGTCTGAAAGGCTGACCTTTTCTTCACATCAGGTGAAATCATTGCTTGCCTGTGACTGGGTCTTTCACTGCACACAAAAATAGTTAAATGCTAACAGTGGCGGGCTGACCCTGGCTGTGCTGTGGAATTTCACATTGCTCTGTCATTTGCAGCAGTGTGAGGTCAATGCAGATGTTCATTTCATGGTAATTTAGTCAGCATCTCAAGGTGTTCTTTATTGACACAGGGCAAGTAATACATAGTGACCTGGGAAGGTATTTACAGAGAGACTGGTTTATTAGCATGTAGCTGTATATCATATGCTCTGTGTCTGCTCATTACAAAAACTGACCACCATCTTCTTGCTTGGAAATGTACCACTGCTTTTTTTTTACAGTGGACCAGAAAGTAAAACGTCTCTTTTTGCACGTAGTGCACCACATACAAGAATGACGGTGTACCAAAATGCCAGATCCTGACAGCGATGTGATTATTCTCAATGAGCATTTCACACATGACGGTATTCCCAAAAGCTGTTATTGTGCTACAGACTTTCCTCTGTTGCTATGGAAAGTGGCCTATTCATGCAAGTAATTACATGAAAATGGAGCAGAAAAGAAGTAAAAACAAACAACCTGAATATAAATGGATGACAAAGCTATTAGACAGCTGCCTTGAGTGGCTACAGCGCTGTATCTGTCACGAGATTCTGCCATGAGGTTTCAAATGGCTTCAAACAAGGCACAAAATAATTTTCAAAGCAATTGCGTCGAGTGGGATATTGCTTCAGAAGTCCTCACTTCTTCCATCACTATGTTTTAACATCAAGGGCAGGTTTGGTAACATCAGCTTGTTTAAAAAAAGGAACAAACCCTAACGTGCAAGATGCTTTCTGTGATGTGCAATTAATCTTTGCCTTTAAGAGAAAGTCCTAGTTCTTTGTATGGCTTTTTTTTATCTTATTGCACAAATTCATGTTATCATTTTTTTTGATATTATGTCATTGACATTTTGTATTATAGCACTTCTATATACTATAGCAATCTGTACATGAATTATGGCCCTGATATGGTCTGATGTTTTTTTTTTTTTCCCTGTGTTATTCATATGAAACAATTGCATGCACTTATGTACCTTGTATTGTAAGTTGCTCTCTGTGAGAGCATTTGCTGAGATAATGAATATAATGAACATGTAATTGCCTGCACGAATTAAGTCATTAACAATTAGGTAACACCCTATTATTCTGTATACCACTCTTTCTTTCAGATTGTTCAGGAAACACAGTCTGTACTCAAGCAGACGTGTATGAGGTATCAGTAAGGAGCAGGGCTTACAACCATCAGGTTACTGGTTTGATTCTGAGCCGAGGCTGTGCTGTTATACTCTCGGGCAAAAAGCCAGAATTACCTCAGCAAAATATCCAGCTGTTTAAATTGATGAAATGTAAACTATGCAACTCGCTCTACACAAGAGTGCCTGCTAAGCAAATGCAATGTTAGTCTAAGCATTGCTGAAGTGTTTTAAATAACTTTTAGGGCACACTGTTTGTCTTATCACACAAAAAAATGTCTATTGGATGGTTTCACATACAGGTATAACCAATGAATACACAATCCTGTCTTAAACATTACAGTTATATTGTATTAACGTATGTGCGAATAATGAAGTCACTTGTGATGAGGCCTTCATCTACACAGAGGGTCACCCAGGGAGCAAGGCATTTGAAGTGAGAGATAGACCTGCAGCCATGCTTGTTAAATTTACATTCACTGTCAAAGAAAGCATGCTTTGAGACCACCAGGGAGAAACCGGGGTTTGATCAGTTTTTGCTAATCAAATAAAGATTTTAACACAAGTGCCGATCACAGGAGCTGATATGCCCCGGCACTGAAGTGTCAGTTTCCCTCTTGTTGCTGGGATTCTGCTGAATAGCGTTTGATGTTTGCATGGTACTTGCAGAGAATTTTATTGTTGTTGTTGCTCATAACAGTGATGCATGGCCGTGGACAAAATGTCATCATCAGCATTCATGTGGGGAGGCTGTATTATCTAAAGTCTCTCTGTGTTGATTTTTCATCCCTCTTTTAATGAAGGGCTACAAGGGAGACCAACATCTGGAAAGGAGGAGCAAGTGTACAGGTGCAACATCATTTACTGCTGTCTTAGGATCTATGAAAACTAATCGAACAATGGAACACCACTGAGAGAACATGAATTATTCACTGCAGAAAAATCTCATTTCAGCTTTATTTAGCTTTATTAAAATTACATGTATAAGATTAGCCTTAGCTAGTGTATTCCCAATATGAGACATACTTTGTTTTGTGAATTCTGTTTTTGTTTAAAACTCATAAATGATCTCATAAGTTAATAATGAAATATGGAAGCAAAATCAAGGTTCTTCTTCTTCTACAACAATCACAATACAAAAAACATTACAGATGAAATAATTTGAGAAAACAAACATGTAGTGTTAAGCAACATGACTGGGGGTTCTCAGCACAATAAAACTAGATTAGTATAGCTGATATATAAAATATATTTACAACCAAGTCTACAATGCAGACAAATTTATATGGTGTAGCATTGTGTATTTACATAAAAGAGCTTCAGTAACTTTCCACATTCAGTCTGCATGTTGTCCCAGGTATGGTTCCCTGGTTACACTGGTATTCTACGGGGGGTGGGGGGGCTCACAAATATACAGTATCACCACCATACACAAAATTCAGGCTAGATTCATGAGTACAGGCAGTGAATATAATTACATCCATAACATTTTGAAAGTAGGCAAATTTACATACATGAATGAATGAATGAATGAAAGAATGAATTCTAAATACTTTCATCTGTGCTGCCAGGGATGGCAGTTGTAGCATTTGAAATGCTGAGTCTGTTCCCTAAAGTGAGAATTTGTTCACATTCTTGTTTTTGAGTACCGTGAGAAGTTGCTGAACACGCTTTTGAAATGTAATTCCACTTTCCCGTTCTGAAGCACGAAGCAGTAGGTGTACCACAAGACACTCAGATCGAAGCTTTCCTGCAATAAGCCCATTTGTTTTGCTTTATGTCATGTATTGTGGCGTAGGATTTAATTGTCGTGCTGTGCTTACCTCATTTAACTTGCGTCCCTTTGAAGTTGCTTGCATCGTCCACTGAATAAACATATAAGCGCCACAGGAATAAAGCTTGCATATCTTACACACTCCACATGGGATCTAATGTAGCCGGATCTTTCCTTGTATCAAAGCTATGTAACAGACCTATTCCCATCGCACCAACACTGTCTTTTTCAACTTCACAAATGCAGACAAAGGAATAGGAACAAAATAAGGAAGAAGACATAAAATATTAATTATAATTACCATTATATAAAATATGAGACTGCTGAGAGTAACTGAGAGTGAATTCTGGAGCCAGTAAGAGAAGCAAAACGAATGGTTTTGTAGTGGGTAACCTCACCCCGGCTGGTTAATGCAGGTCATGGTTGTGAAAATTTGCTCTGCGCACGTTCACTGATCAATATAATACCTTGATAGATTCATTAGTTTAACCTTATTCACTGTGCCTGCTATCACACCATCCAGATGACGTATTGATCAGAGAATATGCAGACTCTGTGCATGACAGATACTCTTGAACACTAAATACAGAGTAATAGAGGGAAGGCCACTTTCTGTGATCCAGTGGGGGGTGGAAAAGGGCGGGGGGGGGGGGTGGAGGGTGGTGGCGGTGAGCTCCATTTCTGAGCCACTGGCAACCTTGAATGAGGAGGTGCGACTCCATTAAAGTTGTGCTTTGATGAGGAGGATCTCTGTTTTTTTTTTTTTTTTTTTTTTTAAATGGAGATGTTTATGGAGCTGCCTGCAACCTCCGTCTGACACCAGCAAGAAGGGAAGAGACACAGATAAATCTGGCTGTCGTGAGCAAAGGTTACAACAATTATCTGATATTAGATCTGTCTGCTGATATTGATCAGGTCCTGGCAGGCTCCATCTATCGCCTGAAATCCCAAGACCCTGATCAACGGCCCCATAACGGACCCCTAGTTAGTTCACGAACCACATAAATAATTATTTAAATTACCTGCACACCGCACTGCAGGTATGTGCTGTTTCAAAAGGAATGTTTGCTGAGGTACTGCACACATTTGAGAAGGGCATTGGATAATTCCCCTTTCAATCCTCTACATCAGGACCAGCCAGCCAATCAGCCTGAACAGTGAGCCTGAACAATCAGCCTCAATCTGACTCATTGCTACAGGCCCTATGGGTCACGTCTGCCATAATTCTGGGTTGTTCTACACTTGGCATGGCAGAATAAAATACATTCAGCCAGGGAGGACTGATTCAACTGAAAGTGCACCACCTAAACAGATGAAGACCTATACGTATATATATGCTCACGCAGGGTTTTTTTTTCAGTGATCATATTTTTTAATCATCTATATTTTATTAGAATATTACAAGGTGGTACAAGGTTTTTGTTTTGAAGTACACTCGATTTTTGAGGTTTGCTATAAAGTTGTACTGCTGTGTGCAATAAGCACCTTTTGTGTCCCTGTAGACCTTATTGAACTGAACAGTGGTAATATTTCCCTTTCTCTCGCACTGCTCATGGCATCTTATCCTCAGCGAAAACGTGAGGAAAAGGCTCCTCAGAGGTACAGGCAATTTCTCGCAAACAGCCTAAAGCAGGAAGAACCACCACTATGGCAAATACAGCTTACCTTTGAAATGGATCAAAAGGGTATTGATGTTGTGCTAACGATGGGGATATTTCTGACTGTTTTGTTGAGTCATCTAACATCCTAAAGCTTCCCCCCCCAACACACTTCTCTAGTTAGTGTATAAAAGGGAGAAATCGGTTATGCCTCAAACCACAGAGGAATGACAGAGCGCGAATGGAAAAAAAAAAAAAAAAACACAGATATGGATTTGTTTTGTCATGGCTGCGTTCTTTTGTGAACCCTGATTTGACCTTGAGGGTTTTGGTGCCGTCAGCTCGAATCATGATCGATCTGTTTTCGGCCTGTGCCAAATTTGAAGAAAGAGAAAAGCTGCTGACGAGGCTACTGTCAGCTCCAGACTCTATAGATAGCAGAGGCACATTATTTGTTTGTTTGCTGAGAGCCTGCTGCATTCCCTGCCTCGGAGAGACCACTCCAGGCCTCCCAAAAACCTCTCCAATTAGACAGCAGACACTAATTCTTAGACCACTATGCAGGGAAGATTTTTTTGCAATGAAGATGAGTAATGTGCTTGCGAGGACCTTGTACTCAAAATGTGCACCTTAGAGTTAAAGTTTTGGATGAAGAACTTTCTGAATCAACAGAAAAGGATAGATGTTCCCTATAAACCCAGTCTCGGTGTCAAATCGGCTTCTTAGATTCATTATCTTCCCCTGGAGTGTGCTGACTGGCAATATGGCACTTTTTTTCTTTAACCTGTAATGGGGGTGAAAGGCTATTATATCTACCAGGACTGATTCATTTCCCAAAGAAAGGAGTGCTTATGGTTTTTGGAAACCATGGGGAACGGCTGACCAGGCATCCACCAGACAGACAATCTGTGAACACAGCCAGACGGATGTCCCGTCAGTGGGGTTTTGAAAAACTCTCATGGCGTGTATAGTGGGTGGAAGACCAGTATCAGAGGCAGGTGATGCCTTGACGTGGCTTTAATCCAGGTTTAGCACCATACAGGACGCTTGTGGGGGGGGGCTGCTGTCTCTCTCTGTTAGAGGTATTGTTACAAAAAAAAAGGTGCTTCAGAAATGTGACAAGGCCGGCAGTAAACAGAGCGATTTAAATTGAATCAATACAGCACCTTATTGAAACCTTGATATGACTTCAGATGTCGGCTGTCTGAGATTTGACTGCAGTGGAGCTGAAATGTCTTTGTATACATCAGCAGAGAAGATTGGCTAACTGTGCTGCACACTGACAAGTGCAGAGAAGGATGCTTAATGACTGAGACAGGCATTATTCTGTCCCCTCCAATGATATAAAATTGAGTTGCTATATGCTTTATTCAAGCAATATGCAAGACAACCTGACAACCTTCATAATTAGTCTTAGAGGTCGTTTTGCCCATTTACAGTTTACATTCATTTTAACAAATTGGCAGGAATATTTAATATCTTATGAATGACAATTTGTGGTATAAAAGCAAAGTTTTAGAGTGTCAAGGTCAAATACAATTATGGAACAAAACTCTAGGCCATGCTGTATATGTAGACAAAAGCAAGAACATTAACCAAATAACCAGAACTGCTTCTAAAGCAGTTAGTTCTTTCTCAACAACAACAAAAAAAAACATAATTAAATCTCTATTTTGCTTCTTCCCCTCATGCACAGAGAATACCTTGACACAAGGTGCTCTAAGATAAGAATACCTTTGAGGTAAATCTATCTCTTGGAGATTTCTCAGCTTGTCTGTCATAAATATAATAACAGGCATGTTGCATTCAGTCTCTCGCACTGAATAAGCAACTGCTATAGTATTCTTGCGTAGCATATTTAGCATAATAGTGTATATGTATTCTTCAGGGAGCTGAGCAAAAAATGTCTGCTTTATGCTCCTCCCCATCTCTTGGGAATAGCTTTGTTCTTTAGCTTGGTAATGGATCACTTTGGAAAACTGAGGCTACAGGCAAAATGCTCTGATAACCCGCGCTTCTGAAGCAAGGTATAGCTGCGACCATCAACATCTGACAGAGGAAGCTAATGTTATTTATCTTTTTTATTTAACTATTTATCTATATTTAGTATGAGGTACTGCGATGATGAAAGGGATTGAATCTCTCCAGCGTAGCCACGGTAAACTCATTTCATTCGGTTCGGGTCGTTTAAACTTGCACCTTCAAGGCCCTTTGATGTGCACCACAGTTAGAGCTTTTGATGCTTAAACATTGAACATACATCCTTTGTTGCTACATCTACAGTACCAAGCAAAGGTGGAACAGGAGAACACAGCAAAATTAAACCTCCTGATGTATTCTGCAGATACTAACGTCTAAATGTCCTCCGCAGGAACAGTAAGAAACTTTTTTCAGAATAAATTGCATTTGAAATCATCTAGGGTTTCAATACATGGAAGGGTTAACACTTTATAATGGGTTCCCTTGTTAAGCACGTTAAGAGCTGTTATCCTGAAGGGATGCTGTTGATTAGTTTTGCCTTGATGTTGATGTTCAGTGACAGTTGAAGGCAGCGGAGAGAGTAGCTGAGGAGGAGAGGGGGCTGTGTATGACAGTTCTGTATGTTCCATGTGTCTAAGGCAAGTGAAGGCCTGGAAATGAATCCATGGTCCCCTAGAATGTTTATTTGTTTTTTTATTTTTTTGGTTATTTTGGTAGCACCATCTCACCTTCACCAGTGCTTCTCAATCCTGCTCCTGGAGGCCCACTGTCCCGCACATTTTCCATCTTTCTCTGCTCTACCTACCTGACTGAACTCATCAGTGGCACTTTTGATTAGCTGAGCACGCCTGATTTAATCAAGAGCATGTTAATCACACTAATCAGGTGTGTTTGGAGAAAGGATAGATAGAAGATATGCAGGACAGTGGGCCTCCAGGAGTAGGACTGAGAAACATTGAGTCCTACACCATAACCTGCCCATAACAACAAATATTACGAACAGGTCTCTTTTTGAAAAATAATCTCCAGAATTGTTTTATGGAATGCAAGACCTCTTGCCTGATTCCATGCATGGGAAAAACAGTGTTGTCCGACCTCCTGAACTTTCCCAAATTTACAGCATATGCTTCACATGCCCTTTTAAACACTTACAAAAGTAGTTTTAATGTAGTAAATGAGAGTACCTTTTTGTACCTTGAATAATTAAAAAAGTACCTAAGCCGTAAATTTGTTATTGAATTTTAAGGGCAAACAATGTACAGGCTGGACTGTGAGCTGCAATCCAGTAGTTCTTTCTCATTGTACAACAAGCACTCTCAGGGAAAGAACCAAAATCGGTCCAACCAAGAGGAAGATAAGATGAATCAAGTAGTTAAGAGCCTGGCTGTAACAAGAACCTATGGAGCGTGGTCTTGCTGGATTGGGGTTCAGTAGCCTTGCAATATTAGGTCAGGAGTACGGCAATTAAGGCCAGTTCACCTCCAAGCACGGACTGCACCCTCTTCACCCGAATCTGTCATTATCCTGTTAATTCAATGATTGGATTGTATGTGTTGATGCACAGAATTCCCCCTGTGTGTTAGAGTAATTTAATGACGACGATTACCTTAATTAGCCCACGTTCCCCAGCCCCTCGGTGCACCTTGGAAAAGCTCCAGTCCGGAAAGAAAACATCAAGTCTGGTAATTAACACTAAGCTCTGGGCTAATGATGTGAAATTAAAGCCACAATTAAAGGGTGAATGGGGTTCACACCTTGTTTATTTCTTGCGTTCATACAAGCAAGTTGTCGATGAGCCAGGTTAAACAACTTTCAGCCCAATTAAAGATACCTACCCAAAGGGCAGCTAACACACACTCCTTGGCAGATGCATATCAAAGAAATTGGAAAGAATTAAGTGTTCTTCCTGAGTTGTTTTTTTGTTGTTTGTTTAGTTCCTTTCTGCACAAATGGGCATAGTTAATAACCAAAGGAGAAGAGAAATGTCATGCTTTTCTTCATACTCCATCACACTTAAAGACAATGCTTGGGAGAGATGCTCTGAGTATTAAATAAATCCAATAATAATAACATAAATGTGTCTTCAGCTCTAGCTCTGGTTATGCAGCCAACTGTCTGCATGTGCTCATGAATAACCATCACTGCAATAGCAGAAATATATACCCACAGCAGAAATAAAAAGGTGTTCATTTTTGGCAAAAATATGAACGTAGCACTTCTCCGAATTAAATAACCGAGATATTCTCTCATTTTCACGTTATTTTAACAGGCTTGAAATGCTCTGCAACAAATTCACACATTGAGTTCACACACATCCATGTTCAAGAATGCCTACAATGCACAATGAAGCAAATGCCCTACACAAACACAAAAAAAGTATAAAAAAAGGGGGTGGGGAAACTGGGGAAAAGGGGCGGAGCAACTGGGAATGTAATGATAGCTATACTCAGTACAGACATGAACAGGCCTTAACAACAGCTGTCCAAATGTACACCTCCCGTGCTGCTCATCGTGAACACGTCTGTGACCTGCTCCCCAATCAGTTCCTGAAGTGGCAGGAAATGAGAACCATGACAAAATGAAAAAGTTTAAGCCTCTGTCTTGGAGCACAGATCCGTCTTCTCCAGCTAGTTCTATCTGAGGAAGATCATATTACTCCAGAATCAGATACGTGAGCTGTTTCACTCCGTTTCTCTGCTCCATTTCTTGTATATCTTCTGTATTATATGATACTATACACGACGTTGGGGCCCCATAAAAAAGGGTAAATCAGCTTTTCACTTCGTCACACTAAAGTTGCGCTACTTCACTACTTCTGATGTATCATGCACAAAGAATCAAACTCCAAAAAAAGAACGCGAGGGAGAAGGCAAATTCCCGGGCCCAGCGTAGGCCCGCACCTTAATTAAGAGGAGTGTGACGTCTGCTGCAACAAAATTGTGCATGATTGCTGTCCTGCATAATGCAGTATGACACTAGTGAGTGCAGCAGCAGAAATAACCTGCCTTGATGAGAACTGCTGGCAGATTCACACGGGTGGTCCTGCTGTGTTCAATCACACGCTGTCCTGCGTCATCTGCACTCTTCCTCTTAATAACCCCGCGGTTGCCAATGGGGAAGTGACTTGACGCTGATCACCGACAGTGCTCGCCAGCTAGGCTGTTCTTACATGACTTTGAGTTTGAAAGTTGCTTGAACACCCACCCACCTAGGTGCACACACACAATAACGTTGGCTATTTATTATGATCAGATTGAAGGATAGCTTGCAGGGCTCTCCTTGAAACAGCGTGTTTGTATTCATGACACAATGCTGAGTTGATGCTTTACCCAACCAAAATTACTGTAGAGTAAGTACAGTAGGTTAAACTAAAATGTAATTGCATCACAACTACCATTAGTAGTCATAACAGAGGGTCTCTCTGTTATCTATAATCTTTGAACCTTTAGCCAACCTTAGCCCTACCCCTGAGTCAGAGTCAAACCTTCCAGTATAACAACCCATAACTCCATAAATCACAGAGCAAACCTTGTACCTAACAGTAACACAGTAATCATGAATATTTATTAAAGGATAAAGGTCTCATAACATGAATTAAGGGTTAAATCCAAACCCAACCCAACTATTTAACTATTATTTTCACCTGGAAATTCAGCAAGTTCACATTCTCACAGCTTCACCACAGAAAGCAGCACAGCTCCCTTGAACATCATTCTTGCTCCCTTGTCTTCTAAGAGATACAATATACCTGGACCAGTGGTTTGATCCGCTGTTGTTTGTCCTAACCGTCGCCCCTGAACCTTTGGTCCTTCCCCCGATGTTTGAGATTTCAGTGCCTTTCTCTTCATACGGTAAAAGTCCATTTTATGAACTGCTATCTTGCTTCTGGCACAGTGATTTTTTATTGTCTTCATACTTGCCCTTTTCCCTCAACATCTAAGTATGTGTTTTTTATGAGCATCCTTCATCCTCTGCGCTGTGAGGAAGAGGTAGATCTTCTCCCTGATTTGCTGTGAGGCAAAAAAAAAGATAATAATGTGGCACTAAAGTTCAGTTTCCAGCTCTGACAAATAAAACAAAACAAAGCACACCGTGCTGTACTGAGAAGGAACTGAACTTAGTGGGAGTCCCCTGATAATCTGACTATGGTAGTTTCAAAGTTTATACCCTTGAAAAGTCACCGTTGGTGGTAGAAAGGTGGGATACATTGTATATCTGCAACATATATTTATATAAGTACATGCATTTCCTTTAAAAAATCTAACTATACCAGACAATAATTACACTAGAATTAAATTGTAGAGTTTCTATGATGTCTTGAAACTCTTTGTTATTATTAGCATTTCAAAAGTTGGCTCTATATCAAATGTTGGCAAAGGACCTGAAACAGAATGATGCAGTGCATGGGCTTTGATTGTTCTTGAGGGGAAGGGAGAGATTTATCACACTTATAAATCAGTAGGAATATCTTGCTTCAAAAGCTTTTTAAAACCATCTTTTTAGGCAGTTGCATGTCATGGCAATTTAATAACACCGTCTCCCACTTCTGTACATTACAAACTAATGCTGTTGGTTCAAAGGCCATATCACTGAGTCCATTAGATACCTTTTTAAACTGAACTTATTGGACTGGACAGAGACACCTAATGTGCATTGTGGTTTTCAACAATACATTGAGTGCAATTAGATGTGCATGGGGAATACCTCATACTGTTACAGAGCTTTCATGGGCCAGAGTGGCAATGATTAATCCAAAAGCTGCTGGGGCCTGAAAATGTTGAGCAAACCAGCCATGCACATGCACACACAGATACGCATGCACATGCACACACACACATACACACACACACAGATACACATGCACGCACACACACAAACACACGCACACACACACAGATACGCATGCACATGCACACACACACACACACACAGATACGCATGCACATGCACACACACACATACACACACACACAGATACACACACACACACACACACACACACACGCACACACACACACACACGCACATGCACGCACGCATGCACGTCATCCCTAGATCCAATTCTTCACCAGCACATCCAGCCTCCTCATCCCACTTCACTTTCTGAGTCTTTGAGGCAAAATCCAACAGAGCAAGATTAACACATCCACATCTAAATTGCGTGACCACAACACAACGGTTCTTTGTTCAATAATTGAGATCGAGATGAACTGAGACATGGGTAATATACATGTGCTTAAAGCTTCTATATTTAGGCATTAGGGTAGAGAATGGGATACATTCCCTACTGCATTTCCCATATTAATGAGTTCCTGTTTTCCTGGTAAAAATATGTGCATTTCTGGGTTCCTACCATGCACAGTTATAAAAAGCAATGCATTATCTGGCTTTTCTCCCATTTCTGGGGTAGAAGCGGTACCTGCTGAATATGTACTGTATGGTCTGACGATTTCAATTCGCCCTTGTAATGTTAAGCTTTACGTTAAGATTTACTGGCTGCTTCCGTTCAGGGTTCGTCTGTTGGACACGGAAGCCTATAACCTGGGCTGCAGCTTTTATAGTTATAGCCCTCTGTGCAGAGATGGAAATCAAACTGTGGTATGAACCTCCACCGTCGGCAGTAACAGCGGGTCCTTGCGTGGCGGCCGGCGAGCATTACTCACACATCCGGCCGTACGCACCGGCAGCTAATCGCCGCAGTATCGAGCGCCCCTAATATTCAGGCTGCGAATATGCGTTTTATGGACACCAGGGGAAAAGAGCCATTGGCTGCCAGGATACGTGGACTGAAATAACAGAGAGAGAGAGAGATCCGGGTGGCGCGAAAGAAACGAGAATGTCAGGTGATGGCCGCCATTGATTACAGCAATAAAGTGTCACTGAGTTTACCAGGACGAGGTCATTATTATTCCGCGGCACACGCCTTGCCACAAGACCATTCTACCGCAGACTGTCATTACAGTGACATTGAATTCTTTCTTTTCCCAAGGGAGTGTGCTTTTTTTCGTACCCTTTTCTTTTTGTTTCTTTTTTTTCCTCCTCCCTCTCTTGTCTGCCTTTTTAATGCGATGATTTGTGGGTTGCCCAAGAAAGTGAGAAGCACAGATTAAGATTCTTCAGCCCTTTCAGGGAACCTAATGAAAGAGATAATTAACCGCCAAGCCTTCTTTGCTCTTTGTGTATAACTCTGCATTTTATTTCCCAGTGCCACAAAATTTGGTATGTGGAGATAAGAGAAGCAAGTGCACTCCAGGTTCCTGGGGTGGGGAGAATGGTTCTCATTTAGTCGTTTTTCAGGTGCACATTTGTTCTGTGCTAATCCATTCTGGGAATGACGTCTTGTATTTTTCTTTGATGTTGCGCGGGCTTTAACATTCTCGTCTCTGACTTCTGTGCAGAAAGCAGCACATTTGTGATAAAAGGCTGGTGCAGACACTGGAGGATGTCATAAAACCCTAGGCCCCATTCAGTCAGCATAAAAAGAAACTTTATCTCGAAAGTGTGTGTTAAATGATTGTGCCCATTCAGCACTTGGTATGTGTGTGTGTGTGTGTGTCCTTGTGTGTCTGTGTGTGCTTGTGTCTGTAATAAGTTTAAACTTGTCAGGTTGGTAAATTAGTTTTGGTTGTGTTGGGTCCTGTGCAGAGCGCTTGCAATGAACCAGAGGAAGAATCAAAACAATGTACAGATTATTACCACAGTTGATGTAAGAATTATAGAAGCTTTCTTTCAACATGACTTAACAAAGTAAGTACATGTTCTCTCATTATCTCCTAAATACTGGGTCTATGGTGTTTTACATCATAGGTTCCTCCCCTTGCTAAGGGACTAGGACCTATACCTGCTCCATTCTGCCTGCTTAAAAATTACACACTACTCATCTGAACACAGGGATACATTGTGTGACACTGATTTAATTCTTGAAAAAGAAAACAAAAAGTTGGATCAGTTATACTTTTTAATTGGTAATTTCAGTCCTCTGACACCCAGAGGTCGAAATAGTATCATTTGCAAACCACGTTTTAAACAATTATCCCCTTGGGATACCTCAATCATCTAAATTAATCACTTATTTAAAACAAATGACATACATTGCCATGACAATTGATGACAAGGTTTATATCTGTTGACACGCACACGTCAGATTGAGTCTTATCCTTAAAATAAAACAGACAATCCCGCAATTAATCAAAATGGTCGCCAGGAGTGTGTATACACAATAGTTTCTTTGCTTCACCGGTTAGGGAGGCATGGACTTTACAGAATGAGTGCAATTGGGGTTTCTGGGTAGCGCAGCAGTCAAGGCTTTTGCTTTGATTGCGGGCTGAGCTATATAGCCGGCTGAGCGATTTACAGGCACTGTCTGTGAGACTGAGACTGATTCTCAGGCACCCCATTCGTCAGTTTCTCCGATGACATCATAAGAGCAGCACCTGTCCTCCAATGAGCACCCACACCGCTGTAGCGCGCTGTGTGACTTGCAGTGCCGTTGGCAGCATGTGAGTGCATCCGAGGACTGCATTTATCTCGCCTCGGTGCTCCAGAACGAATTCGGTGCTGCTGTTGTTGCTCTGAGACGTGCCCAACATACAACTGGCAACTCCAAAATAGTGTTGCGCGAAGGTGAAAAATGCAAGAAGAAGAAAAAACGCGCAAGAACATTTTAACCTGCGCTAGTATGTAAAATTTAATGTAAAATGAACAAATCATTTGCAGACAGAGCACAAGAAGTAAATAAAACATAAAACGGAGCATGTTAGTGTCACATACAATGCACAGTGTAGTGAACTGATGTTCTGAATTTGGTGGTTAAATCATCATCGGCTGGCTTACAGTCAGGTCTCTCATGAATTTACATATCTCTGTGAAAGCCTGCCCTTACAAAGATACGCTTTTCTCAGACCTGACAGAGTTGTTAAAAATTGGCAAATATCATTTATCCCCCCCATGTTAGAATTCATCCAAAGATACAGTATTTCATTGCCATTTCTTTTTGCACACAGTTTTGTATTTGTTACATTCGGATTTGCAGTCTTCATTAAAACCGGGAACAGAATGTAACAAGGTTTAATCATCCGAACTGCAAATCCGTTTGGGGACATTCTGACAATTTGCTGACAAACAATTCTGACAAAAATTCTGACAGCCTTCAGAAATTTGTGAGCTGGTTGACTGATACACGCTTTCATCTTTAATTTATCAGGGTTTTAATGTCATGGGTTTTGCTGCAGCCTTGCTGAATGTTCTAACACAATAGCAGTTTATTGTTGTCTTTATTGTTCTTGCCACTGATCCTCAAGTTTATCCAAGGTTTTGTGAATTCTGACGTCACAGCTGCACCACTGTGTCAGAGCAGACTGTTATGCCATGTTATGCAATGAGAGCAAGCTGTTTCTCCAAAACCATGTCATTATCTCTGTCAATGCAATACCCATCTCCCTGCCTAAAAATCTTTAAATTTGAAAATTACCTCGTACGTATATCAAATAGTACTCTGCAGCAAAATACCAACTACTATTTTCACATCATTCAGGGTTTCAACTTTTCAGTGCAACTCTCAGATGTTCTTGACCTATGTTTAAAAACTTTTTTCTGACTTTTTTTTTTTTTTACTATGTGGGCATTACAAGTCAAATGCACTGAATTTGGCAACAAGCCTCAAAGGATGTCATTGAAGGCATTAATCAAGTAGCTCACATTGTCCAACACAAACATAGTTTTTACAATCACCTGAAAATACATTTAAACATTTTTGCTAAGCCATCTGCCACAGAGTAATTCACAGATTTTAGATACATTGTATCAGCTGCTAGAATAACTCTCAAATCAGCTGTGACTTATTGTCCTTGCAAAACAAACAAAATATGCAAAACAATGATCTTTCACATCTGTCGTTTCGTCATGACTACAAATACACTGTCAGATGTTTTGCTCAGTTCTCTGATTTTCTGAAAGTCAGCAGCCTTCAGCATATGCACCTGGCAAGGCTGACTGGCTGATGGAATCACCACACCATTACCCGCTTGTTTAAAACGTATGTAACTTTGGACAATCAACTTTTTTCAAGGCCAATATTTGCGCAGACAATGCATTCGTTAAAACCCCAAACGACAACCTGCCGTTGCTGTTACTCTGTCCTTCCCCCTGTGTTTTTGACAGAGGATTCCCCTCTCCCACATCAGTCTCAGACTTTTGTTTTTTTTAGGTTTTTGTGATTTCATATTGTTATCTTTTATGTGTAGTTCAATGATATTGCAAGCTGTGCACAATAAATTGCATCCCGTATGCAGTGTACCAGGTGGGCTCTGTTGCACTCGCTCAATCAAAGAAATGGCTCCTGACATCATTCCATTTCCCACTCCCTCACCTGTACCTACATCAATTTATTGTGGTGCACTGATGAACTCCTCATAATTAGCCACTGATTGTAGAATTAGTCATGTTCCTGAGCTGATTCCTCCAGGGCTACTGAGACTGGACAGCCCACAGAGATGCTTGAAGATAACAACTAGAATATTGGTTCACATCCATACTGTCCATCCAAGGACCAATGTCAACCAACAGACGTGCATGTCACATGGGCATGAATCTGCTTATTTGCTTATGTGGAAACACATTTGCTTATATACTATAATGCTCAGTATTTTACGTTTAAGTGAAAACATTGATTTCTTACTTGATCTGCTCCTCCAGATCATACAGTTTCGTAACACGGAAATGTACAGCTCTGGGACATCGGTAATAGAGGCAATATTTGTCATTACAAATCAAATTAATGCATCCCTCTGTGATCCACCCTATTTGGAGACAACAGTCTGTCTCCCTCGTAGAGTCAGCCTTTCAAATGTGCTCGTAGTGATGGCTGATTCAACATTTTTAATTGGCTCTTAATGAAGGTTCTGTCAGTTAATAAAACCAAGTACTCTTCCTTTTGAGAAGTAATGAACCTCAGGGGGAAGTAATTAAATTCATTATTAAACAGGTAGGACCTTAACAGCTTTAGTTATTCATTCCCTGTGGAAAATTCAGTGAGGAATGTTCTAAAAATAAACCAGTCGTAATTGTGCAAGTTTGTACCTTCCGTCTGTTTCTCCAAGATGATTCACTGTCCATTTCGCAATTTCTGGTATTTCAAGTGAAAATGTGAAAGCATATTTGTGCATTTGTGGAGATTTTCTTTTTGAGAATATCAGGAAGTACATTTGAACATTTGGCAGACGTGTATTATGTTCAATTAGCACAGTTAAAAGGGCCAAGATGTAAACAACTTAATTTTTGACGCTAAAACATATTTACAAATAAAACTTCTGCAATATATATAAATAACAGTTTCTGTATTGTGAACGGCGGTGCCAAATACTTTTGTATATGTATTCTGAACAATTGTCATCAGAATCACCAGATTGCTCCCTTCATTAAAATGAATGACACGGTTAGGATATTTTTGGAGTTTATAACTGAAATTGGTTTTGGTTAAAAAAAAAAAAAAACAATCATACATCTTAAGAATAGCTAATCATCAAATATAAACCTCAAAGAAGACTGCCGCATCTTGAGCACATATTCAAAAGCAAGGCCAGTCCAGCCCACACCACTCAATACTCTCTGAGAGACCTGCGCCTTTATATTAGCCCTTTGATGAATCAAAGATGCATTAGTGATGTGCTGGTGCCGCTGCTTCGCCTGTGTGTAGGGCCGGCGCTCTTCTGCAGTGCTCCTTGTTCTTGAACAGCCCTCTTCCTGGGTCAAGTTAACCAGCAATCACGACTGCTTCCAGCTGCTGCCTCCTGAACAGTACCTTCAGTCGGTCAAGTTAACTAGCAGTCACAACTGCTTCTAACAGCTGCCTCCCGAACCTTCAGTCGGTCTGTGGAGTTCCCTCATTCTTACTGCACTAGGCCGGCCGGAGACGCTACAGACAGACGTTTGTGCTGGGAATGACTCTGCACAACAAAGTTAATTTGACTTGCAACTATTGAACCAATTTTGCTTTCGGAAATACTCGCATGAATGACACTAATACAGTAGATTTATTCACCGCACTCAGCCAACAGCCGAGTCCATTAACCTTGTACTCTGCTCCTGCCATTTGCCTTTTCCACCACACTGTACAGTCCTGGGAGGCATTTATTCAACTGGGGCTCGAATGGACACATCTGTTGGTGATGACCCTCCAGACAAGCCAGGTTTGTTTGGGTTTTTTTGGGATAGTAAGATCAGGAGTTGAGCTTAATTTCAGGGTTACAAAATATTGTTTTGAGGCACTGAAAGACCAGGATTTGTATTGGAGACCGACCTTAATTACAGGAAATGTATGCAAAGATGGAAATAAAAAACAGACTTTCTTTCATTGTTTAAATTTGATATACTTGTACTTCTTTATGTCTTATTAGAAGTGGATTTATGTCTACCAAAATATATTGAATATATTTGTTTCATTTTGCTTATACATCAGATTTCCTCTTTTTGTTGCAATGAAATTGCATATTTATCTCCATTTATATAATACTGTAAATATAACCTGTTAATTTGTTATATACTTGTAGGATAGTTTTCCTACAGACACTGTTTAATTCTTGACACACTGTTAAACTACAGACTCTAGTTAAACATTTTTATGGGCACCTAAGGTACACAGGCTGATAAAACCGCACCCTGCCCGATTCTACTGGATTTAGGATTCATCTGCATCTGTCGAGTGTCTGACTGGTCTCTGACCACATCTGGAGGAGTTGTATGAGTTTGCACTGTCTGATAATAAAGCCGTTCCTGTTCCCTCGAGAGCTTACTTCTGTATTTCCGTAAACGCTGCTTGCATTCTGATGTCACCACCAGCTTTAAACTGCATTGGTGGTGTCAAAGACGCAGCGTTTGACCTTCCCTATAAGTGGATGAAGAATAAAAAAAAAAAAACTTACACAGAGGACAAACTCTCTCCATCAAATCTTATTGTGTCAGCAGTTCCATGGCTAATTGCTAGTCTTAGCTTCAGTGGTTTCCTTTTCTCCAAGGAGTAATGGTCAGAATAATGTGTGCTGTGCTTCATATAAATATGAAGTCAGTTACAAACTGCATCTTGCTTGCTCCCTGGGTAGCAGAGTATTTGTCTGTTTCTGAATATATGTGAACCGACATGTAATTTTTTTCATATGTTTTAATCGTAGATACCCAATTCAAATTAAATCAAGAGGCCTATTTAAAAGAGTATATCATCTATTGCTTTCATTTAAACAATCAGGTCATGACTGACAAACTCCAGTAGGGAACTAGCATTAAATGGTACTAATACTACTAGGAGTTCGCACTTGATCGGCAATGGTATCCTCGAAAACCACGCATATCTCTCCTTAGCAACTTGATGAGGTTCACAGCTTAACCCCAACAAGGACCTCTTGAGCCTGTAGGGCCCGATAAAAGGCAACTCACGCACAGTTCAGATGAGTAGTATTTCAGTTTTGGGGGTGGGGAGGGGGGGAGGTGGCCCTGAGGATATCAACAGACCACTCCTGTGTGTTCTGTGATCCACTCAGGGCGTGCAGGTGGAAGAGGGAACGGGTGATTGCTCTCACCGCTGTGCGCCCTGTTGACAGGCATCTCTCCTCCCCCAGGTTCTCCCCATCTGCCACGTATCAGGAATCTTTAACTCCTTAACTCGACCTGCGGGGCCAGGCTTGCGTGTGGCCTGCCCCCACCCCCCGCCCCCCCAATCTTGTCAGATTCCACAGGCAAAGTGGGAGGGTGAGCTGAGCTCTGCCAAAAAGGGCGCCCCCCCCCCCCCCCCCCCCCCCCGCCCTCCATCCCTGACCTCCCCTGAGGAGAACTCATGCAGCTTCTCCGCCTAAATATGCATGAGAGCACTTACCGTAATACTGGATGTAGCATTGCCAAGCGGAGCACATTATCCCTAACTGCTCTGTCTAATATGACTTGCGGCGTTGGCATCTTTTGCAAGTTGGCTCAGATTTAAAATATTATGAGGTTGGAGCTTATGGGTTCTATCTGCAAAAAAAAAAAAAAAGAATAGATTTTAGATATCAATCTACATTGTATCAAAAGTCATCTCATTATTTTGTGTGTATGCATCTATGGCATGTAAGTTAAAAAAAATCTTAAAAAAGCAAATTTATTCATCTCCATTATAATAGCACAAGGTCGTTATAAGGAGCATTGTTATGTTAGCACAATTTTTGATTCGTCAAATAGAGGTTAGATAGCAAGGATAAACTCTACAACAGCAAACCCTTGACATGCTCTACATTCCCTTTAGCCAAAAACAACAACAACTACAACAGTAATATCGATTATTGTTTTTCAGTTCACTCAGCCGAGACAGGAGATCGTCTACCTGCACAGCTCACTGCATGGCCTTCGGCCGCACCTCGTATTAGTCTTCATCGGGACGGAGGACAGGGATTGGCCTGGAGGTCAGGAACCACATTAGGCCTCTCATTTAATCCGCAGAAGGTCTCTCTGAGCCAGACTCGGTAATTATGGACTGAGAGGATGAAGGAGCCATGTGTACACTAACGAGTATAGAGCCTCTAATTTGCTAACGAGTCTGCACCAAGATTCTCAGGGCACCGGCTGGGGGAGAGATGACGAGGTTAGAAGCCCGAATTACGTACACCATCGACCTCTGGCCTGCTCCCAGGATCCTCTGGACCTTACAAATGTTCACATTCCTTCTATATGATACCGTTAATAAAAGGTTAGGTAGCTTATCCACAGGGGTAATGAGGAGTCCTTTTTTTTTTTTTCTGAAACAACTTGCCTACCTGAAATTCGCCTGGTGCCCCCTCTGTTCGCAACATCTGACAGAAACTGGGGGGTGAGAGGGCTGAGGCTGTGAAGCTACGACAGGAACGTGAGTGCGAACCGAAGCACTGAGTCACCAAGTCACTTTTCAGTGCCTTTGAGGAACTCTGTCAAGTCGTCTTTCGCTGAAAAACAGCGCCTTTTCGGAAGGGCTGACGGTAACCTCCACAGGAGGCTCGGAGGAATTCTTCACAGGAGATGTTGCATAATGAGTCCATTCTTCTCCCTGCCTAGATCCAGACATCATGAAAAGCAATAGTACTACAGTGGATTTATATTTTCGATGCTGGATATAAAATAAGGACATGCTGTATGTACCAGGCGTAGTAAGAATAATGGAATTATCTCACTCAAGAAAATGCTCCAATAAGTTTTCGATTTAAGTCACACAATTTTTTGACAGAAAAACTACTGTGACGGACTGCATTTTGAATGAGTGGGTGGTGATAGTATCTGGGCCTTGTTTCTGAGCCACAGAACAGATGAAGGGTTATGGTGAAACCCTGAAGACTGCAGCACTTATAACTTCGCAGTACAGTTTTCCTGAATAAATCTCAGGTAAAATGCTGTACCCACACACAAAATATAGATTGTAAATATGGACAGCATTGCTGAAAACAGTGCCTTTTTTCAACAACCACAAACACGACAAGAATGCACCATTAGTATTCCCAGAAAACTTACACCATTAGTAGGTACCACTAACTCAGAGGTGTTTTTCTGAAGGCACATCCACTGTTATGAGAGAGAGGGATGACAAGTTTTCACAGCTTGAAGCTCTTACTCCATGAAGAACCTTCCCAGGAATGAGAAGATGGCTGGTTATTTGCATAGTATTCCCATGAATGCACACTATTCTTTGATGACAAGCCAAAACCAACATGAAGAGGATGGATACTGGGAAAGTGGACTGATAAAAACACAAGCAACTCAGGAAAATATGGGCTTTAATGAGTATTCTGCCTGAAACAACCTTGTGAGTTTCACTTGGAATCAATTAAAATCCACAAGTCATATTAAGGGAAAGTGCAGCATCAATAATAATAACCACAACAAGAGTCCCAGATTAATGCAGCATCAACCTCCTGATTCTATCAAATGCACAAAGCCATCTTGAGGGACAGAGTAACTACGCTGTTAAACTGGCAAAGATTTATTTAGCAAAAGCACCCCCACACTGGGATGAAATTCCATATTTTGCAGGGCTTGCTCTCCGATGCACGCAGTAGCACTGTCTTACAGATACAGTTGAGGACAGCAATTATGAAAAGACACTTTATGAATCAATAATGTCACCAGGAATGTGAAAGCAGTTCTGTATCAGCATTATACAGCAAATACAGATATGGAAAATAAAGATATGACTCTGTTGCCACATATCCATATACTGTGTGTCATCAAATATATAAAATTAATAATTTTGCCTAGATTCCGCTGAATCCATTGAATCACTTAGCCTGATATGTGCTTACCCATGCAGCCCCCCCCCCCCTTTTTTTACACCCCTAGCCCCTGATTGGCTGGCTGGCTGGTCCATAGCAGGACCAGAGGGCTGCTTTTGAGTAACTTGTCTGTTTTTTGTGGTTGCTAGGGCCACTGCTGCACAGAAAGGTCAAGGATTTAGATTTTTGTCAAAGCCCCCTCTCCTTCAGAATCTGCAGACTGTAGACGTGATTTGATGTTACTTTATACCTATATATATTTTATGTTTTATACACATGTACACATGGCAATATATTTAGAGTGGTTTCTTTTTCCTCTAATCAATCTAATGAGCACTGGACTTCTGTAATTGCTTCATTATGAAGTTAATCTTTCTGACGTAGGTTGTGGGCAATACCAGTAAAGCATGACGAAGCTAACGTCTTTGTTTAGTATTAAATAGCATGTTTCTGCTTTCCTGTGTTTGTCCACCCCCGAAGATTAATCTCTGAAGCCATCGCCCTTTTTGGTCTCATTTATTATCTCAGGCTCATTCTGATAGTTTAATTTAGCTTAATGAATTCCGATCCCGGCCTTTAAGGAAACCATTGCTTTCTCTGTGCCCTTTTGTAATGGTAGGTGTCCCTGCACTGTCTGAGACACACAGAGATCAGACGAAGGATAGGCAGCAGGTACTGTCTACATGTTCATCGCTACATGCTCTCATCATCAAAGAAAACCCCGCTTCCTGTCAGCAAATGTGATCATGCCAGTGTCAGAGCAGGAGGGGGTACAGCCCAGCTTTTTTTTTATTTCACAAGCAACAAAGAATTATATAAAACACACACACACACACACACACACACACACACACACACACACACACACATACACATACACATACACATACACATACACATACACACACACACACACACTCAGACATAAATGCACATACACATACGCACACACACACACACACCACACACAGACACATACACATACACATACACATACACACACACACACACACTCAGACATAAATGCACATACACATACGCACACACACACACACACCACACACAGACACACTCACAGACAAATGCACACGTGCACATGCACACACACACACTGACACACACTCAGACATAAATGCACATGAGCACACACACACACACACACACACACACACACACACACGTGCACGCAGAATGAAACCGTGATGTGTGGCATTGTTAATCCCTCTGCGCTTTGTGCACACAGCCCCTCTCCGCGTGCCCCCCCCCCAGCGCAGTTATGCAGCGGCAGCATAAGGTGACGACAGCAGTCAGTTGACTGCCAAAGAGACACAGTCGCGGAGACAGCTCCGCCCCCTGAAATGACAAACCACTGAAGGCTCCAAAAGTCTATTAATTACTAAGGATGGTGTCCCTGCTCCCTGTCATAGAGATCTGCACAGTGTAGGGGCCACTGATTTGCAGCAGAGACAAACAGTTCTGTCAGCTGGGTCAGAGGCAGGAGCCTGTAGAAATAATTGAAGACATTTCACATAAAGATCACCGAGATAATCTGGTTAGTTTGGGCGGGCAAATATAAATAAATAAAGCTGATGCTTATTCATAATAAGCATGCCGGCTTTTCTGCCCTGTTCTTTCCTTCAGAGTTCAGACAGCAGTTTAACAGCGCAGACTCAAAGCCTTATCAAGGGATTAAGTCTGGAAAGTATGCGCAGAATGAGAATCAAATATAATTTTCATTATGTTCCGGAAAGCTCATTCTCTTCACCGAAACCGTTCGGTGAAAAAAGCTTAGGAAACATATTTGATGGCAAAGAATGAAATCATATTTGCCTTGTCCAGGACCGGTGTCGATCCAATGAAACTCAGCGTGTAAATGACATAGGCAAGAATAAATGATGCAACGATACTTATAACTCCCAGGCTGCATTGCTGAAGTGAGGAATGGTCTGTGAGGGAGAGGTGTGTCTTGCTTTATGCCCCACTACAGTGGCGATGCTATCCATTATAATGAGACCGCAGAGAGAAAAATGATCCTTGCTTACTTTATTTGCAATCATGTTCATTAAGCCTTAATTCAAATTCACCACTGTCGTAAAAGCATACATTTTATTTATCTGTACCAGATAATTAATCGTTTTCCTCTCACCATCTGCTTAAGGCAAAACGTGGTTAGGTGTTCATTTACAATGCTAATACAATGGTGATCTTCTTTTATGCATCACACACATGCATATGCAGTATGATACCAAATGCCAAACTACTGGAAAGCCTCTTTGTAAAGCCTTTATGCAGCACGGGGAAGCAGTATCCACATGTTAATTATCATAGCAAACTTGAATGGATGTAAAAGTCAAACCCACCATGTGCCAATTGGTATGTCTGATCTAGTGTGAAGCGTCAACAGTGTGAAGAGGTGAAGAACTGAGTGAAGGGTGATGATACTGTGGTACCACTTTTTCCTTGAGGCGTTTTTTGCAGACTGCAGTCCCCACTCCCAGTGCTTGTAAACAAGTGAACATGAAGGGTAAAGTGCCTTGCAGAACTGCGAGTTCACCTTCCTCACTTATAGCCCTACAATGTTCCTGCCATTCCTCCTGTCCCAACAGCCCGGGAGAGAGGCGGCGGACGGCCACGCAGACAGCAAAACCTATTTTCTCTACAAAACACTCACCCGTCTTCTCTAAATTTATGGCCCTCTGCAATGTCGGCTGGACAGTTCTTCCCTCTGAGAATGGAGGGGACCGGTAAGAGAAAAGAAGGAGAAGAAAAAAAAAACAGCCAAGTTCCAGGATCAACAGATTACAAGCAGGGAGCAGATTATCTACTCTTGATGTCTTTTATTCAGTTACAGCTATTCATTCACACCCAGAGGGCCGTACCTGACGCGTTTCAGTTTTTGGAAAGCGGGTCTTTAATTGGTTC
Source organism: Megalops cyprinoides (assembly GCF_013368585.1). Classification (NCBI taxonomy): domain Eukaryota; kingdom Metazoa; phylum Chordata; class Actinopteri; order Elopiformes; family Megalopidae; genus Megalops; species Megalops cyprinoides. Next base: position 23,824,993 of record NC_050602.1, on the reverse strand, counting down.
CCTTCTAAACAGGGAGTGAATAAACACAGTGGGAAATTTATTGCTTATGAAATTTAGTCACTTGACGCTTATTCATCGCGCTCCTCTCTGTGCGGTTCCTCTCGTTGCGTTCGTTTTCGGGGCACGGCGTCCTCGGTGGCGGCAGAGAATGCCTCACAGTGTCACAGCGCGCGTTGTGCATGACACTCCCATCATGCCTCTAATTGACGGTAATGGAAGAGACGCCCAAAGCCGCCGACATGATAGATTGCCCCTCCCAGCTGGTGAGAGAGGCGGCAGAAGCAAGCGTGATGTTGTTTTCCTCAGCGATCACACTGTAATTATTTTGAAAAAAACAAAAAACAAAAAAAAACTGAAACTATACAAAAAAGTCATTATTTCTGCTTAAAATATCCTCTATTTGTTATTGTTTGGATATTAGAGACGATTGCTTCAACAAACTTTTGAAAGCCTTTCATATTATGGAAAAAGGAAATCTTCAGCTAAATAATTGGTTGGGGAAAAACACTTGACATGCATTGGCTACACTGAAACATTCAAATTACTTAGAATATGATTTTGGAATGTACTCCGTTTGGCTATTGGGATATTAGATTCCTTCTGGCTGAATTAGAATATACCACAGTATTATTCATAGGAAACAGATTGATATATATATATATATGGCAAACACATTTTATTGAAGACTAAGCTTGTGTTTACTTGTGTGCAGCAGATTTAAAATTTTAGTGTATCAAATTAAATGTTTTTCAACACTGGCACAAGAGGATGGCCAAGTATCTGAGCACAGGTGCTTTTCCTATTAGCTGTTGATCTCTGGGAAATGTGGGCAGCCATTCAAGAGCATACACAACATCTGTTCATATTTGTATGTCCTCACATTGATGCTTGTAAGGTTTTTTTTTTATATAAAGCTAACAATGGTTTTGTTGATGAGAAGAAAATATACTGAAAGGAAATGCAGTTTCGTTGAAATTTTATAATGATTTGGACCATTCTCTGGAAAGTTCTCCAAAGTTGATTTCAAGTAATATCATTTAAGAAGTTAATCTTACCGGAGATTGAAAGTAATCCTAAAATTAGAAAATAAAACCCTGTGTCAGAAGACAGGATTTTTGATGCACCAAATGTAAGCCAATCATATTAGCCTTGTAGTATAATACTTGGCACTGTGTGTCCAACCAAAAACTTTCCCCATGTCTTTGTTTTCAGAGAGGCATTCTATGTGCCCTTCAGCCACATCTGCTGTCAAAATTGCATAAGAAATGTACATTTGACGTGAGTCACAATGTACCTTTCTTCTGTTACTTTTAAATGCAACTCCAAAAGAATAAGTAAAAGCTTAAACTATGACTAAAACTATAACTATAGAAGACCTGTAAGACCTGTATGGTCACACCCACTGTGGCTCTGCATCACTGGTCAATCAAGTGCTCTGGGTCGACAGTCTAGCATAGTGGTAAGGAGCAGGGCTCGTAACTGAAAGGTTGCTGATTTGATTACCCGCTGGGGCACTGCTGCTGTACCCTTGGGCAAGGTACTCAACCTAGAATTGAATCAGTAAATATCCAGCTTTATAAATGGATAACATGCAAAAACTGTAACCTATGGACGTCACTGTGGATAAGAGTGTCTGCTAAATGACAATAACGTAATGTAATGAATACAGACATAAATGAACCGGCAACGTTCTCACAGAAAAGTCATTTAATAGGTACTGAAAATCGGAACACATTCTAAAGGAGAAGACACAAGGAATCACTCTCTAAAGCAGCTGAAGCAACAGAACAGCACGAGGCAAGTATAAAAAAAAAAAAAGAAGGTCATCCGAAAGTACTGTAGTGACAGCTACATGGCCTTCAGATATTCACGGACTGGTGATGCCTCTTGCCCTGTAACAGTGTGTGTGCCTGCCAAAGCTGTCAGGTGCTGCAATGGTAACATGTACATTGAAATGTCACTTGAATACAAAACTCACTTCAGTCACAGGAACTTACATACATACATACTGCTTCTGCAAGCTTATTACACACTCTGTGTGTGTGTGTGTGTGTGTGTGTGTGTGTGTGTGTGTGTGTGTGTGTGTGTGTGTGTGTGTGTGTGTGTGTGTGTGCGTGTGTGTGTGTGTGTGTGCGTGTGTGTGTCTGTGGGGGGGGTGGCTAGAGGACAAACAACAAACAAAGGTTTCTGATGGATCAGATAAGGCCTGGTGACAAAGCTTGCAGTGTTATCCCAGACCTAATTTATTTTAAAAAAATTATGGCTTGCAAAAGTATTGAGAGTGCAATGCTGGGAACCGAAGCTGCCAGATAATGGAGTCAAACAGTGCATTGACGTTGTGTCTGTTGATATTGAACAGGTGTTTCCAGAGACCTACAAGGGAAAAGCCGTGGAACTTTTGCTCTGCAGACAGATGATTCCGCCAATATTAGCAGACAATGCCGGCTAATAGCTGACAACTGGTGTGTTGACGAGGATTCCAATACTGATTTACTGTGTGAGGAATGTGCTGCAACTGAATATGTCACAGGTGCTCTATCACAGGTGCTACTCCATCCACCCTAACAAGATGGACAGAAAATCAGAGCATTCTGACTTCACATCAAAACTTGGCCTTTGGCAGGTGCGAGTAGCAAGCGGGTCAGCTGAGAACATTGCTGCTCACCTCGGCTGAACCTGCCGGTGGAACTGAGCCACGTGGATTAGATCTTAAAGCCCTGCAACAGGGGGGAGAGCGGGAGACTTTACTGGGGGCGTGACTCGTTTGGTTCACTTTCTTCGTAATCATCAAAAAAAAAAAAAAAAAAAAGTAGTGAAACGGAAAGAAAGGCCAGGAATTCTCAATGATGAAACTGAATGAAATCGCAGCGATAAAATTCGCAACGAACCTGAGCTTTGCCAAGATGCCTCTGGCCACATTTTGTTTGCTTGCTGGACAAGAATATCAAACTGTTCCAGGCCTGCGCCATTGAAATAACTGCATTGTTCCTTGTATGCCACTGAGACGGTCATTTACACTCTGGCTGACACGAAAAAACTTAACAACAGGAGTGACTATGATCCTGTCGTCTCAGTGTCTCCGCGACCAAGAGTTCCTCTGCTCTCAGGTTGGCTCAAATACCACACTGTCATTGCCAGTACGACCAATCACACTGAGGAATACAGATCTTTTTCAAATGAATATGAAAGCAACGGAAATCATTGTCTCAGTGGAATGAGGCATTCATAAATTGTGTTATTATGGTATATATAGAGTTATTTGTGTAAAATATTGCATGCTACTCATATACGGCTGGTGATATGATTTAAGAGGCACAGGGGGCTTGTGTATGAGCAATTTGATCAGAAGAAATCAGAACTGTGCACTGGTTCCTTTGGGTTTGTCTTATAAAGTTGGGTCATGGCATACAAAAAGCTTGGAGACACTGCCTTTGACATGGATGCCTCCCTCAGATTCCCAGACTGCAACTGACTGGCAGTATAACCTGGCAGGAAACCTGAAATAAAATACAGCTGATGTATACCTGCTGTATATCAACACTTTTCTTGACTGGATCTTATCTGGACTACTTTAAATCAACACTGAGATGTTATTCTATTCCATCCTTCACTGAACACTTGGTTTAGTACATGGTTTGTCAGGGTCGAGTTGTAAGTATGCAAACATCTCTGTCACAGTAGCTCATACAAAAATATCCTATTGATAGATGTCCAGACGTCTAGTGTGGTTAAAGAAAATGTCAAAAGTGCTATTGCCTGTGTAGCACTGGATGAGATTAATGATGACATTATCAAATTGTCATGTCAAGCTCTCAGAGTACTTCCTGTAACTTGTGCTGTCTTTTTGTGGCAGGAATGACCCCTGACATGTGACATGCATCTTAATGGTACATCAGTGGAGAAACCTGTAAACCAAGCTTATGATATTGATTATATAATGACATGTAATATGATATATTAGATACGGCAATTCACTGAAGTACCTTGCTCAAAGGTACAAAAGTGATCTTCTATGAACCAGCAACCTTTGGGTTATAAGGGTGTCACAAGGGTGTCATTCAGTCTCTTTCCCCACAAAATCAATTCAGTGTAAATATTCTCCCCAGTTTTCAAGTCACTTACATGTTTTTTCCGCTTTAAACAGTGCTGGAACACAATGTTCCTGCCTACATCTCTCTCATTTAATTCATTGACACAGGCAATGCTGTTTACGGCATTGATCGTTACAGTAAATGCTGCAGTTTTAATGTGTGTGTGTGTGTGTGTTGGGGCCAGGGGTGTGGGTGAGGGTGGGGGGGGGGGGGGGAGTTGGAGAGTTTACCAGCTGAGTAATTTCTGGGAATCTAATTAAAAGGAACACTCATATATTCCAGCTTCTGTCAGTGAGTGCCCTTTACAAATACTATTTACATAAATATTATAATTCTTAGTGAAAATAAGGATATCATGAATAATAATGAAAAACACAATGTTTCCGGACACAATTTGTTGTGTTCACTAAACTATGCTTGATGCATGTGTACTGTCATGATTAGCATTAAGAGCTGCTAAAAAATTTTCTCATTAGAATTTTAACATTAAGGGATACTTGGTATTGTTCTCCACAAACATATCACTTGTTTACATTACATTTATCATTGGACAGGTATGTTTAATTGGAGCTTGAAAATAATTATAACTTACAATGAAAAAAAGGTAATGCTTATTTGAAAATATTGGCAACGTCAAGTGCTTGAACAAATGCTATACAAGGATAATTATTAAATGCTTGAGCTGTCCAACCAAACACTTTCCCTAGAGTTTATTTTCTCACAGTACCAGAACAAAATATTGTTAATCTCTGAATATCAGGTTTTTTACGTAATTAGTTTACATTTGTTATGTAAATATGCCCCAATTTTGCTAAGATCTGTGCTCCCCTTCAACATGTATGATGTGATCATATTTATGTAAAATTGGAATCAGTATATTATGGCCATATTCATGGGGTCAAAATGAGATGTCCTTTGTTTAACTACTTAATTGAGTTAAGGGCTCATTATATTCTCATAATATCCCTCAATTTACCTCTGATATCACTAATTCACCAAGGCCTTTGCAGGTATAATTCCCACGATGAAACCGACAATTCTTTATTAGGATAATTCCCTGAAATCAAGCACTTTTGTCAGTAATATTTCAGTAGCTCGATTCTTTAAATATTCAGTAAAAGGCTTACATTTTTCACCACAGTGGTGGGATGTAGTTTTCATTACAGCTCTTAAAATTTGACATGCCATCAAAATGTGTTGGTTCAGAAATCCTTTCACGCTGTAATGGTTTACATCGAATATCCTGTATTACTTCAGACCAATAATTCCCCTAGTCTTCATTACACATGTCATTCTCCTTTGCTGAAAACATGGCTTTTTTCTTCTGCACAATCAGAAAAAAGTCATGTTTGTGTGGGCAGACTCAGATTACTGAACTTGAGCTTGTAATACCAAAATTATTATACTATATTATTACATTACATACTGAACACGGTGCATTATTATATACTCAGGGTATGAATATGACTATTTAATATTACTACATGTCAAACAATGATGACCACTGCAATCATCATAATGTGAACCTGTGTTACATTAGTAACATCTCCATATCATTTAAATGACTATTACAATTAAACACGGGTTTCTGAAGGAATTATTATTTTTGCCACTAATTTTATTGTTACACCATGCAATCACGGGGATAAAAGTTCTCATTAAAAATTCAGTTGAAAATATCCAAAACCTATTCAGTTAAAATGACGTGTTGGTGAATTCACACCTAAAGGTGATAACTCTGTGAACAAATCATACCGAATACCTATAAATAGTTTCCATCAATTATCTGTTTGTGCCGTGGGGTATTACACGGTGATGAATTTGGCTTGGGTTTCATCCATAATGTTTTGCAACATCAATCAATATCGCTAATGGAAAGTGCACCAGTCCTGTCTCACAATGTTGAGATGACATTACAGTCGTGGTGACAAATCTGTGCCCTGATTAAAAGCATTCATCTTGCAGGTTGTTCGCGGCTATCGAGTTACCTCTCGCTCTCACTGTGCCACATTGAAAACTCTGATTTGAATCTGTACACTGATGGAAGCTGGGGGGGGGGGGGGAGGGGGAGGGGGAGAGGGGCAGCCATGTTTCCCTTCTGTGGTTCAACAGCGTAGCGTTCTCTGTGTATCAAGAGTTGCGTTCTTACAACCCAGCATTGCAGCATAGCGGTTACGACTTGTAACCGAATAGTTGCCGGTTCGATTACCCACTGAGGCACTGCTGCTGTACCCTTGGGCAAGGCACATGACCCAGAATTGCCTCAGTAAATATCCAGCTATATAAATTGGATAACATGTAAAAAATTGCACCCTGTGTAAGCTGCTCTGGATAAGAGCATCTGCTAAATGCCAGTAATGTAATGTAATGCAATGCCTTCTCAGGGGTCAACGCAATTTTTCCCTCAGCTCCCCCTCTTTTGCTCTAGAGCACGCTTGTGTAGGTGTGTGCCCTACAGTAGCATTAATAATTACCTTTAATCGCTGTCCTGCCAGGACAATAGACTGACCTGTGTGGCCACTGCCTGCCATGGCTCTTATGAGGTGACAGATTGATGCTGGGGGTTTTGGCACCTCGGGCTCCGTGCGTTTGTTAGTTAAAGGCATTGGCGGTTCACACTGGAGGCCTGATGGGGGCATGACGCAGGCGGCGGAGTTTGATTTACGCGTCCGCCGCAAGCGCCGAGCCGTGGGTGTGGCCCCTGGAGGGAGCAGCCTGACCCGCACTCGGGCGACACTCTGAAGCCCCCAGGCCCCCCATCACGGGAGGGACGTGCACGGTAAGCCAAACCCCCCCCATCACCCCCAGCTCTCATTGTTCTCTCCGGATGGGCGATTACTCATGCAAAAGTGGAATTTAATGGATGTCACAAAGGCAGGATTAATTTCTTCCTTGTCCGCTGTGTGGGTATTGCACTCTCCCTTTTCCCCTCCCTCTCCTCTCTTCCCCCCTCCCTCTTCTCTCATTGCCCCCCCCCCCCCCGCTCGCTCTTACTGGCTGTTAGAAATCACAAATGAAGCAGGCAGGTCATATTGCTGGATGGCAGCCAGTGAACCACAGCCTTGTTTGCGTCTCATTCTGTAGACTATCACCTGCCCTGTGAAAACCAAAGCCAGGGACAGGGCCGGGGGGGGTTGGGGGGGGGGGGTTGTCAGCAATTTTGGCAAAGGAATTATTTTTCTACGCAAGGGTTTGGGTGGGGTGGGGTGGGGTTAGGAGGGTGCGGGACGGGGGTGCAGACATTCATTCATTCAGAAACAAAAGCAAGTTTTTTTTTTTTTTTTTGCTTGACACGGTGGCGTTGAAGAACAAAGGCTCTCCTCGTCACAATGTGTCACAAGTGGTGGGGAGGCTGTGAATTTTAATGAGGAATCAATCAGAGTTGTGTCATATCCAATCAAGAAACAGTAATGGCAGAGTCACTGCATGCAGAGTGCTGTGCTCAGAGCTCATTAGAGGCTGGAGTGACAGTTTCAAGCCACACAAGAGTGCAGCGTTTTGTTGGTTACCGGTAGAGGGCCCATATTTAACACTGTGTCCTCGTATTTATTTCAAGTACGGCAACACACACTTTTACAATATGCAAATGAAGCCTGAGTACTGCAGACGGTAGTAGAGAGGGGAACGTGGGTTCTGCTGTATGTGTGTGGGTGTGTGTGTGCGTATGTGTGGATGTGCGTGGGTGTGCATGTGTGTTTGTTTGCATGTGTGTGCATGCGTGTGTGTGTACACATGTATATGCGTGGGTGTGCATGTGTGTTTGTGTGCATGTGTGTGCATGCGTATGTGTGTGTACACGTGTATATGCGTGGGTGTGCATGTGTGTTTGTGTGCATGTGTGTGTGTGCGTGTCTGTGTGTGCGCATGTGTGTATGAATGTCTACGTGGATGTCTGTGTGCGTATGTGTGTATTCTTGCACGGATGTATGTGCGAGCACGCTCGCATGTGTTTCACAGAACCACACTGTCCGGGCTGTGCCACTCCTTCTGTTTTCTGGGCAAGCCTGCTGTAAAGTGTAATCTTTTCTTGTCTGGGAGTGATTTCTTTGAACTGAGAGGTGTTAGATTGAGACATCCATCAGCATCTACAAGGAGACGGCGCACGGAGCAATCACAGCCTGACAGCTCTGGCACAGCCTACAATAACATCACAGTTCACTCCGGGCCTGTGCTAGGCAAACCCAGAGGCATTGTGGGTATCTGGAAAAAGGGGGGGGGGGGGGTTTGGAGGGACAGCTGTTGGTAAGTTAAACAAATGAAGGGGATTGAAAAGATCAATGCAAGGCTGTCCTGGAAAAATGCGATAACTCAACTTTTTTTCAAAATGAGAATGCCATACCTAACTCTCCTCATTGAATTCCTTTAGTCTTAGAGAGAGAGAGAGAGAGAGAGAGAAAAAAAATAAACCTGTCACGCAAACCAACTTTGTGTGGCATCTTCAAGGGCTTCGATGCCACATCTCCGGCAGAGGACGGAAAAAAGAGAGAACGGAGGACGAGCAGGAAAAACACAAATGAATTGGCTTTGGCCCAGAAATGGACCAATGAGAAGTGATCATTTTATCTTGTTCTGCAGGCTCAAATATTCACTTTTATTCAGTCCTCTGAGTAACTTCATTGCTGAATATTGGTGATTAGCTGGAATACAAGGTGTTGAAGCTGTGGCGATCAATTCATATCTATTTGTTCTGTCATTCTAAGTTTGATATTTTCTAAGTTTGATATAGTCTTTATTTTCCTTATAAATGTTGGCCTGTGTTGCAAGGGGTGATGTGTTAATGTTATATTAGATGAGATTAGATGTAACTCTTTGTGGCAGTCTGTATGGCGCCCCCTGTTGCATGCTCTGGCTCTGTGCAGTCTGTGGAGAGAGGGCATAACAGCGGAGTGGGAATTGTGGGGGCAAGAGCTCCAACCTAACACCAGAGACAGCGTGCCTGCCCTGGTCCTGCTAATACTCCTGTTAGACGTGAACCCGATGTGTCGTGGTAATAAGATGCTTCCGATGCTTCTCCTTTCCTTCTACTGTATTACTGTGTGATTGTCATGTTAATGAAGACTCCTTCTTTCTCTGTGGCGGCCATTAATGACCTCACAAACACCACTTAGACAGACAGCTCCTAACAGCTGCAAACGAGAAAATAAAATTGGAAAGCAACTCTGGAATGTAGTGATGGAGTGGATAAAGGTATCCATCCTAATTTCAGGTGACTACTTCAATTATCTGCTAGGTATATGTTACCAGAGGAGCCAACACAAGCTTGCTATTGATGGAAGAATGCTCAATGTTCTGCTAAATACTTAAAAGACATTTATGGTTTACCTCAGTAACAATGGAGTTCTGTATGGTGAGGTTGCTGAGACATTCATTCCTAGGTCAATGGAATGAGAATGTGTTCTTATGATGGTTTTTTTTTTAACTTCCTTTAAATGTGATTGGCCCAGTTCCTTAAAAAAACCACGTGAAAATGTTCTCCTGTGCTTTATTACTAACCTCAGTTTTTTTTTTCCTGAAACTTCATAGTTTACAATATACTGCAGTGGGAAGAGGTAGCCATTATCGTAAATGTAATGTTTGGCCAATAATGAAGCCTAATAGTCTCGTCTGGTACCAGTTTCTGTTTTCCCAGAGCTTCTAGGGCATCAGCCCTGCATTTTCCAGGATAAAATGCTGAGCATGGGTAAGAGAATGAGTCTGTGACTGTAGGGAAATGGCTCTTCTGAGGTGTCTGGGGAGCTGGCTCTTTTATTTTGATGAATGATAAATGATTATCTTGAACTGAACAGGATGAAATGAAGTGAACATTGTAATGGATCCCAAAGGATAAAACAATGAAGTATAAATGTTTCCTGTTGGATTTGTTATTTAGCTATGCATCTGCATGGAGAGTTTGAATTTTGTACTTATATTTGTAAGGTGCCATTCCAGTGAGTTAGGCTATAGGGAAGGGCGTACGTCCTTGCAATGAACGAGAAGCATCCATCTCTGAGGCTCTATGGCAAGCATTGCTGTTTGCAGTGAGCAGGAACCACAATTACTGTGCATATCTTTTTATTTAATTAGAATATTGTTCCTTAATTTTGCTGTTGCTTGAGCGGTAGCTAGGCAGGTCTGATGTTATTTTATTTACTTGTTTCTGTGTAAATTTCCTGCTTTTGCAGTACAACCTTTGTACCAGAGCACCCCCTTCGGGAGTGATGGAATTTAAATAAACATGTTTTGCAAAGCACCATGGGTAGCAAACTATCTTCAATGAGAGGAGCTTTTTTTTTTTTTCCTTCTGCAACAGCAGAAGGTGCCAGATGAAGGGGTTGCACTCACAGCAACTTCGCAATTCTCTCTGACAGCTTTAATATTACCAGCAAAATATAGAAGTATGGCCAAAGTCTTTGATGAGTTAAAATGCACTCCATCACCGAGAAGCAGCCAAGACCTCATAACAGCCAGGGACTGTCACCGGGAGTGATCAGTCTCCTCCTCCTCTTACAGTGGTTAAGGAACTGGGACTGTAACCCAAAGGGCACTGTGGTTGTAAACTTAAGCAAGGTACTTAACCTGAGCAGTAAATATCCAGCTGTGTGTAGAAATACAAGCCATGGAAGTTGCTCCTGACAAGGGCACCTGCCATGAAAACAAATAATGAAGATTTAACGTTACAGTGCTGACAATCTCTTCTAAATTCCCTGTGTAACGATTTCGTGATTGCACATCCACCTCCTAGTTGCTGGACCTGCTTGTTTCCTTTTATCATGTGTCTGCCTTAGAGTGGAGGGCTTCAATGAATGTTCAGTGCTTTTTTTCCCTCCAAGGTTCCCTCACTGTTGAGTGCTGTAGTCTTGGTGGTATTTATTGCAACGGTCTGTAGCCAGGTGATGGGAAATTAACCGGGAGATTGATGAAGAGATGAGGAGAAAATGGATGTATACCGGTGTGTGGCTGTGTTGCCATCTTTGTTCCTCTGCTAAGTGCTTTCCCATGTGCAGCCCAGCAGAAAAGAGATGGTTTCCGTAAATTGAGAAAGGTGAAACTGGACCTACCTGTGCACTGAAAACCTGCATCATTCCCTTCTTTTCATTCCCCCTCCCTTTTCCACCTAGGCAGGCTACTCATGAACGCCAAGCTCACCCCCCCATAACACCTCTGCAATCCTCCAATATACTAGCAGGCTCATGTCATTACATTTCACACTACAAGTCCCACAATGCAATGTGAGGCAGACGCCAAAGGGAGGATAGGTGCTTCCCCTGACACTGTGTGACTAACACTCAGGTATCTGAACAGGTTGCAAAGTGTTCCGGCAGTGTGACGAGTGAACCCTAGCCGAACTGCCCACCCCGGTGGAACAAAACCAATTTCTTCCACTACTGTGGGCCCCTGGTCAAAATTGGCAGATGACTTTTTTGAACCCCATTCATATAGCTCAGCCTGCCTTGAGAACAAGCAGCCTTACTGTCTTTTCCCACCTGCTGGTGGGAATGAAAGCTAATAAACTGTGGTACCTCCGATACTGTCAGGCAATGTGGATTACTAATTTGTGCAAAATATGCTATTGATGACATTCAACCCTTTTTTGAACGATTCCTTTTCACAACATCTGTATTTACCACACACGCCTCACCTACCGCCTACCGTGTTCAGGAGAGCTGAATTTTGTACTCATCTAACACTAAATTATAATTGCGATTTAATAAATAAATCATGATCTCCGTCTGTTAGAGAGGAATTGTTCCAGAAATTTGCGGACAGTTTTTGGAGGGGAGTCAGGATTCTCTGTCACCAGATGAATACCTTAGCAGCTGCGCTCTGAGTGGCAAATTAAAAGAGAACAGTCAGCAGCAAAGGTTCCTTTTTTGTGTAAGTGTGGAGGGAGAAATATCCCTGAAGCCTCCACCAACTCACCTGCTGTTATCCGCTGCCGGTTGGCGTAAACGACTGTGAGGCCTTGCTTATTTTGGCACTTCAGCATACAAATATTTTTTTTATCTTGCTGAGAAATCTATCCAGCAGTTCCATCAAGAGAAGCTCTCTGCTTTCCTTAAATGGTACCTGAGCTGTATTAATAACAATGTTAGCCAAACACATTACCTGCCTGAGAAAGACTGAACACCCCCACGACCCACTCACACATATACACACACACACACACACACACACACACACACTACAAGACTGTATTAAAAACAGATCAGTAAGCAGTAATTAGCAGGTAATTTAATTCCAGACCAAACCTGTTATTCCCTCAATTTGACAGATTAGCAGGGAACTGTGATTGCTCAACTGTATAAATGATATAAACAGCGTTATGTTGTATCCATAAGGTTGCAGCATCATACATTTGGCTCAGACGTAATTGCAAAGAGAGTATCTCTCCAAGTGCTGGTAAAATGGCAGATTCCCTCCTCATTGTTTCATTGTCGTTTATTTCTGTTCTGGTACATCTGTGCTGCTGTCTGCAGTTATGAAACGTGCCACTAGGGGGAGGTATGAGCTTGCCAGCAATATTGTTGAGTAGGTGGCTAAGACAAGTCTGCGTAACCGTGGCCAGCTTTCAGTTTCTCCCAACAGACATGCAGGTAGTTGGTCTAAGCAAACAGGAAAAGCTCTGCATGACAAATTTCAATGGTGGTGTTACAAAGGTGTTACAAAGGTGTTACACCGTCCCCTTTATATGGTGTTCGGTCTAGTGCAAGCCATAATACATGTAGTGAATCTTAGAGGAAATGTGATTGATTAATATTACTTAGTACTATTTTACTTAGTACTTATAGTGATTATAGTAAGTGTATCATTTAGGGCTTTACTTCAAAGCTGATGGTGCATTACATTACATTATTGTCATTAAACAGACGCTCTCATCCAGAGCGACTTACATAAGACACATTTTTACATGTTATCCGTTCATACAGTTGAATATTTACTGAGACAATTGTGGGTTAAGTACCTTTCCCAAGGGTACAGCAGCAGTGAATCGAGCAGAGAATCGAACCAGCAACCTTTCGGTCACAAGCCCTGCTCCTTACCACTATGCTACACTGCTCTGTAGCATAGTACCTCAACTCCCTCTCATTGACTTCTTTGAAAAGTGACTGCCTTGAGCTGGCTGATATGTCCTCCTGTCTATGTTTTGGGGATGAGATCCAATAAACCAATCATTTAGAGATGGCTTCTTGAGTGATTCCTATTTTACATACAATGAAGTAAAGTGCAGACTGGTACTGGACTGCTGCATCTGTTCAGTAATACATATAATAAATAATAATAACTTAATTAATAACATATTAATAAATAATAAATAATAATAAAACTAATAAATGAATATGAAATGTACACCACACTTATAGAGCCCATCATTGTACCTATTAATGTCATTTAATAAATATCAACATTCATAATTAACGCGCAACGTATCTTTGGTGACAGCGGTGGGAACGAGTTAGTGATCTCCTGTATGTCATTGCTGAAGGGTAATTTTCAGATCATTCTAAAATGATCTGGATAACTGATTGCAGAGAAACAGCCACATAGCAAAGGTTAGAACATAATAGGCAAGAACTTAATGAGTTAGTATTACATGGGAAATAATGCTAAGTAAAGCAATTTCCTAACCTTTCAGCCACTTGCAAGTCAACCTCGGCAAAGTAGTGGAGTTAGCCTTACGTCATACTGACCACCGCCGAGGAATACTGGCTCCATCGTTCCATTATCTCTTACAGTGGATGTTTCTCTCTTCCCACATTCCCCAATCTGCTCTCCACCGTTCCCCATCGCTGATGACCATCGTCTAAAAGCACTCCTATGCTGCAGCTCTTATTTTTCCCCCAGAAGCTTATTTCCTTTCAGCTTCTCTGTGGAATGGACGAAGCTGTCACTCTCTCCTATGTGACCTGCCTCCCCCCCCCCCCCCCCCCCCCCCCCCGCATTGCCAGACCCAGTTAACTCTTACACCGACACACGCACACACTCGACATACGCGCACATCTGTCCTGCGCCATGCTTTGGGCTCAGAACGCTCTCTCCCTGTCACTCTGAGCTATTCTCATCCTTAAGTGGATACCTCTCACCAAATTCTTTCTTCCTGTGATGCAAATATGTCTCTGCTTTGTTGGCTAACGCTTTCAATTGTATGCCACCATTTTTCTGCTCTCCCAGGGGCATTTTCTGCATAATCTCGCCATCCATGTGCCAAATGTACATAGTCTTTTTTCCCCATGTTTCTGTTTTTTATGTCATATTTTTAGTACTTGCCAATGCCCACAAGAGTTGTGTTTGAATATTCAAGAGTTCTCAGCTTTTCTCTGTTGAATTACAATCCTACAACAAGGTGTGCTGATCTCATAAGCACTGCCTTTGCCCATAAGAGACTGATTATATTTTTTTACAGCATTCATATCATCACCCAATGCACTCGTGACAATACTGGGGAGAATTTATGAGAACTTCAGTCATGTTCTGCCATGGAAACTTGTCTTGCGGTATATAGCCAACCTAGGGTTTTATTTTATGATTTCCCTTATAGTTCTCATTCTGATGTTCAGTTAGACTAATGCAGTGCTTCAGATATCATAGATACAGATATCATAGTTCAAGATAATATTCCAACTATTCCAAACAATGTTATTATATGAAAATATTCCACTGGAAAAGGGTGTAATGATATTCACATATGTTATTGCACTGTTGCAAGACTTCAGCAAATGCTGCTTGATTGAATAAGCACTAAATGGTTTTGCATTCACAGATATCTTTCACATGCAACCCTGACTGATGCATTTGTGAAAGTAGGTACAAATGTATGGCAGTTCAACTGTATTGCATAGCAAAAAATACATATGGTAAGGTAAAAAAAATACTTATGCTGCTCAGTGCCTGTGCTCAAAACTGAGGGGAACCTGTCTAAAGAAATGACAATTTAAGAAGGAGAGAGGAAGTCGATGGAAATCTGCATTGAACTGTCATGTTCCATTGAACGTCACAGTTACAGTCCACACAGGGAACCTGTGACCTTTGCAACCGAGCATCACACATCAAGGGACACAATTAACTCAGGACTCAGAAGACAGAGATTGCTGAATGTTGAAGGTGTTGACACCACCTTCAATGGCGGAGGAACGTACCCCCTTCAAACACCCACAGTGAACCCAGCTGGTTAGTAGGCACCGATGATGATGATGGTTAGAACATTATGGAATCACACTAAGCCCCAATATGCTGACAGAACACTCAGACACCTCCCACTCAACTCCACATGTCATTAACTAGAGGTGATTTTTGTGGAATTTGACCTTCATTCAATACTACTTTCCTCTCAGGTTCCATAACTATTTCCATGAGTCTTAGAAGTTCAAAGTCACTCTCACCAATGCAGGTGCGAAATCCCTTGTTATCTTTTTTTCTTGAGTACATCTCTGCCAAGTTTAATAATTAAATACTCCAGAGTTTAACATGAGAAAATGTATACCTTCCTTAAATTGTCAGTGATGATTAAAGTTGAAAACAGACTATGAAATATAACAGCAAGTGCCCTGCTGTGAGAGATACAATTCCAGCCTCAGCCGTGTGGAGATTTTGAAGATACATAAGTATTCTATGGTAACAGAGGCAACCACAAATGTTGTATTCATCAACTCATCAACAAAGAATAAGACAAGTGTAGTAAGTATGAACGGAACACTAAATCTCCTCATATCCACATCAGTAGATGAATCTAGAAATACATTTAAAAAAGATGGATCAATAACACGAGACTCCATTCTTCAAACATTCACAGGTACGTTCTTGTATTAGTAGTTGTACTATTTGTGCTATAACTTTGCACACATAATTTACATTTAATTCATCAAGACTGTGTAGGTTCTCTGTATATTCAGATGGCTGATTCCAGATGCGTCTGGAAATGAACATTATCTATTTAATTTAATTTTAAAACATTGTCTGATTCTTTTATTTACATTTGTAGCAAACACCACAAATTAACAATGTACCATACATGATGCATTGACATGAGGAAAGAGCTTAGAGAGCAAAATTTAATAGTAATTATTTCTTCTTGGATAAACAGAGAATGGAACTTCACCTGACCCTTGTGCATTTGCTGCCCTTAATTTGCAGTTTGCTGCAGTTTAATTGTCAAAATAGATGGCCCATGCACGGCATTCATCAAATGACTGTTGGAAAATGCAATTGCCTTCCTGCACTGCTGTTCAACCTCGATGGCATGGTCTGGAGGGTGTGAACATTTAAGATCAGAGAAGCATTTAGCATAGGGTTAAAGAGCAGGGCTTGTAACCGAAAGGTTCCTGGTACGATTCCCCACTGGTGTACTGCTGCTGTACCCTTGAGCAAGGTCCCCTAAATTGTCCAGCTGTATGAATGGATAACATGTAAAAACTGTAACTTGCTATGGTAATGGTATGGTACTGTAAGTTGGTATGGGTAAGAGTGTCTGCTAAATGACGATAATGTAATGTAATTTAAAATCAGAGACTTTATGTAGAAATGTGTGTACGCACAGTTTATGATATAATTTGCTTTTAAATGAGCGTGATAACTGAAGAGGAGGTGTTACATTACTGTGCAATATTGTGTATGTACCAACTTTGCAAATGTGTAGTACATCTTTTACAAATATATGCATTTTACAGGGATAAGGGTTACCTCAAGTTGAACAGGGCCCAGGAGATTTCTGTTTGGCCTTTTCTCTCTCTCTCTCTCTGCTTGAGAAGTGTATTAGAAATTATGCAGGAAGTAAAGTGGCATTCCCAGTGACTTCCTGCGTCTGTGATGTTATCGCGTTGTTCAAAGCGTCCCCCACTCTATCAGGAGTGACACATTCTAAATTTCTCCCCTTACTTACACAATTCAGTTGGAGGTTCTGTATGAGGTTGGAATTCTGTGCACATCGCCATGGGAAACAAACACGATCATTTCAGGTATATTGCGGGAAGGGGTTTGGCGTCTGAGGACAAACAAAGCCACCAGGTTTGTGTTGATTTAATTCCAGCTCAGGACTTGTATACATGTCAGAGAATCGTAAGCCTAATGCATCAGCGTACCTTTGCTCTTCCCAATGTTCCTGTGCCGTAAATCGAATTAGCACATCCTGCGTGTTGATTTTTTTTAAAGAAAGATGCCTTTCAACAAAGCAGGGTTATGATTATATGAGACTAATGGATGGACAGGGGTGGGCTGCTGCTCTTGGGCACTCTGCAAATCCTCATTTTCGGGGCCCAGCAGCTTGTACGAGTGAGTGCTTGCTCGATGCAGAACTAATTTGCAACCATTTTTTTTTCTCTTTTCTTTTAGCAGGTCCATTTTCGCCAGCTTCTGTCTGGAGATTAGAAACTATGGGTACATGCCCTCATTTTAGTTCACAGCTTTTTACTTCTGCCTGTTGGAGTCCTCGGACTGCTGCACACACACGTGATACACATCCAGTACTTGCAGGGTTCAGATAAGCTGGTTCACTGGTAACAGTTAAAAGAAACACAGAAAATTGCAGAAAAGTTCTTTCACTCCAGTGTGGTTTATTGAACTTTGACCTAACAAAGGTGCCTTCTGTGCTTAAATTCTGAGCTTTGATTTTCATTTGTGGACATTTAAGGGTAGGCAAAATGCCTTCATTGGAACGTAGGCCATTTCAATGTTGTCAGTTTATAAACTGGAGTTCAAATATGTGACTCCATTTTACTCTTAAACCATTATGCATGAGTCTTAAACTCACATTTGATGTGTGCCCTTAATCTTTTTTTTTTTCCTCAAAGTAACTCCAATCAAGTTCCCTATTTGTCAAGAGCTGGTTGCTGCCTCTTTCATGTCTGAACTCTTCTCCTCCGGCCAGCTTGCCAGACTTGTCAGCTGAAGGTGTCACATCCAGCGTCTGTAAAACTATACGGTGGTGGTCCTTTCTGCAGTGGCAGTCCTTTCTGTCTTGTCTTTCACTTCAGAATTTTTACCTTCCTATGTCAGCCGACAAGGGCTGTTTTCCTGAACAAATGGTCTTATCAGTAAATTACAGGTGTGGAAAATAATTGCCGTATTGCTATGAAAAATATTTCTGTTACGCCAAACAGGAAGGTCTCATTTGATACCATGAGTCATACCTTTTTACTAAATAAATCACCCTTTAATTTTTCAAAATCAGCTAGAAAGTAAAAAGCTTTTTCACACTTGTAATACATAATTTTGGATGACTATGGCCTGAAAGAATAGACCACTAACTGCTCTGTGCTCTGTGATTGGCTGACCACGTGCCCACATATTAACTAATAAACTAATGACTAACCATTAATGAATTCAACAGAGCACCTCTAAAATTCTACAGTTCAACAAAACAGACTGGAATGAAAACATACAGAGCCTTAATAATATATTGAAGTGACACCCCCTGATTATGAGATGACCTTTTCAATAAAGGCAATAAAAATATATACAAACGCACCTTATCAAACAACAGCGACAGCAATCAAGACAGAACAGCAACAACAATAATAATGATCAACAATCAATAGTAATGAGACAATGTCAGGAAGAGAAAAAAAAACTCATATTCATCTTAAAATGAGTCAGTAATCGATATAACTTGCATTTGCAAAAAAGAAACATTCCTCATTCATTGTAAAAATAAGTACCATGACCTTTGTCAAAATGTCATCGTCTCACATAATTTTAATAAGCAAGAAATATTAATTTCAAGCAATTTTGACTTGATCACATGTATTGGACAAGTTCGCCTTTAAAGTGTGTTTTTTTCAAGGGGGAACCTACCTTCAGGCCAATACAGTAATCAATATGCGGACCAAAATGCCTAATAGTGGCAACATCTCTTCCAAGAGAGTCATTAATTTTAGTAACATTTGTTTGAAGGGTGAACCTGTAAGATGCCATTTATTTTCAAGACATTGAAAGGGTCATCAAGGATCAAACTTGTTATGCCATTTGTTGGAATTTCTGAAGAACCTAATCCTCAATGTTGACTCAGCAGTAATAACATGTAAATACTGTGTACTGTGTATGAACACATATATACATTCGTCCTACCTTTGGGGACAAACAGTGCTTAGTGCATCTGGCTTTTTAAAATTATTAGCGGCTAGCATTTCCATTACTTGGAGTTATTTTGTGTGCGCGGTGTGCTGCGTTGTGACAGAGGAGAACAGGACTTGTTTGATGTTAATGCTTTGTGATCAGCCATCGGTGGCCGGCCTGTAATTCGGTACTCTGAGCAATTTTTACATCCCCAGACTCCCACAACCTCCCAGCTCCTTCTGTGTTCCACAGAAACCCTGCACACAAGCGGGATGAGCGTTTCCCTGTGGCTTACAGACGGGGTCATTCTCTCGCAGGGACATCCTTAGGTCTGACTTCATCGATTTTATTGGTGATGGGAGTGCATTGAGCAGTTCATTCAATAAAACCAATTTTAAAAAAAGCACCACAGAAGCGCAAATTATACACAGGGCTTACTGCAAAGTGTGATATTACTTACTTAGCAACAACAATGCTATGAAAACCCTTAAAACTAGCTGTAATTTGTTGTTAAAAAATGAAAGAAAAGGTGCCTTGTGGCTATATTCAATTAAGGCCAAGGTTCGGCAAGTGCCACGTCACAAACTAACAAAAAACCATGTATTTTATTTAGTGTTCTCATGCCTATAGCCTATACCCTCCTTCCACCAGGCCTTCCATCTATCCAATACTTTGTAGGTTACGTTCCTATACTGTTAACAGTGCCAGCCTTTCATCTGAATGGGACTCCAGATGCCCCTTCAGAAAAAGGACAGTGAACTCACTGATGGTCCGTTATCCGTTATTCATAAATTAACCTGATTAACTGAGAATGTGTTCTGTCGTTAATGGTAGCTTCCTAACAGTGTGGTTTGTGATCTCTCTTTTTTTTTCATTGTGGCAGCCGTGGATTCTGAAGATGACTTCTGCAATCAGTTTCTCGAGGTCCTTGTTGTTTTACAAAGTCAATGTTCTAACAGTAGTTCCCTTGCTAATCCACGCTGTATTACTTTCACAGAACAGGAGGTGAGAGGAAAATAAACATATAATCGATGAGGTCAAAGGTGGGCTGGGTTAGTGGAGTTAACTGATAGAGAAAGCATCTGTTAAAAAAAATAACATTTTCGGCTGTTTCAGCAGCTTGGTAGATGGACGTGTAAGGATCACACAGATGCACAGCTCTATTTTTTGAGCATATATTTATAACTGAATCTTAAGATTATTTTTGCCTATCCTTCCATTCTGTCTGGTCTAGTTTGCTGCCCCGGCCTCTGTCTCTGGCTCCTGTGGTGGTTGTGCAAACCATCCAGGTGTCCGGTTTCATTTTTTGCCTCACTGATCAAACCCTTTTCGGGCCTGATGTTTTAGCACATCACCGTGCCCCAACCCGAAATGTTGTTGCTCTAACCTGAAGGGCGTTTTGGGAGCCGGAATGAATTTCCTGTTTCGGTGAAGCCCGGTTAATGAATCCCCAAGGCAAGGGCCGTATCTGAAACACACACTGCTGAGCGGTGTCATTACTGCGCCGGAGTGAAAATGAAAAAACCCAGACAACTGTGCTGAGTGACAGGCTGCCTGCATACCACCTGCTTCGAGTGTGCGTTACCTTCCTGATAAGTGACCACCACCTATGGATCTCATCATTAAAGGTACCAAACCTGACCGGGCAATGAAAATGGCAATGCAAATTGCAAATCCTATTTTACGTGTTTCTGAAGATCAGATTAAATAGAGCCGAGCTGATGTTTCTCTCTCTCTCTCCCTCGTACTCCCCTGTCTCTCCCTGCTCTATTTCTCTGTGGAGGTTTTCTAATCCCCCTCCAGGAGTAAGGTGTCAGTCTCGCTGTACGAGGCTGTAGGAAGTGCGATTCGGAAACCTGTCAGCACGCATGCACAGAGCGAGGGAAAAGAGAACAAAGTATCACGATTCCAGGGGAACAACAGCAGGGGGAAAAAAAATCTTAACTGCTGTGTTTGTGTGTGTGTGTGTGTGTGTGGGCGCACGTGTCTATATGTGTGTGTGCGAGGGGTGGGGTAATTCTGCAGAGCTGTCAGACTAGTAATGGCATGGTAACTGTTTTTTAAGACTTAAGGCATCTGCGATGACAACACAAGGAACCTATTTTTTTTTTAGCACTCATTACAGTGGAGGTAACTAAGGAAAACATGGCGGAACATCAGAAACTAAGCATTCCACTGTTTCTCTATATCAATTTGCTAAGGAATTCAGCAGGTCTTTTTGACAACATCCTTTGAACGTGAGTTTGCTTTGCACTAACTAGTTGTAGGACCCAAGGAAGAACAAATGTTTATACAACAGGGTCTATTCACAGGATCTTCTCCTCAAATCATACGGTGGGAACTTAATGGACACTCCTGCTGGATGCTATCATATCAGCGTGTATAATTACATTTACTATTTTACGTATACTCTTCTTCACAAAATACCGTTTTACTAACAAACTGACCATATGACGTTTTCACAGACAACCATTTTTAACCGACTGAAGAATGGTATTTCAGGGTAGTCACGTGTTTCAAAGCTCAGGGTTACATGTTGAGATATATGTAGACTGAGACATGGCTTTGGTTTTTAACGGTCGCATCTGCCAGGACGATGGAAAGTCCATTTCGAATCCATTTTATTTCTGATGTCCAGATTCATGAGATCCATTCGTGCAAAGGTACGCTTGACCTCTTCCGCAGACACGATGTGCCCATTGTGAGTTTTCCATGTGTGTGGGATTGGCGCTGGGAATTCTTTTGCAGTCAGTCCTATGCTGGCCGTTATTAAACTGCCGAACCTGCTCTGAGACTGACAGTGTGTGTGCTTTGGTGCTTCATGAATTCCATTTACATTGTGATCGGCTTCATCCCCACGACTGTCTGCTGTTTATTGTTTGACAGCAAGGTTGGCGGATGCCAACTCGAGCACATTTTTTTTTTTTTTTTTGTCAAGTGACACACATTTTTTGACACTGTCAACTGCAGTGCAAGAAACTGTGTTAAATCATCCATAAACTGGTTAGCAGCACTTTAGTCCCACATGCGCTGGAGCCATCCTCTGGTTTGCATGCTAATGAAAGCGCCATTCTGTGCTTTGCAAAGGGCTGGAATCGGCCAGATCAAAGGACAGCGGATCCTTGGGTTTTCGGATTGACTGTAGCTGAAGTTGAGGTTCGCGGAACGAGACGGTGAAGTTTTCGACAGAGTCACATGCTCATCACGCGTCTCCACTACGTTCGGTGAGTCCGGCAGGTGCGCGAGACAGTTAAAATGGAGGCCAGAAAGAGAAATAAGGGGATCCATCAATCGATGCGCTATTCTCTCTGGCGGAACTGACCTGTCAGTTCTGAGACTGAAATGAAGGTAACTGACTAGCGCTTCTGTCGGGTTCAGCACTCTCTCTACGCACTCTGGAAGGCTTACCATAGGCTTACCCATTCTGCTGAACATAGCTTCTAGCCTCTGCCTCCAATGCTTAAAAGCAAAAGGCTGCTGCCATGTGCAGCTCTGGGGAATTTGTGCATATGTGCGGCACGTATACAGTGTCTCAGCATAACTGTTCATTCTCAGGTTATGGCAGTGCTTTGTAGGCATCAGCAGAGCACGGTATACTGTAACTACACTGGATATGAAACATATCATGCGGCAGATTTTTTTTTTTTTGCTTTAATCCTAACATTCCCCTTGTTTGTTCCAAATGCCATCACATTATAGCAACGTATGCGGTGCTCTTCAAAGTACGGCCTTACTTACTGCAGCAAAAAAAAAAAAAAAAAAAAATCTGCACCTGTTTCGACATCATCATTTAATCTGTAATGTCCATATTTCACCTCCCACTGCTCAAAATCAAATTAAGTGTCAGCTTTCTGGCTGTTAGTTATGTATTTGCCATTAAGCAATGAAATGATCTGTTTCCTTAGTGTTGCTGCTTGCTCCCTGTTTAGCTCTTTGGCTGTGACATTATCCACATTCATAGCGTAATCTGTCCTTCTGCCAGGCACCTCTTTTGCAAGCATTCAAGCTGAAAATCAGACACTGATGATGTCACTTTAAACAGTCATTAAACTTAATGGGAAATTATTCTGCACCACAAAGTTGAGCATTTTTGCCCTGAGTTACTTTATTTTCTGTTAATTGGGATATCTGGTGTTCTATATACAAAGCTAGATAAACATAAATAAATAAAAAGTGTATGTTAGAGGGCTGAGAATGATCAGAGATGATCCATTTCTGTTGGCCCTTGATGCATGAATACTTAGCTCCTCCATGTGTGGAGCCCAACTTCTTCTCATCAGAGAGGAAAGAGTCAAACTGCCCCTGTATTCTAAGAGACAGTGACGTGATGTGGGTGGACACAGCACCAGCAATGGCTTGGCTGGCTGCCGCCGATGTTCTTGTGAGCATGCTGAATCCCAGGATCCAAACGAAGGGAGAGGTGTGTAGCCCCAGGCCTCCTTTGCCTTTACCCCCCCCCCCCCCCCTTCCCCTTCCCTCCCCCAGGTCACTTCCCCTTCCTGCTTCACTCTGTCCTGACTTGCGGTCTGAATCATATTCTTCAGAGGGAGGCGTCTTTGTGTGGAGGATTAGTCATTTTATGTGGATTTTGAGGTCCCAAGAGTTCACTCTTTCTCCCTCACGTTCCCCTGCTGGCCAAGCGAAAGCAAAATTGTGTACTGGCTTTTCTGATTTGTGTGGCAGATGCTGGCTGTATCAGACATGAAAGAACAGCAAATTTTCAAAAGGAAATGGATATTCATGTATGTTAAATACGCCTGATTTTGCAACAGCTCACATAATTATTTATAATTTAAACACTATGTTTTACATTAATCCTAAACATTCATGAAATATTATTAATTTATGAGCTTTGGGCACTAATGATACCCAGCTTGTGGTGTTGCTGTCTGGGGGTCTGAAGACAAACTAATTCCCTTTAGCTCCTGGGTTTCCATGCAGACTCATTTACCAAGCGGACAACCTAGTGGTGTGATGCACAATGGCATTGAATCCAGCTCCCAATAACATGTTGAACATTTCTAAACCCTGGATTTTTTTCATATTTTTGAATGAGGCAAATGAAATAAAGGTTAGCGGGTTACAGAAAAAAGCAGGGGCAATCACAGAAAGGTATGCTGCCTCAACACTGTTGATGTGTGCTATGAAATGTGGAATAATGAGTTGTAATATGTAATACATTTCATGAATTCCTTTGGATTCATGAAATGTATTACATATTCCTAAAGTCACGGGACAGATGTTATCTTCTGTGGAAATGGCTATCATGATGTGTTGTACAATTACTTTGAATTAGTGAAAGGTTTCACACATTCCTAAAATTACAGGATGGATGTTATCTCCTGTGGAAGTCGCTAACAGCAGGTCACATAAGGCAACAGCAGCAACTCAGCTGAGCTTAACCTTCCACTACAGAATTACTTCTGTTTTCGCTACTGTGGCTATGCTTCTAGTCAGCATCATATGCATATTAACTCACATATATTTTCACTTTTTCAGTGGTAATGTGTTATATTTGATGACCACTTTCTTCAGTACCTCTTCAATATTAAATACATAACTGACATAGGCCCAAGATTATGAATCGTGCTTATAATCGCTGTCCAGAACTTGCTCCTTCCTTGTCCCTCAGTGGTGGAATGAACTTCCACACTACATCTGATCTCCTGAGTCCCTCACCATCTACAAGAAACATCTGAAGACACAGCTCCTCCGTGCTCACCTGGAAACCTGAAACGCCACCACCTAAAGCATTTTATTATGACTTAATCTTTGTTTTCCTTAAGAAATTCAAATCTCTGGTTTCATCCACTTGGATCTCTACCTTGTACCTTGTCTGGCCAGCTATTGAAACTTGGTCATGCATCACTTCTAATATTATTGACTCCTTATATGGCTTTTGCTTGTGTTGTGCTCTGCCTCACTTGTAAGTTACTTTGGATAAAAGCATCCGCAAAATGAATAAATGTGAATGTAAATATAATCTCCATTCAGTAATGAATTTATAACACACACTCCCACATTCTGTGTTCATTCTTTTTAGAGATTTATAGGACACACTTAAACAGCACTCTGATCACACAGACTGGTCCACTCATAGTAGGGAAAGTGAGAAAAGCCTCCCTGAGTCTTGATACTCATATAAATATATGTAAATATCAGATATTAATCATTACGGCCACACAAGGTAAGTAGCATTTTCAAAAACAAGTAGTGCACAAGCCCACACATCTTTTTTTCTTCCATTTCCCCGTCTATTAAATAATACCACTGACAAATAAAGTCGACAGGATGTAAGGGAGATTTTTTTAATGACTTGATATGGTAATTAACACTAAATTTGAATAGCTTTCCCCCACATGCTTTAGGGGAGTAATGCATCATTTCAGACTAATAATGGCCATTAATTTCTGGCAAAATGAGACTGTAAAACAGTCGTAGTTCTGTTTGATTTCCCCCATTAAGAAAGTTTATCAGTGCTGTTGTTAATTAAACATGTTCTAATGAGACCGGTCTCGGTGGCCCCGCCAATCGAATGCCTTCGGTCACATGACCGTCTGTCACAGCTGTCCTCGGCCACTCACAAATCAGAAGAGATCGGTAGGAGCGGTTCACCGTGTCCCAGTCGAAGGAACGCCTCTCGTTCGGCATCTTAAGCGTTAGCGGTGACGTGCTGAACACGCCGACCTAAAAATCCCCCGACTACTATGTGTCAGAGCTCCTCCTTTTCTGGGTTTGTAGGCAGTGGAAGGGGAAAGGAAAAAAAAATCTGTCAAGCTCTGCGGAGCAGTCGACTTGATGAAAGCTGTACGTTTTATGCCACCCCGACTTACAGTTCTGAGTGACCTTGCGCGACTTTCCTCATCGCAGATCAGCACAGGAGTGTCTGTCTTCGGGCTGCCTCTCGTGGGCTGTCAGTCCCTCCGCTTCCTCTCACATTCAATCATCCTGACAGCGTCTGCTGAAAAAAAAAAACGCCACAGCTGACTTCTCCCTCTGTTCCTTCCCAGCGTTCGGCTCCACCGCGAACTCGGATTGCGGCATGGGGTTGCCAAAAGCCGCGAATCCGCGAAATGGGAAATCAACAGATTTGACAGGGGAAGTCAGTGAATTACGCAACGGGGCCAGCGGTTCACCGCAGGGATAAAAATCTCTGGCTTGGGCCGGCTTGCGAGTCCACTGCCTTGCGTCAATAATCGATAAGAATTACCAGCCAGTCGACAGCAAAAAAAAAAAAAAAAAAACACACAGGTACTCAATACCGTGGGTCTGCCAAATAGACAGTGCTGAGCGCTGATGTTTTCCTACAGTGTCCTGCTCCCCGCTCAATGAACCGCCCAGTTGAGATGAGGGTGACACTGCTCAAACAGCACCAGACAAACCCACTACCACCCTCTGACAGAAGTCTCAAATATTTGGACAGCTAATGGATAAATTAATGCAATTTTCTCGGCCGAACAAATTGCAGCGGACAGGAAACTAATCAATCCTGCACTCAGAGGCAAGGTTCTCGTATTGATTTTGGTAGCTACAGACAGTTGTAAAGTACATTTTAAAGAATCCCCTATTTTGCCTTGCAGTATGCAAATTGTTTTTAGTGATGGGGAAGAGAGGCTTCACATACTCCAGAACTGGAGGTGGTATCATATATTAACAGTGACTCGCTGATTCAAACAAATCATAGTATTTTGCGATGGAAAGCATCCATTAGCATCCTCACACGGCCCTCACCAGATCAATCGCATTTGTATATGCAACAAACCGCCTGCACTTTTGTGCAAATATTGTGGCCCTCTGTACGAACCATACCACTACACTAAGTGAAGACATGGCGTTATTTTCCTTCTGCCTTACTAAAACAATTAAAAAGTGCAGACATCATAAACAGTGATGCATTTCAATAGGAGGGCTTGGATTTATTTCTGGGACAAAGGCACTGTGGGCTTGCCATGAAAGATGTATTGGTGCGGACCATGCTGAAACATTATTTAAAATGGCAGTTAAGCCATTTCGAACCATTTGGACAGAGGAGCGGTCAGCGATCATGAAGTCCACCACAGTGTTCATGGTTGATTAATTATGCCTGAGGTCCGAAGTCCCATTAAGACATGACTCTGGGATTTTTATCTGTCTGTGACTAATGATTATTCATTTTTACTCCTTGAGGAAATATTTAGATTATGATTGCACCCCTACAAGTGGAGAGGAGGTAGCATCCATCAATGTCCTGCACAGCACAGGTCTCTGTGTTTATTAGGAGCAGATGGCAACAGTTTGCAGAGATAAGCCTGCAAATTTTCAGGATTAATATTAAGAAGGACAGGCAGCAATAATGCAGGAAATTAGTGCAAAGCTATGTTTGCTGGAGGTTTAAATGAGACTGAACACTCTGAGTATCTTCACCCCCTTTCTTCCACATGAAGCCAGATTTCCTGTGACAGATAAGCCCCGCTTCCATCTTCAAGCCTTGCTATTTGCATAGTTGGTATATTTTCAGATAAATCGAAAATCCTTCCTACACTTGGTGGCATGTGGGGATAATCTCCCGGAAAGACATCTCAGGGCTGCACCTTACTCACCTTACTCAATGACATAAATGAACAGAGGTGACCCTCCAATCTCTGGCTGTTGTGGGAAATTGTGTCACTAAAGCTGACCGCTGTTGTGAGGGAGTATGTCCAGGTTATTAGATGTATTCTTTGGAAGAGATTTATGTAATAAAATTATCATCTGCCATTGCTGAAATTCAGATGCTTAAGCCAACCTGAAAACAATGTTGAATACTGATACATCTAGGCACCTACTTTGACAACAGTCAGTGTATATATGTCATGACGTCAACTGATTTTCCAAATAGTGCAGTTTTCTCTTCAAAGAATGACGCTGGATAGAAAAGACACATCCCAATTATTCCTTCACCTGCGCCAACGTGTTTCCATAAATCTGATTCATAAAGCAGATGCAAGATGTAGGAGCAGATGCAAGTTTGCTCCTTTGAAGCGTTTTCATTCAAATGCTAACTAGGTTCAGCATGGATTAAATTTACAGGAATGACACAGAGCCTCTTACTGCATGTATGTACATATAGCATTGTGCTTTTGCATAACAATGTATTATTCTCTTTTTATAGGTGATAATTAACACATAATAACACATATGAACCAAGGATGACGGATTTGCCATTCAAAACACTGTATATGATGAAAAGAGAATGTAATGGTGAAAGAGAAATGAGACAGAGACTTGCTGTAAAATAAATCTTATGTAAGAATTGCTACTTATGAAATATCTCCAAGTTCAGACAGGATCCAATCAAGTGTGGCTTATTGAAGAGAGTAATGTTGAGAGAGAAATGTTGTGCAGTAAGTGTCTTTATACCTCACAGGACCCACCATGATGGTCCACCCACAGTTCAAGAACAAAGAAGCTGACAAACCTATTCAACTCTCCTAACAGCACAAGAGTTGTGACTGTAATGTTAATAGATGCACTGAGTGGTTTCCTGTAGACAGCACCTCCTGCAGATGTGTAAATGAGCCGTCCTGAGACACCAGGTTCTATTTTCCATGAACTAGTTCAACTCACAAGAACATTTAAGGAGACTGAACAATTCATAGGGCCTGTATTCCTTAAACTTGCTTGGTTTGGTTTCTGTTTGTGTTTGATTTGTGACTTCTTACTTTGCAGTTCTCTCACTGATCCACACAGAATACTTAGGACACCCCCCCCCCCCTTCTCCCCATAAGACCTAATCTAGTCTGCTTTGAAATCTCCATTTTCAGCTGTTCAGCTGAAGTGGGAATGGCTATAAATAAACCACTTGAAGGGACACGCATTTGTGTCTACACGAATAAGGAGTCAAGGGCGGCAATAATGTTTATTTGATTAACACGTCAATTTTTAAATGAGGCTGATTCTGGCTCTCGTCGACCTACACTGGGCATTTCTTGGAGGTTGTTTTTCCAACACAGCCAGCAAGTAAATTATAGCAGAAGGGGAGTCTGTGGTCATTGTGCCAGCCATTTATCTTTGCACCTGTCGTGTCTTAATTGATAGACTGCAACTTATTCGGCTTTAAAGAATTTGTTGGTGTCTCTCTTTTTTTTTCAACTGTGGCATGAAGAGGAAGCTATTCCCAAGTGGTCTGCTAGAAAACGTTCGTTTTAAAAGATGAAATGTAATATAAACAAACACTCTGTTAGCCATTGTGGCAACACTTTTAATGTCTCCATTTAAATGCAAATTCTAGCTTTATGACCCTTTTCTGAATGACTGTGTAGAAATGAATTTTATTTTTTCGCTTTGAAGTTTGTGCCTGCCCACTGCATGTATCTGTGTGGCCACACAGTTTGTGTGTGTGTGTGTGTGTGTGTGTGTGCACATGGATAACAATAAACAAGAGTGTGTTGTGGGTGTGTATGTGTGTATTGTCTGAGGGGCAACAGTTAGTTATGCATGCAGGTTTCTTCAGGTGACCTCATGAACAATGGAGTCTCATTTCAGTTTTCCCTGCAGAGGTGAGTGTAGCAGCTGGCTGCGTACAAAGAAAACAACAAGTGACCTCTCAACTAACTCCTTACCGATCAGCCCAAGGCACTACTAAACACAATGCAGGCATTTCCTTTTTATCTAGCCTTACTGCTTTCGCTTACATGCATCAAAAGATTAATATGACCTGGATGGAAGTCTTACATTTCTTATTTTTTTCAGACCATTTTTTCTACTCTCAACACCTGATTATTGGCAGTTATGAAGGGAAAGTTAGCTTTCTATAAAAAATGTTGTACAGATTATGTGAAGATACTGTAGCAATTAGGTATCTGAAATGGTATCTTGCTAATGACTGCATCTAGGCTCTCTTATGACTGTATTACCTGAAAATAGCAATGATAATGATAATAATAATAAGAATCGGTAATAATGAGAATGCATTTTCACATAGAATAATTCATGTATAGAGACATCTCAAGGTGCTTTTCAAGCAATATATGAATACAAACAAGGGCCAATAATAGAAGCAGGTACACAGGAGTTCAGACATGTGGGAGGGGGACAGGACAGGAAAGCAGCAGCAATAACAGACATCAGGACTACAGTAATACAATAATAATAATTAAAAAAAACTGGTGAAGCATGTACAAAATAGCAACTGTATAAATCAAATATAAGGTAGCAAGGGCACAACAGTAAAACAGCTTATTAGCGCAGGGTAGTGATATAGTAGTGGTGGAAAGTGCAGAAACAGACAATAGTATAGCAGAAGACAGTAACCACAGGGTATGGCAGCAGCAGAGTAACAGTTAAAGCAGGTGGACTAAGTGGCAAAACATGCTTAGTGACATGTTATTATAGGTAAATATGTTAAACTTTCACTTCTAAAGTGAATCAACATGCATTTGTGAACACTAAAACTATTCCAATTGACTTCATTGGCTCCTTCTTGATATTGAGATTCATTTACAGCAAACCAGAATTAAATTCTTTTTAACCTGCAAAAACTGGTGAAAGATCCCTCCTATACAACCTAGTTTGCTAGCCTAGCTACCTATGTACATTAGAGGAGCCAGTTACAAAAGATATTGTGCCCAGTTACCTGAAGTATCGTTGCCCATTGCTGGGCAGTATTGTTCAAACGTAGCTTACTATTACAGCCATTATAAGGGTAATGTTACGATACTCAATGAATGTCATAAAAAACACCTTTCACAAGCAAATAAAAGCTGGATATACATAACCATTCTATTTTATTTTGTATTCTTCAGTTGAAACCACATTTGGACAAAGGCAAAGATGTCTGTGGGGCCAGGAACCTTGCACAGTTTTTCTGCACCATCCAGCATCGGACTGTACGTGTGAAGTCTTGTAAAACACGTTGTGCATGACGTGGTTGTAATGGATTCTCCAAACATCAATAATCCATGATTAAGGATCCGAGGCTTAATGGTGTGTCACAATCTATAATGACCTTTGAACCCCTTGGGCCTGGTGAATACCATGCGGCACAAAGTCCCGAGGAACATGATTTATGATTGCCGAGCCCTCCCACCTAATATGTCATGTAACATCAAGACCTTTATTCAGCCTAATTGCCGAAAGGCTTTTCCTCTAATTTTGATTGATGGATTAAAGCAAGTTTTCATTTCTTATGCAGCTTTGTAAGTGCATTGTTCGCTGAAATTAATGAAAAATGTTTTGCAAGAAATATAAAATATGACAGGTGCTTAAACTTGAAAAACTGTTTTGCAGTGAGCTTGAATAGAGGCCCGTGGTACTTTTTTCACAATTTTTTGTAGCTTGTTGCTGGCTGTACCTTATCTCTGTCCTTCAATGCTGTAAACGGCATCGTGTCACCCCATACCAAGCAATCAGACATCATTATAAATCATAATGATGACGTTACTGACGTTAATAATATTAGCACTGCTGCCACAAATAATGATATGAATAACAACAACACAATGTTTTCATTGCTGTATTATTTTTGTTCCATTGTTATAATTGATACTATTAAAAATAATGATGATAATGACTTTGCTGAGAAATTAAAATGGGGGAAATATTAAAAATCAATAAAGAAAGAAACAAAAAAAAACAGACCTCATGAACCATCCGCTACATCTTGTCTTTGCTGAGGCACCAGCACACTGTCGTCCCGGTAACAATGGGATATAATAAGAAAAGCTATAATATATGGACTATGTGATGAGAGCATGCAAGTTTTCTGTCGTAACGTGTTGATGGGAACCAGCGCGGGAATCTCTTAAGTACATGGCACCACAAATCAGCTGTGACCAGGACAGCTGAAATGAGGGCATTCCACCAGGAGCGTTGATTCATTGGGTCTTCGCCGAAAGCCGCAGTGAAGTAGCTGTAGCTGTTTGATAGCAGCTAAATCAAACCCTTATTCTATAGCGGATCAAGTCCTTTTTTCTTTTACGATTCCTCCAGTAACTCTCAGTCAGAATAATGCAAAGGGTTGCGTGGCTCCGAGAATTCCATCAGACTCCCCTCTCTTTGACGGTTTATCAGTTTCCTCTGACACACTGTTAGTTTCAAAGGGGAGTCGGAATCATTATTTTTAAAGGGCACGTTTTCAGAGCGGGGATGTCTATAATATTCCGAGAAACATTCATCACCAATTGTTTTTGACAAGTATCTCATAGCCTCTTGAGATTTTCCTTTATTACTGTCAGGTCTGAAATGGTCTGTCTTCTGCAAGATGACAGCAACATAGCAATTAAGCCCTATAGTGGGGCATAAACACACTGTAGACAGCACATACACAAAATCAAAAAGCCAACAGCGAAGGAAAAATCTTTTTTTTTTCGTTTTTGAAAATGACATCACTCTTTTCATTGCGCAAACAGATGCAGAAGCGTGCAGCTGTAATCATATGAAAAGCTATGATCTTATTAATAAAAATATTTTGTGCTTACTTTAACAACATATTTTTCTCGTTCCAGCTATTTGAGAACAAAATTTATGCAGCATAATTAATGCAGACAGAAAAAATGAACCGCAGTTCATCAATGTTTACCTGTTTCCACCATATTTGTATCTCAGTTACATGGATGAGCCTGTCTGTGTTCCTTGAATAACTGTTAGCATAACAATGATGTGAACTACAGTATGCACACCAGTTTATTTGTTATTAGACTGTGAGGGGATGACCGAGCAGTGGGAGCAGTAAAGGACATAACACAAGAGTTGTTGTGCACACCACTGGTGAGAGATTTACTTTTCCCAAGAAATGCAAGAAAAGTACTGCTGGCAGACTAATAACAAATGACAAAATCCAAGGGTGTAGGTTTTGGTTGCAACGATGGTAGGGACACAACAACCGAGGGGACATTGGAATTATGTAATATGACTTCACTCCAAAGATAATGCGAACAAATTATCGTCATCAACTACAATATTTACATGAATTTTATCATTAACATTCACTCTCCTAACACCGCAACCCCCCCCCCCCCCCCCCCCCCACGTTAGTTCGACTTTTGTCAGGCTCCTGCAGATCAATAAAGTTTTGCGTCAGACACCATCCCATCTTTTCATCACCTGATGTTGCCACCCCGTCAGTTAGATCAAACAAGGAGATACCACTGAGATGCCTGTTTGAATCGCACATTTATTTTCTCTGCCCTGTGGAATATGTACAGTAGTTTTTTTTTATTATTTCTTAATGCTTAATAAGCTGCACACTGATGCAACCCTTCACATTCTTGACTGATTTATATGTAAAATAACACATGGGCTAGCAGGAATGACACCACTGGTAACAACTGGAATTGTCACTATTCCAGCACCGAGGGTTTGTCACTAATAATGATGAGTGAGAGGGAGGGGTAGAATGGCCCAGCTTGCGGTGTTGCTCATATAAGCGGCAGTAACCTCTGCCGCTCCGGTGGGCCCTGCAGGACCTTGCAGGAGGGGAGGCGCTTGTAATATCACTAATCAGCGACTTTACTTTTATGTAAATCGCCTCCAGCTTATGAATCTTTAAAGAGATGATGTCAAAGACAAAAGGAGGTGAGGGGGGGGAATGCACTGAGCGGCCAGCTCTGCTTCAGCTGGAGCTACCTGTGAATGCCTCGATCAGAGAGCCTCCGTCTCTGTTGGAGAGGCATGCATGGACACGCAGTACTTAAAAGCAAAACCTGGTTGCGTCAAGATACATGCTCTTAAATATACCTGTCTAGCTAAAAATTGCTATTACAACAATAAATGAAAAATGAATTATATATATATATATATATATATATATATATATATATATATATATATATATATATATAGTATGAAATCGTAAATTATAATATTTTCCTATTTCCTATTTATGTGACCGTTATATCATAGTTTTACATTTTGACAAAATAAAGGCAAACGAAGCAGGCATTCAAAGTGAAAGCGCCTTTTACTCGCCCTCACACAGAGCAGGAAGAAAAGGCACACTTCACTTCTGACACAGGACACAGCCAGCCTATTCTTTCACCCTTTTTTAAACTTCACCCAAAGGGGTTTTCAGAGTCTGACACGCTTATGTGCTATAAGCTGACTTGGTAATTCGGGTCAGCGGGTCGCCCGTGGCGGACCAAATGGTGCTTCCTTCCTGCGCAACATCAGTGATGCATGTCCACAGTCTGGTACTGAGCATACGATGATTCATGTGCAGTACATGTTCCTCAAGTCCTACATGTAAGAAGGTGGTAAGGTCAAATTAACATTTTCTGATGGTGGGGACTGTTGTAAGGATGTTTGCTCAAGTATTTTGCTTGAAGCGTCTTGATTCTGTTATTTAACGGTACTGCAAGTTGTCCTGTATGAAATATTTCTTCCCATAAATAATTTCCCCTCTCTGATGCAAGCCGCTGCCCAGTTGCAAATGCCACTTATGCCTCTTTTAGAAACAACTTTGTACATTAGGAATTGAGATACCA
This sequence comes from Megalops cyprinoides, assembly GCF_013368585.1. Taxonomy (NCBI): domain Eukaryota; kingdom Metazoa; phylum Chordata; class Actinopteri; order Elopiformes; family Megalopidae; genus Megalops; species Megalops cyprinoides. The sequence continues at coordinate 23,790,438 of NC_050602.1, read as the reverse complement.
GCAACTTTTAGGGAACTGTGTGGGCAGTATCACTGTACACTAGACACCATAATTCACATCACCTTAATAATTCTGTCGCTCGTAAAACCTTCCTTGGAAACATTGCTTCGTTTTTAAGATGGTCCATTTTGTGCTCGTGGAAATTCACACTACATTTCTCTCAGAAAGCTTTGCTCCCTGTCCAGGCGGTTCAAGCGTTATGAGGAAATTTTGTGCAGGCTTTAAAATCCTGTTGTACAGAAGCTCATTGCTGTGAAGCTATTCGTTTGCAGCCATTGTTCATGTAAAAGAGTAGAAGTGAAAACAATAATTGTGTTGCTGCACTACACTTAAATTGTGTTTGAAAAATATTTTCCTGTCTTGTCTAAGCTTTCTTATTGAATCATAAAATATTCTTTGTAGTCCAAAGGTCATCATTCAAAATGTGTATGCATATTAATATTACATGTGTCGGTGACATATTTTCTGTTTCATTACACAGTTACAGTATTTAATGAGTGATAGTTTAGATAATTGTTTTGTATTGAAGACTCTGCAGATATTCACATGAATGTTTTTAGGACATTTTTTCTGATGCTTGCAACTGAAATTTGACTGTGTCCTCCAGGTGAAATAAATCTGCATATTATCACATACAAATAAATATTTACAAATGCGTCAGGCTATTACAGTGATCTTGGACCAGTATTGCAATAAGAACAGTGGCAGGATCTGAAAAGGCATGGCGTGGCGACCCATTGCCCACTGTGCTGGAGATCCAAATGGCATTTTAATTGAAATGCCATACACCCAGAGTGAAACAATTAGAGTCTGTCAGCAGTTATGTGATGTCAGTTTTTAAAACCATAAGCCTGGAAATGTGGGCACAAACATGGACATTGTTTTAAAAGACATTTCAACAATGGGCAGCATATTACAGTAGCTCAGCAGAGAAAGAGAGGCACAGGACCTGTGTAGGTGACAGTTATGAGAAAAGGATCATAACATCACAGTATGAAAGCATTAATACGTACCCCCCCTTTCCCCAGATAAGGGGAATACATTAAGCCGTAACACCATTTTAATTTTTGCCATCTGTTTTTCAGACAGAAGGTGAGAAATGTCAGATTACGCATTGTACTGTCAGCCTGTGAATTTAAGACGACATTAATGCTTTGTGATGTTTACGTTTATAAATCATTCATATGGAAAACGTTCCCACACGTCCATCTTGATTTCCCATTAAAAGGGAGGCATGGATACAGACGCTTGACAAAAATCAGTAGGGGATCTACCAAGTGAAGATGTGTGTCGTGTTATGAAGCATTTTTATGATAGCAAAAAAAAAATTCTATTCATCTTGCATTTACAGGTTGTCCTTAGATTTTTAAACTGAAAGTTCAAGTGATGAATATGTCTGTATATATAAATAAATGACTATATACAATTTCTTAAGAGGACTTTTGTAGGAAAATCTATAAAAAAGCCCATGTCATACGTACAGTTCATTCCATGTTAGCTCAAGGAAAGCTGCTGCTGCTCTCAATTTCTCATAGGAAAATGTACCCTTTTTTTTTTGCACCTTTTTAAAGTTCATAATCATTCATCTCTCCAAATGTTTTGGTGTAGAAGCTGGCTGATACTTCTCACCAAACAGAACAGGAGGAACAAACTGACAAAAGAGTTATATAAACTCTAAAATGCAACGCAAAGAAACCCAAGCCTGAACACAAGCTGCTCAGCAAAAGTAAGCCTAGCAGCACCCACACACCTGTATTTAATGAGCCTCTGATTAGGCAGGTGTGGTCAATTAACCAGTGGCTGACTTCACATGCACACAGATCATTAAAAAGACAAACGGGTACGCAGCTGTAATTAACAGATTTGGATGCAATTGATGAAATGTGATCTGCTGTTGGTAGGTGTGAATTAGACCCCTGAACATTTAACATTCTCACAATTAACGCAAACTAACAACTAACAAGCATTCAGTTTCTATGAGACAGGTGAAGACTTTCCTTCACAGTTTGCCTTGGAGCTGTGATCAAACCAAGGGTCAGGCTAAAGGGACAAAGCTGGACTTTACTCAGTAGGATCACTTTGGCCATCTGAATGCAATCAAAAGGAATCTGTCTTCTCAAAAGAAAAAAATATATAAATAAATAATACTATTAATAAGATACACAAACTCTGTTGTGATTCATCTGAAGTAATACAGATTATACTGGCTTTAGCCAACCTTTTACCCAAGGAGTAAATCAAAGTAAAAGATTGCATTTATTTTAAGAATTTTAGCAAATGGTAGTAATTTTAGGACTCAAACCCCAGAGAACCTCAATTGCTGTATTTTGTACCTCCTACCACTCCAAATGGCCCTTTGATCGACCTGGTATGGGCTGAAACATGCAGTTTCTCTTGTTAATGGAGCTACTCTTGGTGTTGTAAGTGTTGTCTTTGTTACATAAAAAAGAAAAACATTTTGACCTCATTGTGTCAAGGTAAATCTTACACATTTATGTTCTACCTGGTTAACCTCCATTTGAATACTTACCAACATAATATCAAAACAGTGCGAGAAAAGTGTTTTGTACGTAATAGTTCTTGCAGTGTAAAATAATGCATTTGCAATTACATTGCTAATTTGTTTGTCATCAACTCCTGATATGTTGTTAAAGTAAATTAAAGTAAATAATTATTCAATGTCTTACTCCATTGCATGATCAAGCGCTTTGGCCAAAGTCATACCACTTTCATGTTAAGGAAAGGTATGTGTGTGTGTATGTGTGTGTGTGTGTATGTATATATATATATATATATATATATATATATATATATACACACACACACACACACAATCAATCATTCACCATCATTAGTTACTGCATCTTCAGCATTGTTCACTGCCCAGTAAGTAATTTTGCACAGTAAGTAGCTTTGTCACACTGATTAGTGCAATGTTGACAATGCAGGATGACATATTTGAAAGACACCACTCACATCACCTGTTAGCTGAAGACTGTGTCTCCATTGGCATTTTTACATTGAATTACGTGGAGTATCCTTATGCAACCTTGTTATGGTTTGAAAAGTTCCATTATTTGTGTTGTGATTAAAAACAGGAATATACTAAATTTTAAATACAGAGTCACTGAGTGGTAGTCCTGATGCTGTGGGTGGACTTCACTGAGTAATGCATGTCAACATACTGTAGACCTCTATAACCATTCAATTTTTGTAACGTATAGAACAGCTACAATGTAACAATGCATAATGTATCTGCAATTTGAAGCAAAGCATTATTACTATGTCCTTTGAAATAGGACTTATGTAAGTTGGAAGTTGGAACATATGGAATAGAGCGAAACAAAATAATTTTGTTCATTTAATGTTGATGTCAAATAACAGCTTTACATTTTTCTGACAAAGTTATGGTAATGTAGGTAAATGTACTTCAAAGGACATTCTGTTCCAGAAAACAACTGAATCACTAAGCTAGCTAAATGTCATCCAACCCAGTTAGCCTGTGAGCTCTCTTTTTAGATTTAGAACTCTAGTATTTGGCCTTTGAACTTTAAAAATCTTTATTTAAAAATTGAAATGTGTTTCATTGAGAGCCATGTTCTGGTAAGGAGCAAAACGGAAAGGGTGTTTGGCTTGAGAGCTGAAATTAGTTTTGGTAGATCCTCTTTGGCTCATGCGAGGCACCTGGAAAAGAAACAACAGTGTTATCCTCTCAGACTTCCTGCCTGGAGCATGTATTCACGTAAGGCACAATGCTGAAATTTTCAGATAACGAGGTCCAAAGCACGTGAGTAAGGAAAGCGTAATGCCAAAACGCTTGTGGGCTGGGGTATGCCCGAATACGGACGCCCTGCTTCAAGACATCTCCAGTTCTGACTGCTGAGTTGTACATTTTTCCTGACTTTCCGGCCCTTTGGCGCTAAGTCTGCGGTCAGCTACTTCAGCGAGGAGCCGTGCTTCTGTGCGTGAATCACTGAAGCACAATTCACCGGGAGAGTCTCCGAGGAGGCCTGCAGCCTCTTTGAGCTCCTCGTGTGACCGTGAGCCGAGATCCAGGTCGTGCCCGGCTACACGTGGCATGTGCACCGGCACACACGGGGTTTCCGGGCAGTCAAGACTATTCACGAACGTTCAGCAACCGGGGACCAGTTGAGAATAGAATGCATGCACTGTGCACTCTACAGTATCCAGGACTTTATAAAAAATTTACACATGCTTAATAAATCAGACAAAAAACTTGGAGACAAAACGTACCCAAACTTATTATACTATCATTTGTTTTTTGTGGGTATTGATATTAATTATTGCATGTCCCACTGCGTTGTTGTGATGAAAGTGTTGTGTTTACTGCTTTGAATTATTTCTCATTTTAAAAACCGATTACGTTGTTATAAATGAAAATGATATACCAGTACTTTTGAGCTATTTTATTAATACTGTTTATACGGCATTTCTAATTCATGTTCATTGATGTATTGCATTAGCATCACAATGTTGTGCAAGGACCCTGAATTTCCCTCTTAAAGCAAACCCAAGCTGTATAAATTGCTCTCTAAATGAACAGATACCTTAGGTCCTACCTAAGGACATAACTGTGCACAGATCATATCTAATATATGCCCAAAAACACCTCTGAAGAATTTTGTTTGTTACTGTGAGACAGTTTTGGATCTCAGTTGCCTATGACTGTCTATGTCCACTAATTTTAAAGTCATATGGATGTGGTAGGGTCAATCATCTGTGTCCGCTATCGGCCCACCCTGATGGCATACAGATCAGTTCTTTACCACAGCGGCTGCTCTGAGGTGCGTGTGACTTCATAACATTTGCAACGCAAGCAGAACTTGGGGAGATATGAAAATTCAGAGACGTGTGCATGCTTGGCCCTATGCCTTCTACACTGAATGGAGGTTAATAAGGCTCTCGGTGGTGCCAAAATATTAAATGACGGGACAGAATAGCACTGAAGCAGCAGGATTGTCTCTCGTTAACATATTACCCTGCAAATAGCCAGCAGGGTTACAACTTCCACCCCTTCATTGTTTCAATATAAATCTCAAACCATTTCTAATTTTATTCTTATTAATTTTTTTTGGATGAGTGAAATGCAATAACTAATAAGCTGGGAAAAAAAAAAACACTTTCAGTGCCAACTACCTGGCTTGAATATACTCGATGTACATTGAACTTGTGCATATAAAATATGACTGTACTGCTTGCTCAAAGCAATTATGCTATTAATTGTTTCACATAGACTTTATTGCAACTCAAATATGAATACAAGTCATTTGCATTGGTAACAGTGTACTGTATACATGTACATACTGGAGATGATCATGTTATTGTGAGCTGCATGTCAATTGCATTGAGTCCAATGGATTGTACATGTCTTGATCTGATTATATATGAAGCATTGCATTTCCTTCAAAACCATCAAACCATGATGGGTTTCCTCCCTGATATTGTGAGGTAAAGAATATTGTTGTGCTCCATCACACAGTATTTCTAGCTTTTCTTTGTAGCTGCCTGGCAGTAAATTTGTGAAATCATGGAGTCAGATGCCATGCACAAAAAAGGGCATTTGTTTTTCTCCAAATTGCCTTTAAACTATTTCAACATGGAACTAGACGACACGCAAGAACAGTGGTAAAGAGGCATTTGATACGCACAGAAAAGCCAGGTGCGAATAAATAAATACAAGTATAAAACAAAAAGTCAAAAAATGTCATAACATTTTCCAAGTGCTGTGAATACAGTGTGTTTGAAAATTCAGCATCTGTCAGGAGAAGCTCTGCACTCTGGAAATAAGTTGAAAAGACACTGAAGGGAAGACTGTTATGTAGATTTGCACATTGAGAGAGAGAGAGAGAGAGAGAGAGCGCTGTTGTTACACCTCTGAAAGTTTATGAAGATCTTTCAGGCCCAACAGTGTTATATTGTTCCATTCTAAAAAATTTCAATTAATTATTCTGTTCTTTTAGCGTTGCACAGAGGTGGAAAATTGAATACTATATTAGGTTTGTTGTTTGGGAATTTATTTCTGGTCATGCAGTGAGAATTTAATTACTGTGCACTCAAACACCAGTTACTGGCAGAGATAAATAAAGGAGAAAAGGACACAGCTCTTGAAATTGGAAAGAAGTCACACCTCTGTCATTTTTAAAGAGGAAACAGCAGCATAGAAAGTAAGCCACCAATGGAATTATGTCTACTGAAAGACAGATTAGGCTGCGAGACAAAGACACCATTTAATTTCAGCCTTAAGCCGACTTACCTCGTTTGTCTCTGGGCTGTAAGAGGCGCCGATAAAAACACATTTAAAAAAGAACGAATACTGATGCTTTAAAAGAAAATTAAAAAAAAAAAAAAAAACGCAGTCCAAAAAAATCCACAACAAAGAACAAAACAATGACAGAAAATCCTCTGCTGGGGCTCCCGATCAAAGGGAACGTGGGATCAAACTTTTGCGATGTTGAGGAAAAGTGTCGAGCATCACTGTTCTCATGCACCCGTCCCCCTGTTTTGGGGGGACCTCATGGGGCTGTGCTTATGAATAATCCTGCAATCTACAGGGGAAGGTAAGGGCCTGTGTGGTTACAGCATGCGTACGCCATAAAAGAAAGCTGTTTGTTTCCTCCTTTGAACATTTTCTAGGATTAAATTAAAACCCTCAAAGGAACTTTTGAAAATTGAATATACACTGGTGAACATCATTCAGAAAAAGAAGAAGGGGGAAAAAAAAAACAAAAATGAAATGAAAAAAAATGACCGGTGTTATTTAGATGGCGGCTGGCAGTGATGGTTTGTCTCTGTCTTATCTCTCTAAGTAGCTCTTTTGTGCCTACACAATTGGAACATGATTTAATTAAACAAAGGATTTTTTTTAAACACAGGGTGTTTTGAAATGAAATTAAAAAAAAATGAAGGATTTTTTTTTTCTTGCATAGCCTTTGTTAACAATTCCAGGAATAAAACAGCAGTAGGGTATGCTACCTCAGCTCTTTGGGGCAATGATAGTTATAGTTCTCTAGGTGGCCATCAGATGTACAAACACAGAAATGCCTTTCCCTTCAGAAAAAAATAGAAGGTAATAAAATATTTATGTGTGCGTCATGTATGCTTGTTCTGGCTGAGCCTTCGCACATCAGCACCTTCTCAGACTGGCATTGTTCTACCTGTAAACAGCAGATGATAACAAGGCTTTACAAAGGATGTTGTAAAATTAGGAATTTTCCGGTATTGTTTCTAAATAACTGGCAATGCAGCACTGGTTTCACAGTTGAGAGAGACAACTTTCGGAAAATCAAACTGCAAAAGGCAAACAAGGATCCTGTTTCACCCTCAATTCAGAAAACAAAAAAAACTTTACATTGTTATACTGGTGCAGCCATATTTAGATGCATAGAAGACACATGCACTCAGGCTTAAAAAAGCAGAGCTCCCTTGTCTAAATAACACATTGTCATTTATCAAGGAGCGCAAAAGGATGTTATGGAATGTGTTGATTTACTGTCTTTGTGCTCAAAGAGTATAACTTGTTAGAACATTACAGTAAATGTATAAACAGCATGTCTGTGTAGCTCTTTTAAAACTCCATCGCGCAGCATCTCAATTATTAAAAAGAGAATCTTGACATGGGTGAATTGCCAATGCCCCGCAAGCTTTCATTATTCATTACCCATTACCCTTTGCAAAATTGATTCCCCAAACCTTTTGAGAGCCGCCTCAACATTACGGTGACACGGGGATCAACAGTTAGGCCGGTGACAAGCTTTCAGCTGTCGTAACCAGTGTCAGGCTAGTGTGAACTGAATACCAGTGTGCGGCTAGAAAAATGGGCTGTAGCGGTGAAGGAATATTATAACACACTGATTTTACTGAAGAGAGAGGCATGTAGAAAGGAAGAGAAGCCAGTCTGGCTGTGGGGATGACTTATGCTGTCTCTAAGGTGTACTTATGAACGGAGCTCTGGATGAGCTTGAAATTTTCTGTCACTCATTCTCCATCAGTACCAGGTATGTATAGATAATGGACATGATGGTATATATGAAATGGAGGTTCTTCATCTATAAATGTCAGAACGGGTAAATAGAGGCTGTGCATTCTGCCGTTGGCTTGCCGTGTTTCCGCCAAAGCTGGTTTCATCCAGAGACCAATGAATAACTCAGTGGTCTCCTGCGATGATCAGTCTGTGTTACTCGCTTTCAGGTTCCTCTGGGATGGTGGCAGAACAGAAGGAGAAGATGCTGCAGATGGTAGTGGTACCGTTTTGACAACCCTGAGTGCAACGACAAATTTTCTGTCGTAGCCATGGATATTCACGGCCTACCCCTTCCCACCAGCCCCAGCACCCCAATGTAACCCCGAAGCACATTAAATCACATTATTGTCATTTAGTAGGTGCTCTTATCCAGAGCAATTTACATAAGTTATAATTTTTACATGTTATCCACTTACACAGCTGGATATTTAATGAGGATAAGTACCTTGCCCAAGGGTACAGCAGCTGTGCTTCAGTGGGGAATCGAACCAGCAACCTTGCAGTTAGGAGCCCTGCTTTTTACCACTATGCTACATTATGCTCTCCTCCCCCAGCAGAGTGGAAAAGTTCAAGAAGCAGTCAAACTTCTCAAAATAAAAGTTATTATTATTATTATTATTTGTGGAGGTGGGGGGTTTGACAGATGGGCACTGATTGAGCAGATACGTACCCGTGATTAATGGTGACCTCTTCAGCTTTATCTCTCAGTCACTCAATGCACGTATGGGCCTGTTGAGAGCAGAATGATTAATTACTTGCCAATTAGCCCGTCTTTGTGCAAGCGCTCTGGAATGCAGCCCAGGAAGACCTTCTCTGTGACCCACCGGAGCCCATTTAACTTTGGCCAATGAGAAGGGGGGTGGGGGGGGGGGGGCGGCAGCACTGACCTTCAGTCACACTGACTAGGCCCATCCTCAGAATGTCATCGTGACTCTGGGAGAATAACAATCTCCCGTTTGCACTCTAAGACTTGCGTACTTGCGTGCAAGAAACCGTGCGAGCAGCGAGTGATTTTATTGACTTAAGTTTTCAGTGCATTCCGATTCTTTCCCACAATGCCCTGTTTCCTGAATCTTCCAACAGCTCAGCTGGGTCTAGAATCACTAAAGCGGTGTGAAATCAAAATGCCACGTAACTTAAATTATGGTGCACATTCCTAGGAATGGGAGACACCTTTCATATTTAGGATGACAAATGAGCAAGCCGAAAACAAATTACTGGTAAAATGTTCTTTTTTCACCTAATGGTTTCTACCTTTGGAATCCACGTCTTAACAATGACTGTAAATAATGCGTTCAGATAAAACAAGGCTCAGAGGGTAGAATCACATCTGTTTTCCTTCATTTTAATTTGCTTCAGATAGAAAATTTGTCTAATGTAAACCAGTAAATAATTTTATTTGGCTTCCAATTACGTCATGGGGAATTGCTGTACATTCTAATATGATTAAAATAGTGGGAGGCAGGCTTTGTGGCTTGGCAATGTAGCGAAAGTAGGAATTGTATAATTTTCCATTCAGTAAAATGCTATCCTTATTGAATTTAATCATTAGTTCTAGTTTAATTGGCATAATGCATTTCCTTCCGGAAAGTGCTTTGCAATGGGATTTAGCTGAGATTAACACTGTTGGAGAATAAAAGGCTGAGTTCTCCATGTTATGCGTAATGGGCAAAGAGAAAGTGGCAGTAGTGTAGTTCCTCTCTGCCTTTATTGCAGCCCATTGTTTCCAGAGCGCCCGGCTGCCAGCCCACCAACAGCCCACCCCTGAAACAAATGGGAAAATTAGTCTTTAATAATTCAGGGTTAATCATCCATTCAGTGGACCTGCCTCGGTGTATGTCAGCTCCATTGATATTTATGCCAGAACTAAATCTTGCTAAAATCAGGGCAGGTGGAGGCAAAAAAAAAAAAAATGCATGAACATGACAAATTATAAGACTAATACAAGACCTCGAAAAGTTATGATCACATTGTAGATCACACAGACATAAAACCCGTCTATGAAGTATGAGGAGGCGCATGCCTTGTACTGTAAGATGTGTATATTTGCATGGCACTATTATAAACAAACTAACTCGTCTACATAGACAAGTTTGGGGTGCAAAGCTGTCTCCAGTTTTCCAAAGTTTTATTTCAAAAATATTTCAAAAATATCCCCAATTAAGTATACATAAGAATACATTTCTGCTTTAATTTAGATTATTTATTTATTTCAATACAAACCATCATCTGAAATATGATACTTCAGCTATAATACAGATGAGAATTCAAGAAACAAAGAAACTAAATAAATACTTTTTTATTCATTTATTTATTTTAAGTGTTCTCGCAACCTTATTTACATGACATTTCCATCGCCCACTTGAAGCCATTTGTGGTGACTGCTACTAAAACTTACTTGGAGCTGCAATCTAAGCCATCTGGCCTAGATTGCTGCTACTAATAAACATTTAAATTTAAAACAAGTACATTTCTGCCTGAAATATAATCATCACGGTGGATGATCACATGAATGACATTTCTGCAGCACTAAGATTTGTTTTGTCATTAAATTGGCATCTGGACCATGTGTCAGTGCATAGGAAATGTACAGTTTTTGAATTCATTTAAATTTAAATCTTATTGTTTTGTCTTATCTCCCTGCTGAATGAGCTTCTTGAACTCAAAATAGTTGCCTAAGAAGATCCTCTGGTAAATGAGATGTCATTGAAATTTATTACAATAGGACAGTGACTTCCTGCCGTTTAACATCCATAGCTACAGTTTCTCATTTAAGATCAGTCTCAAGAATAATGACATTTGTCAGTGGAAGATCACATGCTTTACATCAACAGTTTGATCAGCAGTGATTTCATTTTTAAAGGACGAATTGTGTGCAATAAGATCACTCCATTTTGTCTGAAAGTATGTCTATGCCATTTATGAGTAAATGAGTGATAAGTATTTCTGAGAACTAGTACACTATGTAGCTTTCCATGATTCTCCGTTACCTCCTCAGATTATTTCATAATTCATAGTGGTGTGATCTGGTGATCTATAAACAGAAAGCACTGCACGCATGTTCCCATTTTATTATAAAAAGAGGGTAATAACCTAATTCATTGCATACCTATAGGAACATTAAATTTTATATAGTTGTATAGGTTCAGGCACAGTTTGATTTAACTGAAGTATGATTTACAGTTTGCACACTGGCAGTGATAAGCAGAGAAGTGGTTGTATGGGCCTGATTATTTGACTTTATATGCACTTTATCACTGTTGTGCACATATTTAAGATTTTATATGTATTGATAGGCTATTTTTCACAAGCCTTCGCATACATACATTATGTATAGGTTTTCCTGTCTGTTCCAGTTCTTCTTTGCAAGGCTGCCGTGATGTAGTGTGTTCTTTTTTTGTCGTGAATTGAGAGGTCACGGTGGATGACGCATCGCCTCTAAATCCAGTCCGCTGCTAGATGGGGGTTTGCATCCATCGCTGTTTCACGCATCCATCCCCTGAATCCCCCCCCCCCCCCCCCACACTCTGACATCTTTGGTGCTTGGGCAACAGAGGAAGGATCAGTCCCACTGTGCCGTCAGGAAAAAAAAAAGGGCTGAACCGGCAGCTGTCGGGTCTTGGAGATTAAACGCGGTCATTAAAAATGCAGGTATGAAATGTGAAATCGTCCCCGGCTCTGTGGCATGAGCTCAGAGCCGCAGCACCCACCCTGCCTCATCATTAATGCATGGGATATTAGCGAGTAAAATGAGAGCCGGTCGGGCGGGATGAGGGATCGGCCTTTGGCAGGTTCGCTCCCGCCATGGGGCGGGGACGAGGGGTTCTGCAGTCCTGAGGGAGAGGAACCTGAGTGGAGAAAGAGGCCCACTAGAGCTGGAGCCACCCTCCCCATCCCGCAGAACAGTGCCTCTGACATCATGCCACCGCTGGGTCTCTTTCCGAAAAGGATGCCGTTATTCACCACAATCGATGAGCACCGGGGAAGAGCTAGCTGTAAGCAAACTGCATTGGAGGAGCTGGCGAGTCTCTGTCCGAGCTACAATGATACCTACTAGGAAAAGCAAGTTGTTTCCCATCGATTTGACGCGCTGACCCAGGGCACACTTAATTAATTAATTTGCAAAACATTCATGCTTGAAGTCCTCCAGTTAATTAAAGACACAGACCCCTATGATACATACATGAGGAGCTGTAAACAAGTGAATTGCATGCTCAACACACCATGTCACTTGTTACAGTTCTGGATGAGGGAGCTTATCAATATGAGGAGAGGAAGGCATTCTAATTAAAGGCAAAATGAAAGGCAGTCATTGGAAGACATTAGAAATATAGCAGTGGAGCTCAGATGAAATCCACAACAGAAGCAAAACAAACCAACAAAAATAAAAGCAGTCCCATCCCACAATGATCCAGTTTATGACGGCCTGCATTACTACTTTTGTAAAAAATTCCGCCATTAATCGTGTCAGAGCACAAAATGAGAGAGGCTGGGAAGCAAGACCACGAGCAAGAAAAACGTTACAATAGAGAAAAAAGAAGAAGAAGCCTGGAAACGGTACCAAGATTACTACTTTTCTCATTTCTCTTACCATAGGTCTGAGTTTATCCTGTTGTCTTTTCACTTAAATTTGTTGGTTATATTCAGTTAACTCATTGAGGGGGTTGGGGATTAAAAAGATTCTCCTGGGTAATATTCACCCTGCCCTTAATGCATAAGTATGGTTAAAAAATAACAATAATGCATAAAGATGTCTCAGTTAGCAATTGTCATAAGCAGTACAAAAGCTACGAATTCAAACATGAGGGCCATGCTCCTGTCTTTGGTACTGTTGGGTGTAGGGAAGTATGTGAAATCCACCACCCCATCATAGGATTCTTACCACAAAAAGGAAGTGGATCAAGACGATCTTGTTCCATAAACATAATCCTGTAGTATTTTCCTCTCCCCTAGAGGGCAGCAAGAAGTTTAAATCCATTTCAACTGAAAAAAAACAGCAAACAGCAGTGAATTAACAGTTTTTTTCATGTGAACAAAACAAGATTTAGTCACGTTAAATACTTGCTGCAATCAGGATCAGATATGAGGATCAGATACTTAAAGAGCCGCAGGTGACACTGTGCAATACCCCAACACAGCTGCTCTCGCTGTAGTAGAAAGTCTACAAGTGGCCAAACAAAATAGACAGCAGCCATGCCAGCTCTCTGTAAGGAAACTGAAAACTAAAAAAATCTGGCTATTGGGATTATGTACTTTATCCAATCACTTCAAATGTCTTAAAACCAAAGCGTATATAGGAGACACATGGCGTGTACCAAGCAGATGACTATCAAAAGGCTAAATTAAAATGTTCATTATATTTGACCAGATGTGTGTGTGTGTGTGTGTTTTTTTTTCCAGTACAGTACCAAACATGCTCTTCAGTGATGGTTTAATTTTTCTTTTCTGGATTATAGTGTATTGATGTACCATGTATCACAGTATATCAACACACTACTACACTAATTGGGGTCTCTGTGCATGCAATTTGAAATTAAAATGTCCTGAGCGTTCAGTATCGCAGCGTTGTAAGTGCTATTGGTGCTAAACAAACACTTAATCAGCAGTAATTGGAATTTGGGTCCAGCGATATTTAAACTCGGTAGAAGAATTAGGAACTCCCTGAGAGTGCAGTGAATGTTGAAATAGGTTTAATCTCAATGAAAGCGGCTGCAGGAGAAGCTTTGGGGAAATACCCACTCGTACCATCATACCAAGAGCGCAGCTGTTGGGCTTTGGGAACTGTGAGCGCCTGTTGCTGTATATTAGCTGAATTTCACTGTGATCCTGCATTTTCCAGCTGAGTACATTTCTATGCAGTGGGTGTGCATATACATACACAAATATTTATGGTGATAACATATGTGCTTAATTATGCTTTTCTGTATTCCATGTTGTTTTTATAATATTTCCTGGAGCGTGAAATATTCTTGCTGTCAAAACAGTTGGATGCAAAACCCACTTATCCAGACGACATCTGGGTTCTCTGAACTCTGACCCCACTCTCTTCAAACACTGCAGCTGGTAGTTGTAAAATGGACCACGGTTTAAGCATAGAGTTGAGCATGAGTTGAACATAAATGTGTTGTGGTAATACAAAATTGTTGTGATACAAACCTGTTAGCTGGAAATTGCCGGTAACAGTTTAAGGTTGATCTCAAGGAAAGCACTTACTCCCCTTATGGTAGTGTTTCCCACGATGGCACTTTATTTCAAAGATGGCACTAATGATTCAGTATCTCTCCGGCTAATTGCCTAACCTTGCTGAATGCACTTTTTTCAGTCGCTCTGGAAAACAGCATCTGCCAAATGAACACATCTAAAAACACGATGACTAATTCTGTGTTCACAGTATGTATGGGTGAATTCACAGCTTTGCAACTGCATGTATGCATGTCAAATAGGTAAATATATGTTGACAAATACCCGTAGCACTTCAGTGTAGGGAAAGAAATTAATGATACTGTGTACAAGTATGTGTACAATGATGACTGGCAAACTTAAATATTTTGATAATGTGCATACTGGGCTTCTGGGGTCTTAATAATCTAATATTAGCAACAAATATTTTGAGGTGGGAGTATTACATAAATAAAAGGCTCAAAAATTTTATCTGATGTCATGTTCATATTTACTTGACTGGAATACAAAATATACTGTATTTAAATGGATTGTTTGCAGATGTCCATCCTAGTGATAAGTTTCCCCGAAGTCTATTATTCTATATCACACATCTATGTTTTCTTTTTTTTTTTATCACTGATAATTTTTCAAGTTAGTTGAACTTGCAGCAAACGATAATGACAACAAACGCTTGAAAGCTGAAATATTGGCTTCTTTGACAGATGTCAATGCACAAAAGATAAAGCTGTCAGTTTTAGTGAAGACCATACCCAGTGACGTCTGCTCCAAGGATTTATAGGCTGCAAGTAAAGCAGGTGTATTTGTCATTGCTAAGGGGTAAGTGATCCATTTTCTCGCTGTGACGTACACACAGGGATTAAGAATCTCGACTGAAGAGCCACCAACACCTTTAAGTGCTATAAAATGCCTTTCTCCATAAGCCTTTACAGTAGATTGGAATGAATGCAGCTTTAGTGATGCTGTCCATATTATCCCCAGCGCAATCTTTTAAAATATATTACGTGATGTCATTATTATTGAAGGTAGAACAAATTACACTGAGAAACATAATAGCAGATACCTGGGAAAATGATAATATCACAGGGGGGGATTGAAATTGGCAGCGATATTAAGGTTTTTTTTCTCACACAAAAAGCAGTGCTGTGATACCATTGAAGAAATTAGCTACACACACACACACACACACACACACAGACGCACACACACACATACAAAGTATTAGTGGTGTCTGGGCAGGGTCAGAGATGCATTGCCTAGGAAAATAAAATGCCTACATCCCCAGAACCACATTCCTTGCCTCAGTGTCTGTTTTTGGACAGAACTGTCAGACCTTGTGTTGTCAAAGCAATCACTGTTTCAGAGGAATACTGGATTTGACTGGCTGACAGCAAGATAGACAGCACTGATGAGTTTGTCACCATAACAACCTGGGACAGCTGGTATGTAGTGCTTTTTGGTAAGGGGTGATATAAAGGCCTGCAGTTGATCTGTCAGCCGAGGCCATAGTTCATTTGCTGGAAGCTCTTGTGCTGTTTAATTGCTGTGGAAATTTACATTTAGACATTGGGCAGATGCTCATCATCAGAGCCACTCTCAAAGGAAAGGAATGTAAGGGGCGCAAAATAAGGCAACACAAACAACAGAACAACCAGAAAGCATCAGTCCCTATCTGAGCATGTGTCAGTCTTATGCACAGTGCAACAATCACCTTTGCAACAACCTTAGTTGACCGTAGCGGTTTTAGTAAAAAAAAAAAAAGTTTAACAAAATGACATCGAGTTCCAAAAAATGTGACTCTTAGCAGAGTCCTGTAGAAGTCAAAGTTCAAAGCAGATGCACTCGGAATGAAGACACCTGTTGTCACACTTGAGGTGGAACCTGCCCCATTCTACATTAGACGCTGACATACCTTTTGGATATACTGTCTCTAGTGAGTGTATACACTCACTCCAAAGCCATACTTGGGAAGGGGTCAATGGATACCGTGTCTTTTGCTCCTGTATGATCCAGTATGTATCAATTATGGCTGGAATGGACCGTACTGCTATTTTTAAACCAAGGGGATATTTGGTTGAGTCACACTGTGCCATTTTACTTATACTGCAACAATTACAATGTACTGTACTTGCTGGGTAATAGAATGTACTTACACTCCTGTTACATAATTATTTATATCACTAACTTGTTAAACCCTATAAATACCAGTTACAGTGTAGTTCTTATGTAATATCCTGCAGTTACACTACTGGCCTTCTCAGTGGCTGCCAAGGTTAGAGCATTGTGTAAGGGACCAGAAAACATAACACCTGCTTAAAGCCATTGGTCAAGGTTAAGGACAAAGTAAATGATGCTTAGAGTGAACAGAGGCCCTGACAATGTAACTTGTCATGTGTGTAAGCAGTGGAAAAGAATGATATGTAGAGTTTTATGAGGTTCTGGCTCTTGTGAAGGGCAATTTTACACCATTCCTCCCAGCTGAATTGCTTTCGGTCATTCACAGCTTCTAGATATTAAAAGGATATTAATAACCATGAATCGATTTCAACTGCAGGTTTATTTAAATGCCTTTTCTGTTTACCAAACAAGGTGAAGCGGCCTGATATGACACAGGACCAGAAAAAAAAATAACACTCATTCAGGTCTATAGACCTGGTCTATAGAGTGCCATAAATATCACGCACCGGGGACGGGCTGGTTCGGAACAGCAGCTGCAGCAGCGCATGGCTACGTTGCAGTGGAACGCTCCACTCGGCCGCACCGTCGGCTGCCCCGTTGCAGACGGCAGAGCACAGCGCAGGCCATCCAGCGACACAGGCTCAGACCGAGCCCTTCCCCGCCTCCGCAGGTTTTGACACTGCGCCAGCTCTCCCCAGTCCATCCGTCATCCAGAAAGGTCTAATCACCGCGTCCCAGGCTGCCTAACTACTCGCGCCTATTTGGCCTCCCTTCCCCGCCGATTGTTTGGTTTAAGCCGTGGCGCGGGGGGTTAATTGAAAAGGACATGCAAGAGGCGCAGCCATGGCCAGATGATAAATAGAGGGGTTTTTTTTTTTTGTGCTGAGACCTCGAGGAGTTTGTTTTTTCCTCCCACTCACGCCTCGCCTCGTGGCCCCCGCCTATTTTCCCATCAAGGAAACAGCCCCGCTGAGGAGAGCCAATTAGGCTCAGCCGTACCCCACACTTGCAGGTGTTCCTCCTCCTCGCCGGCGTGGCCCCGCCCCTAGGCGGATGGGGCGCGTGGCTTGCACTCTGGAGCCGGCTTCGTGATATCCGCCGCGCGGTCCTGTGCCCTGTTTTCCGCTAATGAACACACGTCACCCTGCGCTCATTTACTGCCCTTATCCTTTACTTCACGCCCGGTCGTCCCCTGGACAGGCTCGCTGGATTAATCTGTTGTTGTGTCTTTGTTTTGTGGTGGCAGCCTCAGCCCCACTGCGGTTCTCCATTAAAGCATGGCTTTTGCCATCTGGGCACCAGCCTCGAATGTCGCTGTCTCTGTGAAATTATGGGACATTTGATCCGCCACCCCGGGGACAGGTACTGTAGATCACAACCACAGGCTGTAAATCATATCTCAGTTATGACTCACTGCTGATACCTGGGAATAACCTCTGAATGTAAATGTCAGGGTCTGTTCAACTAGCATGTGAAAAAACATGAAAACAACCTTTTAGGTCACAGAACATGCATTTGGCGATTCACAGAAAGCAATTTCTGCGTACAGTAACTCACCTGCAGATAGACTGTTACATGACACTCACAACAGATGTTGAGAAATGTTTTAGGTTGAGTCTTAGGTTGGGGTTGGTGTTATGGCTGTAGGAGCAGGGTAAAGGTGTATTATAATGAGTGACCACATACGCCACAATCAATACAGGTATGTAAATATTTTTTTATGGGCACTACTTCATGCGTAATGGCAACAAACTAAAGCCAAACACAGTGACATGCCAAATAATTTAGCGACACATTCTTAATGAACGATAAATGTAATGAAAGAACATGTTTTGAAAGAAAGCAAATTTACCTTAAATTAAATTCCCATACAGTGACATTACAAATGTAGTGGCCACACAATGATAATATGCTATGCTGGAAGGTACATTAGCAATGAATTGATTATACTTTTACAAGGGACCACAACTGTATTGCCCAGTACCCTTTTCATGTGTTACATTGTAATACATTCATCATCTCCTACAAAGCTATTGGTCAGTGAATGTCATTAACTATGTGTTGATGATGTACTACATATGTATTACCAAATACCTTTTACATGTAATAGCTACAATGTGATAATGTAATTGAAATGTACAGGCCAATGGATTAAAAAACACATCACCTTAGAAGAGTGCATTGCTTTAGCCAGACACCAAATGGATACATCAGAGGAAGTAGAGACAAACAGTATTTAAGATGCATTACACAACGTGTATAGAAGTTCTCACCCGCAAAAAGGACAAACATTTAACGTTAAAGCACTGCTTCCACTTTTCTTCCATTAAGGTAAAAGGTAGTGCTAAACTTAATCGCAGCTCTTCTAGCAGGTGTCCCTGAGAATTTGACTCACCCAGTAGTTAGTTTACTTTAAAAAGAAAAAAGCTTCAGCTGGATCTCCTTAAAAAGTATCAGAATGCTAAGCAGGATGTTGTCATTAGACATTCTAAAATTGAAAATTGCAGCCATTTCAGGCCACAAACGTTTTTTTTGCATGCCGGTTGTCTTCCCCATGATTTCTCTTCATTAAATTCACAGAGCACGTCAGTGTAAACCTCCCTTTGAGATCTAGGCTGGTGGAGTGAGAGAACCATGCCATTAGAGCAGACATTGTTGCAGAGGTGTAGGTCTCTGTCTTAGCAACCGCTGCAGCTGGTGAGTGTTCCTGGGGGCAGTGTTAGTCTCACGGGGACGGCGTGCGAAAGATCTCACCCCATTGCTCAAAACTGTTTGCCCTCGTTTGCCTATCATTTAAAGCTCACACGCTGAATATGATTGGCCGGAATGGCGGATGATAGGCAATTATGAGAATTCCAGAGGACGTGGATCTGGGATGCCCTTCCTCCATGCGCTTAATGCTCCCTGCAATAAGGACGGCAAATTGCAGTCAAGAAACCCGCGGGGGTTGGATGTTTATGCGAGCCGATAAAAGGGCTGCTCTGATGGCTAGGTCTTTATACGTTCATATCTGTGGATTATGTAATGGAGGCCGCTAATTATTTCGTCCAGGCTGACCTTTAGAAGCGGGAAATAACAGTGAGTTTTGGGCGAATCAACAGGCCTCAGCTTTCATTATGTGTTGCTGCTTTGCTCTGTTGACGTGCCTGATTCAGGTGACTGTGTTCTGATGACACTCGTCTTCGGTTCGGCAGCTCACAGTTTTTTTTTTAATTTATTTATTTTATTTTTTTTATCAGCCCACCATTTTGTAATAATCAAGGTGCTTTGCATGATAAGGCTGTCACCCATTTGAAGGTTATCTTCATAGTTCTCCTGCACAAACCTGCACTCACTCGTTTCCTGTTAAGGCCTGACACACACACACACACACACACACACACAGATGTAAACACATGCTATAAGCAAAAGGTATGTGTTTTTAATTTTCAAACCAGAGTTGTTCTGTACATAAGAACACATGATAATATATGGATTGATACTCTGAAAAAGAAAAATCAGCAATTTTACAGAATGTCCTCCATCTCCATGAATATATTCTTCCATAAATATCCTTGCAATACTGATATGAGGGCTACTTGTCACTTTGAAGGGATGTTTCATTAATTTGTCAGTTTTCACTGGAATTCACACCCTCAAGCAAAATGAAGAGGGAGGAGGTTGTACCATATTACTGACCGGTGTAGTAAAACCAAGAAGTGTATGGTTCTCCCCTCTCTGTTAACTCCATTGAAAGCATCATGCACATATTTAGTTTAAGGAAGAGAATGCAGTACATTTTTTACAAGGGACCCATAATGAGGAAAGGAATCATTGCCTGTACAGTTCGGCGCACAATGCATAGCACAAGAATAGGACACAAGGGATCTAAGCAGCTGCAAGCAGCGTGGGACCTAACAGCTGAGAGCATGAGCCATTTGCTATGCCACATTGGTGAGAAGATGAGCAAATCTGGAAGCCATCAGTAATCTTTAACAATGAAATCTACTCCTATGTGATTAATGTAATGTAATGCCTTTTCTATGTATCGCCAGGGCGTGAGATCAAGCTTGGACACTGTGCCTCTCTGTGTGTGTGTACGCTTCTGGTTTGAGGCAGCACCTCCATCATACCGCACACCATAAAAATCAGATGACCCCATTTCTCCACAAAAACAGGCTGTCTCCTAAGGTGATCAGACGTTATTACTAGTCATATATTTGGCAGCTGGACTTATCCAGAGGCAAGAAGAACAGTAACACAAGTACAAGTCAGCCGGAATTACTAATGGGTATCAAGCTAAAATGAAATCATTACTCTTAAGAACAGCACCCTCACATCATACTAAAATGAACGTAGATCTTAACAGAGATCAATAAACATATAATCACATTATTAACCTTAAATCATTGTGTTTACTTGACACTGGAAGCTTTCTCACCCCACACAGGATCCTGAAGAAGGGGTGGGGGAGGCAGTACAACAGTAATATTTAACGAACCTTTGTATACCTTTCAGACGTGACTGAGGCGTTTCGGGCGGCCGGTCCCCCCGAGTCGGGACCACCATCATCTCCGCCATCAGCACCCCATCGCGCCCACATTTCTGCCCTAATGGCTCATTTCACCCACTTTGTCGGGGAGCGAAATTGCGGGGCGCTTGATATTCGCACGGCGCAGTGCTCCCCGCTCATATTTGTTGTGTGAGCAATTACCGGGTGCATACGGTGGCCTCGGTCCCCCCCCCCCCCTCCACACGCCCCCCCCCCCCCCTACCCAATAGAATTCCTCACGCTTAACAATCGGAGCTGGAGAGAGATCTCCCAAGGCTGCGGCCCTTTGAATATGTGCTCTGCTTGGCAATAACACCAGGGCCGTTGCTTTATTGCTCCTTCCTAAAGAAAAATGGGGCCTGCAGGCAAGTCATGGGGAAAAGCAATTGGCGAGTGAGGAAGGGGGGGTGGGGGGGGGGGTTAGGTCGGGATTACAGCGCCCCGTCCTGCCATTTGTTCATTTTTACGAGTTTACCGCTTTTCTGTCGGTCCGGTAATTGTATTTAATCCGCGTGTTGATTTAACGTTGGCCCTGGGCTTCGCAGAGATGGCGAACAGAGAGCAGAGCAGCCTCAGTTATTGTTTCAATAAAAGGAATGCACGGTTCACATTCAGATTTACTGGGCGAGTGTGTGTGTGTGTGTGTGTGTGTGTGTGTGTGTGTGTGTGTGTGAGTGTGTGTGTGTACGTATGTTTGTGTCTGCATCTGTGTGTAAGTGTGTGTGTGTGTATGAGAGAGAGTGTATGTGTGTGTTCATGTATGTGTGTGTGTCTGTGAGTATGTGTGTGTGTGTGTGAGAGAGAGAGAGAGTGTGTGTGTGTGTATGTGTGCGTGTGTGTGTGAGAGAGAGAGAAAGGGTGTGTGTGCGCGTGTCCGCACGTGTCTGCATGTGTCCACGTGTGTGCGTGTGTCCACGTGTGTGTGTGTGCGTGTGTGTGTGTGTGTGTGTGTGGCTCAGTCTCAGTGTACATGTTTGCTTTGCCTCTACCATTCAATGTCTCTCCATCAATGCGTATTTGTTCACTGGGCGGTAATGAGATTGCTTTGTTTGTATTTCTTCCCAGTCGATTGTATTACAATACATTTAGATTTGATGCCATTCTTTTACATCTGTATTTGAATTCAATTCCACAGATTTTGAATAAGGCTCCAATGTGCCCTCGCAGTTTTCCCTTTGGGAAACTGTAAAGAAACAAAACTGTATTTTCCCCAGTGTAGCTACCCATCCATAATGAAACTCGTGATCAGTAAAGGAAACAAACAGGGACTTGGTTGATACAATTACTAACACTAAAGTTGTTTATTATGAAACATTAAACATGTTGACATTATGCATGTTATTAAACAATAATGAAGTTAAATGTTATCATTAATAATATATAAAATTATTGGTAAACATTATAATATGTAATCTGTATCATTTTTAATGAATGATTTCAGAAAAAAGTGATGAACTGCTATGAATTATGTTGTAGTTGTTGTATTATAAAGTAGCTCTTATATACTAGTATATGAAATTATCATTTATTAACATCAAAAAGTTGACTGAATGAGGTGAACTTCATTATAACTCATACAGTAATTGCTCCATTTGGGCCTGGGATGAGTGAGAACTTGAATCTACTGTTTTCATCAACTGCAGATTGAGAGGCATCTCCTGAACCCTCGGGAGTGTTACGTTACATTTAATGACTTAGCAGATGCTCTTATCCAGAGCTGCTTACATACTGCAGGTTACAGTTTTATCCATGAATTTACATGCTATTATCCATTCATGCAGCTGGATATTTACTGAGGAAAGTGTCTGGGTTACGTACCTTGCCCAAGGGTACAACAGCAGTACTGTAGTGGGGAATTGAACTGGCAACCTTTCAGTTACAAGCCTGGCTGCTTACCACTACTCCACACTGCTGCCTAGCCATGCTGTGGATCTCAGTGTTCACCATTGGATACACCTGGTTTACACCTTAGCGCAGGGATAGTGGCTAATTCCATAGGTTTGTTTCTGCTTCCGTTTAGACACAATTGTTCCAGCAATTTTTGAGTCATTATTGGGACAGGACTGGGAGCTCACCTGGTTGTCCAGGTATAAGTTGGATGTTATCTGAAGGGCAGCTCCAAAGCCTGCAGAACTATAGCCACTCTGACCTGCCTTAGTAAACAGGAACAGTACCTAAGGACAGTATCTGAGTGATATTTTGTGTTCCTGTGTGTGTGATGCCAATCCTTCAGTCAGCATAGGCCAGCTCTGGATAATAGGATTTCGAAAAACCCACCCACCGACTTGCTGGTGTTCTGTGTGTGTGTGTGTGTGTGTGTGTGTGAGAGAGAGAGAGAGAGAGAGAGAGAGACTGTGTGCTTCCCAGGCTGTCTGTTGGATATTATTCTTATATTTGGATTTTGTGAATTTTACATCCCTCACCCTGTTGCATAGACTACATCTCTCCACCCACTGGTACATTACCACAGCCCATATTCACTGTTGCAGCAATATGAGACAGAGGGGAACATATGAAAATGTTACATAACCACTCTGCTTATTCTGTCAATCTGTTTCTCAAAGATTACCTTGAAAGATCTGTTTTATTATTTAATGATAGATCCCCATTTCTTTTCCTGGGGTCTTTCTGAATGAGGCTGAGAAACAACCCAAGGACATTGGCTATAGTATTGATAACCTGACTGCTCTTTGAGAATGAACAACCCTTTAATGTCAATTGTGGGAATTGTGTCAGAATGCTGCTCATATTGACAGCATTCTGTGATGGTGGCAGTTGTTCCACTGAGGTCATCCTGTGAGAAAGTACTCAGATCTGAAACCAAGGCCCTGCTGTTGAAGTAGGAAGGAAACTCAGACCGAGTGGGGTCAAGCGGTTTTCACAGCATCCCTGAGATCAGCAAGAGAGGTGGACCACTCGCTGTCAGGTTATGCTGACCACATGCTGACCACTCACTGCCAGGATTGGCTGAGACCAGCAGATCTGAGCCTATCTCACTCAGTGTGACTTCCATGTCTCTGTCCATTCATCTGAAAGCCTTGAACTGTAACTCCAGTTTGGATATAGCTAAACCCCACCCACCCGAAGTCCTGCTAAGTTCCATATACTTTATAAGAGAATGTTTACTTTGCACACAGATGAAAACTGAAGACTGACCAGCGGAGAGTCCGGGTGTCTGTAGTTCATAATGACACGTGGCCTTATTATCTTCTGTCATGGCAAATGAATCATCAATGCCTACAAGAGATGAAAATTAGGAATTTGAATCGCAACTTCTTACTACATGCCAACTCCAGCCCTTCCTGCTGAGTTCTGAAGGTCTGTCTCTGGAAAAAATAAATACTTGTTTCCATGGAGAAGGGAATGCTGCCATGTTTAGCATTTCCAAGAGATACACTGATACGGGGACAAACAGATTATGTACAGGTGTGAAGGAAAGTGGGGGTGATAATCTATTTATTTCACAGCGAATTGGAAAGAGCAACATTGAGGCAATTCTATATTTCCATCCCTTTGTGGATTAAAAAAAAACGCTGATTGACTTTTTTCATATGTGTGGCTCATGTGATTTTATTTTTGATCTCTTTCTGCCTAAGCAGGATTAGCATAATAAAATGGCTGGGAGGAAAAAAAGGAAGAAACAAGACCAGTTGTTTCAATACCTAGATAGTACTGCAATGTCTTATCAAATCGTTCCGTGTGCACATCTCCAATTTGCATGTGAGTGTGTGTGTGTGTGTGTGTGTGCATGTGTGCATGTGTGTAACTTTGTGTACATGTGCATGGGGATTGGTGTACAGTAATTTCCTGTTTTTTACATTATTTATGAGAATTATTCTCATTTTCACATAGGTGTTTTTGCTATTTAAATAAAAAAAACCCACTAAGTAATGTTGAATAAACCAAAAAATTAAATTATGATACTGTGTCTTCTTGGGATAATTGTGTTGGATTTTTGTGTCTCCGTATCATACGTTCATACACATATCATACACATACATTTCTACCAGTCACCTGAGACCGGTCCTTTGGAGAACCAGTTTTTTCCCCTGCCTAAAAAGACTGCCCCTTTCAGATGAGAGGAGTCAAACCGAACGTCTAATGAGTTACATTCTGTGTCCTGATTTTGCATCACCCATCAGTTGGTCTCCAGCTTCCGGGCTAGAGGCCAGATTCAAGTGAACTGCAAATAGAAATAGAGGCTGCGCTTTAGCAGGCAGTGGGAGACCGGAATGAGCCATGAAGGATGAGTTTGGAAACACTGGGAAATTACCTCCAGACAATCCATTTGGTTACATTATTTTAGACAACAGCTCAGTGAGAAGGAAAAAAAAGGAGAAGATTAGCAAGTCCACTGTCTTCCTGCACCCAAACAGTGGGTCTGAGGAGCAAACATGGAGCTTACCAGCTTTTTATTTTGGTCAGCACTACAATGAACCCAGAATGACAACAGCCCCAGATCTACTAATGCATCCCTCGTCCCCTGCATTGAAGTACAATGTGAAACAAGAAGAGGCTGGATCTGTTACTATTTAGCAGGTGGGACAATGGTCCTCAAAGTGCACTTAGTCTGAAAGCTTATGTACTCCAACTGATCAAATTCACACTAATGCCCCATATTCCGCTGTACTATTTTATCATTAAATTTTGTTATTAAATAGTTTTCTGCCTTTCGCTTAGCTTGTCCTTTGTTTGAATTAATTTTATGATAATGTTTCTGTCATTTAAACTGTTACACTAGCACAAACAGTGAAGAGACGGGGATGGGATATTTGATGAGTATTTTGAGACTGTCTGGGCAGTCCTGTGTGTCTGTCTGAGTGGAAAAAAAATAATCTGTATTCGTTAGCATGCCATTATACCACAGGAAGTCTATCAAACAAACAATGATTAGGTGATGGCTTATAATTTGTGCTCCACTTCAATTTCAGCCATTGAAAACCCAAACAGTTTGAAGAAAATTGAGGGGGGCCACTCGATGATTGAAATCAACGATTGGATCATGGACAGCTGTTTCCAATGATACTCCCATCTACCGCAATTGACTCTTCATCTTAAAGGCTTCCTTAGCGTGTTTTGGGAAAACAGAAAATGAGGCAGTAAAGCCCAATGACAGCCTTGCCAATCACCTGAAAGGGCTGTTATTTACAAGCAATGCGTTTGAGCCAATGCTGCATTTTCACAGCGCACTCAGGACAAAACAAACTGTCAGAAATTGAACACAGGTCTGTGCTATCAAGCATTTTGTTACAAAACTACTCCTGCGTTCTCCATATACATTGACCATTACCAGGGAAACTGTCTAAGGGGGTTTCCGAGCATCCTGGAAGCAATAAGCAATCCTTAAGCAATCCTTCCCCATCTTGTGGGTGTTGCTCGTCTGTCTGCGCCGGTGTACCTGGGGCGTGGGAGACTTTGGAGACAAAGTGCTGCATGTATAAGGGAACTGGGAGGAAGCCTGTAACTGTAAAAGCTAGAAATATAGGGAGGACAGAGCCCCCCTCATCAAGGAGCTCTTAGGAACCTCCACTAACATTCACAGTCCCCACACGTCCAAACACGCATGCCCTATAATGGAACCGGATGGGCACAAATAGATACTCTACTCACCAGTCACTGCAGGCAAAGTTTAGAAATTTGTTGTAGGGTTACAGGGTATAAGAAAACATGTCATAGCTGAGTAGCAGTATCTACAGCTCACAGTGGTAAATCCGGTAATTTCTTCCTTTTAACAGACCAAATGATCAAACTATCATCCCCAAATAAATTTGTCACAGAGAACTTTATATTAATAGAGGAACAAAGAATTTGCGAATAAGGGACTGAATATTTATAACAGGACAGCTTTGGGAGTTACTGGGATTACCAGAGATGTCACTCATACAGTGATCAAGACTGTAAGAACAATAGAAGATAAAACACCATGAGAGAATCTCAGACTTTTCTCATGCAACATCATCACTCAGCTTGATATCCTGGCCTCTTTCTTGACCCGCCTCTTAGGAAGTAAGCAGCTGATTGATTATGAGTTTAATGGTGAGATTTTGCCTGCCACTACTATAGGACCATGTCTGGACCAGTAAGCCTGACTCCAAAACTGTGTGACAAAGCTTATAGATGCTTTCACGATGGCACAAAAGTCATTGGCTTCTGAATTTAGCTTAAACCACTGCTTGTCTTACACCTGCCAAGACTGGATTTTTCTATAAACTTTTAAATTATAGGTGAAGCTGAAACATGACAATCTATTGTTTTTTTTTCCCTTTAATTTGCATGAAAAAAGTGACATTTCTTAAAGGGTCGCTTATAACAGTGACAGGCAAGGAGCACTGAGGGAAAAGCCTTCAGGGACATAATACTGGAGTACAAATTGTTATTCATAAGTATTAATGTTCATGAAATATTCAGCTGGTGGCAAGTATATGGATGTGCCTACCACTGAGGAGATGGTCCACAAATGGAAACCTCACTGTTCATTAGAGTTAGTATTGTACTTTTTACCATACTGTACATATTCTAATGTAGATTTGACAGATATTCTGACCACACTTCAACTAATATGGATAAATATCTTTGATGGGAGAAACTGACATGATTCACTTCACAGAAGAACATTCTAGAACATTAAAGCTCTTGTTTCGTATGATTCTGTTACCATCATCCACAGGCTACTGATAACTGATTCGTCATATTTTCCTGATACAGTTATGCAAGAATGGTCAATGGTGAGGTGTTAACAAGGCCAAGGCAAAAGTACTGAACACTAAAAAAATGAACTTAAAACTGATTGACCAGACTTCTCTCAGCTTTGTAAAACACAGTAAAACTTAAATAAAAAACAAGATGAGGATGTGAAAAAGACTTCCACATTTCCAAAAAAATCTAAACCTAAAAAAGTTTACCACAACAATCATTGGTTTACTGTCACTCTTGTCCCCCTGTTTGCAGAATAATCTACCTGTCTTCAGGCAGTGCAAAGCTGGAGCCAAACGAGAAAATGTAATAATATAATTCAGAGCTTTTGTTGCGGTTTGAGTGTTAATGTTTTTGTGTGCCAGTATAATCCCATACAGACTCCCTCCTTATCTGGTGGAATTGTAAAGTCAGATGTTAGAGCCAATCCTGCATTCGGAGTGATTGATTTTTTTGTTGTTGTTCCAGATGTTCACCTTCACTCTCTACTGTGCCCGGGGGGGGGGGGGTTGTGTTTGGTAGCGTGATACATTGAATATCACTGCTAACGAGACAGAAGAATGTTAGATGTGTCGAACCAATCGGCACTTTTGTCTGAAAACCAATTTCCACCTTACTGAAAAAGTGGTCACTGCTAAAATGAGTGCTGATTTTGTTTTGTTTGTTTTTTTATGGCCTATGACTCCAGCCTAAAGTGGAGTGATCCTCATATGGGGCTGGGTTGTGCACACATTCAGATCCTCTTGTAGGTCTATGTCAGAGATCAGTCACATACTGTTTAATTTAACAGACATTACAGGCTTGTTACATACTTTTTTGGCCATAGTTTCTAGGCATGCTAGAAAAAGTCATTATTACATAAGCATCTACCTAAACACTGTGGACAATGTTTTTGACTGGCCTAAGTCTTTAAGCTTATTCCAATAACAGAGTCAAAATTAATATTAATAATGAATATCAAATGTGATACTTTCATTACTGCCTTTTAGGATTTTAATTTAATCTCAACATCAAGTTTTAATTAGATTCGATTAGCATTGTCAAACACAGAATGCTCAAACCCTTATTCTGTGAAACATATCTGTGAAAACAGCACAGCCACAGTTGTCCAATTAAAAGCACACTTATTTATTTATTTAAAGAAAGACTCATTCCTGCTAATTTTCCAAGCAGAATTAGTGCTAACCGCGTGAGGCCAGCATCACAGGCGAGTGAAAACCTGTGATTAACGTAATATTAATTTGCACCTTTCCATCAGTCTATTATGATAGACCTCTCTGGAAGGGTCCTTTGCTTATTAGAACTTATTAGCTTACCATTTCCCTCCAAGAAATGATGATGTGAACAGAAAAAAAAAAAAAACAGAAGAGGCATTTAATTGAATCTTTTTCCATTGTGAATTCACAGATGATAACAATGTTGAGTACAGTGTGCCCTGGAACAAGGAGAAAAAGGATGAAGAGAAAGGAACAGATGATTACATCTTCAATGCCAATGCAAGGTTTTTGTCTGAATCTGGACTAATGTTTCTTCTCAAGACCGTGTGGACTCTAATGACAAGAACGAGAATAAATGATACGTGTAGGGCATCCGTTTTTGTTGAACATTTGAGAGGCCACTGCCCTCACTAAATCCAATAAGAGTTCTGGTAAACCCCATTACTGTATCATTATGCCTAATTGACCTCTGTTGCTGGAATGTGAAAAGGAAACCTGTGTCCACAGAAATGTGTTTTTTGTATGTTATCACGACCAGACTGAGAAATGCATTAACTTGAGAAATTGCTTCATTTATGAACAAAGTTTGTTTCCTTTGTGATTGGAAGCAGAAGCAGAAGGCTGGGTTTTTAATCTTGAGATAAGATGAAAGCCAACAATAACAATGTGTAGGCTTTCATGATATTTCCAATCTGTTTCTGATATGTGCCAAACTACAGGGTGACATTTCTATATTTTGTGGTCTCCTTGATTCAAAAGAGTGTGAAAAAGTGATGATGATGCAAACGGTAAACTCTAATCAAAGAATATGTTAATATGTTGCGCATACAAACTCTTGGCCTATGCTCTCTTGCATATTGTATAATTAAATCAATTATTATTAAATGCGGTCAGATGAGTGAAGTCACTGTAGATGAAAACTGTCACTGTGTCACTGCCTCTTTTGTTGTTTTCAGAAATACATTTTCCCAAAAACAGGTCCTTCAGGAGTTAGTTAGTGTAGATCCTTGACTACCATGTCACTGTCGCTCCAGTAATGTACATTTGCAGTGTTTACCTCAAACATTTACTCTCCAGATTGATGAGGCATGTTTATTCATGAGAATTTTTAAAGCACGAAGCACTTGTGCACAAGCACAAGCACTCTGCACGAAATAATTTAATTTTGTAACAATAATACATTCGTGGAATCTCACGTAAAATTCCCTGTAATTTGGCATTCCAATTCTAGAACAAGAGGCATTTAGCATTGAGCTTGAGAATAAAAAAAAAAAAAGAAAAAAAAAAAAAACAAAAAGGACCAGTTTTTGTCCTTATTATTGCAGTCTGTGAAGCTGTTACATTATATTGTCCTTGAGAGTCTGAGATGGTGCTGAGGAAGGCAACGTGTATAAATAAATACATTTAAACACCTTGCTGATAGAGGCCTGACCCTGGCAAGCCTCTGCTTCTGGTCTCTGCCATGCTGGGGAAAGGACTCTCTTCCCTGGCTCTCCCTCCTGTGGACCTGTGGCCTCTGCAAAACCTCAGTGAGGTTATTATGGAGCAGCCGTGATTAGATATGACACCCTCATCGTGGGGTCGGGTGACCGCTAAGTTCACTCACATTACCCGTTTCCTACAGGCATGGGCCAGTCCTCCCCCGGAGGGTGAGAGGAGACTTGTCAATGGAAGGTGAACCAACGGTGGGGCTTATATATATAAGGCAAATATACAGGGCTAATTTGCTGTTTAGCACTAATGAACCCAAGAGGACAGATCAGGGAGGTAATGGCTGTGGACTGATGACACAGGGGGCCATGCTGTAATGGAGTCTGTGAGCTCTTCCTGAGGGCTTGAGAGGATCACACAGTGAGCAGAGGTGATTTAATTAGGGTTAATTATGGGGCAGGGGCCACGTGCCCCAGCAACGCTGAACAGGGAGCCCCAGAGGGCAGGGCCAGCTTCTGAGGATAGCTGGCAACAGTCCGAGATCGACCGGTATACAACATCGCAGGTCCCGTGATGGATATGCAGGTGGGCAGCCTTTATAACCATATGGCGTAAAATTATGTTTATTTTCTGAATCATTTCTGGTTTCTGTGATCATTTCTCGGGTGTAATATAGAATGAGTAGTACGGAGATGGGTTCATAAGGATGCTTTTGAAGTTTTCTGCAGAAAACCCTAGTGCAGCAGATCAGTTTGTGTTAGGGTTTAGCCTATTCTTTGTTGTCTCTCTAACTCACAAAATCCAAATCACCCTAATGTCCTGTTCTGGTCATTTTTTTAAAAAAGTCTACAGCAAACTCAGTAGCTCAGCAGGGGCTTCAGTTTGTTTCTCTTAGACAGATACACATGAAAGAATAAAAAAACAGATTAAATAAAAAAAAGTTCAGATTACATTAAAATCAAAAGCAATATAATTAAATTCCAAGGTACTTAAAAACCACAGACAATTTGGTGTTGAGTACTCAATTACAGGCTGCCTTTATCTATCTAAAGCTTGGTTGGTGGGTTAAAAAACATTACCATGGAAAGGGCCTTTAAACATTTGTGCTGATTACCGCCATGGAGGAGTTGAAAGCCCTACGGTCACTGTCACAAAAAGGATTGTCCATGGTGTCTGGCCATGAAATTTGGCCAATTTACATTTGGGAAAATTGTTTCAAATGACTGTCAATACACGTCATTTAATTAACTCTCTTATATTTCATTTTCTGCATTTCTTTTGAAGACGAGAGGGGAAACCGACACGTTCATAGCAGGGCATTGTGTTCAGAATTCTAGCGGAGTTTCATATTATGAAACATTAGCATTAAGAGCTTTCTTTTATTATTTCTGTGAAGTGTACAGCCAGAGGCATCGCTTTGAACCACTGCCTCCTCCAACTAAAGAAGAATCCTCAGCTTTACTCATAAAAGTTGATGAATGACTTCCCAGATATTTTCAGATACTTTAAATTGTTGTGGAGTTTGCAGGGCATTAGGTGGGAGGACACAGCGTATTTACCGGTTCACAGGAAGGTCGCGTAACACATTCAGAGGTCAGCGAAAACGACTGGGGTACGCATCCCAGAGAGACGTGCCATCTGCAATCAAACAGGAAAGCAACCGGAATGACGGTCTTAATTCCGCACACATTATACAGTATCTCCTCCAGAACAGAACCAAAAAAAATTCTCTCCTTCTGCAAAGAGAATCCCTTTTGAACTGCATCACAAGTCTCTGGTAGCTGCAGGGCTGGTATAGTCTAGCCTCATTAAACTGTTGTTAGAAATTCACAGTGCTATACCAAAACAGGCTTTTTATGTTGAATTTGTGAAAACTGTGGAAACCAGACAGAATAAATGCCCATCGAGATTCATTTCATGCTCACTATTCAGCTTCAGTGATGGATAGCAACTTGTAAAGGATCGGAGGAAAATTCTGTATGAATGCTTATGTAACTCTCTTACCGTGAATATGAAGACGTGTATGTCTAATTGGCAGTTGTAATATGGGTAAACCCAAGACAGGTGGCACTGCAGCGATAAAGCTCTCATTATTATAGTTAACGGTTGTCAGAAAAAAACTAGCAATTCCCTTACTTTATACATACAGCAAAGAATTTCCTCTGCCTCTGATGAAAAATATATCCAGAACTAATTTATTTGATGAGTATGATTATGAACGACCTGACCAACACTTCCATAATGCCTACACAATGCTTCATAACCCCAAATAAATCATAAACTATGAATAAGAATAACCAAAATGACAGACATCGTCTACTGTATCATACCTTTTAATAAGCACTTATGCTCATAATAAGCTGTAGAAGGCTATATTCTGTCTCTATAATGACAGAACTGCTTTCTTAATGCTATCAATATTAACGACAGTATTTGCATTCCAATTTCAGAGAAGAAAATTTTAAAAAAAGATACTGACACTACTTGTGGTTTCTCCAAAAACTTTTCTGAATTATGAGCAGTTCAGACACAGAATAATTGATGCTCATCGTGTTTTTGTGGCTCAATACGAGCAAATGTGGTCACCAGCTGCTTTTTTGAGTCCTAATGGATTAGAACCGCCGTATGAAAGAAATCACAAGAGGGCTTCTTCAATTAATAAATATCCCGGATATGAGAAGGACCGGTCAGAAGTGATTTCTGTGTCTTTGAGAAGATTAAGAGTTTTCGGGTTTTTATGCAAGGTCCTTCTCCCCACCCCACCCCCACCATTATGTTAGATAA
Source organism: Megalops cyprinoides (assembly GCF_013368585.1). Lineage (NCBI taxonomy): Eukaryota > Metazoa > Chordata > Actinopteri > Elopiformes > Megalopidae > Megalops > Megalops cyprinoides. Next base: position 23,757,383 of record NC_050602.1, on the reverse strand, counting down.
GCAAAGTGAGCCAGTTGTTGAAAAGTTCCTCATGAATGAGTGCAATGAAAAACGAGCTACCGACATGCCCTACTCAGACATGTTCCACAGAAGTGAATCAATGACGTGTAATGAGCCACGGTGGCTTTTACAGTTAACTTGGGATAAAGTACGATGTAAGCTGCCCCCGTTGTTCACATACATCAAGCCCTCTCCGATGAAGCCAACGGCCCTGAACTCCATATGGGAAGTAAAGCAATGTACAATGCAACAGACCACTTTTTCAGAAGCTCAGCTCATAACTGCAGTTAGTTAAGTTGCGTCGTGGTTAGTGGACCTGTTTGTCAAAGTGATTTGTTTGTCCAAAAAAAAAAGAAAAATCGATAGCATTTTTAATTAAGTCAATCTACTGCACACAAAACTGTACACCCACATAAACGTTTCAAAATAACATTTGAACATTAATGTTAATATTTTCGTTCAGCATGGCCAAGTATTCCCGTAACTTTATTGCACAGCTTCATGTACCGACTATGATTCATGATGGATTATGTCAATACAGTGATTAATTTTAGCCAGTGTTTTTGTTGTTTCTTCGTCGCTTGAGCTTTGAAGCAAAACTGACGAAAAGACTTCCCTTCCCTTGTTTTACATGTGCTGAGGTGTGTTGGTGCTGTACAGCTACCAATGAAGCTGTCTGTCAAACCTCAGATAAAATACCCGCTGAAAGAATGATGAGTAAAGAGCAAGCGGAGACGGAGTGCTTGTCCAAAACTCTGGTTCTTCCTCAGAGAGGCTGTAGGGATGACTTTGAAGCATTGCGAATTGCCAAGAGATGAAGTTGGAGCGCTGCTCTCTCAGCGCGGAATTGGGGCGAGGCTGCTGACATGATGTCTGGCGTTGCAGGGGCTTTGGGGGGGGGGGGGGATGCCAGCTCATTCTCCTCATCAGCTCCTGTGATTTCGAAATAAAGCTGAGCACTCGTGGATTTCATAGCTCCTTCATAAAGTCATGACTCACAACAAAAGTGACCACAGAGAGGTTTTAACAAAAGGGAGAGCCAAAGGTTCTTCCCCTTTTTTGGCAATTTGGGATCATCGTTTTTTTTTTTCCTGAAAATTCTGACAGGGTGCTTGCTATGAGTGTCTGGTATAAGTAGAACACTTAAGTTCCCCTTTGACCTTGGTGAAACAGGATGTGTGGCAGGGTGAACAGTGCACTCTGACTACCTTCCTTCACAACCATGATTTATACAATTTACGGTTTCATTTAACAGGATTTATGTTTCTTTTTCAACCTAAATATGAGACTAAATATGAAAACAAGTCTTTGCATAAGTGGAAAAATATACTGAATTATATAGTCAGGTCAATTATTCTGTTGGGAACAACTTCAAATCAAAGACTGGAGAAAAGCAAATATTTTGATATGCTACTTTCCCAGATTCCGAAAAATTCATCTTTAACTGGGTCCATGTAGTTGACAAATAAATTAGTAGGTAGATGAAATTAATTCGTTTTGGGTCTCATTTTAAATAATTAGTGGTTCATGTGTTTATTAAAAGTCACTACAAGATATGGTTATGTAATGTAAATGTTTGGATGACAGCTCAATTAAACAGATGTTGTTTTCAACACCCAGATACGTGCTCCTCTCTTCACATGTCTGGTAAGAGACAGTCTGAGTCAGAGGTGGTAATAGGACTACCTAGACGTCTGAAGAGGGGACTTTTCCATATGTTGATTCTAACACATCCTATAAACCCATCACGCCATATTCCCAGCGATCATTGCCAGTTGGCTGGTGTTTATCTGTCAACTGCTGACATGTGACAACTGACAGCGTGATGCAAGAAAGCTCTGGCTGCCTGTTTTTCTGCTTCTAATTTCAGAAACAGACTGGAGGTTTTCAAACACCGCGATTCTCTCTCAGCAGAGGCCTTTTTTTCATACCAATCTTTATTTTTAATATCTTGACAAGAAAGAAGAAGAAAAGGTGTTCCCGTTTTTTTTTTTTTTTTTTCCCCAAATACAAAGTTGTCTAAACAGACACCTAGATTTATTCACTGTCAGTGGAAGAAAGTTTATGAGATTACATTACTATCGACGGGGTATTGATGTCTCCTAAATTAATTATTCATGGTCTGGACTTAATTCATCCCCTCTCCGACCACATGGCAACTTTTAATCAAAAGCGTTTCTTCTGATATGTGGCGTGGTGGCTTCTCAGAGGATTAAATCCTGGCCTTGGCTTGCCTGTAAGCGGTCACATCTGGTACACCCCGGGTGTGGGCCTCAGAGACAGGAGGCGTCGGGAGATGCAGGCCCGCTGTTTTTGGGAGCCGTTTAAATGTCTCCCCTTGTTAGCGAGGCATCTTGTGTTTTTTGGGTGCCAGTGAGGTGACAACACCTTACAGATGGCTGACTTCTTGGCACCGGGCGCGGGTGATTGACTGCCTGTCAGTGCCGCCGTTCCTCCTGCGCGTTTGACGCCTCCCCTGGGTCCTCATTACTCTGATCCCAAAGATCTTGAAAGAGTCCCCGGACTCCTGTCACACATGCAGCTGCAAACTGGATTTTACTAAAGAGTGCAGGTGCCATACATCTGGAAGCCAGAGATAGCTGAGAGAGTGAGCATCCGGTGTGTGTGCGAAAGAGGAGTCGGCTGGGTTCTGACGGTGAGGGCTCCATCAGAGATGACGAGCCCCGGGATGAATTTTTCAGTGGAATGATAGGAACCTTGACCTCAATGAGCCACCAGCTAGGAAGGTAGAAGGAGTATCCCTTTGGGGTTCAAATTCTGTTTTCACTCTCTGGACTCTTTAGCACCTAGAACTACAGGGAAATTATGCTCTGTGTCTTATTCATCTTATGAATATTAATTTCATCAGGTACAGTCCCTCTACAAAACAAATCAATACATTCCTTTTCAACTAACTGTATGATACTGCAATTTACCTGCTCACGCCAGGGTTCAAAATAGATTTAAGCAAGGCTTTACAAAAGACATAAGATTTAGCATATGTTTTGCTAATGAACAGTCACCTCTTTCTGCCTTTCTTTGCCTCACCAACGAAGCTTTAATATTATTCTAGATTAAATGTTGACATGAAACAGAATAGGAACTTTCACTAGTCAACATGTTTTAGCATCACTTTCATTTGAACTGACTCTAATATGAAATGTATGACCTAATGAACACAGTCTATGTAGAAATGGATAATGTGCTACATGTATGATCAGTCAAAAGCTCAAAAAATACATCCCTATCGGATATTCCCAAGGAAAATGTTTGTAATGTGTCATGAATATAATAAATAAACACATTTGTTCCCCTAGCTTTCATGTGGTTACAGCTATAACCATAGAGTTTGTGCTATGCACTGGGGAATACCACATAGCACATCATAAAACACTTCCTGGAGGTGTTGTATGAGTTGCATCACTGAAACAATGAATTCTGGGATAAAATTATTGGATAAAAATCTGCTAGTCATCATACCATTGAACAGGCTGGAGAAGATCACCCTCGAGCACTGAGGTTAATGTAACCTGATCAAAGACAGAATGTAAAAGAGTGGAGGATTCAACTGGAACTACAGCTAAAACAATGCCCTTTATTGCTTACAGGACCCTCTTCTCCACTTACCCAACCAACCTGCCCAAATTTTTTGCTTTTTAAAATTGGTGACATTGGGTTAAATGCCTTTATTGGGGTTATTACACTGCATTAAACAGCTTGTGGAAAAATGTTCTCTGGGGTACATGTCCATATGTTCCAAAAACAGCAAGGGCCTAAAAAAACATGGTCTGTGTCAGGATGGTTTTGTCAAAGCATACGTTAAAATAAAAGACTCGCCCTTAAAACAGAAAGGGAACAGGCTGGGAGAACATATACCGTATCAGCGTGATAGTTTCTGTTGGAATGCATTTGCAACCTTTGCCCATGTTGAACATATGTTTCTTTTAACATGGTGTGAGTTGGATTAGCAGACAGGAGGTACAGCCAATCTCTCAGTAATGTAGGTCTGTTTGTTGCAATGTCAGGGAACACATTGTGTATCTGTGGCAGGCTTTGGTTAGTCCCTAGCCAGCTTGAATGAGGAGTGGAGAGGCACATCATTCCCGGAAGGCAAAGCACTATGCAGCGTGATCTGTCACCTCTGAGTAACTGCAATTATCCAACAGGAATTTTGAAAAAAGAGACTTTGATCCCTTGGTTACTTTACGTGGGGGTGGAATGTACTTCTTGCACTGACAATAAATATTACATTAGGAAGTCATATTATCACAACGATATTTTGTAATACTTTTTTGTGTATTTTAAGAAAAAAAAAATATATAACATTCACGGGAGAAAGTGGGTTGTTAAGAATGTCTGAATCAGAACTGTGTTGACCACAATTTTCCCTCAATAATTCACAAACCCTGTGAAATCAATTGTAAAGTGAACATTGGATTTAGTTTTATGCACTGTCCTTTGTTTCAGAATCTGGGAAGAAATAGGTAATGTCATATTCTAAAAATTTCAAGCAATATCTGTATTCTGCTCTTGAACCATTTCTGTTGTCATTGCTGGAAGCAATGTGTGTGAGTGAAACTAACACAAAATCTGAAACATTTATCTGAAACTAATACAAGATGCCACAGTGGCAATAATGCAATAAGGGAAACAGTTAAGGATTAATGGGGATTAAAGTACAGATTAAATATGTTTGGGAAAATCTACTGTGTCATAATACTTTGATTTTCTTTCTATTTTCAAATGTTTTTTGAATGTATTTTTGATTTGGGGGGGGGGGGGGGGGTGCACTTTTATCTTAGTTATTAACAGTTATTTTCTGCATATGCTTTTCCCTTTCCCTTGAATCCCTTTAATTCAAAACACATTTTGTTCAGTCTGTGCAAGAGTAAAAAAAATATATATATATGTATCTTAAACTCAGTTTGGAGTTACAAAACCCACAGTGATTGGCAGTTCAAGTAAATTTGAAAAAAAAAAATTCTACTTATATTTTTTTTCTTGGCATGAAAATAGAATAGACACAGCAGGCGCGTGTGCTTTTAAACCGTGGAGCTCACCTGAAGGATGATAACGTTTCCCCCCACACTTCTCTGTCACATTACCGCAGCCTTGATGTCTCACCCTGGGTCTCTCCCAGGCGCTTTGCATAGAACTGAGGCGGAGAGAGACAATGGGTAAAGGTGAAACGGGCGCGTGATGGAATAAGGCATGCGGCGGAACGCGCCGACACGCCGCTTGCGCGCATGCATGCTGATGCGCGGCCTTGGACGCGAGTCTCGGATGCGCCCTTAATGATTGGCGTAAGACGGCTGACCTTAACCTTGTTTTGTTGCCGTACAATCAAACCCGGGCCGAGAAAGAAGAGAAACTGCAGAAAGTTAATGCAGGGGATTGGGGGCAACTCCCAGGTGCAATGCCGCCTATATTTTTCCATGTGACTGTGAAGGCTGGAGGCACACCGCCCCAATCAATATGGAGCAGGTGGGTGTTTGCTGAAGGATATGAACCACGGGAGTCCGCTGTCTGCATGTCACAGCGGGAAATATGCTCGGCAATCTATAGACAGACGGGAGATCTATTATTGTGCTTTTTCATAACTACATATTTCACACAAACAACTTGTACATGGGCGGATTGAGGTATTGCAGTCCCTGGTAGCTGTTTAATAAGCGCTAATCAATATATGCGACTCTCCTGTGGGCAGTGGGATTTCAAAATTTTCACTAAAATCTCTTTATTGAAAAAATTGGCAGTTTAAAAAAATTAGCAGTAGCAGTAAAAGTAGCATAAAAGCAAAGCGTAATTAGATAGTAGTAGGAGTATGGCTGTTTTCAGGACTCAAAAACTATTCAGAACTGACAAGGTACTTATATGTAAATGTATAGATGTTTCTTGTAAACAAATAGTTTCATTTTATTGCCCTGTTATGGGAAAATTAGTCAAAATGGCAAAACCCACAACCCGTGCAAATAGTATTAATATATGTAATATGATATCACTTTCCAGCAATTATCAGCTCCCACACAGTAGCTTTCAATCCCAAGCCTCCCGAGTCTTCAACGACTTGGTCAAGGGAACAAAATGAAATCCTCGGCGTGTGCACTCGGATAAGAGTCCCTTTCGGAGAAAACCCTTGAGACACCTGGCTGGTTTGAGCCGCGTCTGGCACGGGGAGCCTCCGCCCCTTTCTGAGCAGGCGAGGCGGGTATAAGCTGGGTGACAAAAAGCCCCGATAAGGTACAAAGCGCTGAGCTAAGCCTTTAAGCTGTCCTCCTCGCCGAGTCTCAGGCTGGCATTACTAAGCGCTAAAGGTCGCCTCTCTCTGAGGCATCGCCTCTACGAGCGCGCTGCCGCTCCGATGCGTTTTTCCGACTCCGCGCTCCGCGCAGACGCCGGCCACCACTGCCACTCGGGGTTTTACCAGCGCGGATTCTCAGGCTTCGGTCCCTCTCCGGATAGGCGCTTAGAGGTCTTTGCTGGTGCTCACCGAGCAACCTCTGTTTAGTGTTGTCTGAGCTCGGGGTGGCTGGGCTTTTTGAGTTGCTGCGAGGACATTTATCGATCACTTGACTGATTTCTCCATCACATGAAAAAAACAACATCAAAGGAAACAGTAGATGCCACTGCTGTGAGAGAATCAACAGTTCACATTGGGGAAACACACAGTACCAGCCAAAAGTTTGGACACACCTACTCATAGAAATGGTTTTCTTTATCTTTACTATTTTCCATGTTTTAAAACAATGGTAAAGACATCAAAACTATGAAATAACACAAATGGAATTATGCAGTGACCAAAAAACAAATCAAACAAATCAAAACTACCTTATATTTTAGATTCTTCAAAGTAGTCAAGTTTTTTGAAATGCCGTTCACTCGTGCGGTGCAATGACGGCTGTTCTTTTTATGTTACTGTTATTAGGTATTGAGTTCTGCTGAGACAGACAAAGCTTGTATTCAAACGTAGATTGACAGTTTGTCAGAAATTCAATTGCCCAAACAGCTCATGTAATACTTCTGAATTTTGATACTGCTTGATAATTACTTATTTGGAAAATTAGGTGAACTTTGGCTGTATTGTTTTTTTTTTTATTTATTATTATTAATATTTACTTTTTATTTATTTTTTTATTCTACTTAACCGATCTCTACCCAGGCAAGTTAATTGAGAACTATAATTCTCATTTAGCCAAGAGGCCCAACACAACAAAGTCAGATAATTAAGAAAAAAAAAGGATACACAAAAAGAGATTAAAACACACGGCAACAACAGACAATCAGAGACACATCAAACATCAGTGCTTCTGTGAATATGCCCATGATTTTGTTTTTTAAAAACAGAAACAGAGCTAAAAGTGTCCATTGTCAGTAACTTCTGCAGCTCATCCCAGTCTCTGGCTGCAGCAGACTGAAATAAGGAACGCCCAAGAGAAGAGTTAACTTCTGGGATTTTTGACTGAATGCAACTGTCGGGTTTGGTGTTGTAAACTGGGGATTTGTTTGCAGTAGAATTGTCAGGTAAAGGGGGAGTCAGACTGAATATAGCCTTGTAGAGGAGAATGGTCCAGTAGATTTTATGTCTCGTGTGTACTACAGGGTGCAGTGATGCGTCTTGTAAGGGGCATTGGCGGCATATCTGATGGCTGACTCCCGAAGGACATCTAGCCTATCAAGGATTCCATTAAATGCAGTCCTGTAGAGGGCATCCCCAAAGTCTAATATGGGAAGAATGGTCATCTGGTGAAGGGGTCAGCTTAGTGGAGGTGTTGACAGAGGGCTTGTTTCTGTACAACAACCCCAGCCTAGCTTTAAAGATTTGAAGATTTTCAAAGTGAGAAAAGAACGATAGAGTGGAATCTTGCCAGATGCCAAGGTATTTATATGAAGAGGCAATCTCATGCTGTTTACCATGTTTTGTAGTGATCCCGTGGGAGCAGAGTGGACTCTTCTTAGCCAATAACATCACCTTGGCTTTGCTGAAATTCAGAACAAGGTTGAGAGTAGAGAAAGCATTCTGAGTTGCAGTGAAAGCTTTGTTGCAAGTTAACCAGCATAGAACCCAGGGTAGGGCTACTTGAATATAGGACTACTTCATCAGCATATAGATGAATTAGGGAGTTTCAAAATGTCGGTGGTATATTGTTGATGTAAATTAAGAATAGTGTTTGGGCTAGCGTGGAACCTTGTGGTATTCTCGTAGTGACAGGCAAGACCTGTGATGTTACATTTTCTGACTTCACAAACTGGACCTTACCAATAAGAGGTAATTATTGAACCAGGAAAGAGCTTGCTCGTTAGTACCAATATTTCTGAGTCTGCTGATGAGAATGGGGTGATCTACTGTACCGAAGGCCTTGGCCAGGTCTGTAAACAGGGACGCACAATATTGTTTATTGTCAAGGGCTCTGGTGACCTTAAAGGACCTTAAGGGTTGCTGTGATACAGCCAGATTGGTCAGAGTGGAAGCCTGATTGCATCCCTGAGAGGATACAGAAGCATTTGCTCCGTTGCTTATTGACATTTTTTTCAAGCAGCTTAGATATACAAGGCAAAATGGATATAGGCCTATAACAGTTAGGCCTATGACAGGGTCAGTTTGGTCACCTCCTTTAAATAAAGGATGGGCAATGTCTGCCTTCTGTGCCTGGGGAATTTCTGCAGAACAAATTGAAAGATTAAAAAGGGGAAAGATGGGAGATGCAATTATAGGGGCTGCAGCTTTCAAGAAGAATGGATCCAGACGGTCAGAACCATCAGGTTTTTTGGGGTCGAGTCAGAGGAGTTTTTTAACACCTCTGGCTCAGTGACGGACAGAGGGCTGAAACTATGTGATGGGGAAAGCATTGTGGATTTAGAATGAGCTCAAAGTGTTGCATGGGGCAGAGAGGCATGGTTCAAATAAAAATCCATATTTGATAAAGTGGGCATTGATGATATTGGCCATACGACTCTTATCAGTAACTATGACATCATCACAGTTAATGGACATAGGCAGTCATGAGCAGGAGGGTAGACTCTCCTTATTTTAACTGTCTTCCAGAACTATGGATTGGACCCACAATGTATCAAATGTTATTTGAAATAAGTGACTTTAGCTCTTCTTGGGGCCTGTGTGCATTTGTTTCTAATTTGTATGGAAGACACCCAGCCGGCCTGAGTTTTAGATAACCAAGCCCTCTGTCAGCTAGAGTGTGATTTAGTAAGTCTGCAAAGTCATTGTTAAACCACGGGGTGAACCAATTTTTTATCTATCGTTTTTATTTTATTTTATTTTGTTCTATAAACGCATTTACTGGATCGACCCTGAAAATATTATAGCATAATTCGCCTGTAGTGTGTTTTCACCTTTTGTGTTTTCAGTGCAAATTCTACATTTTTCCCCTCAATGCATTTGCTTAGCAGACGTTCTTATCCAGAGCAGCATACATGCCTTACCCTTTTTTCAAATTTCCATTTATACAGGTGGACATTTAACTGTTACAACGAAGTCTCCAGCATTGCACAAGCCGAGAAAAAAATTCTGCAGCTTATCTTCAATTAGCTGTTGTGGGGGAGATTGCTATCTGTTGCTGCTCTCAGCATTCTTAATTGGAATTCATAATTCACATTAATAATCTGTTTTCGGTTTGCAACGGTTGGCAGACATCACTCTGTTATGGTCAGAGGAAGGCTGGGTAAACAGAAGTAGCTCAGCCCTTTATATCATGCAAATTCCTTGCCAATAAAAAAATGAACAGGAGATTAATGATTGAAAGGTCATTTTACACACATCATAAATAAACCTAATAAAGCTTAGGAATGTGTTTACAGTTTGTAGGTAAAAGGGGTAAACGCGAGAACATCTTATCATCGAAAGTAGGAGCGATTGGATTTTTTATAGCTTAATTAAATGATGGCATCTTGTGTATCATGTGCTCATCAAATATACGGTACATGGAAAATGTGCTCATATTTGTTTCAGAGAGATAGACTGTGGATATTCCTTACTGCTTGTGCATGATACACAGCACATGTGGCAGTATGTAATAGGAGTGAGAGATCATGGGAGCGCCCAACACAGAAAGCAAAGTCACCCAACCCAAGTGTTTGATTCCCTCAAATATGTAATAATATAACAAAAAGGATGCAGTTTCATGAATGACCAATGCTCCCAACTTTTATTTGATGATATTATATTATTATACCCATTTCATTTTCTCATTTGGATGTTTTCATGTTAGCTTTGAATATTTCCATGAAGGTTGATATGCTTTACATAACTAGCTGTTGTAGTATTTTACATCAATGCTAATTAGTGGTGTAGTGGTGATTAAAATTTGCCTCCAAAAAAATGTAATAATGATTGATATGAAAGAGACTGCAGCGTCTGAACTGATTCTCTACATCACCTGATTAACCATATGACATGCTGTGGTATCAGTATCCTTTTATCTCAAGTTTGATATTCTGTGTTATTAACAGATATTTATTTTTGTCTTATTATATAAAATTTTATTAAACCAATTAAATCAATTTTGACTTGCTATTCAGCCTGTTAGCTTGTTCACAAAATTAACCAGTTGGTTAGGCACCAAATTTTACTAGTTAAATTTCTGTCACTTGAGAAATGAGCACATATAAATAAAATAGATAAATCACGATTTTTTTTTTTTTTTTTTTACCAGTTTTTCAGTGTTCAGAACCATTGCTCTGCATGGTCAAAGCACAGCTGGAGAGATGTCTACTGGCTGGCTGCTGCCAGAAGTGCTACAGGATGTGCCGAATCAGTCTGTGCCTCTTTCAAACTGATGAAAAATACTGTTTCTGTGATGGGGTTAATACTCCTGCCACTATAAAAAAAAAAATTATCATTCCAGAATATTATATATCCAAGTTGTATCTCATTAGGTAGGGGACTGTGTCCTCTACAGTTCCTCTGAGTATGCTGGGCCCTGTCAGATTAATGACGGGATTTCGAAAATGAATCATAAACAAGCAAACTACAAAGTCCGGACAGAAGCTGAAGCTGTTTTCATTTTGTGGAGTGAAAAACAAAACATTTTTAAGATGTCAGTTGTGGAGCGTTGCTTTCATGCCTTTAATTCCTCACTCAGTGTGTCTGTGATGTTCTTTTTTTTTTTTTTTTGCAATGCATATTGTACATTTGTGTTTATTGCCATTCTGTAATTTGCTTTCCTCTGGCAGCAGTACGGCGTGCGAACGCATGTGAATTTCAGCAGGGAACCCCTCTCCTGTGCATACACATCCTTTCGTTTCTGCCTCGGGGTGTCTCCACACGATGCCTCGTGTGATCAGATCACCAGCAAGGGGTGAGAGAACTCGCTGGTGAAAAAGAAGAGAAACGAACCCACACCCAGTTTTCCTCTACCAGCGCGGCACACAACGCCCTGCGTACGCTTGTCTAGTTTGGCCTGTGCTTAATGGTCTCTCGGTTTGTTAACAAAGTGTGGAAATACACTATTCATTAACCCCACGTTCTGTTGAGCCATAACCCAATTGGGTCGAGCCAATTGCGGTCTGATGGAGGCAGTGGAACGTTGGTTTTATCCCCGTGATTAGTCAAGGTCCTCTGGGCTAAAAGTGCAGTGCAAGGGCGATCCCCACACAACTACGCTCTGTGCAACCGCCCCCCCCCCCCCCCCAATCTGCAGTACTGATCTCCCCCTAGATAGCGGCTGAGGATGAGATTGGCTGCCAGCAATCGATAAGAGGCAGGGTGAGAACACCTCAGAGATGAGCCTCGGATCTCTTTCAATAACAATTTGGCCAAGAAAGGCCATTTCCAGCACTTTATTACTGGGTAGGCTGATGGGAAGGGAAGTAGTAATGAGCAATGACTATGTGATTGGGGGAGAGCAGGACCAAGGCTCCGACGAAAAAGGCTGAATCCTGATTAAAAAACCTTACCTGCAGCCGGATTTGCCACGCTGTTTGTCAAAGCGCGGACCCCGGGTTTTGCCGCATTGTTGACACCTTTGTCGCTGCTTTTGGAGGTGTAAATGGAGTTTTATCTGGCTTGTCTACATGGAACACTGGCCCGGAGTAGAACTGCGGGGTGCTCTGTGTTCTTAAAAAAAAAAACAAAAATGGGGGGGGGGGGGGGAAGGACCTGCTTCATAACATGCATTAGCACTGCTCTATTCGTGTGTACTGTACAAAAGGTTCTGGAATGAATGGCAGGATCAAGTTCCAGTTTGCATTCGCCAGGATAATGCTGTTAATTAATGCCTTAATTGTGTCTACTACAGCATGTCTGGCATGCATAATGTCTGAACGAATTAAAACAGAAATACAAATGAGTAAAGTCTCTCTATTGGGGAAGTTAAAAAAAAATCAAATTGTTTTAATATTAAAAAGATAATGTAACTATCCAGGGATCCTGGCTGCTGTCACAGTACAGCAAACAAAGATCTTTTTTTTTTTTTTTTTGTAATCACGTGAAGGTGTTGTCACATTCGTTTCATTGATGCACAGACATTTAACTGTAGGAAGTGACCTCATCCTATCAGCTGTCCTTGCCTTATTAGCTCACAGGAGGTATGTTGGAGCCCTTGGAGGTACATGTGAAAGATAAGGAAAAGAGCAAAGAGCGAAAGAAGGAAGGAGGAAAATTAAATATTTTTAATCGTTATCTTCGGCCAGTCAAATGTCCTGTAGGAAAAAGGAAAACGCATTGGCCAATATATATAAGCACACCGAGATGCAAATGAAAACAATTCAGTCCACCAGGGAGGGGTGGTTTTGGAACTCAGCTCGGTACCCTAGTGATTTTCGTCCACAAAAACTGTCCTGCACCATGAAAGTATGAGGAGCGGTCAGGTTCAATTTAAAATGAACAGCTTAAATAAAGCCCTACTCTGTGGCCCCCCCGCAGCTGCCTGCGTCGTTTGTGAACTGCTAGTGAACTGCTTCCAAAAGCAGTGCCTTCCATAGACAGACTCAACAATGCTTCATCTCCGCTTCAGTTTAGTGGAGGAAGCACCAGATAACAGACAGGAGAGGAAATAGCACAGTGTGTATGTTCTCCATAATACTTGTGTGTGAACATCTGCTGCAGGTATACGACGATCGAATCTAACACAGTTGAGGAGACTCAGACAGAAACCAATAGAATTCCGGTGTACGCACAGCAGAAATTGTTCTAATTACACATGATTGAAATTGTTTCAAAATGAATTAAAGCTCAGATGTAAAAGCTCTGGTGTGATAGGAAGTATAGCTAAACTCAATAAAGTAGCTTGATTGAAAGTGCCCTGCCAAGTGCACCTGCCGTGAAAGTGCCCTCAGACCCTGATGCAATACAACAACGGCGCATTTCCTTTTCACCTCAGACTAAGCAATTTTGAAAAACATTATGATTTATGCAGTCACAAAAAAATTAAGAAAACATGCCGAGTGAGAAAGTAAACTTGACGAAATTCTCCGGTGAAGAGCACTGCCATTAAATTTGACAGAGGTCTCCGAGTAGGACTCCGAGGCACTTTAAGCCTTCGGATGGTTCAGCAGTGAGTAGATTTTATCTGACTGCATTAATTGTTTACCTTGCGGTGGTTCATCATTACACAGACTGCATCGTTCGTTTCTCGTCTCTTCTCAGGCAACTCAAGAAGAAAATTAAAGTAATAACCTTCCACAATGATGCATTTTTAATAACTTTGTTCTGTATTGTGAAAAAGATTGCACAACTTAAAAGCCTTAAATGCTTCACCAGCAGAGCGACAAGCAGCAGACAAAGAAGTCAAGCAATGTTTCTTGGGAAATAAAGGAGATTTTTAGAAGGATGGCTTCCTGTGTTTTGCCCTATAGACACAAGTTAATTGCTGTGTTTGTTGATCTGTTTTTCTGTTGCACATGAAGAGCTGAACTCTTTTCACATCTCCATTTGAGAGCTGTAAATATTATTTAATTATTTTTGATTAGTAAATACATTAGGCTCGTGTAGGCAGCACAGGGAAATGCCCTGGCTGGGTCTGGACCTCATTCCTGGCCTCTCCCTGCTCACTAGCAACTGCAGATGTTACAGCACCATGGACAGCATCCGTTCCAGCTGAAGAGGGCCCCAAAGCTTGCTGTAGATAACCAGGCAACACACCTGCAGGGAGCAGACAATCAGAAGGGTATAAATGGCTCTTCCAGAGCGGAGTACCTCCCTGAAAGCTTTATGCAGGTATAAGGATAGGTATTTTTTTAAATGCCATCACTCAGGTGCATTTAAATACAGGAAACAGATGAATAATTACTTAACTAACCACTTTTTTAAGTATTTTGAGCTATCTAGTGCTGTTTTACTTTAAAACCACTGCAGACAGCTTAAAGAAATCGATGGTAGCGTGGTTTTGTTTTCCTCATTTAGTGTAACACAAACACATTTTAATTAAAAAAAAAAAAGTTCTGATTGTCATTCAGTAATCTGACGTTTGGCCCTTCAATGCATATTTCATTTATGAAATGGCGAACTGTTAGGGACAAAAAGAAACTGTTTCTGTACAAGCCTTGATGTTTGCCTCTGCATTGGCAAACTACATTCAGTTGAAAATGGAGGGTCATTGGGCAGAAACACGCGGGCGCACAGCTTTCACACTTGACCATTGTGTAGCCAAGGTGCGAATTTGTGAAAATGAATGAAGACAGGGCCGAACTTTGACCTTCAGCCATGAGGGCTACAGTTTTTACAAGCATGTTCTTTTCCCATTACCTTGTCCCTAATTATATATAGTAAATGGAAAAAAATAAAAGCCACTTGTAACTCAGCTCAACCTCATTATCTTTTGCAGATATGTCCATGTTTGGCAAAAATGCATGTATGTATTAAATGTATGTTGACCAAGAAAAAAAACCTTGGTGGGTGGCTATGTTTAGACAAGGAAAACCTTTGTGTATTTCTATGGAAATATATTTCCATACACCGTTACTGTTATCAGTTTTTATTATACGATATAATAAGATTTATTACAATGGCACGCCTATTCAAAGCACATGGAGTGCAAGCCACATGCTTCCATATGTATGCATGGTTATGCAATTTAAGGCTTAACACCGGGTATGATAATGTAATCCAGGGGATAGCATGTAAACATCCTTGAATTATATGGAAAAATAGCATGTATTTATGTATAATATACATGTTATTTGTTCATGTAGTAATAAAGCACTACGTTTCATTGAGGCTTGCATTCACTGCAGTCAATGGGGGATGTACATAGGTTCTAGTTTTATCCATTTATACAGCTGCATAGTTACTAAGAAATTTCTGGGTTAAGTACCTTCCCAAGGGTATAAAAGCAGTGCCCCAGCGGGGAATTGAACCAGCAACCTTTCAGTTACTAGCCCTGCTCATTACCTCTATGCTACTCTGCCTCTCCATCCATGCAAAGTATAGGTGGCCATACTGTATATGATCTTTTGCTAAAGGTGAATAACTAAAAGTCCTGGAGGATGAGTTTTAAGAAACGAAGTGGTGCAATGTGCCAGCACGATGTGTTCACTGGCCTTGTTCCCAGGGCAATATCTGTTTCCAAAGGGAGTGGTGGTACGAGCAACTAAATGGGTTTAGATTCTTTCATCAGGCAGTGCGACTAATAAAAAGAGTTTTGTGCAGCTGTGGACCCCGAGAGATATCCTTTCATCATCCATTATTTTTTGTTTTGTTTAGTTTTTTTGTTTTTGCCTCCTCATTTTCACCAGGTTGCTGAAGAATATGAATGTCTCTTTTTTTTATTAAGGATTACTTGCACGGCATGATCTCAGCTGTAATTCTCTAGATGTGTAGAGATGCTGGTGCACATGTTTCAAAGGCCTGAGAGGCTACAGACTTCCAAATGTCTAAATGGTGTGTAACAAGGCTTGGTGGATATTAATAGTCAATAAAGGAATACAATAAGAAATAAGCAGAGTCAATCAGGATAGACAAGACACAGAACAAGAGTTAACACAATTGATGCAAAATACCAGTTATATGGAGAATGCAGAAAGTGTCAGAGAGAAGACGGAATTAACTGGTTTAATAAAAATTGAGCGCATGGTCAAACTCTTCAGTTACTGGAGGGGAACATAAAGATAGTTGTAGTTCCATTCGCCTCAATAACTAGTTTTCAGTTTAAGTAAAGTTTTTGTTTTCTATAAATACTATTTTAAGAATTAGTTAGGCTGGGCTATCGCACCACTAATCTCACTGCACTGTGCTGAAAAAATCCATCCTTTTCCAACTGAAACTGACAGCACAGTGGGTGGTTGATTGTGTCACCAGAGTGTCAGTAATGCAACATTGACTCAGCGTAATTTGAGAATGAGGGGTGAGAGGTTTGACGGGTGGGTCTCTGTTAATGCACCATAGTTCCCAGTAGTGGTGTAGCAGAACCGATGCATGCTTTGGATGGACTAATGTTTGGTTTATACAGATGTAGCTTATCTGTTTGTTACCCTCATGCTTTTGAGGTACCATCCCTTACTTATAACCTTAACATGCTTTTTATGGAATCAAATGTTCTTTTAGCACCAAAAAGATTGGTTTCAGAATACACACAGATGAAACAGTCCAAACTTCAAAAAGAAGTATACCTCCAAATTCTGTCTGCAAAATCAGGGGGGATTTAAAGTACAATTTAGTGTGTACATTTAAACATCTTTAAAACTGTGGAGTTTTTTTAATATTGCATAAAATGTTTTAAAATATTTTAAATGTACAGTCATGCCATTTCCTTGACTCCTTGGAGTCCACGGGAATACGGACAACAGCAGCCTCGCATACATACACATACAAAGCTGAGGCCACCTGCTAGCCGGCAGAGGTATTGCTTTTTGCCTTGGTTGGGCTCGTTACAAAAGGCTTTAAGTGAAAAGTCCTGGACACAGCCATTGTGTGTGGCAAAAGTGGAGATCCCCAATGGTTTCCTTATTCTGTTGACTGGCAGTGCTTGTTTTGACAGATTTCTGAGTTCAGGGGAATTAAATGGCCACTGGCCAAGTCCATTGGTAAAGTCCACCTTCTGCTGGTTATTTTCTGTCTCTTTTCATGACTCAGCATGGAGCCACAATGTGGTCTGCTTAGCTTTTTTATCGGCCTATGGACTGTCATTCAGCAGACAATACAGCACAGCCTGGGTCCATACAAACGTAGGCTTTTAAACTCAATAGGTGAAAGGAAAATAGCATTGAATGTTTTTTTTCTTTTTCTGGACAGAAAACATACATGTCCTCTCAGAAGTTTATATTATATTACATTTCAAGAGATGTCTAATAACATCCTTCCACATACCAGAACTAGTCTTAGAGAGAAGTTTTTCATTACAGATTTGAAGAAATAGTGACCTTTTTGCTGAGTGAACAGTTATTACAGACAGTGAATGTAGTTTAGATTAAAATGTTTAATTATAAAGATGAGAATGGTTGCTCTTTTCTGCCAGTTCCTCAAGAATATTCATACCCTCTGAGTCTGAATATGCAAAAGTAATAAACTCGTTAAGCCCATTATCTGATTGGATCCTGTTGACGTGCCCCTGAGTCCTCACTGCCCATTAGATGGATTTCCTTACAAAGAGCACTCTGAAAGATAGAATATAATGTGATTTATGCAAGTGCTTCTCTAATACACTGCAAGTGCAGTCCTCATTGACGTTAATATAAAAGTTGTAAGTGCTTTTTAATGGAACTGTAGCTGTCAGCACTTGGCGGACTTCAAATCTGTCTGTTGAATCTATATGCTAAGTGGCGCCATAGTATATTTCATAAAAACACATTGCAGTTGATGTTACATGCTATTAACGTGGTATAACATGCTATAACACAGTTATATATATTATATATTATATAACACTTTTGTGAGGCAGCTGTCTTCATCGTGTGGTTACCTTCCAAACTATTCCTTGCAAAATATTCCAGATAAAAGGCCAAAATCAAATATGAACAAGTACGTTCTAAAAAGACACGTGTCTGTAGTTGAAAGCATGCAAAAGCTATTTCTCCTTTGAAAAGTGTACTAAAAGTAGGTATGAAAATCAATTAAGTTTGATTAAATCTAATCAAGCACATATCTCTTGTGTGCAATAACTTCCTATCTGCAGTTAGAAGAGACACAGTTACTCTTGATGTGAGCATACTTGGAGTTAAAACAGCAAGAAATGTCCATAACAAACCTTCACTTTTTTCTTCATTAAGCATATTAATTTAGCCTTACTGTAATGTAAGTAAGGCCACCTTTGTTGTCTCACACTTTTCTTCCTTTGCTGAAAATTAATTAAGCCTCAGAATTCATTGTACCATATGTTTATTTTTTTAAGCCTCCATTATGGAGGAAGGAACTGATTGAACCCAAAGGGAAAGATGGGATACAGGAGAAGACTGGAGATGATTTTGGATGAATTTTTGTGCAAAAGAAAAAGGGGCCAAATGGTCCTCAGCTTTCCGGCAAGGTACAGCCGGGAATGGTAGGAAGTGGAAGCAAGGTTTTGGAGATTACGGCGCCAATGCGATGCGGTCCAACCCCCAGGGAGAAACCGCCGGGCGGATTTCAGCGCTCCTCGCCACACCCCTGCCGTCTGCCCGGCAGCGGTTCCACCCGTCACCCTCCACCGGATCAATGTTCGGGACGGTGCCATGCTGCTGAGGCTCGCTGTCCCTCTAATAGCTCCTCAGAAGTGTATCACAGCCCTGACAAGAATTGGGGATCGATAACAGTGGCTGGGATTAAGCTCCGAGCAGTCATCTGCCCCATGCCCCCACCGCCCCTCCCCTCACACCCCCCCCCCCCCCTCTCCCCACTACCCAGCTCTAACCACCAGCAACCCTAGACAAACACATAGAGAGAGAGAGAGAGAAAGAGTGAGAGAGAGTCTTCACAACACTCAGGTCTATAATTCTGGGTCAGTGATCTCACGAGCTGATTGCTCCGTCTATGAAAACACTGTTGGAGCCTTTTGGCTGGGTTGTGGGTCTTTACGACAACTGTTGGAATTGTTTAGAGTGAGCTTATGTACTGCGACCTGAAACCCCCCACCACCCCCACCCTTAGGCTCACTTCTTGCGGGAAGGGCAAATAGCAGAGGGGTAAATACCGCAGGGATGCTGCAATCTGTGCAACAGCGTGCGAAGACATGTTCATTAAAAGCGGGGGTTTGCTCGGCACAGTGGCGTCCTTGGCACTGTGTTATGCCCTACTACAGCTGGTGTTGTGCGTATATCCTCAATCACACTGAAGGCCTCAAGCTGTTTTATGTGGAGGGTGGAGCGTGAAGTATCTTTGTATAAGCGTTCACATACATGTATGCATGTTTTTATTTGATGCATGTGGTTATACAATGAGGATGTGGAGAACATACTCAAAGACTGTATTCTGTTAGGGTTGAGGAACTAAAAGAGCCTTCCATTCATGAATGGAGAGAATATTAAACATTGTATCCAAATACCCCTACTTATCAACATCCTAGATCCAATGCTGTGGTTTCCATTTTTCTATATTCTTAGGGTCAAAGTATGCATTCTTTACAGCCCTTTAATAAGGAACCACATTCTGAGAAAAACTGTAATAGCAGTATGTCCTTATACTGAAGGGTTAGAATTAAAAGACTTTCTGAATTATCTTTCTGAAGTAGCATCTGGCTAGTGTAGTCCATCTGTTCAGGTGATGTTTTAGAGTTAGGCATACAAAGGTTACCATAAGAGTGGCATAATGTCACGAGGAAAATTGTATGTCAAAACATTTAAACATACAACCTCACCTTTCACTGACAAGCATTCAGTGTGTATTTTTTATGAATTATGTTACTGACATTCTTTTAATGTATGCACCCCTGTTTTTAATCTTTAGGCCAAAATAAGAGCACAGTCCCCTTCTACCAAAAGTGAAAATAAATATAAAATCTGCCTGGAGACAGTTATGGAAAAGTCAATATAAATTTTCTGTAAAACCATCATGGTTGTGTAATCCCAGCAGGACCACGCTGATAAATTGCAAAGGGGAGCTCCGAGATTGCAATATTGACTTGTTGGTTGAAATAAGGAATTTGATTCAGGAACAGAAGGTTTCAAAAGTGATTTCTTTTGCAAGTTAATGCACAAAATAGTGTATGTCACATTTTCAATCATGGAGACAAACTCACCTTGTCTGTGTTCATGTGGATAATTCTATTTCATAATGAAGCAGACAAAATTGTAATATTTTAGAAGAAATTACTTCAATGCTTTAATTTTTGTATTGAATTTTTGATTTTGGAGAAAATTGGGAATGCAGTTCATTGCACAATCTATAATATTGTATTTCTGTATATACAGTGCAGTATATTACCTTCCACAACACCTGGAAACACATTCCCCCTTTATATTGATTTTAAATATATGGTAAACAATGATGCTGTAAAAGACTGTATGAACTATTCATCACTCATTCATCACTACATGATAGATATAAGCTATCAGTTTGTACCCTGTAAAGGTTAGTTTATTTTACGTCAGTAGGTTTTTATATCTGGCTGAATTCATAGAGGCTGCATTGAGGGGTAGAGGGAACCGGGTGTGCAGTGGGATGACTTGGGTTATCGTTAAGAGTGCATGGGAGTTTGAATTATTTACCATTTTCGCTATCTGTGGAAAAAATATTCTTCTGGGGACAGAATGCAGTTCATCAGAAGGTTGTTGGGTCGAATCGTTGGTGTTGTGCTGCTGTTTGTGCTTTTGATAAAGGCACTGAAATTCATTAGTGTGAAATGTAAGCTTAATACTTCCAAAGAAAGTGTAGAATTTTTTTTGTTGAGAAAAAGGTTTCTTCACAAAGAAAATTCATCAGGCTGAATATTAGAATATTATAGATCAATAATCTAAATGTGTGTTCAAGGTTTTGAAAGTGTTACTGGACCAGGTCTGAGCCTTGATACCTAAAAAGGTCACCACTAAAATCAATTTCTCAGATGTATAACATTTTGAAAGGACACCAGCTATTACATGGTCAAGTGCCAACATTAATTTGCTGTAGTCTAGGTCATTTTTGATCATGAAGATGTTAGTGCTAAGGCAAAGCCAATGGTTAAATGAAAAGAAATATGTAAACATTGGTTTGTTTTTGTCTTTTCTTTCTTTTAAACAATGTGTGCCATTTCAGCAGTTAAAACGCAGTGTTTTTCCCAGCCTGTTGGAATTCATCTTGTAAAATGCGTCTGCATTTGAACTCACCAAACTTAATTTACTTCCATTAATTTTGCACTTTATGTGTGTTTCAGCAGTGTATGAAAGCAAGCACTAATGTGAAGTCAACCGATATTTATTTTTATTGTCGTAAACAGAAGTTATCATATGACTTTCTCAAACCATATGTGCATTAGAAGACAAATCTCACAGCTGGACAATTAATTTTCATGCACTTTAATGCATTCTGTCTCTTGCCTTGTGAAATGGAATTTGGTAAGTAACCACAGTGGTTAAGAACAAGACTCCCCATTTCTCCAGAATGCACACTCTCATTTGGAAGCATTTTAACTGTAAATGTAATATCCTGAATGCTTTTGTTTGTTAAATCAGAAACTTTGTATTTTGGCACAAGTTTTATTTTTGTCATCTTTTGTTGGTGTGATTGAGAACTGACTACAGCTGCGTTGTTAATATGATGCTATCTACAAATCTGTCTAAGTTTGATTCGTGGGTGCAACATGCTACAAATAAAAAGAGAGAACGAGAAAAAGTTTTGTGACCTTCTACACTGACCTTGCACCCATTTAACATTTAATTTCTGCTCCACTTTATGAAATCATGTTCCACACTAACAGCCACAAAGACAAACACACAGCAACTTTTTTCTGCAATTACCATTAGGATTGAAGGCATCTTAATTGAATGAGTTTGCCTCAGTGTAACGTTAAAATGAGAGGATCTGCCTCACGCATGAGTAGACCCCTCACAGTCCTCCCCTGCAGCCCATAAGACCCCAAACCCACAGTCAGAGCAGTCGAGGGCTAACACTGTACAATAAACCATAAGCTGCTGAAGGACATAAGTCAGTTTCTGTACGGTATGTGGAATATGTAACTATAACTGTAAAAGTGTGCATTGGATAAGTGTTATGCAGTCAGTCAAATGGGCATATGCCACAGGTGAAGTGGTGACTGTAATAATTTATTTCTTTCCTCTTTCTCCCTCTGTGTCATGTGCTCTTCTGTTTTGTGTGATAATTATATTTGAATTATATTTATAATTATATTTGATAATTATATTGGCCATGTTGTTACCCGAGTCCTGACTTCGTCTGAATTTTTTTTTTTATCATTAAAAAGAATGCATTAGCTGTTTCATGCCAAATTAACACGTCTTCTGTGTGGCCGTTATAAGGTTTAGCAGGGGAGTGTACTGCACTAAATTAATGGAGCAGAATAAATGTGGGTTTAATTTGAAACACGTTATAAATCACTTCTACGAGCCCTGGTTTGTTTTATTTACAGCAGTTTGCATTTGCAATGTGACTGCATGGGTCCATTAACCCCTTTCCTCCCTCTCTTTCCTTATCTTCCAGAGCTTAATATATAAGAGTTTAGAGTATAACCGTGTGCGTTGAGTTGGGTTTTGAGAATAACCATGTTCACGTGTTTATTTTGAAAGACGTCCATTAAAGGTTAGATAAATATATTCTGAATAAAAAAAGAACGATCATGGCTTGGCCCAGCCATTTTGAGCAAATGACAATTATCTGCACCATTTGATGTTTCTTTCAAGTAACAGATTCCTAAATACTGGGTTTTGACAAAATAATGCTTCACCATGTTGTTCTCCTTTTACACAAAACACCTAACTAAATAGGAACAAAAAGTATGCAATAAGAAAAAAGGCCAGCAATAGCTTCCTGTTTCACTGTAGTAGGTGGTAACACACAGAAGAAAATCATCAATACCATGCATTATCATAGTTAAGCAGTTACGGCTCTCTGGAGACTGCAAGTAAATGGTCATTGACCTCCACAAGTTAAAAGATGGTGATACAACATTACACAAAAGCTGAATTTACCATTCAGCACTGTGTCCATTGTGAAGAAATATAAGGCTTCTGGTACAATGACATCCATGCCAGGAAGAGGATGCATGTCTATCTTGCCACCATTGGATAAAAGACAATTGGTTCAAGAGGCAACTGCAAATCCAGAAGTAACGACTGAAGGTTACAAAACCTTAAAATAACCATAGGTGCATGCATGAATATTACAGTCATGGCCAGGTTGCAGGGAATAAGCCAATTTTAGAGGCAAGGTAAGAAAAAGAGGGAAGTTAAGCTTGCTAGACTACATCTGAGTAACAATTGGAAGTATGTGTCATGGTCAGATGAAATTAAAATTGATCTTTTTTGGATATGCTCAGCAGCCTTATGTTTGGTATAAAAGGTGAAACTTTATTTTGAGAAACAGCCCATGCCCACAGTAAAATGTAATGGGGGTTCATTCAATTTTCAGGTTGTTTTGCATCTACAAGTCCAACCCATATTTGATATTTGGCCAAAACCTGGTTTTCTCTGCACAGAAGCTCAAACCTGGCAGAAAATTAGCACCCCAGTATACAACAATCCACAAAGAAATGGTTAACTGAGCACTAAATAAAAGTTCTCAATTGAATCTGAATTAGGGGAATATACATCCATATACAAAATATACATTTACAGTTCAAACTCACAGGAGAACTTTACAAACAGACAAATGAAAAAGAGATCTAAAGGACCTAGGGTAATTTACCCAGGGTGAATGGTCATAGGTCACAACCAGAAGTGTCATAAAAGACTATAGCATCTTCTCAGTATAGTCAGTGCAACAAAAGGATTACACTAACTAACACTAACTTCCAGGATCTGAATAATTTGACATTTGTTTTTTACTGCAATAAAATCAATTAATTATTTTTTCTGTTCTAATTAATTGTTCTCTCCAATGCTAATAATATGCCTTCACCTGTCCCCAAAACTAATGCAATTTTAGTAATGTGTGTTAATTGTGTTTCACACTTAAATAATTGTTTGATTAATGAAGGATTCATTTCTAAATCACCAGTTAAAGTCTACCAATAACAGGCCTAATTCAATCAACTTCATTTCAAGCATGATAATTGTAACTCTGTGTAATAATCATCTGTTACCCAGCCATTGGCTAAAAAGCCCCACCTGCCTAATTGAGGCCTCATTAAATACAGGTGTGTGGGTGGCAAACAGAAGCCATCTTTAGTCAGCACTTGAGTATTTTCTGTGGCTCTAGCAAGGCTGGTTTTTAAAAGCTATGTTTATATTATAGGTGTTTCTCCTTTTATATATGGTGCATTGGCACCATTACAATATATATTTTTGAGCATTAGATTCTTTTTTAAATAGCATCCAAAAATTGAATTGAAAAGCACAAAATATCAGCATTGTTTGTCCAAACAAAATGCATTTTTCTGTGTTTCTGAATCAAAGAGTTTTACTTTGGAATGCAATCAAATTGTCTTGAAATGTTACTGACATTACACTGACTGTATGAATCACAAATATAGAAAAGCTAACTCTACAAACTCTGCATTATAAAACAGCCCCTGTGATGCTGTCTGTATAAACAGGCATTTCTTGTACTTTCTTTAGTGTGCTGAAACACTCTTTTGAAGATTGTAAAACTGAACCAGAACATTGCCTTATTGTGGGACACGTCTACAGTGACCTTGGCCACTTGTTGCTAAAATAATGATTTTATTCATCTTGCTTAATTGTGTCCCCCATCTTTCTGTCGGGCATCTCTGGCAAAGGTTATCTAAGGTTACGTTCATGGGCCTTCATCACCATACACCATATTCCCCTTTTGAAATCGATATTAAATAGTCAGGCTGAAAGCAGAGGTGGAGCGCATTGTATGTGCCCAATATGCATTGAGCAGCCCTTAACAAATACAGGGGTTTTTGCAAGTCAAAAAGCGATTGTGCCTTGTCTTATATGCACTGTGAATAGCATGATCCTTTGTGCACTGCTTAATTATTAAGTGCACAGAGAGGAAACTCCATGGAGCTTCTGCATCAAGTCAGGTGTTAAAAGGATGTCTGCTCAACCAGCCATTTTATTTGCTTATTTATTTATTTTGTTGCCGGTGCAAACTCTAACAACGAGCATTAATTGGATTTGCGCTTCAACACCTGCTAACAGGGATCTCATTCTTCTCCTCCTCCCGACTACAGAGGTGGTGGCACGCTGCGTTGTAATTGAAAAGGGTCGCCTCGGGCGAGAGGAGGGAGTTTGCTCTGGGACGGGAAGGTGCTGATGGGACTGTCATGCATCAAAAGCCAGATGTACCATGTCAGCCCCTTGCAAGAGACAGAGGGAGGTAGCAGTACTTTCGTCTTGGGGTGAAGCCGTGCACTTCATATGGCAGTGTCTCAGGGAAACGAGCAGAGGCTCCAGGTTAAGTGAGGGCGTGGGCCTCTCGCATTAACCACTGCTGGTCTTGCCTCGGGGCACTTCCTTAAACAGTCAGATGGGATCATTGGGAGGGAATTAGCATGGGTGAGAGCCTATGTATTGAGAAGGTTGTCTGTCACCAACACAGTCAACAGGCATTTGTTTACATTACATTGCAGGCATTTAGCAGACGCTCTTATCCAGAGAGAGTTACATTTTTTTGCCGTGCTACCCATTTATACAGCTGGATATTCGCTGAGGCAAATCTTGATCAAGTACCCTACCCAAAGGTACAACAGCAGTATCCCGGCATGGAATCAAACCGGCAACCTTTGGGTTAGGGGTCTTGCTCCTTACCACTATGCTACACTGAGTATCCCTACACTACCATAATACCTTGGGCATCTCCACCCTGACAACACAAAGACCGAAGCCTGGCCGCTGATTCTTTGGTGTGATACTTGTCTTAGGCCGAGTTTATGGGTTGAGACATTTCTTGGGTTTAGAACTGTGGGAATTAATATTATCTCACCTGAGGGAATTGTCTCCTTCAATGTGATTTGAAATCTTCGTGGCTTGTCCTGAATATAATGGTAACAACCTAACCTGCTGTTTGTACACCCACTGTCACCTTTCGGGTTATTAACAAGAGAAGTCCAACCAACTGCACTGAGAAGCAGGAGAGGGGCTAGTTTCATTTTAATGACTCGGACTCAGTGTGTGATGTTATTTTCATCAATTTCTTCCCCCTATCTCTACTTCAGAGTAGTATAATTGGTGTTAGCCATAATGAGAGGAGATTTTAATTGGAGAGCTGCAAAACGACATTAGCATAAGATTACAGAGGATTAGTATTTTAAAATAAGATTAAAGTTATTGATTTATTTTTTTTTTCATCTAGTGAAAACACATGCCAATTAGTCAGGAATTAATCCCAGCAGAAGTTAGATCAGTGAAAATGTCCTTTCCTCTGATTGAGTCTCCACTGTTAGGACGATAACAATGACAATGATCGTTTAATACAATGACAAATAAGAAATATGAATTTCAAAAGGAAAAAAAAAAACTTTTTTAATTAACTGAACAGTGATATCAGTGGAGGTTGTGAATGTAAGTGTGAAGCCTTAATCACTAATGATAATACCCAATCCAACAAATGAAACAAATGAATATTCTATAAAACAATGCACTGCTTGTCATATCTTAAGGACCTGTTCATTTCTTTGTCAAACTGAGCAGTACACTGTATACCCTGTGCAGTGCGTATATAACCACTCAGACACTGTGCAGCCTGACACATCAATTTTCATGTGATAAATCTTAATACTACTGAAAATAATAAAGCAGTCTGAAATCATACCTTACTGTTCCACTGTTATTGAGCCAGGCCATTAAAAATTGTGCTCACATTTACAATTTGCCATGTTAATATGCAGTATTCATGAAACGCAATAAGTAGAGGTTGCCGGCAACAACAGGGATTTCAAGCCGAGTGGCTGGTGACTTTGAGCTGTGGTCATAAGTACATCTTGCATGTTTGAGAAATGTACATGGCAGTTCTGTCTAGGAAATGGAATTATGCATATCCATCTGGACACAATGAACAAGAAACTTCCCAAACTTGAGAATGATCAACCAGTGCTGTGAAAAGTTAAACTTTGCAACCAGCCCTGGGCATGAGTGGGCATGACCAGGGACCAACAGTCTTACAGTACCCAGACTCTAACAGTATTACAGACTGTGTGTTTGTTTAGTCCAAGCCAGACACAATGTGACACATTGGAAAACTTGTTTCAGAGCCATACGGACAGTGGTCTAGGACTTTTTTAATGGATTGCAGCGTTTCCCAAACTTCTCCTGGAGGACCCCTTGTCCTGCATGTTTTAGATCTCTCCCTGCTCCAACACAGCTGATTTAAATATTATTATTATTATTATTAAGAAGAAGAAGAAGAAGAAGAAGCTACATGTACTGTATATAGCGCCTTTCTCAATACCCAAGGTCGCTTTACATGGTACTCAAGGGAAAAAAAAAAGGTAGAGCTATGCAGTGGTGGTGCAGGAGAAGTGATCATTGAAAAGAAAGGTCTTGAGATGTGCTTTAAAGAACGGAAGAGAAGGGCAGTCGCGAAGAGGTTGAGGGAGGGAGTTCCAGAGTTTGGGGGCCATGGCACTGAAGGACCTGCCACCCAGGGTGGAGAGTCCTCCAGGAGAGATTTGGGAAACGCTGATGTATTGCATGCTCATGTATGATGAATTAGTGTACCAAATCTGAGAGGCATTATGCAAAGTCAGAAGTTACAGATGAATAGGAAAAACATGAAGAAAATAAGAAAGGAGCCACCTGGCTTGAAAGCTTAAAAATACAGGAGGAACAGCAGGAAAAAGTGTGATTTGCTTTCACAGACAGACAACTAAAGGAAATCACATTAGTTCTCTTTCACCTACCAGCTGCGAAGGTAGCAATAGGCCTTCACCCATTTTGGCTTGAAAGCCTAATGAAGCAGCTATCTTGTTAATATGCTAAACCAATAATATCATTTGCTATGATTATGCAAATAACACAATAGCAAAATAATTACTGCTCCGTTCGGAATGTCTCACATTAAGGAGATTAATATCAATTTAAGACCAGGAACAGGACAGGGATTATAAGTGAGGGAAATGGCCTCTGCTAAATCAAATATGCACCGCTGTGAGTAACGCTGGGGAAAACGTATCTTTGTATTATGCCATGAGCTCAGCTCCAGTGGTTCTGTGAGTGTTTTGTAGAATACAGTCTCAACAATTCTTAACCAACTGTGATTTTTTTCCCCCTCCTGTTTTACCTATTTTTTTTCCCTATTTTGCAGTGATAGAGTTTTTAATTTGAAGCATTGGTGATATCTCCCTAGCAGCAGGTGCTGGATACTTTTTTGTGCCTGTGCGCTCAAAGAGTGTACCATTTGCCATGAAATTGCCATACAGCGTTAGTAATTTTCCAGATAATTATATTACCACTGGATTATAAAGGAGTCTTTATTTGCATGCTGCTGTTTTTTATTTGAAATCATCACAAAGAACATTATGGGGGCTATTCAATTCTCTAATTCTGCGGTTTTATAGTTGTGTTTAACTTTTGATTGACATTTAGGAAAGTGTTACTTCTTTTGTTACTTCTTACATGACTACAGGCTTTATTATTGTTCGGGCTGGTGGTCCTCTGAGCATCCTTGTCCTCTGTGATTCTGTGAGGATTAAAATGTGTCCTACCTTGTGCCCTAGCATGTTTTTCTTAAAGCAGTTTTTTGATTTAGGCTTATTTGTTGGCATTCTTGAGTTTACAATACGGGACCCCTTATGGACATCTTTAGTGACCTTTTTTAAATCACAATTTAGATGCACTTTTTGTGCATTGCGTGAGTTAAAGGTCAAAGAACAAGGAGAGCGATGAGTAAATGTAGTAAATTTGTCTGGGATAATCTGTAATGTAAAAAAATGAATCTAGAATTATAATTTTTTATTGTAGTGTTCCCTAGCTTCCTTGCCCATGACTGCTGTTAATACATCTTCCCAAATTCTCCTGGCCCTTCTACAGTTCAGTGCATGTTTATTTTGCTGGCCTACTGGGAGTAACAGTTTTTTCGCTCTGAATGTGGTGTTACAGTAGGTCCATATATCACGCGACCTTGAACCAGCCGGCACCAGCTGGGTCTTGGCTACGCAGCTCAATGCGTCATTCTTGTGAATCTCTGGTCTGGGCTTAATGCGGTTGCACACAGACCAACAAGAGCCATATCTGATTAAGTAGGTTTTATTTTGGGAGAGGTGTACTGTGGCCGGATTGGGCAGTATAGCTCTGCTCACGTGTGGACCTTGTCGTGGCTCAGACCAAGCTGCAGGGGGTGTCTGTGTTGTGCCTGTTGTGGCTTTAACCCCCTGGCCAGATGCAATATGTCCAGGTTTATTTATTTAATAGAGCGTTAACCAGGGACAGACCCCTTATGGTCATCATCAATCTTTCTGTGAGCCCATTGACTGTGATGCACTACTTTACACTACAATCGAGTTTTTGATGCATCTTCCTGTTGATCCCTAATGCATTTATTACAGTGCTGGATGCACATTCTGTCCTCATTTCTAATCCTCATATTGAGGAAATCTCTTTTGACAAGTTCTGTTCTGTGTGTTAACAAATACATCATTTGATACTAAAAAAAAAAAATCTCACCAAAAATATTCCATTATGTGTACTGATCTGGAGGATAATTTTTTTGAACAGTAGGAAATCAATGTTTTTTTTTCTCCAGCACAAGTGAATGCAGGAGCAGTTCGTGAGATTTCATTAGCAACAGCTATATAAATCGGAAGCAACATAGATGGATTGTTTTCCTGCTTGTGTGGAGCAATGTCCTTGAACTACAGTACAGTGCTTGTATTGGGGTGGAATGTAACAGAAGGCGAGACCACAGGTCTGTCTGAAAATAAGTGCATTTGTGGACTTGTATTGATAGGTTGAGAGCACGCAGTATATTGCCTTCACTGTGTACTCTGCAGAGAGCCACTGTGTTATTGTACAATGTGCGCTGTGCACCTGAGTAGGGTAAACAGCCAATCAGTTGCACTTCAACAGCTATTTTCAGAAGTTTTATTATTATTATTAATGTGATGTCTAACCAAAGGACATGCTTTATAGATGGCTCAGGCATTTAATATGCATAAGGTAACTAAAATTTCACTTACAATTCCAGTATCAATAGCTGTGTCAAAAGAACTCGGGGTATAAGCAGAGATCTTTGTTCCTTCGGCTTTGCAAAAAAGAAAGAAAGAAAGAAAGAAACCCTTCACAAGGATTAGTACTTTAATTAAGCCCCTTAATCTGAAATTACAATAGCACACATTTAAAAATAATAATTCTAGCTCAAGTCTGACATCATGCAGTATAATATAACAATAATGAAATGGGAGAAAGTGATGGAAAGTGCTCGTCTAAGGAGTGACCTCACCATGTCCTTTTTGGGGCAGATGTGCAGTGTTATGTATGGTCCAGAGGCTTTTTAATGCCACTGACCTATGAGTAATCCAGACCCATATACTTGGAAATATGTTCATATGCCCTGGGCAACAATACTATATATTAGTCATACTCAATGTAATTAGCCTCAGAATTTTGTTTTAAAGACGTTGTATGTTTTTCATTACTTTGAATTACTTTGGGGTGGCAGTGTAGCATAGTACTAAGGAGCAAGACTCCCAACCCAGAGGTTGCCAGTTTGGGGCACTGCTGTTGTACCTTTGGGCAAGGTCCTTAACCTAAAATTGCCTCAGTAAACATCCAGCCGTATAAATGGATAACATGTAAAAACTGTAACCTATGTAAGTCACTCTGAATAAGAGCGTCTGCTAAATGCCAGTAATGTAATGTAATGTGAATTGAGCTTGCCTCTTAGCGGTAAGTAGAGTAAAGGTGATGGTAAAAGCACTGTTGACTAAAAGTCATCGCTGGTTCTCTCCCCAACTGATATCGCTGGCAACTTAATTTGTAATGCAGCTCTTGTGCAGCCTTAAACGTGAAGAGGCTATTAAAGTGTGATTGTATTGGTGAAAACACTGGCCAGCTGTATCCACTGTATTTATAACCTATAAACTGTAAATTACCTCGGTAAGTGTGGTAATTATAAGACTACTGCTGTGGATGGAGTTAAAAGGGAGGGATGTGTAAGTCTGTGTTGATAATGTCCATGGGAGAGCTACATTCAAATATATCATTTTTATGCTGATGAATTCAACACGTATGCCGACGAACTGCAGTCAAAAGGCAACTAGTTGCGTAATTTGTAATCATGCTGTGATGTATAAATAGTAAAAATTGAGTGGTGTAAATTAATATTAACGATATAATAAATAAATTGTGATTCTTAATAATCTTTATTAGCACATACACGTCAGTGTTAATAGACTTTATCATTCTTTCCTTGTCAATTATATTCACTTTTACCAAATAGAATTTAACCTTGTAATAAATATATGATGTTAAAATTGTTTGTTCTCACAAAAATAACATTAATGTGTTCATTCTGCATACATCTAAGCATACAGTCACCTAGGTCAACTTAAAACTGTATGACCTAGATGACAAATAAGGTCAGCTGGTAAAGAGTGCACAAAAAACTGTAAGGATCAACTAAGTTTAATTACACCCACTCATTCTTTCCAATTCACATTAATTCCCTCTGCTTATGCCAGATTCCCTAAGGTTTGCACTTATTTAACATTTTCCCAACCCGTTTTTCATAGTTACATATTTACCTTGGAACAGAAATGCCACTTTTTTAGTATGGTAATCCCCAACATATTCGCTCCAAATGTTTATTTTCCTTAAGTGCACTCAGGAAATGTGAGCCAAATTTTAGCTCCAAACTTTATCTTCAAGGGGAAAAAAAGCTTCTAAAAACTACTTAAAAAAAGGTTGGAGCAACATGAAGTTCTTCCAGTCTTTTGGATATGCTGTGAATGAAAATAAATGACAGGCTGCATTTGCATGATGTACAATGGTCATACTTTTATTCATGTGCGTCACATTCATGTGCATGTTGCTTGAGATAATCCATAACCAATCGATGGCACATATTCAACCAAGACAGCTGCAAGATAAGGGTTTAGAAGGCATTTCCCTTTCATTAAAATGAAGATGCACTCCTTTATGCTATGCTTGCACTTCATGACTACTGTTTTTTTCTAATGTGTAATAGTAGAATGAAGCTGAATACTATACAATGTTACTGGATCACATGACCATTCTGTCCCTCTGTGTCATTTTGTAACAGCAAGCATTCATGTATTAGAATATGTACAGAAAAAAAGCAAGCACTTTTATTTTCAATCTTTATTTCTGACAGTTTCTTTGTGTGGATCATATGACCTGAAATTTACTGTGACATGCAAACTCAGAGCCCTATGTGTGAGAACACTGGCGCCTTCGTTGGTAATGTTGCGATCCCAATTATTTTCCAGCACGTATTGTTTTAGAAACATTATTAAAATTGCTTAAAATGAACTGAGTGAAATTCCCTCAGGGCTTGAGGAAGGAGGTTTTTCTCACTTGTTAAGAGGCTGCAGCGTTTTTATGGCTGCAGCTTGTATGAAACCTGCAATTCTCTCTGACTTTGTCGTTTCTGCTTCTCAGTTAGGATTCAGCTCTGGCCCTTCATTTCCTTCGTTCTAATCTTGCCAATTTCAAGTCCCATGTCATTGTCAACGTGAACATCGCATACGCTGTGAAACGCACATGCGTCAGCAGTGCCGGAGGTGAGGTCATGTGGTTCCTTGGCTCAAGGGAGCCGTGACTAATAAGAGGCAGGAGCTGTAACTGGGCACAAGCTTTGTCAAAGCTTGGTTACATGGTAAATTTCATCATCAAACAGTGTCAACGAAGAGCCCCGATCCGGATCGCTGAACTTGTTTCTTTTCCCACCATAAATCATGGATCTGAACAAAGTATAACAATGCCTTTTCCAAGCCATGGCCTGACAGTTCGTTCTGGCCATGACTAACACATAACGGACCCGACAAATTGGCCGTGTTTCCACTGTCTAGGGATGGAAGTCTTGCATTACATCAGACAGACATACATTAGGCAGAGCAACTTTCAATTATGGCAATTATTTTTTTAAGTGTTCCACTCTATGGTGTCCTTTGCACTTTAATTAAATACACCCAGATAAAACGTTTAATTATACTGTCAGCGCATTGTTTTTAAAACAGTTAATTACCTTGCATGGTTTTTTCCAGAGCAAGGAGACAGATTTCTAATGTAATGTTTTTTGTGCTCCTCTGGATTTCAAGGACAAAAAAAAAAAAAAAAACATTTTGAAACCCAGACAGACGAATAGCATTAATTGAAAATTAAAACCTCGCAGGAAGCCTGAGACATAGCAAAGAGCTCAATGTGACCTTTTATTCAAAGCGGAAATGGAATCTCGTGCACTGATCTCATTTACCCATAACTGCCCTGCTGCAGTGGGTGCTATTTCCATACTCCTCAGGTCTGTGTGCCAGAACATGGCAGAAATGGAAAACAATTTATTCCGGGAGAAAGACGGCAAGGTATGCTTTTAGAAAGCTTTTCCCCTCATTAAAATGCAGCTACATTCTATGCAAGCTTTATGTTTCATAAGCAGTGTCTTGTTTTTTTCAGGCTGTAAATAAGTTAATTAGTAAGGATAAATGATTATAACAATGAACAAAAACACATTGTAATGTCTTGTATGGTTACTGTGGTGCAAATGCCCATTTTGTCCTGTGAAATTGTAATTATTAATGATTGTGGAGAACTTAACAAATGTAGCACACCTGAACCACCAAAGAGAAAACGCTGACTATTGTGATTAAGCTGTCCTAGTGTTGGTAAAGGATGTATGGGACAAGCCCCTATAAGGACCTCATTAGACCCTGTGGATGTGCCTTCATAGAAAAGTAATGATTGGTGAACAACCTAATACCAAGCCATTAAAGTATAATATCATATAAGACCAAGTATATATCATCGGCTTCTTTCCTTGCAGCATTCAAGGAACAATACAAACTGAGAAACAGATGCAAAAATGAACATTATGTCTAAACCCAAACAGCTAAGATAGAACTCAATATTCTTATTATTCTTATTCTTCTTCTTCTTATTATTATTATTATTATTATTATTATTATTATTATTGAAACCAATATTCCACAAATAAGTATGCTAAATTCATTAGTATGAAATTAGCATGGAATATATCTGCCACATCGATGCATAACTTTACCAGAGTTACAAATTGAGCAACATTAAGCTAGCTGGCCTGTTACAAATGTTCAACATGACAATACATCAATATACAGAACAATTCCGTTTCAACAATGGATATACATCGCATTCTTGAATTGTGATTGTGTGTGACTATAATTTGCCAGAGTGTTTACATTTCAGATTGCTTTGACGGAGGAAACTTATGCGAGCAACAGCTTTGTTCTATCCAAGATGGGTTTTTCTAGAATTTGTGCATATGACTTGCAGAGCTGTGGTTCCTCCTTTTACCGTATTTGTAACTCTGCTTGCATTATAGAGTTGTGGAGACTCACTGTCGCTATTCCAGGTGCAGCAAAACTAATGATTTTCTTCTGTTAACAAGAGGAAAAACCTGCCGAGTAACGGCATTTTAGGCCTTTTCGCACTCACGTTGCTCACAAAATAAACTCGAAAATGAATTCTTTCCCATGCGCTCATTCTTAGGGCCCCCAAATGTCAGAGCTGCTCTTAGCCAACAGTTTAACTGAATGTCAGTGGAAAGAGCAGGGACATGTTATTGGAAATAAATACAGAAGAAGAGTCTTCAGGACAGATCAATTGTCAGAACTGGACTTCAGAGAATAAACAGCCACAATAATTCACCTGGTCTCTGTTGAAAGATATATTTTTAATTTTACCACAAACACATTTTGAAGAAATCCAGAAAATGCGGTAGAACAGCGAGGGGGAAAGAAGCTTCAGGCAACATTTTCTTGTGTGTATGTGTGTGTGTGCTTGTGTGTGTGTGTGTAAGTAAGAGTGTAAAGTAGAAGCTCTGCAAGAGGAAAGATTATAAATAGGTGTAATTGTTCTTGTAATTTCTTTTTTCTTTGATTATCTGTTTTGGATGAACTAAATATTTAAACTGCTCTGGAGAATCTCATTGCCCCTGTAAGGACTGTTTTTGAAAGACAATGAATGACTATTTGGGGGCATGTTCTTTATTCTTTATTGAATCACACTGCTTCAATCCAGGAATGAGAGCATGTGTTATGGGAGCCCAAAAGGATGATGAATTATTAAATAAAATGACAAATTTAATACATTCACATTAACAGATTTTCACGTACTGTGCTGTTCTCATGCATTGTAAATCAGCATTTAACAGCCTAGTTCTAATCCACAGGTTTCAGCTGCAACCCAGAGGACTGCTATTTGGGGAATGTTTGTTTCGATTATTCATTAAAGTGTTGTCTTTTATGGACTGTGGCCAGTTATGAACAAGGCCTGCTTCAAATAAATAATGAAAAAACAACTGGTTAATGACTCAGGCCCAGAGAATGGCAGCCTTCTGTAACGTACCGTCCTTTGTAACAATGCACATGAGCAGACATCTACTCACTCCTGCCTTTAAACTCCACCATCTGTTCCCCTGTTTCAAATCCTGTTGAGATGCACTGTGCACTGCCAGGGGATACTTTAAGATATGCTTTGTAGAAACAGTCAATATACTTGTATTCTTTTCAGAAATGTTCCAGGCCCTGACACTTTAAATACGTTAATTCTCCTTTAATCTAACATGATGTGGTGTAAGGCCTCTGCTTTGGTTTGGCCCGGGCCCTGTAGCTGCATTAGAGGAGATTAATCCAATCATTGCTTCAGGTATTTTTTTTTCCTTCCTTTCTCTCTCATACAGCCAGAAAATCTCAAGGTCATGTTAATAGACACTGGAAGTCAAAAAAAAAAGAAATATCTGAGCCTTGTGCAGGCAAAGCAGCAGGCAAATTGCATAATTTAGATAAATTCCTTCATTAGTTTCGGCAATTTATTCTGGATTCTGGAAGTTCAAGTTTAATATTAATTACTTGGCACTGTTTGTACTTAAAATGATTTCATTTTAATATCAACAATCAGCATCATGCAATAACACTAACATGGCATAATCACCCAAACAGAAGTAATAAGATATTTTATGACTTTAAATGTGTGTAATATATTACCACAAGAGCACCTATAGATAAATAATGAAAAAGAGGACATGGTAAGTATAAACCTGCATGTAATGGTTTTGATATGTTTAGACACTATCAACTATCTAACAACTAACACCAATCAACTTAATTCTGCTTGTCATAGCTATGCACATTATTAAGTCCTATGCGTAATGGACTATATGAAACAAATTCATAGAGTTAAATTCATTTTGAAACTGGAAAGTAAACAACATTCCCACATGCAGAGATATTCATCTTTTATGAGAGTCGGAACGCTAACAAATTGCACTGAGACACACAAAGCTTGTAAAGCAAATTAAGAAGATGCACTACAGTTAGTAGTAACTTCAGCTATCTAGTAGGTCAAAAGCAGAGTGTGTTAATAACACCATTGTCGCCAAATGTGCATTTTAATGTTTCTTTTTTTTTTGCAAGACATCCGACGCTTTCTAAACTTGAACTGCTACACTGTCATGGCTACACTGTTAAATTTCATACACTGTCATAGCATTGGCTGTCAATTGCTCAATTTATGTACGTGTGTGTGTGTATTTATGTTCGTCATTTCCGCCAAAATTATGATGCACGCACATTTAAAAACTACACAAATGGTTTTCACTGGGCAGCTGTGTGGTGTAGTGGTAATAAGTAAGGCTTGTAACGGGAAGGTTGCTGGTTTGATTCCTCACTGAGGCACTGCGGTTGTATCCAGCTGTATAATATGTAAGATGCAACCTACAGTATGTAAATTTCTCTGGATGAGAGCTTCTGCTAAATGACAATGTAAATAAGGTATGACTAAATATATCCTTATCATTTATTATGATTTTATTTCTCTCAAATAGACATCTATCCCCCTAATCTATTGCTGCAACATCAATAGCCTATGTTTTCCACCACTGCTATCTTCCTCTGTGTTCTCCTGCTCAGATTAAAGCCCAGAGCATAGGCATTATCCCTGCTGGTGCGAGAGGAGCCGCGATGCTACAATGGCAGAGGTCATGTGGTGTAGAGCTTGCCTGACTTCGAGATTTTTTGGTCTTATGGCCGGAGATGGTCCACAATGCCGCAGTGGTAAATGGCTGAGTTTGTAAGTCTGGGTTTGTATGGCTTTGCAGCCAGAAAGGCTCAAACTGCCATGTGGTGGTACTTGTGTAGCCATGATTGCTACATCCTCTAGCTAAATGGACTCAAATGGTGCAGCGGCCTTGTTTACTGAGATAAAGGAAGATAAAGGAAGATTTTTTTTTTTTCCCTCCATCTGAGTCTCCATTTAGACTGGAGCCTTTTATCATGTGGCTCTTTTTGAAGGCTATTGAATAATTGATAGTCCTTCAGACAATTCACACTCGTCTGTGGGAGGTTCGAGACTTCCCACAGCGCATGGAATTACCTGGGAGCTGCTTTGCACGGTAAACATGCAGGTCTATCCCCTCCCCCAGGTCCCATCTGCTGCACCCCCACATACCCATACCCCCCCCACCCCCCAACCAACCACCACAATCGGAGGTCAGTCCTGTCAGAACCTATTTTCACAAGCAGGTCCGCCTTGCGCTCTCACACTCCGTCTTTGCATCATTCTAAACGGAGCGGGTTCCTCTCTGAGGAAGCTGAGGAAGCTAGACTTAATGAAAGCGTGGCGCACACAGCGGCGTTCTCCGTCGAGCTCATGAGGAGCAGGAAACCGGGGGGGGGGGGGGGGGGGGGACATTCTGGAGACGTACAGCGGTGGAGGCGGATGAGGCAACTTCTGTTGCCTGGAGCGTGTGGCTGTTGTCTTTTGGTTTGTGCTCAGATCACACTCCTGTCTGAGTGATCCAGTAGATGCTGCTCCTGCGGACAGTATTGAATCAAACGTTAACAAAAAGAGCGCAGAGACTGTTGGTGTCCGAGTGGCACCTTGACAGAGAAGTACAGAAATGCTATTAGAGTCCCAGTTTATCAAGGAAACATGTTTTTGCGTTCAGTGAAATGACACATCATAGTAATGTTATGCGGAGTGGCAAATAAACAATATAAACCCCACTTCAGTGAATTTTTCTAAAGCAATTACAGGACTTTTTCTTTGTCCATGCTAGTTTCACTGTTCCCAGGTCAGAATAATTCATGCTCACTTCCTGGCTGGCTTGTCTGGATCACGGAATGTAATTGGTCATAACAGGTCATTTGGAATTTAGTTTTGGATCAGCATATATTTTGATTTCCCATCTACAATTTACCCGACATAAGTTATTTTGGTGGAAATAAAAATATGCTAGCATTGCACACTGAATGTAATATTTTACACTTCAACAACCTTGTACAGTACAGTGGTACAGTTATAGTGCAGAGCCGGCCTTGACAGAACTCCCTGTCAGATGATAAAACAAGCATACCCAGCATGCTGCAGACTCTTGGGCATTCGGTTTCTTGGGGATCAATAAAAACACGTACATTAAATGAAACGTACATTTCCTGACATTGGAGCTATCACTCATCCGGTTGTTTTCTGCCAAGCTCGGTGGCTTCACTTCTTTTCCAGCTGAACCCTCGGTTTAAAACCTAAAACAGTCACCGTGGAGGAGGAAAAAAAAAAGCAATTGCGCAAAGTTCAAATGTGGGGTTTGTCTCGCGTTGCTACACAGCCTGGTACACAAAAGCACCCCCCGGCCCTTATTCATAAGCAGACAGTAATCTTATGTGTAACTAATCCAGTGCAGACTCATTTTTGGAATTAGGCTACACACTGTATCTTTTGACCCCTGGCTTACTGAAATCCTCTTACCAGCAATACCTGCAAGTCAAAACCCTTCTGCACTTTCGGAGACCTCATTCAGCTTAGGGTGTAGCAAGCCAGCACACCTCTGGTGTGAATCCCCCCCCCCCCCCCCCCACTACAACACCCCACCACCACCACATGGTACCATCCTCTCCGATTTCCTTTCATGCAATTGGCTGCCCGGGGGGGAAGTTAAATTTTCCCTTATTGTTACATTCATGTTCATCAACATGCCGTCAGATGTCATACCCAGTTCACAGCCCGGGTTCAAAAGTGCACTGCGTTTCATTAAGAGGGAAGCAGGAATTCCCCTGATGTAGCATAAATGGAATTTCACACTGTTGACCCACAGCGGAGCGTGCTACTTCTGAATGAAGGAATGAACTTGGGTTAGGTGGTGGGGTGTTGCTTGCTGTATAACGCCTCGAGGTGAAACGGCGCTGTGAAACGTTCTGTGCGATTGATCAATAGATGGCACCTCAATTAACTGTTTGCATTCAGCTGCATTTTCATTTGGAATATTGGTTTAAGACACAGGGGCTTTAATACTAATAATAATAATTATTAATAATAATAATAAAATGGTGTGTTGTATTTATCGCAAATAATCTCTATCTTTACTGTATAGCAAACTCATACAATGTAATACTTTGTTTTTTCAGTTTTTATTTAATTAACTTAATGAAATGATCTTGTGAAATGAATTAACTTAGTGAAATGATCTTGCTACCATGAAACACACACACACGTATTTAGCAGACACTCCTACCCAGAGCGACTTACATCAGTTACAAGTTTGTTTACAACGTTATCCATTTATACAGCTGGATATTTACTGAGACAATTGTGGGTTAAGTACCTTGCTCAAGGGTACAGCAGTAGTACCCTAGCAGGGAACTTTTTGGTTACAAGTCCTGCTCCTTAACCACTATGCTACACTGTATATAATATACTGATGAAAAAGCCTTTGCAATTTTCTGCCTTTTGAATACAAAACAAGATAACAACACACTTCTATATATAGACATAGATTGGCCTAGTAATATTGCTCCAGAAAAAAAAAAACATCTGCAATAACACCACCTCAGTGAAATGGATTCATGTTCTGATCTGTGGCATCTGTATTTCCACACGTTTTTTTCCTCCTATTTTAAGTGTGGTCTTTCAGAAATTCTACCCCCCAGCAAGATTAATTACCCTCTCAACAGGATTTTTAAAGTACCGCTTTGTACCACCTGGGGAGAGGAGTATTTTCCTTTTACAGCCAGGCATTTTTGGTAAGGAGAGATCCTGTGTGTTTTATACCACTTATCCAATCAAGTGTCATCCAAGAGGAGATCTGAAGAATCCATTAGACATCAGAGCGGTTTTGTTCATCTCAAACAAATACAATCTTGTTTTGTGGGAGAGGTGATGAACTCACTGCTGGAATAGATAGCATGTCAGCT
Organism: Megalops cyprinoides; assembly: GCF_013368585.1. Classification (NCBI taxonomy): domain Eukaryota; kingdom Metazoa; phylum Chordata; class Actinopteri; order Elopiformes; family Megalopidae; genus Megalops; species Megalops cyprinoides. Next base: position 23,717,070 of record NC_050602.1, on the reverse strand, counting down.
GTCTCCCCTGGGATGTGCAGCCTGCAGGACCCACGACAAGTGGAAAAACTAAAAGCTTGGGCTGAGTAGAGTTAACACTGCCGTTGGCTCTTATTATTTATTATCTCTGACCACTAATATTGTGTGCAAGGTGTGTGTGAAAATAAAATGGCGAAAGGATATTGGCACAGAAAAGAAAGCAAATAGCCAGATCACTGATTACTTCCCACACTGGAAACCTGCAGCTCTTCCCAGAGATTTCTGTGAGAAAGCAGCTTCTGCATTGTAGTAGACCAGAGGGCTGTAATATTAGCTGTGCATAGAACCGAGAAAGGAGGGGGGCTTTGAACTGAATTGACTTTGTTGTGCCAGGAGTGATTAAACAATCAGATATTGCATTGTTCATGGGCGGATATTAAAATGTGATGGGGCCACAAAGTTTAATAGTGATTGAAGACATTAAAATCTGGGGTGATGAGAAAAGGAAACTGCATAGTTATAATAAAAATAAAATTTAACACATTGTTGCAATGTAAAATGCTCACATGCGGGCAAATTTAAGGAGCTTTTTCCAAGAGCTTGTTGAAATTGAAGTTCTAAAACATTTTAGCTGGATTAATGGCTATAAATGTCTGTTAATGTTTCCTGCATCCGCAAATGTTTACCCTTTTTAAAGAAAAATTGAATTTTCCAAGTGAGGATGTTAGTGCTGGAGCTGATATTGAAAAATATCAGGTAAACAAATGTGCAGTTATTATCACAAGGACAACGCTATTTCTGTCTGTCTGTAAAAGCCTTGTCCTCAACAGCTCTATTCCCTCCTTTGGTCTTGTATCTGTCCCCGCGCCCCCTCCCTGTCCCCCCCCACCAGCCTGTAATCTAGATCTCCACAGCTCTCCCAGCTTCAAACCCCACGTTATCCAACCTCCCTCCCCCAGGTGGTGAGATAAACGGCTGTGCGAGATCAGAATACCGCACCCTCCCTCCCCACCTCACACTGCCTCTGAGCTTGAGGATGGCCACTGTCTCTCTCTCTCTCTCTCGTCTCCGTCACTGGACTCCTTCTGCCAGCACTGCGATGGTTGTCTCTGACTTCTCTTACCTTAACTAGCCTGCCCTCCCATGCTCACTGTGCCACTCTGGATGGAATTAATATGGACCTCTTACAAGGTTTAAATGGCCATTTCAAATTGCTTCTGCTTCAGGGCACCCAACCTCCACACCTCAATTACCTTTTTCAGCTGGATGTGCTCTAGACTTCATTATTCAGATTACTTTATTGGTTAATAGGCCGTGCATGTCTTGGAGGCGGAAAGAGCTGATTGGCTATCTAAGGAGAAGAGCAGGAAGGTATTGAGTGTGGGCAGGAATTGCTAATACTAGCAGTCTGTTGTTTAGCACTGAGCAGATAAGAGAGGACAGAGAGTCATTCAGAAGCTTGTGGTTATGTGAAGTCTCTTTTGCTTCAAGCTCAGTTCATACTTATCGTATTCGTTAGGGTGTCTTGTTCATACATAGCGTGTATTAGTTGCTGGCCCTCCAGTTCACATGACAGAGATGAACAGTTCTGCAAATTAGTTAATTCCCTAGGGATGGCAGGACTAAGCGTGTTATATATCCCTTTTCATAGCATGTTTGCATTCATTCATAATGACACACTGACTCCAAATTAGATCACAAGATGATAATTCGACAGAGTGCAGCTGAGGAAGAAAGATGTCACACTCAATGTCTTGCAGAGTGTTGTGGTAAAGCACATTTTAAGGGTTAAAAGTCTGAACTTTTCACAGTTCAATTAAAAAATGCCATAAATATATAGCCTATAGGACATAATAAAGGTTTCCAAAGTACAAATGGCAAAGTTGTAATTACATTACGGGACAGTGATGCTATTAACCATAAGTTAAGGTCAGGTCTTTTGTGGAATCCATCTGTGCTTTCATGCTGAGTTATGATCTCTAAATTATATTACGGCATAAAATATTTAGTCCATGCTTTACATTTGATTGAGTTGAACGTATTGGGAAAAGGACAGAAGCGGCGAATTTGGGGTTTCATCTACTTACTCACAGCGGGGTTGCATCCACAGCAGGCAGAAAACGTCCTTTGTGTTAGGTGACATTGATTATGCAATGAAGTTTTAAGGAAAGTTACACAAGTCATCCTCTTCCCTTGATTTCTCATGTTTCAGTTATAAAATCAATAAATGTATATGTAAATGGGTCTTCCTAATAGCTGTGTTGATCATTTTAAATCTCTCACAGCTCACGGTACGATAATCATTCCTTAAGACAGATGCACACTGAATCTTTCCTTTCTATCTGGTTATCATTGGTCGAGACTGAACCAATCAATTACAAGGCTCCCAAATGCTTTCTGTGAAGCCTTTTTCCTGCATTGACCTTTTAAGTTCTGTGTGCTGTATCTCTTCCTTTCAAATTTTTCTTTACCCAGGTTAACCCAACTGAATGGGCCTATCCATACAAAGGGGTAATATAAGTCAAGTTTGAAACTGCCAGAAGAGCTTGAAAGTTTTTAAATTCCAGATAATCAATTTCCCGCATAAGAGTTTCAGCCTTTCTTGTTTTCTTGTTTGGTTTGAAATTGCATCTTTTTTTGAGAAGACGGTTAAATCGCTCCCTAAATGATAAAGCCACAAACTTTAAACCGCAGCATGTAAATAAAAAGACAGCCATGAGACGGTTCTCAGTTCACAGCGGCTTCGCCACATGAATCTTAAATGGCGAACAGTGGGCTGATGTATGAATTGAAGGCTCATTAGTCTGATTCCCTGCTGTGTTCCTTTCGTGGTCTGGATTGCGAAAAAAAAAAAAAAAAAACACACACACATACACACACAGGCCTGTTGAGTTGCTTCATCAGAACACCGGGCACAACCTTTCAGGACACCTAGGGCTGCCCACTGAAAGGAGAACGTCTGTAGCTGACCTTTCTCTCTCCATTTCACCCCTGCCTCTAATTGGAGCATGAAAATAATTGCTCTCTGAAAGAGAAAAAAAAGAAAACATGAACACAAAAAACGGTTTAAAAAAGTTTTTATTTGGAAAAAAAAAATCAAGTGACATAAATGGTCTTGCTTTGCTAATATGTGGTGTACACAATCAAAAATGGTTTTTCTTTTTTTGTTTCCCGAGAACCACTAAAGGGGTCTTGTGATCAGTGTGGCATCCTCTTGGTGACCTTCACACAGGATGGGGTGGGATGCTAGTCCACTACCATGATGGATGGGTCTCAAGGACAGAAACCATATGAGTGAAATATCAGCTGCTATATGACAGACACACACACACACACAAGGACACACACAGAGACAGATTAATGCTAGGCAGCAGTCCATTTCAACATTGATATCTGCAAAACAGTTCAGACATTGGGGGGGGGGGGGTTGTGTTTCCCTGACAAAGAATCAGCATGTTCGATTTGCACCTTTTTTTCCGGAGGTGCTGGAGGCAGCAGGGTGCTGCAAGCATGCTCTGCAGATGCGCTTACTGAAAGCGCATTCACACAATCACACCTCTGCTGCTACTTCAACGCTCTTTGTCAGTCAGGCTCACTGTATTTTTCTGCCACCGTGCCAGACTCTGTCTTTCCGAATTACCGTGGAGGAAACTCATAGACGTTATCGCGAAAGCAAGTGGCACAGCTATTTTTGCAATTTTTTTTTTATTAAATACATATATTTAAAGATCTCTGGGATTTGTTTGTTGCATGTCAGGAGAAATCATGCAGCCAGTTAATGAATCACATTTAGGACATTTGAAATTGTGATGCTGAATGCTTTTAAATCTACCAGTGAATCACTGAGACAGAAATAAACTGCAAAATGTGAAATGTCTTTTGGCCTTGTGTCTGTATTTCTCAGTGTGCCACAGTTGCTGAGAAGATTTCTGCTGACAGGGCACAGTGTTGCCCTTTAACACAGCTTCAATTTTTGTTAAATTATGTCACCTGGCAGGGACACAGCAAAAAATAACTTAACATTGTTTCACATTTGCAGATACTGTATTCTGTCTTTTAAAGAGTATAAATGTTTAAAGTATGTATAAGTTTAAAACTTTCCTAATAATGAAACATTTTTGCATTCTCAACATATCTTCCAAACAATGCCATTTAAACATTTGTTCACTCTGTCCAAACCACTATCTGATAAGAAATACCTGGATGCTTGAAACTGTCTCTGATTTATAAAAACATATATTGTAAGAGACGCTTAATAAACCCTATACTATAGAGTAGACCATCTACTCTATAGTATAGGGCCATACATCTTTAAAAGGAGGAAGGATATTAAGATTAGTAAGACTGGCATTTTTTTTTTCAGTCAGTTTATTTGCACTGTGATCTGGCCTTAAATCACCTAATCAAGGAGGATATGGAATAAAACATTAGCTGTCTCCAGCATTGTGGTAAACTAGAGCTAGAGCTAGATGAAAACAAAAAGGAAAGGTCAGCTGGGAAGTAGTTATAATATATTATATTATAATATCCTGTGTGGGTGCATACCTTTAAAACAGTCATTATGCATTGTATTACATTGAAAATAACCCTATAGTGCTTTTTCATACACACTCTTCACAGAAAATGTAACCAATGACGTATGTAAGCAGGATTAAACTAGGAAAACACAGTCTCTTTATGGATTTAATAATAACAAAGAGGCCAAAGTTATGAAATATGTGTTGCATCAAAAATGGTTTTCCACTGAATAGCAGAATATCCTTGCTATTCACGCAATAGAGCTCATATCTGGTGTGGAGTAAAAGAGACCTCATTCAAGTGATCAGGCTGTTCTATTTTTCTTTTATTGTTACGCATCTGTTTGTCTATCGCTGACACCTAATGTGCTTTCATGAAACGTGAGATATCACATGTGCAGTCCAATTACTGAGACTGGAAAACAGAAAGGAATGTAATCTGAACTCATTTGTTCAGAACCTGCCACCGCAGTAATTATATGTATTGTGGAATGAATTGTTTTTATAATTCGTTCCAAAAAAGGAGCATCTGATTTATGCAGGTACTGCCGTTCCACAATGTCCTTTAATTTCGCGATCCTTTCCATTCTCTTGGAAATTGTGTGAACGAATAAATAAATAAATAAATAAAAGATTTGTCAGTTACATTTTCTTCCTGAAAATGTGCCATTTATGTTTAATATATGGCACAGCAGTCGACAGAAAATGAGACAATCTAGTTCTATTTCATTTCTGTCTAAAGGAAGATTGTTGTCAGAAACAAAAGGTCACTCAATAATGGAGATTCCAAAAGGGCAATATTCAGAAACTGAAAGATCTGAACACTCATCAATACAAACAAACAAGGGGACAGAATCATTTCTGTACTCTAAAGTGTTGCCCAGATGCATTACACTGCTGTGTAAGGTAACCTGATTATTTATGAATCGGGCAAAACTCTGCTGCTATAATTGGTTGGCTCCTCTCAGCTGCAGACAACAGCCATTCAGTTCATGCAATCTGGCAACCCGCTACAAGGTTTTCTTAACGTCCAACCTCACACTCTTTATTCTTTCATGTCTGTCTACTACAATGTCTTCCTTGGATGACTTCAGGACAGAGTGGTTGCATGTTCCACTACCATTGTTATCAATGGATTTTCAAACTTCTGTTCTGTTAAACAAGGTTACTGGCTGCTCAGATCCAGTCAGGCCAGTGCTGAGAGAGCAACTTAATTGGGCCCATCAATTTCTCACAGAGTCAACAATGATGTTCCCGTTGTTGAAACATCATCAGCATCTTAGGGCTGCCCTCTGTACCTCTATGCTACAACATGGCAGACCCCAACATGGTGATACTAACACTTCTCACATTTCCTTGGGGCTTTGTTATTCTGCTGCAGTACCAGACACAGCTGTGGCAGACAGTAAAGATGTGGCCTTTCATGGATCTATTCTGTCAAGAAAGAGGGCAACAAAATAAAACAGGTGGGGCCAGGAAGCAGGTGATGGTGGTGATGTTGTGATGACACAATGCAAAGGAAATAAATTTTGGGTCAAGCTTCCTCCACACTTCACACAAAGTGATGGATGGGGGATATTGGAGACTGTAGGAAAGTGGTGCACAGGAAGTTATTATTATTATTTTTTTAGCAAACATGGCTTCAGTAGAGGCCGTTAATATAACCTGTTTGTATGTGATGATCTATATATAAACTCTGTGTAAATAAACAGTTACTTCAATTGACTTTTAGAATAGTTCAGGGTTGGTTCTCCACATATTCGGATGCCCACGATTAATTCTCAGTCAATAAAGAGGATTTTCTGGATCCTGTAGTAAAATCTGGTTCCTTTGCAATACCTTTCTTTTTCTCTGTTATATATCCAATATTTGGGTGTAGGTCTAAATGAGCTTGACTTCACAGGCAAAATGGGTTTCTAGGGAACGACTTGGGACTTTCCAATTTCCTCACTCGGTACATAATTTAATCCCAGTGCAATTATTCTTACGGCTATGCCTATGCAAATCCTTGAAAATAAGTTTTGATTGGTTGCTGCTGCTCACTCTCGTTTGTCCTCAAGAAGTACCCGTTTTAAAGCGACACCGACCGTGTTGTTTCCTTCACTCCTGTCATCAGAATTTAATGGAACTGAAAGTTATTATTCATTTTCCGGAGTGTAGCCCTAAAGTGCCCACACAGTCGCTGTCATGTCAGCTGAGTTGTTTCACAGCGCAGTTTTAAGCAAACTGCAACGGACGGAGGTGTGTTTACAAAAATCTCTCCCCAGCTCATTATCTCTGAATTGTTTTGACAGCCCTGCCAACCATGGACACTTCCATCAGGGGACACCTCTTATTTGCTGAAGTAAGTATATATCGTAATTCCATTCCCATCTAATGCCATGCTGGCGCTCTTACTGATGTTTCCCCAAATCACGTTTTGAGACAAGCCGCTGCAGAGACACCTTTCCCCATCCTTGTTCACTTCCTATGCGATGTATGAATGAGCCATAAAAACCAGTCAGTTTCTCTCTCCTAGTGCTCCGTCCAGAATTCCAACTTCTTTCCCCACCCAGTGCTGGCACAGCCATCAGATCATCCTTGTGACTCTTATTGGTTTCACTTCTTCCACGCCCCCCAGGCCTCTAACCTTATAACTTTAATACCGCCCTGCAGCTCACTCTACAGTATCATAACAATGTTCAGAAAAACACACCAGCCACTGCACCCACCAGACAGCACATGTGCAGCCATTTGCACCATGATGGTCTTTGTCTCCACCCTCATCTTCACTTCATCCAGCCTGAGGTGGTCTGTAGTGGCTGGGTAGATGGGCCATCTTTCGGTCCAGGTCAGGTGCTCTCCCTCTCTTGGGTGAACTCTCGGACCCGCATTGCGGACCCAGACTAGAGGCAGCAGTGGTGAGGGGGTGCAGAACAGCATGTCAAAGCTCCTTCATCCATCTTTGATGGCCAAGGGGATTCTTTCCCCTGTTTTTGATGGTTTATTCATGGAGGATGTCAGCTCCACCTCTCTTTCCTGACCATGCCAGCTCACATAAGAGTAGGCCACAGTCCTCCGATGTTTGCACCAGTCAAACCAGAGTGCTTCTTTCAAGATTAATTTTAGCTAACTTGCCGAGCAACAGATTTCTGCATCCATGCTTTAAAAGAAAATGATCCCTAGGAAATGAGCGGCAGGGTGTTAGTGGCGGTGGTTAGGGAAATTAAATGGTTAACTGCAGGCTGTAGGTTTAAATTCTGGATGGGACACTGCTTTTTTATTCTTTTTTTACCTGCATTGCTTCATAAATATTGGGCTGTAAAATATCTGCTCTGTAAAAGTCAGCCAGAGTCAGAGGAGGGGCTTCTGTTCAGCAAATAAACATAGTAAAAAATGCAATATAATCCACCATAGCTGTGTTTTTACATATTTATATGAAAAAATATATATTTTGTCTATATTTAATATCTTGTATATATGTCTGTGATGTTTGTTTACAGTCAGGGACACTTTTCCTTTTCGAGTTCCCATATACCATCAGGCCGAACAGAACCTGATAGTGTGTAGGCTCTGGCCCTCTCAAGTCAATCAGCTCAGTCAGTACAATGTACTCTGTCTATAGACAGTGTGATACTATATCACAGTGTCTACGGTGACCGTGTGTGTCACCACTGAGTGTGACTGCCGCATCTGGGGTGATGTGACATGGTTACCGCCGACAGGGCGATGGCCAAATCTGTCAAGTTAGAGCGCAGCCTGTCTGTCCCTGCCCCCCCATCCCCCTCACTCCTCTGTCCTGAAATATTCATCACATGCTGGTATCGCGTCCCCCTGATCAATTAAACCCTGCCATGGGTTCGCCATGAATTATTAACAGGCCACGATAACAATCTCTGCCATTGATTTTTGTCAGTCTCCCAAGATGGATGTAGTGGGTGAGGTCTGTATGTGGTCACCACTCCCTCAGTCTGAACACTAGATAGCAAAGCCTCCCTGCATACAAGGCAGGTTGAATAGCGGAGTGTCTCTTATATGCACTGTTTTTCCTCAGTGCTTAATTCAAGTGTAATATGTTCAGGCTCGTTTTCAAATAAAAATGCTATTCTTATAGGTTTTTGATTCTTAAAATTGGATTGTAAAACAGACAGACAGCTGTGGTATAAACATTTTTTTTTTCTAAATTGATTAACAAATGACTAGTTAAGCTCTTCAGACATGGCACAAAATGTACTTGAAGAATTCAGTTCTTTATAATTGCAATGCATATGATAATAATCATGGTGCCTTATTAAATAAAATAAAAAATAACATGACTCATGACGTGAATTATTTGATTGTCATGGTGTGAATAGACAACAACAGGGCCGTGCCGATGCCCTTAACTAAATTAAAACATAAAATAATAATTGGACTCACTTTAATTATTTTTGAGTGCCACCGTGATAATTGGTGCAGTGGTGCCTTGGTGTTTCACAATCATATTCATGATGTGACACTTTTTTAAATTCTTCATTAGAATCTTAGTCAGTGCAGTTTGTATAATGACTATTTCCCAGCTGCTTTTCCAGCACTGGTCTTAAGACTATGGAAGGACTGAAGGCAGTGTTTTTCATCTGCTGAAAACACATCTTTATTTCTGCCATGTTGACTGACATTCAGGCCCCAAACTGCATTTCCTTCTAGGTGTTTTGTTAATTACATAAGACAAAAACCATATTCAAATTCTAATGGCGTTTTTCATTAATGATGGACAGTTGCACTCCACTGGGTACTGTATTACCTGTTGGAAATGAGCCCAAATTTATTCTTATAGGCAGACTGCTTGATTCCTATGAGCAGAGTTAGAGTTTGTGATTAGTAGTTGATCGTTATATCAGTATTTCCTCTCAGTGGACAGCACTGTATTTTTTTTTTGAAAAACCAGCATTGACACAGCCATATTTGAAACCGTTTTCAAAGTATTGTGACGTTTCTACATTTAATCACGTCAATGGATTCATAAATGAGGGGTGTGCGTACAGGAAATTCAAACCGTCACATTCGTATTACCTCATTACAAGCTGTATTGGGTATCCATTTGTTTCATTATCCTACAGCATTACTGAGAAAAACAAGTAAACAAAACAAAACAAAGAACAAAATATTGTGCCGCGAAATATCGATTCTCTTTTTTACCTTAATTTTCAGTTCATGTAGCTGTGGTTCCGCTTAAAATTTTGGCAATTATGCAACAGCGATGAAGTTGTATAGGTCTAAGTGGGTTGTCTCTGCCGGGGATTTGGATATTCAGGGATTCTGATTGCACGAAGGCAGCTGGAGGCGTTGCCCACAGACCGAGTGTCATTTGAACTGGGTCGCTAGCTGAAGGCATGAAGCCTGGGCAGTCTGACCATCTCCTCTCCACAGAGAGGAAAACAAGCCAACACCACGCTGCCATGTTGTCTTAGTCCTCCGTTAGAGTCTAGTCCCGAACGGCATTGAAAAGACAGACACCACCCTGAGCCCTCAGTCATGCGATGTCTAGAGAGAGGCCGCTAAAAGGGTACTTTGTATAAGTAGGAGCGAAACGCGACGCTCAAAAGATTCACACCTCGAGTCACACCTCCTGTAAAAAAGTAATTACAATGCAGGCCGAATCATGCATAACAATTTAATTTATCTCGCTTTAGCTCTGTGCGAGATTAGCACGGGTGCCGGCGGCTTGTTCGCTCGCCTTCCTGTGATTCCGCCGTCTGACCCTGGGGGGACGGAGGTGCTCTTGCAGAGACTGTGCGTTCCACCGTTCGGGACATGTTACCCCCGCGCCCGGCGATGCCACCTCCCTCGCCAGCTCTCCACAGCCTGCTGCATATGCTCCCTCTGAGCATTGCGTGGTAACGGAGGAGGGCTTCTTCTGATGCACTTCCTTGTTCCCACGATCACCTGCAGACAATGACTGACTGAGGCAGGCGGTTAAGCTGTTACACACGCACACTGCACCCGTATGTTGTGGTAATGAACCGCAGTTCTGCTAATTTCTGTTGAATTAATGAAGTACTGTAATGACAAAAAAGGATCAAGTGGGGGATATCGTTGTCACTCTGGTTGCTCTATCAGATTTCATCATTTTAATTGAATTTGCCTGGTGTCCGCAGTAGCTGCATCATCTGTTTAGAGGCATCGGTTTGATTGTTGGATCTCTTTGAAAACAAGATGAGCTAATAATTTAAATTATGCTACGGGTCTATTTTGGTCAAATCCAGTTTCCAGCATCCAGCGTGATTTCAGTGTAATAATTTAAAAAATGCAACAACATGTAGCACTAAATTCAAAAGCCTACGGCATACTCATAAATTCCATTACCAGTATACATTATATGGCAATATAATTGCCTCCCCTTTCTTCTTCCCTATATGCTATAATTGGGATGAAACCCTAAGTCCGGTACATGCTTTCTCTTATTTTAATTGCCTTCCCCACAGGCCCTGAGAGAACGAGTCTCGGCCCGGGCACAATGTCATTTCCATGTTGTTCTTCACATTTCTGGTAATACCCACACGCGCAGACCTTTAGTCACTATGGAAACATTAGAGCCGCGGCAGGCTTATCATTTATGGGATGGAGATCTATGGTATGACAGGGGGAGGGCAGCGGCAGAGGGAGGGGGGATATCGAAAACCCGCCGAGGGACCGGGTGTCACGTGGTGAGGGGCTGGAATATTACCTGGAAGCCGGCAGGGGCCAGAGCACCCCGTAAAGTCATCCTTCATTTAAAAGGTTGAAATTTATGAGATTTTGAACCCACCAGGATCTGCTTCATATGGGGTCTGCTTCCCTGCACTTCATAGCATTTAACGCATATTTTTTTTTCAATAGCACTTTACCTGTATGCATCAGTGACGTTATAAGATGCCTTCATAAACACTGAACATTATTGGCATTTAGCAGGTGCTCTTATCCAGAGCAAGTTACCTATGTTACAATTTTTACATGTTAACCATTCATACAGCTGGATATTTCTGGGTTGGGCACCTTGCCCAAGGGTACAGCAGCAGTGCCGCCATGGTTAATCGAACTAGCAACCTTTCATTTACGAGTCCTGCTCCTTACCACTACGCTACACTGCCACCACAAATAAACAAATTGTACAGTTTATTTTTATATATGTATGAAAAAAAACAAAACTGCAGCTAGGCATGGCTTGCCAACACGCTCGTGCCTTTTCTGTCAAGGATACATTTGCTGCAGCAAAGCTGTGCCCCCCCCGCCAAATCCACGTGACGTTGCTGGCCTTTCATTGCCACAAGTTGTAAAAGCCCCCGCACAGCTACAGCTGGGCAGCAACATGATGAGTTCATCTGATGAGAAAGCAAACACATGCAGGCTGCCCTGCTGTGTCAGATAAATGGGAAGATAACTTTCCTCCACAGTCAGAGGGTCCCTGACTATGAGAAATTGATAGAGTGAGAAATAGATTGACTGAAGCAGAGATTGGCTTCGAAATTTCGATTCGGCCATGAGTGAGGTGCTCAAGATTAGTTTGAGCATACCTTTAGCTGTTTTCAGATTTGGCCAAAAAAAAAAGGATGTTGAGCAGAGTCCTAATGCTCCCTCTATCCTGTGTGCTTTTCTTTCCTTCTCTTCGAGAGAAGAGGAGATTTCAGAGGAGATCTGGGTGCCGGTCGAGTAACACAAACAAACCTCTTCGGTGTGAGAAGGCCGTTGTTTGTTGGTGTCCATCCAGGTCCTTGAGCTTATCGTTTATCGTCAGGCGCTAAGTAGCAGCTAAAGAAATAAAACACAGAGGCACGTTGCACAAAAAAAAGAGAAAGAAATAAGGGAAAAAAATGCTGCCAGCATCGTCCAGGCATTAATCAGCTCAGTACAACCAGACAGGAGTGCGGTGCAGTGGACCCAAGCAAGGGGCTTACTTCACATATACATCAGGCCTAATGGATCCAAGTTAATTGGATTCAAACCTTTTTTTAATTATCCACTCAAATGGTTTTGACCTATTTAATTTCTAATGGTGGGAGAAACCAAGAAATCACCATCGGTCACTGTAAGCATTGCAAACATTACAGCATTACAATGGGTGGGCAGCTATGGAAACTAATTTTAAATGGGTGTCTTTGAGGGGGATGTGAGGTGTCAGCACAAAAGGGAAAACAAGAACAAGGCACTCTAGCTAGATAATTGGAGAAATGAATACACAGGTAGTGGACTTAACACTTTGTGTGTAAGGCTGAAATGTGAGCCGGCAACTAGAAGACAAAATGGATGGTAATGCAATTATACAAGTACACATACCAATGCCCAGACAAGGAGTTACTTTTGTTACAAGATATAGTTCATATTGATAGTAATAATGACTGACTCAATAGGAATTTGATTTTTAAACGTGTAAGTAATTTCTCTGTTCTCACTCTCACCTCACTCACTCACAGTGTCTGCAAATGTTCACTGAAAGAAGTGAGCCCCGTGCTAATTAATGCAGTTCATTTGCAATTCTGTTAGGAGCTGAGGATTTACGGTGGGTGTTCATTAGATCCTTTCACCTGTACTGTATTTTTTTTTTTTTTTATTTTCCATTTGTCAGCCCCTCGGCAAGAACTTAAATCAGTGTTCCTCTTGCAAAGTATCATGGGTATTTATGAATGAGACAACTGTGATAATTTGACATTGACTTTGTTTGCAGCAGGGGAATAAAAGCTGCGTATATTTTTCCCACACACCTAACAATGGAATCTGATTTCAGTAGTTTCTGTTCTACCTTTGTTCTCACCTAAGCCTGACTTTTTGTACTTTAAGAAATACTTTGCACTCCATTATTTTGTCAAGCTCTGAAAACCCTAACATGCTCACCCGAAAACAGCGGTTGCCTACACGAACTCAGATGGTTGTGTGAGAAATTGCAGTGAAGGTGTTTGAAATTTATGCAGTGTCCTGTCCAGTCATAGGATTAAAAGGAACTCTGTGCTTAAGCCAGCCATTGATGTCTAAGTTTCAGGCAGTTTTGGGAAATAATACTTAAAACAATTTTAGATGATTGCAAGAAAGAGAATATATTCTTTCTCACAATTACCTAAAACTCTTGTTTAAGAACCTTTCCAGAGCTTTCTTAACTTTTCAGTTGAAATGGAGATGTTATGTATGAACCAAAAGAGTAGCCTGCATGACCAAAGTAAACATTGAGAGGGTTAAGGGATGACTTCTAAAAATAGTATTAATTATAACATTCTTTTCTCATGAGAGGGATTCTTCTCTCTCTCATTTCTTTGTTATGTATGAATATGTGTCTGACGCTCCCCTAAGTGATGCCACTGCTGTTTTTCCCATCACTTCTCCCGGCAGTCTCTTTTCCCTGTAGAGTGCTAGTCACAGTTACAATTACTACCCATCCTTGATAGACACATACACATCCCAAACATGTTAATGAATTCAGTAGGTCCCTTGTACATACCTGATAACCACACTAATAATTCCTGTTTTTCTCTTAATATCAGTAAATGGACATTTTGTCATGCTATCTTATATATCAACGGGACATAAAGTACTTCACATGATAAGAGTGGTATTAGGCCTCTGCTATAACCAGTTTGTTGTGCAGATATGATATATGTCTATGTATTTATCGGGTAAAGCTTACAGCTTTCATTATAGCAACTTTATCCAAGGATCAGCAAGGTTAAGATGTCATGAAATATCATGGATCAAGGACACATGTCCATTCAGATGGTATTGTATCAAGACAGTTAAAATGTTATACTGGCCATTGGTGATTGCTAGCCAGTCAACAATTAGGTGACAATCTCAAATATGGTTGCACTACTACACTACACTACTGTAGTTAGCTAACCAGTTAGTCTGAAATGTTAGGAGTGATAAGTTACCAAGCAACAAAGGTAGGTCGTGAACTCTTATTGAAAATTTTTTTAAAAAATTATACATCAAAATTAAAAAAGTCACACACATGGACACATGTCAAAGTTAGCTAGACAGCCACCTTAAAAGATTCTTTACTGTTATAATTTAGCATGTTAAACAGCCACAGTAGAAGCTTGCACTGAAAAATCCCAGTTTTCTGAAATATAAATTTATGATTCAAGTAGCATCCACTCCAGTAATAATTCACTAATGTCTGAATATGATGCATATTATCCTCAACGGCTGATTTTCTTGATATATATTCCTCCGCATCTTGTGTCAGTGGTGTGCTTTGATAAGTCTTAGGGACAACTATGCACTGTGTCGCTGTTCTAAAATGAATTTACTTGCTAAATCGATACTTGCAATTTATGGGTGCTAGTACTGCTAAATGGCTTTTTCTTCTGCTTTTGATCTCCCAAATTCAAATGCAGAATAGCAGGCTGTGAAAAATAGATGATATGATGAAAATTCACACTGGAATGAAAAGAAATGTCAAGAAGATCTCAGAATCATGTTCAACGTGCAACAAATGATCAGTGTTGATGTGCTCTCCTGGTTTGTAGCTTTCCTGAAAAATACAGCAAACACTTTCAGTTGCATCAGCAGACAACACAGCCAACCAAAGTGTTTTTTTTCTCATTACAGGAGCACACGCTGTCACAGTAAAATAATGTGTGTAGAAGCATGTTTGTTAATAGAAAATTATGAAGTGCAGCAATTCATACAATATTTCCAGAGAAACTTTTGGGACCTATTTTCTAACTTGATCTCGCATTCCTTTGTAAGGACTTAATATAATGTAATACATCCAGAATATAATATTTGAAGTGTTTATCTCTGAAAAAAACTGATTAGTTGGGCTTAGGGGACAAAAATGATTGGTTGAGAGCAATTTTGAACAGAACTCAGACAGAATTGTTCTAATGATACTCCTGAGATGGACACATACTCGTAGATATTATCTCTGTATACATAATACATTGCCATGTATTTGTTCCTTCAGAAAGCAACAGAACCATCGTCAAATCTTCACTCTAAGGAACGTGAATCCACTGACACTAGAGGTTTGTTTAATCATTCAAACGTTTTGACAAGGGGTCAGCCTCTTGACCAGCCTGCACCACATTAGCTCATAATGCACAAGCAAGGAAAATACTGTAAATCACTGCACTTCTCATTTGTCCTTGAGCTATGATACATACAATGGGGCAGCTTTAAGAGCAGGTTACAACTAATCGCAAAAAATTCTAGTTTTGACATTATTGTTTTGACAAAGCTAAGCTATTATATAATTCAACGGACTAAAAGGAAAGCCAATCTGCAGGCTTGAATGGCTTCTGTTTGGATCAAGCACGTCTGGAACAAAGTTCCTCTGTCCATTTTAAAACCTCGTCGGACTTCAGCCAACGATCTTCAGACCTCAACCAAAAAGCCATCACTTAACAGACCTTCATCTAATTCAGCAGCATTCTTCATCCATCACTGCCTCATAGCCTTTGTGTCATCCCAAGCATCATCATGCCTTAGTCTCAAAGGCATTTTTTCAGGTCATTCAATTCAGCTTTATTTTTAATACCTGAGTTGAGAAAAGCACTCTTTCACACACTGTCATCAACAGTCCTTAGCAGATACCCTTATCCAGAATGACCTTAGCAGCTTATATTATATATTTCCATATCCATTTATATTTATTCTCATAGTAGTCCTTATTAAGCTACGAGAAAAGCCCTATTGAGATGGCAAAAGAGACATATAAGCCAGCAGCAGATAAAACTAATCTATTTCATAATAAACTAGAGTGACTAAAATGTTGTTAACTCATGCAGTACATATTATACACAAATATCAGATACTGTGACTGCACACATTTTGTAGAACATAATCAGAGTAAGACATTACCAGTGAGGGTACGTAATGATTGTATTAAAATATTAAAAATAAAAAAAAAATGTTTTACATTAGCTATGTAACAATGAGTGATGTCCGTCAAGTAATATTGCTCACTAATATTGGACATAGGCAGACAGTGCTGTATAGCTTGTTTGTTAGGTTTTTTTCTTTTTCAAATCTCATCTGTTCTGGTACCGTTTTTTTTTTTTTTTCTCAATTACACTGGCTTCAGTTAACTTGGTAAATCAAACCATGAAAGAAAAAAAAATACATTGAGCACGCAGAGAGGAATTGGTCCCCGGCCATTTGTGATTTTATGAGCTTTGTAATCTGGCCAATAAAAATTGGCTTCCGGTAAGGAGGGTAGCATGAGCAGGGTTTGAAGGAGTTTGGGATGAAGCTGAACTGTGACAGTGTTTCATATAATTCCTTTTTGGCAAAGATATGAAGACTTTTGGTATGAAAGTTTTGCATGAGGCTGTAGCGGTAAATAAAACTTTAAGCT
Organism: Megalops cyprinoides; assembly: GCF_013368585.1. Classification (NCBI taxonomy): domain Eukaryota; kingdom Metazoa; phylum Chordata; class Actinopteri; order Elopiformes; family Megalopidae; genus Megalops; species Megalops cyprinoides. Next base: position 23,700,309 of record NC_050602.1, on the reverse strand, counting down.
GAACTGGATGGCAGCACATGGAGTGATGCTTTTTTTTTTTAAGTAAGTTAGGAAGCTTTTTGGAATGAAACACTTTTGTGCTGTGTGTTCCACTGCGATGAAAGAGGGGCAAAGTGCAATTGCTTCACAGTACCTGGACTAATGCCTTTCTGTTTGTGGCTGGAGGAGTTTTGGCACAGTGTCCTAAAATGGAAAATGGGCACCTTTAACCAATAGACCAGGCTTTTTCAGTGGGTTCTCATTACATCAGAATAAGTCAATAGTGAGGTTATTGCTCTCACAATCAACATTAAAACCTCCTGTGTTTTGTACATTCAACCTAAACACAATCAGGATGAACGATTGACTACCACAATAGGGGTTTTTAAAGGGATTTCTTATATTGTCTAAGACCTTTTCTAAGGCCATTTTAAACCTTGATTGGTACTATACTGCCAAGTCTCACATAATGATGTCCTAAATCAAGGGCTCCTGAAAGCCTTTGTAGACATCACACTCGTGAATTCACAATTATATAGATAACATATGGATTTTACATTCCAATTAATTTTGATAATAACAAGAATAGAGACACCGCCATAGATCAAAATTACAAGGGGTAATAAACAGCGTAGGATCGGTCCATAAGCATGTTAATTCACTGCTAGGCATATGACTGAGTACTTTTTTGGCATGTGAATGTAGGTAGCAAGAGGGAATAGCTTTTAACACTGATAAGAGGGAGACAGGTGCAATGTTTTTGACTGTTTACTTTAGTTTACTTTAGTTTGCAATATATCGTTTGACCATTTCTCTCTGCGTCTTGGTACCTCTGAAATACTACAGGCAATCAGCGGTGATTCCAGCTAATATAAATTATGGGTTGGTGCATGGTCAGACTATGAGGCCACTGTGGAACAGGGGTCAGCATCCCTCCTCTTGATGATAACTTCATGGGCCATGAAATTGCTTTAAAAAATCATTAGACAAGATCTTGTTTAAGGGCCTCATCCAAAACTTTCCACAGCACAGTGTCCCCAAAAAATGGACAGAGGCTTTGACTTTCGCTTGGTGAAGAGACAAGAGTTCCCCCTACAGACTCATCAGCACAACTTACTTTTGAAACTTAATTTGCCTAGATGATTCCCCATTCAAGGGAATCCTCCTTTGCTGCATGAAAGGATTGTGATGGAACGAGCAATCTGTACTAACTTGACTTCTTCAGATTGGTCTAGCTTCAGAAGCAAATCTCTTCCTTTTTTTTCAAATCCAGGAATATTTAATCTTCTTTTCATGCCCTCTTGAGTATTAATATTGTCACCCCTTATATTGGGCAAAACTATTAACGCGGATCTGAAGTTTGAATTATCTTCAGTGTCATTCAGGCACCTCTCTTGAATTTTCCAGATATCTTGAACCAGAAACTGGATAATGAGATCATGTAGCCAGCGAGAAGGGGAGAGAGAGAGAGAGATAGAGAGAAAGAAGGTGGGAGGAGGAAAAAGAGGGAACTATCGTTACTGATTTGATTATTCTGCATGTGAGCACAAAGAATGTCTCTCTGCCTCTGCAATAGAGATAAGCTGGAATGATCTTCCAGGGACTAAATTTAAACCATACATACAGTACCCTTGCTCCCAATTAAAATAGAGGTCCCAGGTTTTTGGGGACAGCTATAATAAGTAGAATCACACTGAACGACAGTTGCAATGCATAAAGGCTAAGATAAAAGGCTTAATGCCTTTCAGAATCCTTATAAAAAGCTACCTGTTTACAAAGGTGTCTAATATGGCAAGCTCTCATACTGCCTACCATATTTAATGTATAGACTGCTCTGTCATGTGGTTAGGTTTCTAGGGGCAGCACAGTGGTAAGGTCCAGGGCTTGTAACCAGGTTGCCAGTTCAGATCCCTGCTGTGGCACTGCTGCTGTGGATAACATGTCAAAATTGTAAAATAAGTCGCTCTGAATGAGAGTGTCTTCAAAATGACAATAACGTAATGTAATTCTAGGGTTATGCGGACGTGACATGATCAAACAGCCTAAATAGACATAGACTTTCGAAGGCTTAGAAGACATAGCTAAGGATCTAAGTTTTCATTAAAAGCCTCTATCTTCTGAGTTGGAGAGGCTTGGCGAAAAAGGAGTAAAAGAGGATGATTGCTCATTTATGCGTAATGGTACACACACGCTGTGAGTACTGCCCAGTAGCCTCATTAAGAAACTCCCTGATCTATGCCAGAGTGCACGGCAGTGATAATTGTGCTAACAAATGCAACAGGCAATACTTAGAATACAATAATATATGCCACTAAACTGCAATGATATTGAATTGTAATTTAATTGTAAAGTAATGAGAAAGAAAATTAAAACAGCTGGGGTAAGGAAAAAGCTAAACTCATGAGCTGCAAAACTCTGGCTTTGAGAGAAAACAAAAGATAGTTGCATAAACTCAAATGTTTCATTTGTGGAGAGAAAATTAGCATAGAGGAAATGGACCTTTCCCTGCACGTGCTTACATGACACATATTAATGCATTTGCCTGTGTTCACAGTAAATGTGGAGACATTGGCACTATATCCATATGTGATATCTACAATGTATAATAAGCTTGCTTCCTTTTGTTATTTCTAAGTTTCTAGCTGGAAAGCTCTTGGAACATGTTGTATTCAAATTGTTTAACAAATAATGATTACAACATTTGGCAGAGGTAGGAGCAGTAGTTGTGTTACCATTATGATCACTGTTATTGCTGTTGCTGCCGTCTTTTTGTACCAGCCTGTACCCTTTTGTATTTTACGATACCATTGTATATGTCTGTGTGCAAGGTTAATGGGTAACAGCACTGGAAGTCGTTACCCGTAAGTGTGGTGTAACAGCTAGGAACAGCTGTGGCAATGGACTACCGGTCAAGACACAGTCAAGCATTAAAAAGGTGGATCTCATGGATAAACAGCAGGCCTGGAGGTTAGCCAGGAACACAGCTGGAGGCTTGTACTGTTAAATACCCCGCAGACTCTGAACGTCATACCACTTAGTCAGAAAAAAATCAACATTTAAAGGAACCGTTCCCTTGGGTTTTATACTCTGTCCTTTCTGAGTGGACTGTGGGCTTTTCATGCGCAGATGACTTGATTTGTACATGTGTTTCCCTTAACCCCATCCTTCATGTAACAGGCCCTGGTCGAGCTTTTAACCAGTAATGAACAAGATGCAGATATTTGTATATCATCTTTTGTCCCCTGTTCCATGACATGGCTGTGAAGTTACCAAAAGGATTTTAGTGTTGGACAGTGGGCTGAAGCTTTGGAGGGAAATGCATTATTAATTTCTGTGTTTGGAGAAATTACTTTCCATGGTCGACTTTATATGTATGGAAAACAAAGAACCAAATGGTAGATTAGATCTATTAAATTGGAATGTCCTGGAGAGCAATACAATGTGGATGATTTTCTCTGTTACTGATGGACAATTAAAAAAATGGATGGAAAGGAAAATGGAGAAAATAACTTCTCGGAATGGGACTCAATCTAACATAATACAAAACTAACAACACATAATGAAAGATGGTTCATTTAAAAATAATAATCATAATAATATCATAAAAAGGCACAGAAAAAAGGTACCCAATCACTATATAATTATGCTGGATACCTACAAGTGCTAATTACAGTAGATGTAGGAATTAATTTTCTACACTGTTACATAAATGGTTATTTCAAATGAGAGATTCCGACATGCTACAAAATTCACATGCAACAAAATTCTAATTACATCTATGCCATTATGACTTTTTTGAGATAAACATTGCTAGAACATGACATATACAATACATATTCCAATACAGCCTACAGAACAATTTCCTTTCTATTGTATAGAAATATATTTATTAGAATATAAACATAAGGAAGCAATCCCCAAGCTCAAGTCTGATTAATTAACCTGATACCAACAGGTTACTTTGCACTCTGAGACACAGACACTGAAAACAGATGCTGTGATGCACATTAAACACTTCCTTATACTTTACATGTTTTGCCATCACTATTTTATTTTGAAATCAGCATATCGAGCAGTTCAGGTTTCATTTTCAGTACTTCGTGGATATTAGCAGGTTGGTGAAGACCTCATTTTGATTTTCTATTTAATATATAACCAGATATGGTTTAATTTGGAATGTAGTACACTGACAAACGAATGAGTAAAAAGTCTCATAACCACCCAGCACAATTTAACCACAGTACATACGAATACAACAAAAAAAATTACCAGTATCTGTACCGTGGCAGTTGCCGTAATTATGTTCTCATACTCTGACCTTTGCAGTGATTTACAAGAAATGCATAACAGCAGTGGCATTTTGACTTTTTTCATTATCTGCATCTTCCATGGTTTTTTTGAGACACATCTGTCAGTCTGTTTTGAATCGTAGCTGCTGGCATAAACCCCCATGTACTGCTCTGCACAATCCCCTACCTCCACCATCATCCACTTTTTCTGCTTATATAAAATCGCCAATATTAAGAATATGATTGTTTACATGCCTGTGTTAATTAATTTCCTCATTTCATCCATGGTGGGATAGGGTACTGCCATAGTTGTAATAGGCATTTTTTTTCATACCATTATGCAACTGATAGTTACATCTGAGGGGGTGACAGTGTAGCGTAGTGGTAAGGAGCAGGACTCTTAACCGAAAGCTTGCCAGTTTGATTCCCCACGGGGGCACTGCAGCTGTACCCTTGGGCAAGATACTTAACCCACAATTGTCTCAGTCAATATCCAGCTGTATAAATGGATAATATTGTAAAACCCTGTTATTGATGTAAGTCATATGCTAAATGCCAATAATACTGTATAATATGATGCAGTGGTGGCTGGTAAACTGGAAACAGGGGAGGCTGAAATATTATGTTTAAATCTATCATTACTTTCAACCTGTTCCCCTTTATCCTCCTTGATTAACAATAAAATAAATAATTCACAGAATAATTGACACTAATGCGTAAATAGAGATTATGCTCGCGAAACAGTGCAGATTGTCTGTAGTTTGTGCGCTATTGCGAAAGCTACAGCATGAGGTTGTTTATTTCACAAGTATGGCAATTTGAACAATTAAGTGGCAAGTAATCCCAAAGCTTTCTCTTAAATGTTTCACATTATAGCTTTCTTGTGTTACAAAATTCAAATTACAAAACGGAGCTAAATTTAGTTAGATCGGCTTAAATTACTGAGAATAAACTTTTAGGTTAGTTTGAGTGCAACGAACTATAACGTTTAGAACACAGACCTCACAAAAGCTGTGATGTGTCATGAGCATTTAATGTAATTTAAATTGATAAATGCCATCCTTGTTAATTAAACAATCTCACATTGTAGCTTTCGCAAGCACACAAACTTCAGACATTCTGCGCTGTTTCGCGAGCATATCATTTACTCCATTTACACGATTGGTGTCAATTATTCAGTGAATTATTTGTTTTATTGTTAATCAAGGAGGATAAAGGGGAACAGTTTGAAAGTAATGATAGATTTAAAGATAATGTTTCAGCCTCCCCTGTTTCCAGCTCACCAGCCGCCACTGATGTGATGTAATGTAATGACAGTAAGATGACATCAGAAGGAAAATTTCTTTGGGTTACAAAGTCCAGTTTAAAAAATTTGGTCCTGCATACAGCCCTCATTCATCATGAATGAGCTTATTACAAATAGCTAATGTGTGAGAGGTATTTAAAACTTTACTTTCCTACACTCAATACAGGATGATACAGAAACTGGACAGAGGACATTTGACATGGCCGAGCTGAAGATGGATTGTCCCTTCTGTCTGCATAGAAGGAGGGAGGATAAGTACACTAAAACCCTGGGAACTTTGAAAAAATTCCACAAAATATTTTTTAAAAAATGACAGAACGTATTAGCTTCGCCTGTTCCAAAACATAAAATCTGTGTGTAAAAACTTTATTAATATTTATGTAGCTGTATTACATTCTCAGTGTTTAAAAAACACTAAATGATTGTGAAGTGATTACAGAGGCATTAAACTTGGGGTGACATCGATAATTAGGCCCGACGAGGCTCTGATTCCTGCGGTAGGTTTCCCAGCATGCCCCGAGCCCAGAGTGAGTGAGACGGAGCGGAAGTGCGCCGGCCGGGCCCGGCTCCATCGCGCTCTGCGGTGTGTCCCGTGGCAGGCCCCCATCAATAAGGCAGAAGAAGGAGGGCCGCCGCTCACCCGCGGGGCCGGTGATGCATTGTCTGCAGGGAGCCGCTGAGCCGGTCGGAATAATGACTCATCACAGGGGTCACTGCCAGCCAGCCCGCCTGCTCCGGCCGGCCCCCGGCCTGAGAGATCGCACGGGGAAACAGAACTTCATCAGCTTCTGTAATACACTTAAAGATGGAGGCAGAGTGCCAGCTCTGGGTGCGTCTCGACATGTAATGTCCATGTAATGTCCAAGTAATGTCCAAGTAATGTCCAAGTCAATACAAAATGTGTCAAACGATAGATGTTAAGATGTTCGACGTTCAATCACACGATCTGTATAAATGTACCCCATGCATGAACACTCAGTGCTTTTAATCAGTGTGTTTGATTGACATCTAAAGTGTGTGACACCAATTGCATCCGACAGCACAAGAACAGGCCATCGTTTACTTCAGGCCTAACAATTAAATGTAAAAGCCCCACTCTCAGAATCAGTGGCCAACCAATACCATTAACTAGTGCAGATATAATCAGTAATTCAAAGTATTTAACATAGGACATAGCAGAATAATAAATATTACTCCCACAATGGCCAAACTGTATTGAAATTAAAGAAGTATTCTACTGTAACATTAAACATCTGTCCACACAAACAGACCAATAAAAGGAAAAAAAAATGCAACTCCAACTCTGGCAGAGTGCATCATTTACTGGATTAAGATCGTGACTCTGCCCTTGGCCCCAGTCAGCACCAGTGACACAACCTCTTCATGATCACGAGCCTGGAACACGACAATGTCTTGGCAGGGAGTTGTGAATCGTGGTTCCCAAGATTTTGGCCCGTCATTGGAAAACTGTGTTTGGCTGTAACCTGTTGCCAGGTTGTAAAATTCTGGAAGCGAGTAGTCCAGATGGTCAGCAACAGTGACAAAGATGAAATTCCAATACACCAGTAAGACAAAGGCGTTCTCTCGTTAAACAGGAAATGTTACCTCCTCTCCGTGTTGCTCTTCCTTGATTTTGACCAGGCTTGACAGTCATCAGGTAGTAAAACCTTATCCCCTGTGCACAATCCACTGTGCCCACCTGGCTCCACACCTCTCCAACTAAAGTGATGATGTGTTGTTTTTTTATGCAGCAGTCACATGAATGTACATACTGGGGTTATGAATGATAAATTCATCATATTGACATCAACAACATTTTAATGTCCAAAACTGCATAAAGTACAGATTATTTTGTAAAAATATACATGAATTGTTGCATATTTCTTTTGATTGCACATAAAGCATTCTACAAAAGGTTTCTTCCATTTCTACTGTATGAAGTGGTTTTCTTTCCTGTTTCCTGGTTTCTTTTGGTTGCTTTGCAGCTGCTATGCAAGTATAGTACAAAATCATTTATCAGTGTTGCAGCAGACCTTTAATGAAGCTGTGAACGCCGACTTCGTGGAACATGTATGATTAATAAGTGTACCACGGTTTTGTATTAAATTTCTAAATGCATATTTGTACTTTTTGGGGCTAATAACATCATTTTTATGCTTATATCATGTTTATATAAAATATTTATGTTACTGTGGTAAAAAAAAAAGGTAAATAGAGCCTTAGTGTCTATGCCATTAATCATGTTACGGGGAAAAACTCTGGAACAATAGATTCCAGTTTGCTTATTTGCGAGAATTCCCTGCAATGAATTGTCCTTTTGTTGAATTATACAGCACAAAGCAAAGAATTTGTGAAGCGAAATTCAGGCTTCTATAATGTAACTACGTGTTATTCCTTCACATTATCAAAGTTCTAAAATAACATTCTTGTCAAAGCACACAGAGCATTCTGATATTACTGTAAAGATACTGACAAACCTGAAATGGCTAGTTAATTAGTTAATGTTAGTCATATGACATGGTTATTGTTACAAATTATTATTCACAGCATTTCTTAGGAATGCATGGCCACAACGAGTCTCTCAAATCTATATACGTATTACGAGCTTCCAGTTGCCGAGGCCAAGTGTTTTGAGTTATTCATATTCCTTTATTGGTTCATTTGCTTTAAATCCATCTTATTTGTGTACGGATGAATGAGGGAAATGGGGTGATAATGGACATTGTTTTCTGTATGCCTAACATTGTTTTAATTGAAGACCTCTAATTATAGGCGAGCCATTGATTGCCCTTGCACTTAAACTAAGCAATATCCATCTCTATTGATTATCATTGACTTCCAGGGGAAAAAAAGGACAACTGTGATTAATGTTCTGAAGCTGAAGGTAAACCCTTGGTGATTTGATTTTTTTTTTTGCAGCAATCCTCCAGCATCCTCAAAATGTATGCTTTTTCTCCCTGCCCAACAACATATTGAGCCACGGTGAGAGTATCCCCTGCATGCATTCTGCAGACTTTCAATTACAGATAAGAGACAGGTAGTGTGGAAGATTACTGACTCACCTGTATGATAGAAAATTTCACCATATTTTTGTGTTCTGCAAAATTAAACGGTCCCTTGTTTTCACCATTGTACAGACTAATTGGTATCTGCTTTGAGCCGAGCTAGAGCACATCCCATTAAAATATTTTCATATATTGTGTTTTTTTTCTCTCCAAATCAACAGCTGCTGATGAGGTGAGCTGATAAAATGAATGAATCACACCTTTAAGCATTTTAGACAGACAGACGTTGATAAATACATGGAAAAGTATGAACTGAGGATGACTTAGATAATTAACTTTTTTCTAACTGCTAAATTAGAAATATTTGTTTTTAAAAATTTATTTAGGTTTGGATTGTTTTGAATGTTTTGTTTGTGTTGTTGTGAACTAATATAAGGCTTCATCTTTGATATTCAAACTTACAAATAAAATATAGTCACTTCCTAATGAGCAAGGTATACCAACAACCAAAACAAAAATCTTACCTGTTTTTATGTTTATTACTGTAACATTTTTATAGCATTTGATCCAAAAGGCCTGGAGATAACCCCTAAATTCATTTCTAACATATTGTAAAAACCATTTTGCCACCCTGTACTACTACAACACACAACTAATTTATTTAATATTGAAATAAAAGGCTTGCACATGCAATAGGAGCAAACTAATGAAAGTATAACTAAGCTGAGGGGGAAAAACACCTTGTTTTCCCTCCCAGAGAGCCACCGGAGTGAAAAAGCCTCAGCAGTGCCTGCAACAGGGGCATGAAGAAGGCCTACAAAATGCAAGGGAGTAAATTAGATCACTGGAAGGTACCAGGTTTGCCCTACTGTCCTGTTTTTCCTTTCTGCGGCAGCAATGTGGATTGCAGGTGTGAGGCCTCCCAGCAAGATACTGATGAGACGGCCGAACCTGTGCATTTTTTTTTTTTTGGAATGTCATAAAAAAGACATTTATGAAACATAACCCTCAGAGGGTTCGGGGGGGGGGGGGGGGGGGGTGAATAGAGAGAGCTAGAGCCAGAGTCAGGAGGACCGTCTGAGAAATACTGTACTGGCAGATAAAACGACGCGCTGTTTTTTAGGTTTTATATCCATCCAGTCCTCTTTCCACCTCACTGGCTGATGTAACAAGAAATGACTCCACATTAAAGGGAGCCGGAGTGCACTGCCGGGGCTCTCCTGTGGTGTCTGGCGCTGTCCCGTAGCCGAAACAAGCGCACTGATTGATGAGCGTGCCGTCAAAACATCACGCGAGAGGGCCATCCACCAAAACAGAGCCGTTATTTTTTATTTTGTCACATGGGGCGCTTTCATACAAGCGTGGTTTTTTTATTATATTGCAATTTATATCCCAGCCAAGTTGAGGTGAACCGCACTCATTCTCCTTTCAGAATTGCCAGGTTCAATTTTAAGCCGCTTCGAGCAGGATTTTCTGTATTGTGAATATATTAAAAATAAAATGTATTCCATCCTTGCCAAAGACTAATTTGATTCAGCACATCTGGAAGACACTCCTAGACACAACCCTGTTGACGCATCTTTTGCACAAAGCCTTCTCATGCTTGACCTCTGACGAGCGGAGGCATATCCAGGATCTTAACAGGCTCCTCCAACGTAACTCTCACTAGAACGGCAATCTGGCGTCAGCTCTCCCCTCTACTTAACGAGACTGTGGATCATGGTCCAAGTATCAACTATTTAACATTAGCACAGATGTCAGATGTAGACTATAATAATCATTAAAAAAACCTTTGGAGTGCTTTCCCATAATTTTATTGTCTGCTTGAATGTATTATGTCATTTTTTTAATAATTACAGTTAGATCTGAAAGAGTAATCGCGGTTGAGAAATGAGCTAAACCTCACGTCTATCTTTTCTCCTGTTTGTGGTGCCCAAATGGGGTCAAAAACCCTCAGCCTATCACCATTAGTGATCCCTTCATCAGACTCAAAGTCAGATATAATACTAGCAATTCTATTAGCAACCTATTACCAAATCATAAGCTTTACACTTTGATTGTATGAAAACCCATGTCTACTAAACTGTACATAATGAGTAGTTATGCATATCTTATTACGCATATCTTAGCTACCCTTAATGGAAGTGTGGCAGGCATTTAGTTTGGTGTCACAATCGTGAGTTTGCTCACTCTGCACATATAGCCTCTTCTACAGTATGGGTCTTTTTTTAATTATGACATTTTGTCAACAGCAGCTTGGATACCTTTGTCATGGAAATGCATTTCAGGCTCCATCATCCTCATTTACATCAGAATTTCCCCCGTTTATCAGCCAAATTGTACTCGTATCTAATTATTCTTTATTACTGACAAAGCATTGGACGAGGGCTCCGTTTGCGCAAATTGGACAGACTGGGAGAACGCGATTCCACATGATTTACTGATTGCCTCACTGACATGTGGGAGACACAACAAGAATATCATATGAACACTTATGAAGACAATTCACGACCTGCATCCCATAAGGCCGTTCTCTCTGCGCAAATAAACTGACATCACGCCCCCGCTGTGAAAATTCAATTACGCCGAGGTTCACCTATTTCTATTCCCTTCTTGGAGTGGACATCCACGAAAGCCAGTTTTCCCCACTCAACTTGTGTGTGCATTTCATACAAATGTATTGTTCAGGTTTGGGCAGTAACATTCTGTGCCAGACAGAGTACTGTGTGTTGTTGTGATAAAGCCCAGGTTATGAAGGTGCTGGCTGCAATCAATAGGCCCAGGTCCCACCCAGAGCGGCTGTCTTTATGCACGTACAAATGAAATTTCTCGACTGTCGATCCGGAGCGATTCCCCTTGAATTCTCGTGAAAGCTTGCCAGTGAAGAAAAAAGTTCTGGGTGCTCGCTGGAGCGTGCAACTGTATTGAATTCTGTTGAGAATATCAGGCTTGTATGTGAGTCACCGGGAGTTCGCCTCATGCCCAAAGGTGAAGAATACACTCCTCGGCAGTTGCTTGGGTTTAGACGTGTTCTTTCAGCAAGCGGTCAGAGCTGCTCTCATGGCGTTGCTGCTGAATTAGTCTGGCCTGACCTCAGATGGCATAAATATCCTCAAGATATGGGAATTCAAAAGAATAATTGTTTTTTTCTTTTTTTATTCTCAAGCTAAATTGAAGACGTACTGTACCACTAAAGAGAAATGAGGAAGAAGGAAAATGAATGAGCTCAATTTACCTGTGCTTAACAAATGACTCTGTGGGTATTCCTGTTCATTGAGGTAATTCAATGGTGAATCAATGGTACACTGTGTGAAAAATGTTATCAGAGGTCAGATCACCTCTCTGCGGCTTTGTTTTCATGACTGACTGATAGGAGGGAGAGAGAAAGACATAAGATCCTCTCTTTTACCCCTTCAGAGTAGCAGCATCAGTGTTTGTTTTTAGCGTCCTCTGTATCACAGCAACTATTTGTGCTTGCGGGTGAATTCAGCAGAAGTATGAATGTGCCCGGTATTTTTCTGAACAAATCCTGGTGGGACAAAGTATGCATATAAAAATAAAGAAAAAAACCTTGCAGATCCTAACAGTGTGAGGATTTTTTTTTTTGTTACATAGGGTTAGCATGTGATGAATCTATTTGGAAGTCCTTTCAAAAGAGTTTTGTGTTACAGCCGTCATCCCCCATACCCATCTGAAAAACAGCTGTGTAAAATGTAGGATGACTAGTCATTTTGAACAGATTCATTCACAGCTGTGCTGATACAGTCTTAATCATGCGTGCCTTCTCCTGTACACACACATTATGCTATGGTTGTACAAGCATAGCTGTTTGTTTTTCCAAGGTTTAGACGTGTGTGTGTGTGTGTGTGTTTGTGTGTAGGAGTTACTGATATAAGAGTCAATTGCATATACGAATCAAGCAGTCTGCTTAGAAGTAACAGTCTGGGCTACCATGGGATAGGTAATGCGATACTCTGTCAAGCCCAACGGCTCATAAGTAATTTAGAATTTCATCATAGTGATCTCTTCCAGTGTCAGCTAGTATCTCACGCTAATTACCAAAGAAACTAGCAGGTACAATATTTTCAGAAATGTTTTCCAGACTCCACTATGGTTGTGTGTAAGAAAAAGTGGAATGAAATATTGCGCCAGGGGCCACAGTGGCAGCTGAGTGTAATGTCAACATTGTTTAAATTTAGACCTTTCAATCATTAACATGTGATCATTGGTTGTATGTATTCCCATACATATACTGTACAAATAATCACAAATAATGTCCCCACTCATGTTTTTTTTTTCCCTGTAAGAGCAAATTGCCATGTGCCATGTATTACATGAACTGATGGTAAGCTCTTGTGGTACATGGCATGGACCACTCAGGTCTTCTCTTAAAAAGGTAAATAGCTAGGTAGCAAATACCAAAGGTAATCATTTTACTGTAAAATACTGTAGTTTAATGCTGACATTTGAAAGGAGAGATTGACACGAGGATTCAGATGTCCATAGATGCTTGCTAGTTAGCCCTGTCAGAATCATGAACGAGCTGACAAAGTTACACTGGAACAGTCTGACAGTGTCTTTCAGCACTTTTGTCAAAGAAAAACTTTATGATTTATGCCAGATTTTCACTGAAGACCTGCATAAATCAGTCCACAGCAATAGTTACGCTCGAACTAACCTGTATTGGCCACGAGGTTGATCCAGAGAGTGCCAGGCTGTAAGGGAGGCGTTGCTTTCTAGGGTGCAATAATGCATTTATTGAGAGCAGGCGGGTTCGTAGTTCCCATTGTAAGGGATGCACATGTGTGTAAGTTAAGTTTGAATAAAAAAAAATGAATTCAGTGTAAGCAAGGCACTAAGAAAAATTCCCAATCTGTAATCATCCCCTAGAATTCTAAAAAAACAGGGACACGATTATGGTGTATAAATGAAAACTTTAATGGGGAAGGCTCCAGTACCACATTGTAGTATACAAAGCTCCAGTGATCACACCAGTTTAGTAATGGAAACTGACTGCATCACGGCATTATAGCCTACAGAGCGCCAGCAATTCAAACAGTAACATAAACACAATTATTATAAGCCTCTTTCGGCTGTTTGTTTTAAACTGTTCACCATATTGCATTGAGAATAGAACTGATAAATCTTCTCTCCTTTGTAAAGTGTTGGTTTATGTTCACTGGGTATTAGCATTGAGGCAGTTTATGTTAACTGCATGTACGTTTGTTGACAGGAAATGGTTTGCAAAGAAATGTAACAAAAGACCAATAGTTGATTACCTCTGCTTTCTAAATCATCTAGATGTGTATGTGTATGTGTGTCTGCGTCAGATGAAAAATTGGGTTAATACCACCGATTCTGGAAGTTATTTAAGTATCCCGTTGTCAAATAAATTCAGATAGAAGGAGCGGGTGAGAGGTTGCAGGCCTTGTGCTTTACAGTCAGTTTGTATCTGGACAGTTTAGAAACATCGACATGGCCTACTGCTGATGGTAGACATCTATAAGCCGAAACAGTGAAATATGACTCACAATGCAATTTTTGTATGATAAATAAATTGTGCATGTTTGTTGTTTTTTTTTTTTTTTTTCTAAAATGCATTTCCCTATTCCATTCTGCAGTGCATAATATCAGCATTTAGTTAATCCGAAAAGCAGTGACATATGCCGGTAATATCACACTAGAATACCATCGAGCATTGCTGTGCAAAATTCATGACACACAATAAAAATGTGGAGTGTTTTAACTGTTATGGCTCCTGATATTTGTGGATGCAGAATGAAATATCTATAGGATCTACAGCTACTTAAGACCTACTGACATGACTGAATATTATAGCCATTATATCATACATCATACAGCAGCTGTGTTCTTCATCAACATTTCTTATACTGGATGATTTTTTTTTTAAGGCGCAGACAGGTCAGACACAGATCCAAGCAATTGGTACGTATATATATGTATAAACAGCAGCACAGTCTTAAAATATTCATAGCTATTCTCAATCAAGTTGGGAATAAACTAATTCTCCCTTATATGTGTTTTCAAATAATTGTTTTCAACAGTTCATAATAAATAGCGATACAAAAAAAAACTGTATGAAAAACACTTCAGCTCCTCAGTCACTAGCAATTAGGAAACCAAACTAAAAATATAAGCACACGTGTGACCAAAAACACAGGGCATTATATGTATTCATGGAATCAATCTCCTAAACAAATAAAATTGCATTGTGTTGGAGCGGAATTCATCAGAATTTTTGGTGCATATTCATATTTTTTGACAGTGAAATATTGATTACAAGGCATTATTCATAACTGTTAAAACATTACTTAGCATGTCTGCCTGTAGAAAAAAATAATGTAATCATTATTAATAGATTAGTAGAATATATCACAAATACTATCCGTCATCCAAATGCTTTAGTGTAGCTGAATAATAAAATGAATAAAAAAAAACACACAGTTCATAGTGTGCATTGATTTATTTACAGTTTTCTTAAGAGCACTATGCATATTAATGCTAGGGTTTTATCCAATTTCCTACGTATGAATAGAGCGTACCCACTTGAGAGAGAAGCAGGCTACCAATAGGAATGTAGTCAGCCAGTTTCAGGTCTGAAGCATTCTAATATAATTAAATTTACCTCCTTGGTCTGTAAACGTCATTCCTGTTGTGCAACTCAATACATCCTAATCTAGGTGTTAAGTGGATTGTAAATACCAATTTGCTGTCCACACACAGTCCTTTTATTGCATTACAAATGTCAGCTCCTTTAACTCTGTGCACGTTTATTAAATACATTTCAACCAAGCAGTGGATCAGTGGCAGAAAGACTTGGGAACTCCGTGTGTGTGTGTGTGTGTGTGTGTACTTTTCATGATCCATAAAGAAGGGTTGGAAAAGATGACACAGAAGACACAACGTTATAGAGGCTCAGCTGCCATCCACAACCTCTTCCTGCTTTATATGAAGAACGCACAGGAGATGAGCTATTGAAATCCCAAGGTCATTGTACACTTGCACTCTGGTAAAAGCAACCAACCCTTTAATTGCAACACATCAGTACGTTAGCTTGTGATTTCTTTTTTTCCATATATATGTTTGACAGTCCATTACAGAAAGTTACAGCGGTGAAGAGCAGGATGAAAGATCAGGCTTAGAGCAGACTGAATGTTCGGTGAGTCTGTTCATAAGGCATGAATTAAGTTTTTCTCTCCCAGTGAAACAGATTGGAATATTCTGCAGAAGTGCACATGTTGATTTCTATACCTGGATTCTGAGTGAAGTTACTGCAGAAGTATGCATGTAAAATCGAGACCAACAGCATGTTCCATTAAAATGCACACGACTTCATATGTTAATGCCACGCTCAAACTGGGCTCTTTCAGGTACAGAACATCTTTAATCAAGACGGCAGCTTACTCTGAGTTTCTGCAGTTGTACCTGACAAAACAAATTGTAATGTCTGACAGAGTGCTGCATGAGTTTTTTTCTATGCTTGGAGGTGATCATAGGAAAACCTATGCTCAAAAATATAAACACATATATCCTGCCCTCAGTCCAAATATTCCTCACAAGATATGCAGTACATCATTTATCTCCCTTGAGCTGGCATATTTTAAATGGTCCATGTAAATGTAAATCTAAAAAATAAGAAAATGTCATGCAAAGGGTGACTATCTAAGAACTGTCTAAGTGAGCCTGATTGTTGTGAGAGTTGTGATGTAAACAACCAGGACACTCCTGATGAAGAGACACATTAATCACAGACAGAATTCATCCGTCGTTGTAGACAAAACAATCCTAAGTAGCAGATTTTATTGTTGTTTTTTTTCTACAACTCCCCAAGAAGGTTTAACAGTACTGGTGGCATAACACAGTATTAGACAAGACCATAAATAATGGATTCTGGGAAGTATCAGACAGATAGCAGGGCCCCCGGCAGGTACCGAATGAGGCCGCAATCCAGCCAAAGTGACGATAACCATGAAGCCAAGGACATGCAGCCAGAGAGAAACGAAAATAAATGCTTGGGTAACATGTCTCATTTAAGCTTGACGTACAGCATACGCACGCCTTCGAGACAGCATGGTAATATCAAACACAATTCCCAGAAATACACATCCCGGCAAACTGGTCATTGAGACAGATAAATATATTGAAATAAATTGAAAATTGCTTGCTAAAGAAAGAGCATTACAGGACTGTAACCTGAAATGTCTGGCATTAAAAAAAACATCCTTACAATTTTAAACAGACGCTGATGGACACACAAATCCCACATTTTCCTCTTGTCAAGACAAAGCAAACAAAACCAATAAAACAGACCCAGACTAGATCAAGCTTTCTGTTGGATGCTGGATGGACATAAAAAATTGTTTTCCCAGACTTGTTCCCGTTAATGGGTTTGATGTATTTTACAAGTTGTCATGGCAGCAGCCCTGTTAGGACCGGCAGAGTGAGCAAGAGCCCTGGCCCGTGTGATGTGCTTCGAGAAAACGCTTTATACTTCATGGTGGTCATGGAGCCTGGGCCAGGTTGCCCAGAGCTACCCATTTATCATTGATCAAAAATGGCACCCTGTCACATTTACAGCCCATACTGTCCTCAAGATCCAATATCTTCTTCTCCATCCCACGGATGGATATGAGCTTTAAACGAGAAAATGCTCTGTGTGCAATTTCTTTGCTATTGTTCTTTTTATCCAGCTGAAGTGACTTCCAATTATCTGTGTCTTTGTTTGTGTAAAGGGCTCTTAGGACTGATCTCCAGGGGAAAAAAAAAAGAAGCTCCCAATTTGGTTAGACAGGAGATATGCGATCCCAGGCCTGGAGTGCCAGGGATGTCTCTGTATTCTGCAGCATTCATTTAGCCTGCCTTAATTTAGCATAATTAATCCAATTACGCAATTTAGATCTCAGATGGAACAAAATCCAGAAATATCTCCGGCATTCCAGGACCAGCCTACCCATGCTGGTGCTGACTGTTCTCCAGTGTTTATACCATAGCCTTGTTAAGCCTGTCTCTCTGGTGTGCCTGGCACACAAATATAAACACTTTCCTACTTTCCCCAAGATTTGAATTTACAATGTGTGTATGTATGAGACATACAGATGTATGTATGAGATACAGTAAGATATATAGCGACTAAATAACTTTGTGCCTATTTATGTAGGATAGATGTCTATATGTGTGGAACATCTGGCAAGGAGAATTTTCAACTGCGGTTCACAGGCGTACATGAAAAATGAACATCATCTCAGCAGGTAACTCATTCCTGTTGGAGCAACTATAAATAACTGCCTGAAGAGATAAGTGATAACATTATCCTCTGATTAGGAAAAAAAACTCCTTGCATATACTGAGTCTAAAAGTTGGTGTTTAGAAAACTAATATGCTCTTTGCAAAGGGCCTTAAATGTATTCCTCGCTTTACATATTTCAGAAACATTATGCATTCTTTTTCCACAATATGGATGTCCAGAACTGAGTTATGGGATGTACATTTTCAGAGGAGCGAATGGTAATAACATTGTGAAGCTTGTATTCTTGTATTTCAATATTTTAAAGCAATCCACTTCTGCGTTGTTTTATATTAAGAAAAAAATGCAGCAGGCTGCTTCTTCAGAAGGCTTTCTTTTTGTTTGCAGTTAGTCATCCCTTCAGATTTGCCAGTTTTAAGGGTGAGAGGATACAAAAACATTGATTATAACTGTAAATCTGAAATACAGTCCCTTTGCAAATGATGGTTTCCATTTAATAAGCACCTGCAGCCTTCTGAATAAACATAAAATGCCGCCGATTGTACAGTGTTTTTAATTTATTGGCGTGTCTGTCAAACTTATAATTCTGTTCAGTTTCATTGTTTCTCTTTGTTCTTTATTTGTTCAATTTTTTATTTCATTTCATTTCATTCCTCTCCAGGCCTGTAATTGCCATCCGAGAATGTCAACGAATTGGAAACATTGGTTTCCCCGTTATGTAAATGACATCCAATTGTTCCTAATACTTTCTTACTTTGCTGCTCTCTGTTTAATCTTTGATAGCCTTCAGAAACCAAGTGTTGCAGGGAGGAAAAAAAAAAAAAAACGATAAGCACCTGCACCGGCCTTTGGTCCGTGAGTTACTGTTTTTCCGGAGGAATGCCTCTGTGAATGATGTTAACTTGCACGTGTTTGACCGCAGGAGTGTCATCACCGAGCCCCCATCTCCAAGAAGTAATGAAACTATAAATCACGACATTGATGCGCTTCCTCCCTACATACGATACAGCAAACTTTTTCCCTACAGTAATATATCATATTCGTTTCACTGTGTGTTGCTCGGCTTACTATAGAATAGCTTACTCTTGGAAAATTAGCTGGCTGTCACGTGGATCTGTAGCTGTGGCTGTTTAGTGTCTGCTGTGCTGGGGTTGAGAAGCTGAATGTCTGAACACGTGGTAGCATTGTGACGTAGTGGTTAGGAGCAGGACTCATAACCAAAAGGTTGCTGGTTTGATTTCCTACTGGGGCACTGCTGTTGTACACCTGAGCAAAGTACTGAAACTACAATTATATCAGTAAATATTCAGCTGTATGAATGTGTGAAATTGTAACTTACATGTATGTAAGTTGCTATAGATAAGAGGGTTTGCTAAATGACCGTAATCTGATCTACTGATCTTTGAGGTGCATCTCTTTGGGTTTTCCAATAGCAAGAATATCAGTGCATTATTGAGCTTGGTAGCTCATGTTTACTAGTTAGCTGTGGTAGGGGCTTCTTTGACTTTACTTTCTGATCTGAAAAAAAGAGGAGTTATGCAAATATAGAAAGTAGAAGACCTTGTTACCTCTGTAATCCCCAAAAATCCGTGCAGAAATGTGTGCTTTCTGTCCTCTCTGCTGCTCGTTTGAAAACGGCTTCCTCCAGGATGAGAAAGCAAGCAACGCCATGACTGCATTACTCACCGGCCTCGTGGTCCGGTGAACATTAGCGGGACGTGTGATGTGTGGCACCTGAGGGCTCGGAAACCAGTGAAGTGGTGCGTGCCTGTTCATGCTCAGCAAGACTAAGGGGAGAGAGTTTCGCACAACAGCATCTCTGACCCGTGGTGAGAAGTGCACCTCGCAGGTCTGCGGCTTCCGACAGCTTCCGCACCTCCATCGCAGAACCCCTTATCGATCAACCCCGTTGATAACAAAGGCGGCGTAATGACGTAGCCTATGCTCTGTCTCATCGATAAAATGGCTGTGTGCCTGCTACAAAATTTAGTTATTTTTCCCCCATAGTATCCTTTTGCATTTGTTGTATAAATAGTAGAAACATATTGGTGTGAATGGCCAACATGGATGGCTGTCTTATTACAGCCTCCAACATACCAACAACAAATGGAATGATAAGATGGTAATGATAAAGATCAATTAAAGTGAATGGATACGTTACATAATAATAACAATAATAAATCATGACCGCAAACTGTAAATGAAATGGCTCTGTTTGTTTCACTTACCATCTGTCAGATGGCAGCAGACTGTGCTGTTAATACCACTCATTCCCCCTTCTCTCCCAAGCAGAATGGCAGCAGCTCAGTCTCTCAGATGCTTTCAAAGTCTGGGCAGATTTCCTTTATTTTGGGGGAGTAATATGCCCCTTTGCACCCCTGTACTTTTCACATTTGGGCAGAAATTTCAGCTCTGTCTCCACCTCTTGAAAATGACAAATGAGTGAGGACAGCCTTTCCTGTGCGGGCCCGCCATCTTCGCTGGCTTCTCCCGGTTTCGACAGCTGGGTTGCGCTCACTAAGCCCGCACCTTGTCAGTGTTCTCTGTTTGTGGTTTTTCCACCGCGCTCAGATTGACGCCGTGTCTCTTTTTAGGCCCAGATAGCACACCATTTTCTCTGCTGCTTCTTTGTGTTTCCCACTGAATAATGTAGTTTTGTTTGTGTCTTATTATAATTTGCTTCACTCTAACGGTGTTCGTTCCTCTTGCGTTATCCTGAGACTGACTGGTATTAGTAGACAGTCGTGCTATAAGCCTCAGGACCAGCTGGCTGAAGACAATCATCTTTGGATTCAGCTCTTGGCATTTCGTAGGCTGATTATGATAAGAATATGGTTCGATAGTTTGATAGTTTGAAGGTTTTTATAGAACGTAATTGTTCTTTTACTAATGTTAATTAGTAATTAATATTGGCCTAATTCCTCCCTAAATGCATTGTTAGGTGTTTTCCTACATACATGAGGGATTCTTTTGCAGAACTCTACAGGATTTCTATAGGGTGTTCAAACTGTTGATGCATAAGCAAACCCCATACCTCACTGCCTTACAGTGCAATTGGTTCAGTAACTAATTTGAATATTCTGAGCCAAATCCCAATTGATGTATCTATTTAAAATCCTCTCTAAACGGCATAAAATGCCTCTCTCTGTCTCCCTTCTCCTCCCCTTTCCTTTGCTCTCTGCATGTATCTCCGTCCCTCTCTTTCTCTGTCCCATGCTTTCTCTGTCTCTTGCTTGCCTCTCTCTCTCTCTCTCTCACTCGTTCTCTCTCCTCTGTCTCTCTCTCTCGCTCGCTCGCTCTCTCCCTCTCCCTCTCCCTCTCTCTCTCTATCTGTCTCTCTCTCTCGCTTGCTCACTCTCTCCCTCCCTCTCCCTCTCTCTCTCTATCTGTCTCTCTCTCTCACTTGCTCTCTCCCTCTCTCTCTCTCTCTCTCTCTCTCTCTCTCGTTCTCTCTCCTCTGTCTCTCTCTCTCTCTCTCTCTCTCTCTCTCCTTCTGCACTTGCCCACACAGCATGTGCTTATGGAGCGAGATCTGTTTTCTCCTTGGGTGTTCTCTGGCCTCTGCGGGCCCAGCATGTGCCCTTTCCCGGCATCTGGTCCTCGTTCTCATCCGGACACCCCTGCGCATCCCCATGCACGGTCCATCTCTGCAAACTGCACCCACCGTGCCAATTACAAAGACAATCCAAGCAGAAAGTTACGACCAAGTAGAAAAGTAAAGTACAGTAATTTGCACCTGATTACAGTGGACGGTCTGGGATGTACCGCAGTCTGTTCAAAAAGCAGGAGGTAGGGCTGTTATTTGAGGGGCAGGGATGGACAATTGGGAATATGTAGTATGTGTGGTGAATACTGATAAAGAGAACTGAAAGTCCTGATAAATATGATGATAGCTAATTAAGACTGTAGTCAGATTACCAATACAGCAAATTTGTATAGTCTGGAGACCTGTGAGACAATCTGATCCTCATGCTTCGGTGTTTGTCCTTATTTTAGCAAGTGCTGTTTCGTTTGGTTACATGTCCAGTAGTGTTGCTTTGATGAATAATAACATTATGGTAGTTAAATTCATGGATCAAAGTAAAGGACAAATATAACTTCTTAATAGCCACCCCAACTCGAGACCTGAAGGTTGTTTCTTATTGCAATCCTATCCGCCATGAAGACCGCTGACTTAAATGTTTTTTTGAGCTATTAAACTTTACTTGTCATTACTTTTTCAGGCCAGTGAATGGTAGAAATTTGCCTTCAGATGGTACTTAATGATCAATAAAGGAAGTGAACCGAAGTTTGTATGGATTCATTTAGAGGCAAGAGAAGCTTCAAAGATCTGCTACTGTAGGTGTGGAAAAATATTTAAAGCAAACAATTTTAGCCAGTGTAGAAAACCACACTACATCATCTGTACCTTCCATTTATGGCATAGTAACAAATCATCCAAAGTCACGTTTAATATTTCCACTAATTACAGCATTTGTACAAGGAGCTGTGAAAACACTCAGCAGCTTACCTTGGCAGCTTATTTAAGATACTCGCAATATCAGCATGCTATTTCACCAAAAACAGTTGACAGCACGTTAGCGCTCATTAAGTTGCAAATGCCTTATCAGTTTAAAAGCTGTTACAAACGTGTACTTATGCCAATTCTTTAATCAAGGTGATTTGCTGAAAAAACAATTTTGTACACACAATTAATGCACGACTTGTGTATGCATGCAAGCAGCAGCTACACTGTAGTAAATTTGGTTAAATTAGAATGAAAATGATCTAATTTTCAAAATTTAATAAGATGACACGTTGGACTGATGAATACTTGTGATCTTAAATTTTGAATAAGCAGATTGGTACATACAAAAAAAATAAGACATGAATATGGTATGAGAAATGGCAGTCAATAAATAATTAATGACATAATTATTACTTTCAGAATAGATAACATATATAAGATATGAATGGTTTGAAATGCTCAATATTCCACCATGCATGCCATGTCATTAACTGTGATTTCTCATATGCTAGAATTCATGTGACACAATGGGCACGCTTGCCTATAGGCCTTAATTTTCTACAGTCCATCTATGCAGCCTTGAAATTTCATATAGGATGTGAATCAGTTCAAGACCACATCACCATATGACACCCTGCTCTTAATGTTTCAAAAAGAGAGAACGGCTTTGGTTTTATTTAAAAAAAAAAAAAGGTACCATTCAATCTCATCTCAGTATTTGTAACTGTAATTGCTGGAACAAGTGAACCGGAAAAGCACTGTATTCAATGCCTGCACGCTGTTTAATTCTCATCAGGGGAATCCATTGGTGTTTAAAGCTTGCCCTCACTCATTCCTTCCTAGTGCTCGTATTCACTCTGGTTTCCATGTCCAGAATATGCATTGTTTGTCACCGAAAATAAATCATTTGATGTTGCCCCCCTGCTTGTATCTGAAACCCTCTTAAAATGCTGCTGCTCCTGTCAGTGTGGTCCTTTGAAGGGCTTTCAGTATCACAGCTTAATGTGCTCTTTTCAGTTGTTTAAATGCAGCCAATTAAATTAGCCCTTGTAGAGACTTAGGGGCTCTGGTTTGTGCGGGAAGAGTTGGTATCTTCCTTCCACATTTTTTGTAGAGAAAAGACATCTGGCCTATACATATATTCTGATGATTCCTTACAGATACAGAGGAGCTATTCCATTTCCATCCCAGTTGGCTAAAACCAGTATTTTTTAAAAGGCAAAATTTGATTTGTTGTGAAAGCTAAAATGTAGCATTGTCTTATCCCCACAACAACAAAACCGCATGTCTCCTTTGCACTGTGTTATGCTCAGCAAGCTGGAGTAAAATGCATATGTGGAAATATGTAATCATCCAATTTATTGCACTTGGATAGTGAAGGACAGCTCTTAATTGGGGTGGGAAGGGGGTCAGGATTGTTCTGCCTTTATGTAATAACTGCTCTACAGAGGGTAATGGCAGTCACATGTCACAGATTTTACCGTACACAAAACCTGTGTAACGCCAGCTGTGAGGCTGTGAGACTTCACTCTTATACTCTTGATGGGATTGGAATCTAATGCAAAGAGACGTTTCATTTAACCAGACTTCAGGAATCCACATAGCTTTACTCTGTCAGATTATCCAAGCTTGCATAGCCGGGGGTTTGCTGTATATTGATTATAAGTGGCGACTAGAAGAATTTCACAAACGTTTCCCTTTAAGAAGAAGGACAAAAAAAACAGAACAGCAGCATTTGACAGACTCGTCCCTACTGTTTCCTATCCGCATGCTAACTCTGCATTCTTAATGCGCACCTGATGTAAGATACATACTGGCGAGAATTTACCACTTTTTAACCTTGCTTTTTCGTACTGCCCACATCCTGTCCGAACACTTTGAAACTCCACACATGCAGTTTTTCTACGGGGGCCATTTCAGTTGCTGAAGCAGGTGCCGGTCCAGATGGTGCTCCGTCCGAGTCAGAACCAGGTCCAGGCCTGCTTAGCTTCAGAGATCAGATATGAGCTGGCGTGCAAGGCCGCGACAGAGGGAAGCCTGCACAAACTGGCCCGCTCATTATTCAATAGTTCTGCTTTGCAGTGTTTGGTTTTTCTCTTCTCTTTTTTTTTTTTTTTGCTGTCTCAATCCTTCCAGCTCCGTCTCATTCCCTTGACATACCCTCTCCCTTTCCCTTGTAGCAATGTCGTACGTGCGGATGGCATTTCCAAAAAAAAAACCTTTCATGCCGGGTGGGTGAAAAACCATAATCACATGATACCCAACCCCCCCCCCCCCCCCCCCACCCACCCAGATGGACCTCAGTCAAAGCAACCAGTGAGTGCTCTGCTGCACTTCGGAGATGACATGGGCCCTTCCTAGCCCAGGGCTGTTCAACCACGAGCAAGATCTCCCGGCCAAAACAAGTCCCTCCTGATGGGTCTTCTAGCTGTGTTACAGTGTCATTTGCTGCTGTGCTGTTTTCACTTCTCTTTTTTTTGCTTAATCTCTGCAGCACTTCGCTTCTCTGTCTCAACATTTTTTTGTCCATTTTTTTTTCCCCCGAAAACGCTTCTCAGGCAGAGGAATTAAAGAGACGTACGGGTTTTAGAGCACTGAAGGAGTAAATTTTGCATTGAATGAGCAAAAAAAAAAAAAAAAAAAAAAAAATCTCATCGCTTTCTGCGAATGGCTTCCCCACGTCATGCAGGAAAAAATATAACACCAGTATCCTGCAAAACTACTTAGAAAGCCTAGGCTGTAAGGCTCAGCCGAATAAAGCTGGGCCTCTTAACAGAGTAGCATTTCCACATTTAGTCAGCTTGGCAGTTGTGCTGAGTCATTGCCGATAATGCAAATAATATTAATTACAGTGGGAATTTTTAATATCGCACAAGCAGAGCGCCGTATAGCTTCCGTAACAGCGGAGTGATCCAAATTCTGCCTGTGTGATTAAAACTATGAGTCTGAGGAAATTGGATTTATTTTACAGTTTGAACTTTTAACAAGTTCTAAACGTCTGATGGTTAGGGGAAAAAAATGAAAGAGGTTTCTTCTGGGGCTCTGATAAATTTGTTTGCAAAAAAAATGTTTTGCGAACTTTTACGGTATTTACAGCTCAAAGAAAACACATTGAATGTAAATGTTACAGATATTCACAGCCATTGCATTAGCCTTTGCTGTAGCCTTGCTGGGTGAGGCATGTATAGAAATGAACAACAGAAAATGGTTGGCCCCCATACTGAAAGTTATCATGTACAATTACACTCTCCAGGGACACCACTCAGTAGGGTAACTGAAATAGTTCCAAGTGATGATAATCTCAAGAGGTTGGAGATCTGCTGTACATAACACCATACCAGTAATGACCTAAGGACGGCACAGCTCACCTTGAGTAATTATAAATTCATCATGCATTTTTACATTCAGCCCTGTATGAAGCTTTACAATCCTTCTGTGGCTCTCAGTACAGGTGTGATAAGAGAATGTTGTTTTAAATGAAAAAAAAATGTAGTGTGGACAGCATTCCATGTTTAACCTGGGCTTTTTCTTATCCTTGAGTTATCCCTGCTGTAAAGTAAACTCAGTGTGGTTCTTGCGCTGATATCATGACATCAATTACCCCAAAGCTTTTTTCATTTGCATTTTCTCTGCTGACCAACATGGCTTTAAGCAGGTTTTTATCACTGATGGTCTTTCCTGATATGCCGTACATGTGTCTACTTTTTCTCTCTCTAATTATAGACAGATTACCATCTTTCTCTGTATCCTCACTGTGACTGCCATGAACTCCACCGGACTCTGTTGTGTCAACCTATCCATGTCAGGCTCCGGCTTGACATGTGACAGATCAAACTGGTGCAGGCAGAGCATCGCGGGACCTATGTCTAGCTGCGTGCAGAGCTGCCTAGTACCAAGGGTCCTGCATATGCCAAAAACTCATATCACCTTCATTTGCTGTGGCATAAATACAGCCCCCTTTATTGACATACTGTACCATTTCAGCTAAAAGGTCATGCTGTTCTTCTCCTGGGAATCATGGTCACAGTCTGGGAGTTCAAAGACACCGCTCGTCTCATGCTGAACTGAAAAACAAAGACATGTTTTTTTTCCATTAATGTGCATCAGAAGTTGACTGTCAGGTAGCATTTGACAATGGGTGCATGATAGTCTATGTACTTTCAATATGGAAGATTTTAAAGGTTTCTCTTGCACACAAAAAAGATTCTAATCAAACACATGGGAAATTTGGATACTTACACATAAAAAATTGGACATTATGGTTTATATTGCATCTTATATTGTGCTGTTGTCAACATTACGTTATGTTGAAACTGACATTTTCTCATGCCAATTCTTTTTTTGCTTACTTTTTTTAAAATTCTTACTCCCACATCCTATCATATCTCTGCACAAAACTCTCCACAAACCGCATCACTCTGGTGATTCCCTCTGAAGTTTCCTCCTCATCTTTAGAAGAATCCATCTGTTTCGCACCACCCACTCTTCCCAGCTCCTGGTCCAAGCCTTTCTGTCTGCCTGCGCCCCCAGACAACTCCATCTTTCTCAGAACATCGCTGTTACACTGGTCCTTAGTCCCCCAAAATAGCCCTATTGCCTGATCTTTCTCGCCTGTCCTTGCTTTCCCTCACTGGCTTGCTAGTGCAACTTTCATCACATTCGGCACCATGGTGCCAGCCTACCAGGCAGACAGGGACACAGCTTCTTCCCACACCAGACCTTCCACCCCTGCAAAAGCTCTCTGGCTAGCAACCTCTAGTCAGCCTGCAGTTCTTCCCCTCTCTGACCGCACACTCACCACTTTCCCTCACCAGCTCCCCTAGTGGTGAAATGGGCCAACTGCCACCATCAGAGCCACAGAGTCTGTCCCCATCCTCTGATACTATCACAGCCGTCCAGGCTTCACTCTTATTGAAGGATTGAGGAGATTGCAGCTGAACGAGGGTCAGCACCGGGTAAGTCTGGCACGTAAAATTGCTTTGGTCGTTCCTGCAGCTTTTTTTTGTCACGAAAGTGCCACAAGTTTCAAAATCTATATCACAAAAAGCAAACTGTATTTTTGTGTCAGCACTTTCTGCTGGTGCTGAAAAAGAGTGTACTGTCATTCATTAAAGTATACGGTGTAAATGACATACGCATTTGTAAAGTATGGCTTAGTGTATACAGACTTTTATGAAAGCATTGTACCATATCACACTTTAACACATTCTGCTCATGAATAACATGTAGAATCCATACTGCTTCATGACACTGACACAAGTCATTTAGACCTTACTCAGTGTCAGTCCTCGGTGGTGCAACAATTGCTAATAATTAAGAAATCAAATCACGGGGGGGCAAAAACCCAGTACAAAAGGCCTACTTGTTGAAAACTCACAGCCCTGCTCATTTTGAGCATTAGACCGTGGTCTACGAATTGAGAATCTGTATTTTCAATGACACAGACACTGTCTCTGTGATTCGAGTCCATAAAAGCTGGGAAATTTGTTTCAGCCCTGGCCCTCCATCACCTTTCTTGGCCGAAACGATGATGGGAACGGCTCCGAATGTGGCCTCGCTTGCTGTGTACATTACGTTCGGCGAATTGGCCATCTGCCACCAGCGGGTTTCAAATCAGCCCCTTCAATCCAACCGCCGTACGGCGCGTGGAATTGGCTCGCCTCTCGGGCCGTAATCCAGGCAAATCCTCCCGCTTTCGGGAAGGTTGACATCAAACTTGTCAATTAGTGTCAGGAAGCTTCGGTGGAACAATGTAAATGTAACCTGTAATGGGGAAAAAAAAAGAAACGGGCCTCGCGAAAGCCAGATTCTGTTTCACACAGGCCCACAAGATAACGGTCGAAACGGAAAAGCCTTTTGATCCCGAATAACTGGGAATGGAGAGAAACCAGCATTCCGGTGGGAGCAGCTTTCACATTAATTAACTGAGCTGCCCAGCTGCTTCTAATCTTCCAGTGCACGCCAATCTGGCGCGGTCCCCTTTATTTTTTTTTTTCCCCCCAGAATGTAAATCTCTCCCATTTCTTGGGCGAAATTAGTCATGTTTTGTTGATCGCGCTGGCTCTCCATTGCGCTTTCGTCCCAACTGCATCAGAGGTGTGCGGAGGGCAGCAGCGTTGCTCATTTGCAGACGGGAGCAGAGAGAGGATGTGCGTATTTTGACAATGAGCAGAGCAGCTTGCTCTGTTAGCTGTAAATGACTGCAGATGATGAAGAGAACCTCTGGCCCAGCTCTCCATTAACACACTGCGCACAACAGCTAATATCTGCTGCATCACTCAGAACAACCTGTACCTGCCCTGATATACCCTGTATAATACATGTTCATTTGTGTGTGTATGTACATATACACATATATACATACTGTGTGTGTGTGTGTGTGTGTGTGTGTGTGTGTGTGTGTATATATATATATATATATATATATATATATATGTATACATTGGATATATCAATATGTATTATATATCATAAAGATTACGTTACATTATTGGCATTTAGCAGACACTCTTATCCAGAGCGACTTACATTGGTTTCAGTTTTTACAATGTTATCCATTTATACAGCTGGATAGGTAGGTAGATATATATATATATATATATATATATATACAGATGTGTGTGTGTGTGTGTGTGTGTGTGTACAGTAAGAGATTGGCTGTCGGTTTCTTCTATAAAAACTAGAAGCTTTTGCATTTGGATTGGATTTTGGATTAGGAAAAAAATATTGAAATAGATTAGGATAAGGGTAAGTATTAGGTGCTCATTAGTGAAAATGCAACTAATTTGGAAAGGTAGTACTTCATGGATCACAATGTCCTATTTGGCTGCCATCTCTGGGTAATACATATTTACTCCTGTCTGTTGTTGTCATCAGAATAACACACAATGGCTAATACAGAGGGGAATTTATCAGGTAAAAAGAATAATTATTATTTTACATGATTCTGTTTTTTTCCCAAAACAGGCATTTCCACCACTAAATACATGTTCATGCAATTCCAAATAATTAACATTTGTCAGCTGACAATTTGTGCTTTTGAAAAATTAATTCATGAATGTATTTACCTTAGTTGGATCATTTTGAAAGTATATGTAATTATTTGGCACTGGTTGAAAGCAAATTGCACAGGCAGGCTGACTTGCACCACAGACCTGTGGAAAAACTGAGGGAAGGATGGTTTCCATGGATGCCCCGATTGTGACATGGAGAAGTTGCTGTCCAATCACAGGGCAGTTTTTCAGTGATGGAGCAAGTGCAGTGAGAGTGAGAAGCAGGGAAGTGACGTACAGTATGAACACACCTTCACAGTCTCCGCCTTCGCTTCCATTTACAAAGCTTAATTTAGAAAGCTTTTCCAGTCTTAATGAGGTGAATCTGGACTTTGACATTTACCCAACTTAACTGACAGTACGTGCTTTGACAAGTTTCTCTCTCTATCTCTCTTTCTCTCTCTCTCTCTTCACTAATGAAAAGAGAATCAACACATTTTTTCTAAAGTGCAAGAAATGGAACCTACCACAGATGCATGTTTAACTATGCAGGGTTTTTTTCCTCAAACACTTGCTATTTTTCCTTCTTGGTGTCTGATCACGTGCTAAGGTCGGACGTCAGCATTCCAGCAATTCTCATCTGAATATGGCAATGGCAAATAGATGGGCCCGCTGCACTCATTTGCATATAAAAAGGAAGGCTGATAAAGGAAGTACTTAACACGGAGTTTCTACCCATCCAACACTCTGGCCCTCTCAGTAGCTTGATCGAAGACAGCCTTTATCACCAGGGGTCCTATTATGAGATAATTGTATTTATTCTCATGAGGAGGAAAGAGAAAACACATCCTGTTGTTCTGGAGACGGCGCGGAGTGAAATTCATGATACTATGACTCAGAAATGTTTCATCTGTTGTCCTATTAACCTGTGAGACAAATGCTGCATTTTCCCATCAAGAGAAGCTGCAGGTCCCAGGCTATGTTTCTGTGACTTTCTTTTCGCTTCACAAGGTCAGTTTTGACAGAGGTTTTTACAAAGGGGAACCGTTCGTTTCTGCTGCGATTTGGGACGTAGAGCAGTGTTCGTTATTTTGAGGGAGACGTGAAGAGTCACAACAAAAATGCTGCACCGAAAGGGCATTACTCCGGGTTTTGTTTGCTTGTTTGCTTTACACCGTTTCGCACTGATACGCCAGGCGTGAAATTGTGCCTTCAAAGAATTCTTTGTAGAAGAACATATATAAGTCCCGGAGATTTCCACATATTATCCCTGTTATCCCTAAGTTGTCAGAGAGGCGGCAGGCAGTGAGACGCAGCAAATCTGCCCCACACCTCCCGCTAATACCGCCAGTGGAGCACATTCGCGTTACAGATGTACACATTTTAAAAAAGGTTGCCAGGATGATCCCATGTTGGCTGTGAGAATTGCCAAAGAAATGAAACATTTCCCCCTTCCTCTCTCTCTTTCTCTCTATCTCCTTGTTCTCTCTATTATAAAACTGTTGCATTATTCATAACTCTTACAAGTCTTTCCCATTTAAGCCTTTTTGCGCAATCTAGACATCTTATGCTTCCTCTAAATGGGAAACTTTTTTAAGGTGGAGCAGGTCAATGTGTTTAGTCTGTTATAATGGAACAGCATGTTTTTTTTCCTTGGATCAGTGTAGGATATGCACTCGTTTGCCAGTATCATAGCTCATCTTTCCTTTAATTCACTAAGGGAAGAAGCCCCTTGCCAGACAGTGGTACATTTGAAGTATGGACACAATTTTCTACACCTAAACTATGATCTCAAATACAAATTGACTGGTTAAATTATATACATAGACCCTTGTTTACATTATAATTCTTGGAAGTTTTTTTTTTTGTTTGTTTGTTTTAATTTTTTTCACTTTTTTGTCTTCCTCGCCATCTCCAGAGCATTGTGAGCAAAGAAAGCAAATCAAATACATGCTTTTAAGACAGCTGTCCCAAGAAGATATTTACACTGGCTTACCATGGTAAACAGATGTCATAACAGCATTGGCCTGCCCTTAAATGTGTGCAGGTTAGTGCAGATAAAGAAAGCCAAACATAATACATCCTACAAGATTTCCCCAATAAATTCCCCTATGCTTTGGTTGTGTCTACAGGTAACACCGAGAAATATGCACATAAGGATTTAAAGACAGATCTCAGGTCTCCACTGTGTGAACAGCTTGGGTTAATTCATTACACAAACCAATCGCGGCAAGGAGGCCCCATCTGCATAAAGCCAGGAATGAAATTCCAGACATGCGAATGTGAAAGTGAGGATATTCATAAAATCCTCAGCGTTTCAACCCTCAACACACAGTGGTATGACCTTTAACACACTGGCAAAAGCATGCAGCACACTGGCAGTTTTATGTATTAATTTATTTTTTACATTATTTGACATGAATAGTGGATATTCTAAGATACTGGTGTAGTATCAGTTTCCCACCTGAAGTATCCCCCAATCTTTCAATCCGCGGTACAGAAAGTCACGCTATGTACACTCGGAATGATAGATCTGTCATCTAAATCTAAAACGTAATTTTCAACTGACGTTACTTAATGAATAATTGATGACAATGGATAATGAATCTTGCTGTAATGACACTCGATTATGGAGACTCTGAGAAATGGCACAGATATTGTTGAAACATGAACGATATATCATTCTTATCATTAACCACTCCACAAACCTGGGGAGTGCACACACACACACACACACACACACACACACACACACACACACACACACTAACTAGTTAACTGTTACCTTTTGAGGTACTCACTGCATCATATATTGATCAATGTGTCTTGTAACAGTATTTGTCTTGAAATGTAATACTCCATTGCCTTTACCTTAACCTCATGTA
This sequence comes from Megalops cyprinoides, assembly GCF_013368585.1. Classification (NCBI taxonomy): domain Eukaryota; kingdom Metazoa; phylum Chordata; class Actinopteri; order Elopiformes; family Megalopidae; genus Megalops; species Megalops cyprinoides. Next base: position 23,668,081 of record NC_050602.1, on the reverse strand, counting down.
ACCTATGCAAATTAATGCAAAGACAAGGGGGGGACTCTATTTGCACCAATGATAAGTGAACAGCTGGCGGTAGTCTACCTGTCAGTGGTACCTCTGAGCTTGATTTGCGTTCATCTGTGATACTCTATGAAACGGCTGAGTAATGAGGGCCGATATTCTTGCCAATAGTCCTTCACACCCTCCTGTTACTCCTTCAGGGGGATGGCGCGGCTACCCACAGGCGAGGGAAGAAGATGAAAGGGAAAAGCACGACAAATCAAACATGCGTCATTTTCAGCTGCACCACATTAACTCGTCAAGGGAGTTTTTCACATGGGGGTTTCCCCCATATGAAACATGCGGTTGATGAGCAGCGTTAACTCATGGTAAGGACTTTAGTATACAGTAAGAAACAGGTACAAAGCATATGTTTAGCATGGGTTCAGTACTGGCCTTCTGCTGAACTGTGACCTTGTCCACGTCTGTGTTAATGTCTTTGCTCTACCTGACCGCTTCAGACGGCAGAGTGCAATTGCTCTCCTGGGCGCCCTTTATTTCAATAAAAGATGCATCTATCAGAGTGTTCATTGATCTTTGTGTCGGCCGCCTTGATTTTCCGCCATAATAATCTGCTCGCATATGACAAACATAATTTAACGCGTCGGAGAGGAGACAAGCAAGCAGCACATGCGGGCCTAGCTGTCTGTCCGGAGGAGTGGAGAGTGGGGGGGGGGTCATTGCTGTTGGATGAACAGCCCTGCAATGTCAAGACATATAAGGAGTCTTTATGGTGTTTTTAATCAGTGGCCAAGTAATTCATCTGCACCTCCTGACGAAAATACAGCAGTGAAATATGTCTTTCTTTTTGGCTTCCCTGATAATGTATACAGAATAGAACTGATTAATGTAGAGTAAGGGATCAGGTTATATGTCTCCACCTTACCGCTACACAGCTGAATCGGATAGAGCTGCCTGATTTGAAATTGGCTGGCGTATTGTGAATTCTACTCAGTAAGCAAGGACGTACTGAGAAGTGTGCCGGGTCTGTGGATCCACACTCCCATAGTGGACACTCCTGGACATATTACTTGAGGCCAGCTCTCCGTCTCCAGCATACAGCACCTAATATTACCAGCCAAACATGTGCTGGCTATTGATAAGGCTTCCCAAGCCTCGGCTGACACAAAAGTGAGTGGCAGGAAATGGAATTGAATGATAATCTCCTTCCTGAGTGCAGAAAACAATCCGGTATCGCAAAGCGTGTTCTTGAGTGTCAAATTAAACTGTTGCATGTTAAGACATACAAATAAATAATTAAATAAAAAAAGACAATAGTCAGGTCAGGCAACATAAGCCTACCTCCTTCTCTGCCATTCACTCACAAGCGATTTTTAATCCTCTCATTCTCTGAGCCTCTTCTTTGGTCGGTGGGAATGCTGCAATTTTTTTTTTTCATTGATATTTACTTGCTTACAGATACAGAGACTCACAGAGCTTTCATATCCTTTCATTTATACAGCTGGATATTTTACTGAAGCAATTTCAGTTAAGTACTCTGCTCAAAGGTACAGCAGCAGCACCGTACCTGAAAATGGAACCTGAGACTGTTGGATAATAAACCTTGCTCCTGCATCAGATTCATGCCAAACCACAAAGAACTGTCTAAAGTTTTAGAGGAAAAAAACAAACTTCCCAAAACTCCATAAGCATTTTCAGCTGTTTTCTCAATTTCTGTTAATATAATACTAAAGACTAAAGACCTACAGATTCACAAACATCAGAGGTGACGATGGCCACTACAGACCTATACAAATTTTTGAGAGAGGGTAATTAAAATTGTATCACGGCATGTGCTTTGTATATAGCAGAATATCCTCTCCGATCATGTAACACTTAGGCTGTTGTTGTATTGCCTTTGAATTCAGCCTATCCACTGGGTTTGAGCAGGAAACTCTTTACCTTCATTTCAGTCCACTTAACCGTACTGCATGGTCAGAGTCTCAAATGTTGGCGGTTGAAATCACCCTGTTCCAGTTGATGGTGGATTTTAGATTATCAGAGAAAAACACACCCACTACGGCTGAGTGCTCCATTGTATGCAGAGCTCCTTGCCAGGTACTTCGCCTATGGACATTACTAGCCACTTAACTCAAGGGCTGTAGGCTCAAGACAGGCTGTGTCTGCATATTCACCTGTTGTACCTTGAGCAAATTTTTTTCTTTTTTTACCTAAAGAGCTCAAATTTAATGTGAATAGATTATATGATGTTCAAGAAGCACATTACGCAATGTAGAAAATAGGGAAATCTCTTAAATCTAAGGTGGATTTAATAAGAAAAAGGGATGTGTTTTTACAAACCTTAGAGAGGTAGAGACTGCTTTTGCAGAAACATAAATGGCTTTTGATGTTTCTGGATAAAGGGATATTGCTGAATAATGAACTTAGCAGTTATTCAAGTCTGGAATCTTTGGCATTAGTAAGTAACCTGATCATACTTCCATTGGCAAAAGGATAAAATATGAGGCAAGTAGATAAGAAGAACAGGTGATGGTTTTGAGGGGGACTCCAAAAAGCAAATGCGGATCCTCTGTAAAGGTTGGCAGGATTTAATTACATGGAATTAAACACTGCATCTAATAATGTAACAGCAATCAATTTATTTATTTCCTTTGTCTTTTGCCATCAATTCCCTGCTTTGATTTTTGTTTAAGCCTCAAATATTCCCTATCATTATACAAAAGAGGGAATACAAAAGTAAAATTATTCCATTATTATTCCTTCTCATAATTACTTTAACCCTGGTTCAGATGTATTGTCAATATTTTACTGTACAATTTCTGTGGCATGAACTGTTTTGTATCAAAAGGGGCAGTTTGTCAGTAAATGTTGCAGTGAGTCCAAGGTACTGAAGCAGCTTTGAGATGCACAGAAACAGCCCCAGGCATTATAATTATGGCGGTTGTTTTGGAGCATTTTAATGAAGTCACACTGTGATAGGTTTTATTGAGTTATTCATTCACTTTTTAAATTATTTACCGATTTTCTTTTCTTTTTCATTCTTCAGCTCATGATCTGATTACGGAGCCTATTAGATCGTTGGCTAACATTTCAAGGCTTCCTTCCTGGCCTGAATCCAGGCTCAGCAATGATATGTGTAGTGAGTAAGCACTTGTCTCCGGACCAATTTATTTCAAATAATTGTTAATGTCCTCAGGATCTATAATAATTAACCCCAATATCTGCCATTTCAAATGCAGAAGTCAAGGAACCTGCCCCTGACAATACTAGTCACATCAACACAGGCATTCATCCAGTGAATTTAGCATGAACTCAGCAGACATTAACCCCTATAACCCGAAAGCCACAAATTGCAACCATATGAGCTTACCTCATTCCCTGCTGAATAACTCTGACATATTTCCATGTAGAAACTTCCCATTTATACTTCTATGTACAGGAGTCTTGATGTTATCGATAGCTGCACTGTATTCAGATGTGCATCTCTGAGCTCAGCAGATCACAACAAGAGCAAATCTGATCATTACTGAAAGCAGTTTTTATCAGTAATATAACAAATATGAAATATTAGATTTATTTGATTGCAATCACTTAAAATGTGTATTGTTATTTATTGTTGTTTTGTATTTATTTTATATAATTTCATATTAAAGAGTAATGTCTAGCTGGGATCTCTAGCTGTTTTGCATTTATTTTATGTAATTACTTGTGTAATTAGTCATTTATTGTTGAAGGTTATTAAAAATAAAAGGCAACACTTTTAATGTTTGAACAACTTTCATATTTCTGACCATATTTTCACCAATTGTGACCAAATTACAAAGCAATGGAATGTATTTCCAGCATGGTTTTTATATGTAAACAAACAAGAGTTATACTATTAGTCTTTGTGGAGACACCAGAGCTAACACATTTGCTTTTAGAGAGGCATTCAAGTAAACACATTTTTTCAACATGCAAGAGTTATTCTTCCTCATATAAAAGGGCATATCGAATTCCTCATGTCACGGACAGGGCCTATGGTGACATTTTACATTAGACAAATTACTTATGAACAAAATTATATATGGCATGTGTGGATAGCTGTTACAGTTCTTAAGTAATCTGCCTAAAACTGAGGGGTGTAGCAAAGCATTAGAAAACAGAGCAGGGTCTGTCGGGTTAAACCAACAAGGAGAGGCTCTGAACAAGCGTCTCATGGACCGTTGGCTACTTCCCCTAAATGTATCTCGCTAGAGGGACCTTGTTTTCTGTCATGATGTATGCCTCTCCAAACCGCTCCAGAAAAGCGTTAGATTTGTCGCTAGGCATTTTGAGAAAGAAAAAAAAAAAAGAGTGCTGACAGACAGGGTGTGAAAACTCTCTAAGTCCAGTGACAAAAGCACTAAGTTGACATCACTGGTCTCATGTTAAGAGTCCTCAGACTAGAAGGTCAGTTTTGCCCACTGGCACAAAGAGGTTCACCCGGCTCCACCCCGATCTGCCAACAGGCCCCCCTGGCAGCTCTCAGTGTTTCTCACAGGGAGGTGCAACAGTGGGACAAAAGGCTCCAAAACCCGTTACTTTCAATCAACACACCAAGGTTTTACTTTTTTTCCGTATCCCGAGTTAAACCCTTTACAATAATCATTCCTGACATGTCCCCTGATAGGCATAGTCTCTCCACCAGGTCCGTGGCACAAAAATCAGCAGTTTTCCAGCATGATGTTGTTGTTTTTACCTTGCCTGAAACTGATGTAAACTACTGTACTAATCTTACAAAAAGGCAAAAAAAAAAACAATTGAAGTACACCGTCTGTTGTCCCCCTTCTATTATATGGGAGAGTAATTGGTTGGGTGGTACGTTTTTGCATCATTTTTACTGTCTGACCCACAAGCTGCGGTTCGTTGAGATTGAGTTTGAAAGTCATTTAAATCCAAATACTGGAGCAACATTATTCAGCTGCTCAATAACATTTCTCCCCGTGTATCCCTTTCCACTGTAGGAAATGTAATAATCAATAATGCGTGCAATGGTGCTCTATATTTTAAATTATGCATTATAGTACTCTTGGTGTCAGGGCTATGATCTATTGACAGATATTTCACAGTTATTTTGTCAAATTTCAAGCATTAGTCTACATCAAATAAAGATGTGCATAAAAGGTAAAAGACATTGTTGAGGGCCTATTTGAAGTTTATATTTTCATACTGATTTATGATTCGCACAATTGTAAAATCAGTGCTTAGATTCACACACTGCTTGCACTTTATAATTCATAGATTGTTGTCAAGTTTGGTTCCACAAAAAATGATGAATACTTACTTTTTCCCCAAAAGCATCTGCAAGGTTGTTTTACAATAACTACAATAAAGTCTAATACTTTTGTGCCCTTTTTGAAGTAATTATTAAATTGCATTTAAGAGCTGTATTCATTTAATTCATTAAATAGTAATGCAATTTAAGTCTAAGAGTAAGTAATGGTTTCTTGCTAGCTTAAGAATCTAGTTGAAAATGATTAATAAAGGCCTTAAATGTTCTCTACAGCCAGTAAAAAGTTTGGAGCTCTTTTGAGAACTCCTAAATTACCTTAACCACTTAAGGAAATTATTACTCTGGGTCACTTTAAAACACTGAATTCACTATTTCCTTGACAAGAAAAACAAATGGAGATGTATAAGACAAAGCAATTAAGGTCACATTGAAATCGTTTATTACAGATTTATTTTGGCACATTCTGACATTAACTAAACTCAATCTTGCCAAATTATAACTGCAGACAAGATGTGTGACAATGGCAAACATTCACCTGTGCAACACTCCCAGTTTGGAAGCAGGTGCATGAATGAATTGCACGGACAGGTATTACACTATAAAAGTTGTAAACTACGAAGTAATCAGGGTCTTTCAAACATATTTGAGTTCTTTCCTGTGCCAGTTGCTTGCCGTTTGTTTGCAGAAATGTCCTGTTTTGATCCAAACATGTTATACCATTGGCATCTCATGATATCACCTGACAGTATGATGCATGTGAAGGAGGCCAGCACTGATGCTGGAAACCTCCTCTTGCAAAGGTGTTCATTATTATTATTATTATTAGTAGTAGTAGTAGTAGTAGCAGTTTTAGTAGTAGTATCGAACATAGTCATATTCAAAATGCCTGCTTTTTGCCTGAAGCAAACTAAGAATAAAGATAACTGTTGTCTATGAGTTTTAAGGAACAGCCAGTATGAATACAATATTGTTTTATGTTTAAGGAAAGCTGACGAATGACACTTGAATTACTTGGAGGTGATCCCAGGGGCAAATTTAAAACATATTACTCTTACTAATATTCATTATAATTTCAATATATTAAATATCCATTCAGCGTCATAGCTCTAAACATTTATCTCTTATGTAGATCAACGGATAAATAAATAACAGATGCTGTATTATACAGTCTAAACTGGTTCAATTTATATGCACAATTCATTCTTATAGTTATTATCATAATCAGTAATCACCATCAATTGCAGCACATTTATGGCAATGCAGTTCAAATATGGTCTATCCTAACGTACATACGAGTATCATAGGAAGAAGTTAAGAATTACAAGTCTGGATATAGTGTTTTCAATAAGCACAACGTATACAATAAGTGCTTATGATGAAGACCAAAAAATGTTGGTCGATCTCACACACACACAGCATATATATATATATATATATATATATATATAAACCATGAACAGTAAAGTACACTGTGTTTTCTTCCAGTCTGAATAACCACTTCAGTTCTTCCTGTCCTTCATCTGTATCTGTAAAGGGAAAGCAATTGTTTGATCACCAGCTCTTTTTTGATTGAATGTCTTAGAAATGTTCGCAAATAGTTCATTAGATTCATATCTTAAAATTCTGGAATTCATATTTTGACAGAAAATCACAACAGGAAGGACAGCTGAATTGAAAATGTTGCCAGAACTAAATTAATTTGTTTTGTGTAAATTGTTGCATCTCATCTTATTCCTTATTAGCAAAGAGATTTTGTTTGAATATGTTTCAGTGTTCAACAGTATTCTATTGTTCACGAATTGTAAGAAACACTTTTCTTCCATTTCCCTCTGCTCCCACCCTCTCTACCACAGAACCCCTGTCCCTGCTAAAGGTTATTATCCACAGAATTACAAGTACACTCCTGACAAGGTCAACAAGGTCCAATTCATTGCCCCCTGTGTCCTACCGATAACACTGGCATGTCCAAATTTTTTTTGTTATCGGTCATGTGGCGTAAACAGTGCTACTGTCAGAAGATGAGTTCACTTACTTGGCCTGGGAATGAGGGGGGGGGGGGGGGGGGGGGGGCAATCCAGGGTCTGGGGGGCTAGGGACATAAAGGGAACAAGGCGTACTAGTGCAGTTAGGCTTGGCAGCCAACCCCTTGATGGTGCACTGGAGCACTGGGGGAGTGTTCCTGTTCTGTTTTTTTCCGGTCCGCATCTGTGTTTGTGATTAGTGTGGTCGCAGCTGGAGAGGAGGAGAGCGCTGCCTGGAAGTTCAGGGCCGCAGAAGTACAACCACGGCTAAGCGCAACAGAATGATAGTGGCCATGCCAGGAAATACAGCCAGACCGGTTGGGGGAGAGTGGAGCAGGAGCAGGTCTATGGGGAGGGTGTCCACATCTGGAAAGGGAAGAAAGTATTACCTCGGGGTGACTGTGTGTGTGAGAGAGAGATGCTGGGTGGAGAGTGCGCTGTTGAGTAAAGGGACTTACCTGTTGGCAGGGATCACAGGTGTCCTGAGGCAGCAAAACCGGCGTCACGGTGGCAGATGTGAAAGCAAAGGAAGGAAGGGGCCAGCAGTGGACAAATTTTGACAGTGTGTCCATCCCAGGGGCGTGGCACGGGCCAGACCCCCATCTGCAACTTTGGTTTTTGCGTTCGCATCTGTGTGTTTTGTGTGGGAAGGGATTACACACCACGTGTTGCTCCTGGAAACCGGGGAGGGGGGGGGGGGGGGGGTGCTCACTGCTGCTGCTGTTGGGGGTGTGGGCCATGGAAAGGCGCAAACAAAGATTATATTTTGTAATTGTGTGCGATGCTGTCCGGCTAAGCTTTGTGGTTGTGCTATGGCCTGTGGTGGGGGAGGCATGAGGGAAAATGAGCTTCCCTGGATGGGGGAGAGGGAAGAGCATCAGCCTTCAATTTGTCATCTGTGTTTACATCTGATGAATACTAAAATGTATTTATGACAAATTTAATACAATTCATACAATATTTATTAAATGAACAAATATTTGAAATTTTATATATTAAAATATTTAACATAATAAATTTACCTTTGTTTTACCCATCTGTCCTGTATTTTGTCATGGGCTGGGGCTGAATAATTGCAAGGAGGTTGTGGGGTGGGTTGCAGGGATGACCTGCAAGTCATTGACACAATGACAAGATTTCACCATCACACTGTCACTGCCCAATAGTAACTTGGCAGCATGATCAAAAGTCACAACGACGACAATGAAGGCAGATGCTGTAGTTTTATCTGCGTGAACCCGAGAAAATGAGGAGAAACAAACAGAATTATGGCACAAACACGGCTGTATATTTGACATCTTGTGCGACAGGTACCACAACAGAGGGAAAATAGACCGCAGTGACAGAGAGAGTAGCAATGGCTCTTCAGAAACCTTCTAAACCTTCCCACTAAATCGCATACTACCTAAAAGCTAACCATAAAAATAACTTTTCAGCTGGATAGGGAAGGAGATTTACATGTAAGAGCCGAACTTGCTACTACATGCAGGCTTCTGAATAAAGACCCACATCTGTGGTGGATCCAATACTATACCCTTGTCAGTTTGATGAAGAAGAGTCTGGAGAATCAGTGCAGTGTCATTAACATATTTATTATATTAATTTTGACTCTAGATTAAAGTTAGAATGTATTCATCAATGTCACTTGACGGTTTCTTTTTATCCTTCTACTGTAATTAATTTTTCATACAAGAAGATTTTTTTTGTACCTTCTCCAATCAAATCCATCTACAATTATGTCAAAACAACACCTGTGGCTTTGAAAGAGTCTGAAACACTTCAGTTTGATTAACAAATAATTCATTCTTTTGCTGGAGCAATAAAAAAGCAGAAAGCTTGACATCAACATTATTAATGCTAATGTAGTTGTATAAATACTTTGCTGCTTGCATACTTCTGTTTTGAATTTTTTTTTGTTACTTTTTCTCTTGAAACTATATAATAATAACTATATAATCTACTAGTTATAATAATAACTATATAATAACAGTAAAATGTCCAGTGCTTTAGGGACAATGCTGCAAAGATTCTTCTTCCCACAAAAACTACCACACAATTACAACATTGTCACAACATTGCTAGTTAAAGCAGTATTGCTCTATTGCTTTATCCTTTTTGGTATCAGGCCAACCTTTGTGCATCAGTATTGAACAAACACTTTTGTCTCAGGACTGTGTGCTTTTTTTTTACATTTGCCAGGTAAATCAGTACAGCAAATCCTAATACTTACTACTGAAGGGAATTTAATCGCTAGAGACGTTAAAGCATATTGAGGTTGTACAGGGAGGAGGAAAGGTGGTGGGAAACAGAAAGCTAAAAGATGTACTGATTTTTAATTGGGAAATGTTCATTACAGCCACCTTTTAGCTTCACCCTGTACTCCGAAAGAGGTTTACATTAGTTGCTCAAAGTCAGTAAAGATGCAGGACTGTAAAATGGAAGTTAGTTTTTAAATCACTGGCAGAGGCTGTCTAAAGCAGCAGCGAGTTTGATCACAAAAAGGTCCCTCAAGGTTTTTGGGGGTACTTCTTGAGAAACCCACCCGGGTAATATGGGATGAGGTGCGTGTTGGATCTAAAGCCGAAAGAATTTTAGCCACAGCTGACACACCCAGTAAACAGCATGGCATCTCAAGCAAAGACAAGCCGTGCGTGCCAAACCGGAGTTTCCCATCTGGTTCTCATCGAAGTGGTAGCATTAGAATTCACACGGTTGTATGAGGCAGGGGAGGCCAGAACAATCCGAGCCTGATTCAAGCTTTCTGTTGACTGGATTAATTTGCATACGTCCTCCCTGCAAACATTAAATGAGAGAAAGCCGTTCTCATTAATCTGCTGGCAGGGTGTCTGTCCCATTTGAGGTTTTTTTTTTTAATTCAGTAGCAAACCTCGACTTTCACCACCAAAACAGTATTGAGATTTATTACTTGAGTCATTCAATAAAATGTCATCCAAATATGCAGTGGCTCACGCTGTGAAATAGTTCATTTTGTAATCATTTAATTAAAGACAGTCTTGGAACATTTCTTTAAAAAACATTAAAAAACACTATGTACAAATGTACATACATGTACTATGTACACTATGTTTTTTCAGGCACTCTGAATGCACTCGGAAATAATCATCGATAATGTTCCTCAATCAGCACAGAATAATTTGTATGAAACAGGGAAATGAAGCAGGGCCACCTGTGACAGCAGCTGAGGAACTGAAATTGAAGTCATCACATGATGCGAACTGCGTCCCTGAACTGTCGCTCCAAAACCTGTCGAACTGTGTCAGGCACACGAAATCACACAACCATGCATTGAATGCTCCGTGCGTGCGTCGACTGTCCAGTCCAATTGCATGGGTGTTTAACACTTTAGTGCCGTTTTTCCCACTGAAACGCAGTGCAAAAAACACCTTCTTCGAGTTAGGCTCAGCTGGGATGCACGGCAATTACTCTGAGTCAGTGATGAAATTTTTTTGAGTCGACATCAATCCTATGACAGTGCCAGCTGTCAGCTTAAAGCAGAACAGAGGCAAACAATACCTGTATTCAATTCCCCAGAGCTGTTTTATCATTCCAAACCTCACATTATTGTTTGTTTCTTTATGACAATACAGAGATCTGAGATGCAAGCTCAGTGTTTTTGACGGTCAAAAATAAAAACAAAAAAGCTGGCCTTGTTGGCAAAGACTGCCGTGTGTTGGGAATCAATGCCTCGAATTGGAGCTTTGGGCAAAAAAAAAAAACTGTCACTGAACGCTCTTCGACATTATTAAAAAAAAAAAAAAAGAAAAAAAAAAGAACCTTTCAGATTCAAAGCACCCTCCATCAACCGCGAGCGTGAAACAGCGTGAGAGATATTAATGCCTTGGGCTGTTTAGCAAGGCCAGCGCTTTGAGGCGTTTGTTGATTTTCACATTTTTCCCATTTTTTCAGCTTTATTCACCTGCCAATAGGTCACGCTCGGAGCAGAGTGTGGGTGGGGAGAGCGGGGTGGAGGCCGGATGGGCAGCCGAACGCGATCAAACGCGGTGAGTCAGCTTGTTGAATGGTAATTATTTTCATTACGAGTGGTAGCAATTCAATACCGCAATTATATCTGTAATTATTCTGTGTCATTTCAGATAATGCCAGAAAGCCACAGCTGACTCTTCCAATAGGAAACCTTCACAGTCAAGGGTCTGGTAGTGTTTAACAAGCCTTTATACAAAGACCAAACATCGACCCAAGTGTGGTATATTAAATCATTATGAGCGTTTTAGACCAAAGTCTCTCACCCCCCCCCCCCCCTTTCCATTAACGAAACAGCTGCCGTGCACATATTTAAATTCCTTTTTGCAAAACCCCAAGCTGATAGAGTGTTTTCTAATTAAAGTTCTGACAGAGGAAGCTTCATCTATTGACATATTCGGTGCCCTATTGAATTTCCATTGGGGAAATTAATTAGACAGAGGATATGGAAGTGTGTTGTTAACCATAATAATATTTCCATCATACTTTTATGATAATTTTATTTTAATGCGTTGGTTTCCAAAGGCACCATAGTTCAAAGGAAGATGGGGAATAATGCCGAAGCATTTTCTTTAACAGAAAAACGAGTCTGTTTTTTTTTTTTTTTCTTTTGGGAAGGGAACACATCTGTTGTATATCTCTCTTCATTTCTTTTCATTCCATTTTAGATATGAGGATGGTTTCACCTCATTATAATGTGAGGAAGCAACGCTGCCTTAAAACCCATTCCCATGTTCCCATACGACCAGACACAATTGTCACTTTGGGGAATTTTTTTATCAGATACTGAATATGTATTGAGGGATTTGAGATTTAAAATTTGTATTAGTGCGAATATATCAGATGGTTTTTTACATGAGACTCGACACAAGCCTCTCTGAACACAAGACGATCACACCACCTTGCTTTTGGTACGGCCACTAGTTGTGTTACAGCGTAATTGTCAACGTGTGGCAATAACAACAGCATCACCAGGAGGTCACAGGGGACTCACAGTTATGGCCGCGGTGCTCTGCACTATCTCAGTTGGTTTATTCCGCTCCACCAGTGACACGCCACCCCCCAGCCCCACATCCTGACATCCACCAAGGAGAAATATAGCCTTCCAGCCCGCATTCCTCTGAGATTGTTCCCTTTTTTTATTGAAACAAATAATTCTTGACCCAGAAACCAGAAATGCAACACGACCTCTCTGGGCAGTTTGACATCATTTTAAAGGCTCAGACTGAACATTTATTGCCTCACTTGCTTTGGAGCGCATGAGCTCACCCAGGTGAAATGCACAGGGGTCCGCTCGGCCGCTGGGCCGTGCAGCACTTCGCCGTACAGGTGGTAACAAATTCAGACCCAACCAATACCATAATCTTGTGAGGGAGGGAGAGAGAGAGAGAGAGAGAGTATGATATTTATGCACTGGCGGAGTGATGTTCATATATTTCGCAACACCAGGATCGGCACTCTGTACTGCATATTTCTTGGCTTTCTGCACATTTCAGGCACGTACAGTCAGCCGTCCTCCCAGAGACTGTGGGCATTCATAATTAATGACCCACTCAAGTCATTTTTTTCATGGCTCATGGTGTTGAATGTGAACGCTCTCTTAAGAGAAAGTTACACGTACCATTGAGCACATGGGGAGTTTTTTTCGCGGTGATGGAGGATATGCCTGCCACGTTCATCCTGGGCCACCAACATGCCCATGGGGTCTGAAACACACACGGGCTCACACGCCGCTATTAATAGACAGACAGACATAATGACAACATGCTTTAAACGGGTGCCATTAAACATTTATCAAATGTTGACAATGGGAAAAGCATGCCTGAACCAAACATATCCTTGTGAGGGCACAGTTTCAGCACTTCCTATGATCAGACTACACTGCAGACAGAACATGATGTACAGCGTAACCCAAACAGCGCAAAGGGCCAAGCGTTATGGGTATTAGGAGATATTGGCAATTTGGAAGATCCTAACTGAAGGAAGCATTTAAAGTGGGAGTCTGTGCGATCTGTGGGGGAATCGGCTGATTCTTCAAGATAAGCAGTTTAAATGACGGCTGAACTAGACAATAATAATAATGGAGGCCATCTTTCAATGGACATCTCTAAAGGTCAGCTGAGAAAAAAATGCTTATCTCCCAGAACAATAATTCTTGCATGAGGAAGAAAAAGGGGAGAAACTCAGAGTCAAAACTGTACAACAGCTGCTGGGAACATGAATCTTGTGTTTATAGGCTGGGATATTCCTTATTTTTTTCCCTCTCTTTCCCAGTTTGTTTGCCTTCATGTTATCATGTTTGCCTTTCATCAGCATAAAACAATTCCAGCAGTAAAATAAGAACAGAATTTTAAAGATGTTGAATTATTAGTAAGTCACATGTATACTGCAGGATTGCCTTTCAGCGTGAGGAACTGATAGCCACCTAAGGGATGTGTAATGGGTTTCAGTGAAAGAGTTTCAAATCTTTTATCAGACTTTCAATGGACTATGCAATGTGATAGCTGAGGGTGGCGTCCAAAAGTAATGTGCCAAAAACATCTCCAAAAAGCAACATTTTGGATGTGGAGTAGAGACCAAACTGGGCACCTGGGCTGGTTACGGCTGACCCAGGTTCCGCTCTGATACTGTATCTTTAGAGACAGTACAGTGGCATGCACAGTGTGGAAATACTGTCCATGGTAGCATGTGTGTCGGTGGTGATGCCATTATTCCCGATGCTGCCACAGTACAGGAGCAGAGAGCCAGCCATCTGTGACTCTCAAGGCAGGCAACAGCTACATGAGAGCTTCGTCACCTTCTGAGCCAGACCAGACGCCCAGCCAAGAGGAGGCCATGCCCGTAAATCAAACACGGGCTCCAGCTCATAGCTTGCAAACGAGTACGATCATAAACATGTGTTTAGGTTTAATCAGAATGTGTTCATGTAAACAAAGCCCTCTCCTGCTTTCTGACTGGCACAGAAGAGTAGAAGGATTGATTTTTACTGCTTTGCATTATATATACTCAAGTGCATTATATATACAGTGGATCTAGAAAGTCTACATACCTTTTCAAACAAGCACCTTAACTGGCTGGGCCACCCAGGAGCGGGTATATAATACTATAGTCAATACTCAATATTATACTCAAACCCCAATCGCAGCACCAAAACTACACTGAAAACAACCACCTTGTATATAGTACTCCAATAATACTGTGAGTGAGTATATAATACTACAATAAACAAGCCACGTTCTGTTCAGAGTGGCCCCTAGGGTCTGAGATGATCCAAATGTCTGCTCCACCAGTCAGTTGATAAATGCACCGTGCAAGCAGCTCCCTGGATAGGACGGCAGCTTCTATTGCAGGACACAGGTCATCCCATTAATTGCTGAGCTGCATGCGGACAGGAAGCGGGCAAAGTGGAATGACCGATAAGCTTTCGGGAACAGGATGGACACTAACCGCAAGACTGCTGAACCTCGCTACCCCTCCGCCTCATGGTGCTCTCCTGGGGGGGGGCTCTTGTTTGGGCCGTCTGTATACACAGAGCGTCTTGGCAGCTCCGGTCCCCCTCAGCCGTCCCTCTCTCTCTCGCTCTCTCCCCCGCACCCTCCAGTTCTGGAAGGGCTCCGCGCACAGATGGAGCTCTCCGGAGGAGAGCGGAGGAGAGAGGACGCAGACATGGCAGGGGCGGGAAGGCTGGCGTTCCCTCGCCCAGGCCGTGTCCACCAGGAAGGAGCTGGTAATTAGCAGGTGGCGGCGGCGGCAGAGTGCACCCACAAACGGGGGACCCCCACAATTTACCCGCTCACTGAGGGAGGAAGCTCCTGCAGCAGATGTGTGTTTTTTGTGTGGTTATTTTTTTTTATTATGTTGCAGCAAATTTATGAATTACAATGACAGCAAGATTGAACAAATATAATACCCCCCCCCCCCCACCCAGCCATCCCAATAATGGTTACATAAACTATTCTGTCAATAGTTTAGACAAAGTGCACTAATACAAGCATTAAAAAAATATAATAATAATACCACATACCAATAAGACAATGACAAACAAGAAAAAGAATTATACACAAATAAGAAGGCATTTCATAGTCAGTTCCAGGATACAGCTGATGCGTTTTCGGTTGGGGGGGTGGCAAAAAACGATTCCGCAACCGCTGAAGGCTTCGCCCACCCTTCCCCCGTCTTAAAACACGACGCAAAGCATCACAATCGATTTCACCGCCCTAAATGCGGAAGCGTTTCATTCCGATTAACAGATCAAAGGAATGAAAAACTGAAAGGAGGCTGGGTTTGCCACCGCTCGGGCCTGAAACGCATTCATATATGTAAGCTCATTAGTAATGGCCCCAGCGATGTTACCGCTAGTTACGGCGAGCCGACTGCTGTGATAGCTGCTCTCAAGTTACCAATTAGGAGAGGCTCTCTAGACGCGGCCGATGCAGATATAGAAGACCCATCAATGATAGATGTGGATCTACATTAATCAAGTGAAAGTATAGAGCATGGTCCATAGCCACAATTAAGCTCCTTCTTTTGCATTTTCCGAGGTTAATGAGGGGCACTAAATTGCAAGCAATTGCCGTGTGTGGCATTTTTTTTCTAACAAAATATATACGGGGTCAAAGGTAGCGACAGTGCTATAGTTACTGTGTATTGTGCTTTTATGTACATGAATATGCTGTAATGTTCCAAGTCTCCTCACTCCAATCAAAACTTATGAATACAAACGGCATCTTTAAATGGGTGTGGGTGTTCGCAGTTCCCGGCCAAGGCGACAGGAAAGAATTATATCTCCTCACTTACTAAGAGGAGGCTTCAGGATAAAACAACAAAGCCTGTTTTGTGGTGATAATTTTAAATAAACAGCTACTGAAGCATTTTTGATTACCGTCCTTTAGGTGGTCTGAGGGAATGCATTTTTGATAGCTAAAAAAAAAAAAAAACATTTGGAAGAACGGTGAGAAATTCCAATCAAGGTCTGTTCCTGCCAAGAGCAGCCGTTTGCTCTCAGAAAAAGCAGGTCGTTTCCTCCAGATGAGGTTGGCGCCCTGACCTTTTTCCTCTCCTTTCTTCGTCAGTGATTCAGACCGCATGTTCCATGATTGCCACCTTTCAGTTCTGACAAGCCAACACAATGACTTGAAGGCTTCACAAAGGAGACTTTTCTAGTACATTAAGCAAAAGTCCCATGTGCTTATATCTCACAAAATGGGAAGATTGGTCGAGATATTGCCATTTATCTCGGTTAATGGCACGAAGGACCTCTACAATGGAATTAGCCCTCTTTCGGTGCCACTTTTGTGATACAACAAATGCATTTATAAATATTTCATGGAAAAGGTCAATTTTTCCCCCACTGAAGCAGTAGCATCTGACCTGTCGAGAGGGTCGTGAAACCTTCTTGACAAGATGTTCTGACTCCTCATTTATGGAGAATGTTATTTGCAACCCAAGCATTCTTAATTGTCAATTTGGAACAGTGAATGGAAGACCATTCCGAAAGTAATTTCCGCACGGGTGGTAATCTTATGAAGAATGTTATGAGTATACCAGTACCTTTTTTCCTTCAGTGTGAGATGACAGCATAATGATTACCTGTGTTCAGCATGAATTTTAATGTTCATTGATTTGAAACAGGTGTGTTGACATTCCATATTCTGAGAGGAAACCCGGGCCAACACATCATTTCATTGATTCGACGAATGTACACATATGCAATTAGACCTAATGAGAAAAACCTAAATTCAATAATGGACCAAAAAAAACTAAATTAGTGTAGACACTAATTGTTTGTTCATTCTGGAACTGCATTGTGTGTTCCGTAGCAGTGGTTCCGGAATGAGGAGCAGTTTATTCGTCATGTCTGCTGGTGCATGAGAACCCTGACTAATGTGTATGGAAATGCATCCTGTGAAACATTTGCATGATGTTGAAATGGGACGGGCTGGATTGGACACAGCTTGCGCAAAAACAATTTCCCCGAGGTGGTAACCTGTGACAGTGCAGTCATATGACTTCCATCAACAATGCACAGAATGCAGTGAAACCATTACTTGGTGAATAGCTTGTCAACGCCCCCCCCAACCACCCACGCACGCAACCGACCCTCCCTCCCTAACTCGTCCAAAAAAAAAAAACCCACAATCAGTCCAACATGGCACTCAAGACAGCTTGAGTGACAAAAGAATAATGGCCTTTAATCAATCGCTCCCATTGGGTTGGAAATTTATGGAACTCGCTGGGTTTTTTGGAAGAATACCAATAGCTACAGCGCCCTAGGCTTAATCGTCAGATGCGAAGCTGTTACTGCCTGTGAAAGGAGAGGGACTATCTGTGTCTTTACGTATTCGAATATAGTGTCCCAGGATATCAGCGCCTGTCCTCTCATGCTGGAAGGAGCCATCACATCTAATTAAAGTCCTCACTGCCTTTGTATCACTGCCATTTTTATACAAACCGTTTCAGGAAGCTGAGTGTTGATTGTCTGTTAAAATGCTTTATATGATCCCAGTTCATTTTACTCACAAATATACAAGTAGCCTACAAAAAATCAACAATTATATGTATGGTTATATAAACATATATATAAGAATATCCTGTTCATCTTACACATTGTCTGGTATGACTCCTGGTGAGCTCTCAAAGTATTCAATGTTTCATTGCATTCGGTCATTTGCATATGCAAATGAACTATATTGTAATAAAATGAAAAATAGGTTGTTCAGCCCAAGCATATATTGGAAATATAATTAAAATATATCAACACAAATCAGAAACACATTGCAGTGTAGTTGTTCTCAAATATATTCTCCATAAATTGGTTTTTGTATGGACTCTCAGCACTGATGTCAGTAGGGGAGAGGGATGCTGGTTTGATTTTTGGTCTGACAGTACATCAAACGGTGAAACAAAAAGCATATCCCAGCTGGTGTGTTTGTTTTTTAAGCAGAAGAGTGACTAAATGAAAGAACACGCAGAGGAATGCCAGATCGCCATCTATCTCCTTGGACTCTCTCTACCCCTTCTGGAACATCATCTGAGTGATCTGTCTTTTCCTGGCCAGCCAATGCCCATGCAGGACACAAGTGATGTGGTGCAGTAGTCCCCAGCTGAAGATCTTACACAGAAACACTTCCTGTGTGCTCATTGGCTGCTTTAAAGACAAGGCGGAGGAATACCGTATGAGAGAGAAACAGAGAGAGATAGTGAGAGAGAGAGTTGATGTTTCATATCAGTTGGCAAAGGAGTAAGAACCTGGAAGAGGCTATGAAGTCAGGTCTACCCTGCGGTCAAATCCTCTCGTTCTGCTTTAGTGAATTACTGATCTCAGTTTTATCCCTTTCCTGTGGTATATACACTGAAGCAGCGTGTCGAGGTGTTAAATTCATACCCAGATAGGAGCAAACTTTAACCAGCTCTCTTCTTCCTTAGCCTGGGGAAGTCTTCAGAGATATAGTCACTCTGGGAGCTCTAGTCTATAGCTCTATAGTCACAATAAGGAGCTCTGGAGTAGATAACATGGCTGGGAGAACTTACCCAAAATCAGCGCAGAGCGGCTTGTGGTGAAGCCTAGCCAAACCGGCAGTCCGGACCAGACCTGAATGCAAAAACACACCATACAGAATATTTCACAATTGTTTCATTTTTGGTAATATCAGAGAACTCTGATCTGACGGATTCTTCCAAGCTCAGAAGTGGTTTCAGATTGATGGGACCGTGGGAGCGCCATCTCAGACTGAACGTTCTTCAAAGCCTGGATGGCTCTTCCAAGAAAAACAGAATTTTTTGTAGTTGTAGCTGCTGTAATTACTCACCAGATTTGCTGTACCATAGATCACTGCTCAGTGCATGGAAAGGGAGATTAACATATATAGTAAGTTCATATAATCATGATGTCTTGGATTTTGAAGCCATTTCAGCGATTTCATGTAGCCTTTGATGTAAATGTACAATGTTGCTGGATGAAAGAGATTATTTCAATTAGCGAACCAGACATTAATGTAGAGGGCCTGTAATGGAAGGACCTTCAAAGCAAACTTCCTGAAGAGGAACTTTTGCTCTGAGTGCATAATTGAAGTATACCAATTGCAAGTCTAATGTTTATTGATTATGATTTCCCAGGTCCCTAACTGGCTGTGGTAGCTCAGCATCTTCAGACTCTTCATCTGTGACATTGCAAAGTTTATTAGAGTACAATAGCTATTACATTAATCACTTGTCAGCAAAGGACTCTATAAATTTCCAATAAAAAACAGTAACTGTTTTAAGGTTACCCCACCCCTCCTTAACCATGCACTCCTGCTGCAAAATCTAATGTTGGAGGAAATGGGGTGGTAAGAGGTAATTCATTTAATAACACTGAAGAACCTATAAACACCAGAACTGGCAGGAAGTTTTTTGAGTGCTGAGTTAACAGTTTATTTGTGTGGTCTTTTCTTTGGTGTTCTCTCTCTCTCTCTCTCTCTCTCTCTCTCTCTCTCTCTCTCTCTCTCTCTCTCTCTCTCTCTCTCTCACTCACTCACTCACACACACACACACACACACACACACACACTCAGAGTCACATCTGATGTTTTCTTGCTTCCACACTTGGAGTTCTGACCTCAAGGACACCAAAATACCCTCGAGCTTGTGTGGGGTGTCCTTTGGTGCTGTGTCATTCCTATGGAGAACAGAGGTCAAGGAGAACTGACCCGTGACCCTGAAATCACTGCATATTCATCATTTTCATATCTGTTCCAACCCTCCAGAAGACTGAAGAGGCTACACACTGAAGGAAATGAACAGTTCATGTTTTGTTGGTAAAACATTTCACCACTGACTATGCACCTCTTAGTTTTCGATCAAGGAAACACTGGCTTTTCTATCACACATAGACATGCAGAATTTTTCTTCACACACCATAGGGAAAGGTTACAGTGTTAAGGTATAGTTAGGCATCCCAAAATCCTGATCAAGGGGCCACCAACTGTCATATCTGATAAGATGCTGCTGTTATATGCTTGGGCAAGGTCCATAACCTTAACTGCATGGATATCCATATGTCCATGTTCATATGTCATAAATGAAATATACAGTATATGATATATCAGAGTCACTGCCAACAGAGATATTTCCTAATAGAAATTAAATTTCCTAATAGAAATTAAAGGATATGAAGGCCCATGATATTTGTGAGCTTTGTTGTACATCTACTCTCATAAATATTCTGCCAAAAATTAACTTGAAACACTTACATCATATATGTTCACTCTGCAGAGATTATATATTAGTAAATATACTTTAGCCAGGGTGTCATTGCAATATGCTCAGTACTCACACATTGCTAAAGTCAACAGTTGAAATAAGAAGGTAATTTCCAAGTTTTTGAAGAAAAACACTAGCAGTAGTAATTATAATTATAAATACAGCTGTAATAATTTGAACAAATTCAAAGGCTTTAATGTGTAGAAAACACATTGCTACATAAACACATATACTGCAGCTCTAATTATATGCAAAGATTAATGACTTGCTGCCAAATTTGAAAGCATTTAGAATTCAACATGTCTCCCCTGTGCGATTTTGAATTAGTGAAATTGAGGAAAATATGAAAATATCTCATGCGTCTTATTGTTCCGTATGTGGAGCAAAACCTCTGTATCAAGGCTCCAACTTCAACTATATATTAAGGATTTTTAATTAATCATTTGACAATTGGAATTTTAATTGACGTATAAAGCCACAGACTTTCCAATTAACACCTAATAACTGGAGCATGGACCTCTCATACTCTGCCCCTTACTAACCTAGTACGGATTGCTTTGAATTCCATGGTTGTTGCTGATGAATAGATATATCGATAGAACATATATCAATAATAATAATATCAATGTGGTATTTCCTCATGCATCCTGGGTATCTGAGATGACATTTTCAGTCCCTTTTCAGTTCCTTTACTTCCCTTTTAATCGATGATTTCCAGTGTGATTCCCTGTAGCACACAGATCATTCACACCTGCGTTAAGTGGCATGTTGCATCCTTCATAATTAAAATGTATGACTGTGTGGTACTTTACAGTATTTAACTGTTAGTTTACACTTTGTGTTGTAGCAGCTGACATATTTTGGGATAAACGCACCCCATGTGGTATGCAAGCTGATGTCACAGAGACATAAGATGATGATTACCACTTAAACGGGTGCTAATAGGTCTGCTAGATAAAGTGACATAATTATACTTTTCAGTTTATCATGAGGGGTATTAATAAACATACAGTCAAATGTGTTTAGATTGCAATGTCAAGTTAAAATGATCTGAACATCCCCCAGGGTGCGTGGTCCACTGTAAATGTAAAAGAGATATAAAAGAGCTACGCAGTCCCACCAGTTTGTTATTGCAGAGATAATAACAGGGTATTTTGTGAAAACAACATGTGTATTTGAAATTATTATGAAAATACAAAGCAATAACAATATGAAAGTACTCTGTAACTACTTATGAGTTTCACACTATTGCATGGCATTATTGCCAAGTATTAAAGGAACATAACGTAAATGGATGTTTTGAACTCATTGGTCACCATTACCATCCAGAAGCATTCCAGTGTTTCTACAATTTCTGCGAAAGTGTGGTTATATCTGTCGGTACTGGCATCCTCCGTCCCTTACATTCACAATACTACTTTGTGTCGCCAACTACGTCACAAAATAGTTTTTGCAAGGTGAGAATCTACTGTTTTCATGGGTGCTTACATTCACTTACAACCATTTTTATAAATAGTTATAAAGCTAAACACATAATGTTTCAACACCAGCATGAACTTAAAAGCAAGTAAAAGACATACAAAGTTTATAAGGGTTTCAATGCAAAATACAACTACTGTGGCCATGTAGCGTGATTTCATCAGAAGAGTATGCACATTTCAAACTGACTTATCACAAAAAAAGCAAACTTTTAAGAACTTCAACAAACAGTAAAAGTAGTGTATTTCCAGTGAATTTGTGTCGTTTGCCACGTTAGTGACAATTTTCCAACGTAAAGAACTGTAAGAGACACTTTGATGTGTGGAACTGAGAAAGAAAAACAGGGAAAAGAATGAATGACTTTTAGCGGTAAATAAGTGATGCAGCTGGTACTGTATATTGCAGTGCTTGTCAAAGATGTGTCAGCTTTGTTCTTTAATATATATTTTCTGCATTTGCGCTTGATCTAAATTCCACGAAACCTGACGGTTTCAAGGGAATGTGCTCTGTTTTTCTGCATTTAGGCAGCTATCTTCCCATGCAAGAATTACAGAGCTCGGAGCAAATGCTGAGCAGAGGGACCCAGAGTGGAAGCGATCAAGAGCACGCTGCAATCACTGCAATCAGAACAGAGTGAGAGATAAAAAAAAATTATGCCAGGCTTGGAAGGAGGGTATTGATTTTGTCTCAGATTCCATGTAAAAGGAGATTATCACGGTGTCTGTTGAAAATATGTTTTTCAAGTGCTTTTTACAAACGCACATTGAAATGCTGGCCTGCTAATGACTCCAGCTCTGCTCTGGCAATTTACTAACTTTGTGTTGTTTAGATCTCATTAGTAGCAGAGTTATGTTGTTCATGGCCTGCAGTATTTTTAAGGAAGCTTCATCCACTGTTGCAATTGAAACAATGGCTCTAATAGTAGAAGTCAAAGACATGACCTTTGATGCACAGTTTGATGATATCTAATTGGTACATTTTTCAGATCTGATGAATGACATGTGAAAGAACATGTGGGTTAATGTGTGAGGAGAGCCATGGATGAAAGGAATTCAAGTCCACATTTCAAAGGTCACGCAATGTGTGTTAATTAAACCTTTTTTCCCCCATAATTCCACATTTTGTCACACTTTATGGTAGATTTGCAAAGCGCAATGAAATTACCCAAGAATCAATGAGTGTGAATTAGGTAAGACTTGGAAATAGACTTTGCATGGCAGTGCAAGTCTAAGAGCTTACAATAAAAGAGCAAACCTTTTCATACCTTTTCATACACCTTTTCAGTGCAATGCCAAAGTAAATTTCCCGTTACTTCCTTTTTTATGTTTTTTTTTTTGTCTTGACCTACATCTCACAGTTGCACCAAGTGGTAGTGGTATGTCTTGGTATGCATTGTTAGCTTACAGATGAGGGATCATACCATATACTAAATGCTAACATTGGCATTCCAGACCCCAGTTTGATTCAGCATGTCTGTGTGTCCCCAGAGTCCCTCTGTATGTTAGGGGTTTGGGAAGTTTCTGGCTGTTATGTGAGCTCCGTTCTTCTCTTCTTCTGTGGAAGGATTGCTGGATTGCCATCGGGTACAGTATTCTGTCAGGTAAGTGGGCCAAGAGCAAAAACAAGCATCTTCATCTTCTCATCCTTTCTTTTGTTTTCAACGATGATCAAAGCAGCATGCCAGTCTTCACACTAAATCATCGGGGCACATCATGAAAGGATTGCCCCTCAGATGGCCATAGTTGTGAATATGCACTCTGGCCTTCAGTACTGGCTGAGATTGGGCTCTCTGTAACCGTGCTCCTAATCTGCAGGAGAGAACAGTATGACAGTATCTGATTCCACCCTCCAATGTATGGCTTTAATGTCCTCTGACGTCACACGCTGGCAAGTGGCCAACTTCTGCTGTATTCAAGTAAGGCAAGGCTTTTCCTTTCTGCATGCAAAGTAATGTCAGCATCACCCAAGACAACTGGGGGCGGTGGGGGGGGGGGGGGGGGGGGGGGGGATGAATGAGACAGATTACACAAAAAGGTACACCTCGCAGAGAAGGAAGCAAGGAATTTGCTAACTGCCGCTATTTGTGAGCGTTTAGCCCCTCGTAGCGCCGTCATGGCCGGGTCAACTGCCAATAAACGCCCCGCGAAACAAAACCCAAAGGAAAGACATTTGGCAACAGATGCTGAAAAGGCACGGCGTTCTGTTTTTTTTTTTTTTTTTTCTGAAAGCAGAGACAGATGTTTGCATGTTAATGAGCAGGAGAAGGCTGCCTCTTGTTGCAGGATAGCTGGGGGAAGCATGCGCCAGCAGGGAGACATGACATTTATCACTCTCCTCCATCAAATGGTTTGACTCAGAAGATTCATATCGCAGTACTGGTGAGAGCAGCAGTTATTAAGAATATGACAAGGCTGCTCCAGCAGGGCTGAAAATTCCATCATATAAAAAAAATATATGTGTAAGATTAAAATTTAACCCTCTGTCCTACTGTCAAGGTGTTTACACAGAGAAGAAACACTACATTGTTGTCACTTAGCAGACACTCTTATCCAGAGCAACTTACATGCAATAGGTTACGATTTTATCCATTTATAGAGCTGGATATTTACTGAGGCAAATTAGGGTGAAGTACCTCGGTACAACAGCAGCTTCCTAGCAGGGAATCAAACTAGCACTCTTCAGGTTACGAGCCCTGCTCCCTACCACTACACCACACTGCTGTCACAGAAAAACATAAAAAAGAGTTACAAAAGTTATGCTTTTCATGGACAATTAATGTTGTGAATGAGTGACTGCATTGTTCTGGCCAGCAGCGCAGTTAAGTTTAAGGATTATGTAGTTAAGGGCGAAGTGTCTTTTATGGTGCATTCTGTTACATACATCCTATAGGGCTACTAAAAAAAGCCCTACAGGATACTGTCGGAAAATTGATTCTTCCCATACAATATTTTCATAAAGGTTCGCACTAACAAGATGTAGAGTTACAATTTTACCCATAAAATATGAGACCCGCTCATGATTGCAGGATAACAAATGGTGATCTTTAGCAACGGGATTCGTGGTAGGTGGCACACACGGTCTATAAACGCCACAGAAGGCTTTGGGAATAAATTACTCTTGAATTCTTGGGCCAGGCTACATCACCCACAGACAGTGGTGAAATATAGAATTTAATTTGTCTTTGATTTATGAAATTTCTATTGTCATGCGGTAACAGCTCCCTTTGCCATTAAGTGGGTTACCGTCGGCGACATAAATCTTCCCCCAGACAACAGGGCTTCTTTTAGAGTTGTTTGATCAGGCCTGGTATTTTGTCCCAGAAGGCTAATCCCGCCTAAAATCAATAGAGGGTCCCTTCATTTGGGACGAGGTGATTATAATAGCCCACGGAGGCCTCTAAGAGGCAAAACAACACTCAATCAGCGGGGGGCAACTCCATTGATTTCCCCTCTATGCTTAATCAGAACCACGGGTCTGCCACATAGCGGACAAATTGCCCCGAAAATTTCACTTTATTACTCCCCACACCAGCGGGTCTCATGTGTCTTAATGCGGCGGGGTTGGGGTCTAATTGTAAATGATAAATGGGGCACCGGAAAAACTTCTGGGCCGTTGCACGGTGGTGCCAGTGGCCGGAGACAGCCCCGGGCGCCGTGGTTCGAGGTGGGAAATATCTGCATTAGGAGTGGCTTTTGTGTGGCGCTCTTGGGTTCTCTGGGGTTGAGGATTATGAGGATTATCGCGAGATGGATTTAGCATCCTCGCCTTTGTGGCCGCGATGTAAGCGATCGCTGCCTCTTAACGCCCTCCTCTCAGCCCCCCCAAACTGCGGAGGTATGCAGAGACCGTGAAGAATCCTGAATCCTGACCGGTGCGGTCGTAAAGAGCAGCGTGCAAGATGGAGGGGGGGTTAAGTGTGTTAAGACCAAAATAGCAGCCTCTACGGCCTTAAAATGTGGGGAACATGACTGTAGGTGCTGTGGTCTCTTCCTAGGATGGTGGTACCCTGAATGAAGGTATATATCATGTGTAACAGAAAAAAACAAGGCTTAGAACACTGTGCATTTTTATAAATTTTGACAAAGTCACTTACTATAAGTATTACATCATTCACAAAGAACAGTATTGATATTGTTGATTATGTCTCAAAACTCTTTGTTCATCAATGTAAATTCAGGAAAAAGAACAAATGACCTTCATCTAGCCCTATAATGGAGGACTCAACAGTGTACATGTATTGTAATGAGTTAGTTATAAGATTAAGAATTAGTGTTATCCTCCTGTGTACTGTATTGCTGTATTTTACCATCTTTCAGACAAAAAAAAAATTCTGACAACTATTCTCATTAGAGCGTATGTATTAATATGACAGTTTGTGCAGGGTAGTACAGAGACGATTTTATCCTTGTCTGTTGCTCTGATTCAACTGAACCACTACTACTGAACTTTCAGCCATTTAGCCCTATGAGTTTCCATTCGAATTGTGCAATGGGCAGAAACCAAAGCCTCCCGAGAACATGAGTGACAGCTGTCCTATCTACGCAGGTTGGCAATATTAGACTGCTCTTCACGTGTTAAAAACACACTGGAGAGACTGAAGGAAGCGGTCAGGCCAACACGTACAGGTTCTCCATTTAGCACCTGCTGATGTGAGTGAGGTTCACAGTGCGGTACGGTTTCTCTGCCTCGGGTAAGGAAGTGAAAAACGCACAGCGTCCGTGCTGTTAATAACACTGAAGCAGAGCCGCATGGGCCTCCCTATCAAACAAAAAAAAAACATATTCTTACTTTTATTCAATTGTTTCACGCGGAGCCTGTGTGAAATAATAATAATATAAAAAATCAGACACAATTGGGCATTTCCAATATGAGAATTACATTACCCAGCGCCAGGATTTTCGAAAGATGAAATTTATCACTCCTATTGTCCACTTCAATATTAATAAAACAAAAAAAAGGCAATTGAGAAAGATGTTCATTGCCTGGCTCTCAGATCTTCACAGGCCCAAATGTCTCGCTCTGTTGCCTGGGGTTACAAAGGTTGGCTGAAGTATAAAAAAAAAAAAAAAAGCGAAATGCCGGTGCCCTCCAGACACACTTGCTTATCTCCTCGCTCCTTGCTTTAAATGTTTTGATCCGCAGCAGAGTGATCAATCTTTCTCTGCTGCTGAAGCTTTTGACTCGGCTTTTTGATTCCTCCGAAGTTCTGAGCTTCACCTCAGTCCGACAGCCATCCCGGTACTCAGAGACAGTTCTGCTGTTCACTGTGAAAAGTTTCTCTGAAGCCGAGTCAAAGCTGGATTGAAAACCTGATAAGAATTCTGGTGAAGGCCCATTAAGCTTATGACAAGGAGTACTAGATGCACTTGTTGGTTGTGTACTAGCTGTTTGCTGGACTTTAAAAAAAATGTTTTAAAGATAATTCTCCACCTACCTTTTGACAGAAATATAGAGGCTAATTGTCTTAGTTATTCTTTTTTCAGAATAGACCAACTCCACCATTATTAGAGAATATCACTAACAACATGTGGAGGCAGAGGGATTTTGCTGAGCAAAAAATAAATAATGAAAAAATATTATTTCCCAGCTAATTCCTTACCACCACAAATATATTAAATCACTGAGGAAATGTAGCTGTTCCGTCTTTATTATGCTGTGGAACTCTCAAATAATATCCTTGTAATGGGATGTGCATTTTTACTAATTTGCTCCTTCTAGTTTACAAGCTCCTCTTTGCTAATGCATTGCATTACCAGTTATGTTAAATTAGGTAAGCTCTTGCAATGAGGTTATGCTTACCTTGCCTTCAAATGAAATTCAGGCGTGCAGTGATATTGATTATTATGTCAATGCTTTCAGGTTTGTGATATTCTGCTTTCTTTGTCTTGCATTTCCACTCTGACCTGCTCAGCTCAAACCAAAAGAGCTGTGATTTAATTAATTCCAGGACTGAATTCCCTTAATCCTGTCATCAGAATCTATATCAGTTTTATTCCCTGACCCAGGTTTGGCGTATGACACAGGGAGCAGTACCCTATAATTACCTCTACAATCTGTGTCTGTGGTCATTCAATCAAGCAGTTTGTTTCCCCCAGATAACAGAACATCGATGCCTTAAATATCGAAGTGTCATTATCAGTGGTAGAAATCCAGATTTACGCTGATTTCGCCCTTTGGAAATAGAGTACATACCGTAGGAGAGAGGGCTACTGCCTCGTGGTTATAATGAAAACTCAGTGCAAAGGGATGAGTGTTACATTTAGATGGGCAAAACCCAGGAACCCCCTCCCTACCCCCCCCTGCCCCCAGGCCATGTATGATGTGAATCAAGTTTCCACAATAACCTGTGGTGTGGCTATTCGCACAGGTAATTGCCGTTACAGCCACTGAGGCCGAATCCTGGGGTAACGGTTTCAGGGCCATTGAAGCTGGCCAATCCCCAACCTGTAAACGAGAACTTAGATGAACTGTGTGCTTATTCTCTTCAGCAGAAGCAGACTGGGCTGTGCCACGTCGTTATGTTGAAGTGGAGTTCTGCATGGGCGTCTTGATTGTAATCAGACTTCTTCTTATAAACGTACCTTTATTGCGTATAGTCTATTCAGGTCTCCCGTGTGGAGTCTGCCGTTCTCACAGAAAACACAGTTATACATGTCATGTCCACGGCCAACACCACATACAACAAATTATTAAAATAATACCACCATGTGGTACAACAAACAACTGTAAGTCCTATCTCATGTTAAAATGTTTTAAAACATGAAAAATGGATGATTACAAAATCCCTATGCGCAAAGCTGCTCTTTTTTAGAGAACCTTTGAATGGTTTGTTTCATCCATGAAGTATTTACAAATACATATTTCCTTGAAACATATTTTTATCAGGGTGATATCAGGCTAACTCTTAAATGTAGGTAGCTGGGGAGCTGTATTTATTCATCTGTCACTGTAAGCTCAGAAGCTTTTCCTTTAAAAGAATCATTCCTCAACCTATTTTTGTTTATTCCATTATACTTGATTAATAGTCAATCAAATTGTGGAACAACATGC
The DNA here is from genome assembly GCF_013368585.1 of Megalops cyprinoides. NCBI lineage: Eukaryota > Metazoa > Chordata > Actinopteri > Elopiformes > Megalopidae > Megalops > Megalops cyprinoides. The sequence goes on along the minus strand of NC_050602.1, from coordinate 23,639,038 downwards.
ACCATTCTGTTGATAATTTCCTGTCTCTTAATTGTGTCTTCTTGTGGCAATTTAAACTATGTGACCTATAATATTGCATAGAATTTGCACATATCCACATATTACTTGACCATGTGAATAACCTTTTCTTTGTTTATCCTATCCTGCAGTCTGGATGCATTATCTCAAAAATGTGCTTATCTACACAGACTCTATCCGCAAAGTTTAAACGTTTCTAAAAGTTCATAAGCATGTAGTGACTTCCTGAATGGAGCCTGCTTGCCAGCCATTGTTGAACTGTCTTCTTAAACTTTGTTTGTTGGGCAACAACACTGAGCTCTGCCGTGAGATCTCTTAAGTATGTCTTGATGATATTCTCAGTGGTACTGGTAGTGCCTGACTCGGCCCTGACTCCTTTAAAAACAGCCAGTCTTCCTCTGGCCATTCAGCTGGTTTCAGATGCATACCCTCTGGACTGTCCTCCAATCGGATGCGTTCACACTAGTACAGACTGGTGTTCACCTGGGATGCCTTTATCAGCTGAGATGAAAGTGCTAAACTCTGACCAGTTGCCATCATAACACAAAATTCCAGTAATTTTGTCATCACAATCTGCATTCTGCATCTTTTTTACCTGCTGGCCCAGGTGTGACATGTGGCATGCCATGCTGAGGCCTATAAGTGACCACTCCACCCATTTCTGCCTCACCATCTCTCCGAAACTCTGACATCCAGTTGCAGGATTGCGGTCATTCCACCTGGACCATGACACCTGGAATGACAGACCCACTGGTCTTGATCTGTTTCATTTTCTGAGGTACGCACATGAATAAATATTCCCCAAAATGAAAATAAAATGAGCAGTGCGGTTTTTTTATGTTTGTTTTTATTTTTTTTTTGAGCGTTCCAGGCCCTACAACCCACATGGTTTTTACCCGCTTCCCAATTCCGTTCTCATCCAGGCTGCCTTTATTGTGACTGTGATGACAACACCAGGAATCGTTTTTTTTCTTCTTCTTCCTTTAGCATTGTCTTCCTTTTGAAGAACTGAGTTTGTTTCTGTCGAGCAGCATGCTGGTACCACAGTGAAGTGGGTATTCTCATCACCAGTAGTTCTGATCTGAGCTCTTTTTATACCGGTTTTATTAACGACACTGCTAGGAAGCCTACCAAAACGCACCAGGACTTTATCCTTTCTCCCAGTTTAGCCAAGTTCGTAGTCCTTTCTCTTACTGCGGTTATCCCTCATAGAATGCACCTTTACAAAATCATGGTTACATATACAGGTCCTTCTCAAAAAATTTGCATATAGTGATAAAGTTCACTATTTTCCATAATGTAATGATAAAAATTAAACTTTCATATATTTTAGATTCATTGCACACCAACTGAAATATTTCAGGTGTTTTATTGTTTTAATACTGATGATTTTGGCATACAGCTCATGAAAACCCAAAATTCCTATCTCAGAAAATTAGCATATCATGAAAAGGTACTCTAAACACGCTATTAACCTAATCATCTCAATCAACGAATTAACTCTAAACACCTGCAAAAGATTCCTGAGGCTTTTAAAGACTCCCAGCCTGATTCATTACTCAAAACCGCAATCATGGGTAAGACTGCCGACCTGACTGCTGTCCAGAAGGCCATCATTGACACCCTCAAGCAAGAGGGTAAGACACAGAAAGAAATCTCTGATCGAATAGGCTGTTCCCAGAGTGCTGTATCAAGGCACCTCAGTGGGACGTCTGTGGGAAGGAAAAAGTGTGGCAGAAAACGCTGCACAACCAGAAGAGGTGACCGGACCCTGAGGAAGATTGTGGAGAAGGGCCGATTCCAGACCTTGGGGGAGCTGTGGAAGCAGTGGACTGAGTCTGGAGTAGAAACATCCAGAGCCACCGTGCACAGGCGTGTGCAGGAAATGGGCTACAGGTGCCGCATTCCCCAGGTCAAGCCACTTTTGAACCAGAAACAGCGGCAGAAGCGCCTGACCTGGGCTACAGAGAAGCAGCACTGGACTGTTGCTCAGTGGTCCAAAGTACTTTTTTCGGATGAAAGCAAATTTTGCATGTCATTCGGAAATCAAGGTGCCAGAGTCTGGAGGAAGACTGGTGAGAAGGAAATGCCAAAATGCCTGAAGTCCAGTGTCAAGTACCCACAGTCAGTGATGCTCTGGGGTGCCATGTCAGCTGCTGGTGTTGGTCCACTGTGTTTTATCAAGGGCAGGGTCAATGCAGCTAGTTATCAGGAGATTTTGGAGCACTTCATGCTTCCATCTGCTGAAAAGCTTTATGGAGATGAAGATTTCATTTTTCAGCACGACCTGGCACCTGCTCACAGTGCCAAAACCACTGGTAAATGGTTTACTGACCATGGTATTACTGTGCTCAACTGGCCTGCCAACTCTCCTGACCTGAACCCCATCGAGAATCTGTGGGATATTGTGAAGAGGAAGTTGAGAGACACCAGACCCAACACTGTGGATGAGCTTAAGGCCGCTATCGAAGCATCCTGGGCCTCCATAACACCTCAGCAGTGCCACCGGCTGATTGCCTCCATGCCACGCCGCATTGAAGCAGTCATTTCTGCAAAAGGATTCCCGACCAAGTATTGAGTGCATAACTGAACATAATTATTTGAAGGTTGACTTTTTTTGTATTAAAAACACTTTTTTTTTATTGGTCGGATGACATATGCTAATTTTTTGAGATAGGGATTTTTGGTTTATCTTTACTTTTTTGCCAAAATCATCAATATTAAAACAATAAAAGGCTTGAACTACTTCAGTTGTGTGTAATGAATCTAAAATATATGAAAGTCTAATGTTTATCATTACATAACAGAAAATAGTGAACTTTATCACAATATGCTAATTTTTTGAGAAGGACCTGTATAACAGAGGAAGGCATTTGCCCTGATTCAAATTTCCTAATTGCTTAGTTGAACAGTGCACATGTTGGGTTTAATTAGCTTAATCCTGATTGCTTTCACCTGTTGGTGATTTTTATTCATTTTATTGATAAACAGTCTGCTTCTCTCCTTATAAATGGAGAGAAGCAGACTGTTTTTTGGAAATTTCTCATATAAGCAGGGAAGAGGGCTGTCTGTACATGTGAAAGGATAACCTTTCTATGCAGTCCTCACCAACACAAATATTTTCCGTCCTCTTTTCAATTAGTGAACTATCTTTAATTGTGTGTAAGCACTTTCTGTCAGTCCATTTGTGTGCATGATAATGTGAGTGTCTGTGTGAGTAGCTGTTCAGGCACTGGGAAAGTTAATTGGTTAATTGATTGGCCGCATCTCTTAATTCAGAATACCAGGTGATGTGTGTGTAGATATAAATGAGAAGAGGCTAGCCGCAACAGAAAAGTGAGCAAAAGAGAGCAACGGTTGAGCAATGAGTTTTGGTTCTCTCTGTTAATTTAATGAAGACAATGATTTTATGAGAGACGCATCAGTCATTTCTTTGGTTTCATAGAAGTGTGTTGGATTTGAAAAGAAGCTCCTACATCTTTTCTTCATGTTGTGCATTGGATATTTTAACTCACCACTGCGCTGTGTTAATGTGTGCATTTAGGATTCATTTTATTAGTGTTTTCTTTTGTTAATGGAGATATCTGAACTTTGGTTGAATACCTTTCCACCACAATTTATATTGAACAAGCAATATTCAATCAACATATGTTGACTAAAATATTAAAAGGGCCAGTGTTAGTCTGGGCTTTTACCAAAAGCTGGACTTTAGCTGACTTTCAGACTTACTCCTTGAAACCACCGTCTCATTTTGAGAAGCACACCAACAGCATAAAGAACTGTCCCAATCAGTAGTCATTGAGTTGAGGTGGTTCAAAAGGAGCTCTGAAATAAGACTTAAACAAAGGGGGAATCCAGTGGTCACTTCAGGTGAGGGGTGTCATTGAAATTGCATTTTAGAAACCGCCACAATCGTCCCAAAAACCAATAGAAGCAACTGTCAGACCAGCCTCCTACACAGAAGGCAGCAATTTGGCTCCTAATTGAGGCGTTGGTCTGCTGCAGTGTAGAAAGCCACAGAAAAAATAAGCTGAGCTAGTGCCTTAACTCCACATTCAATGTTGAGTGTGTTATTATTAAACACTAGCATCGAGAATATTACACAACACAATTACACTCACTGGTGGCTAATTTTCCCACATTTAAATGTGCTGTATTGCTGACCCTGTATGTGTTGCATCTTTAATTGGTCAATAGCTGCACCGCATTCCTGTGAGTTCATGCATGCCTTGATTGCATCCAGAACTACCACTCCCAAATGAACAGAGAGATACAGTGCAGTCATACCATTTCCACGAGAGCGGTGAGAGTTTGGAGGGAAACTTTCAGTTTCTTTCCAAGGCATCTCTTTGTATGATTTCTTTGCCTCTTGGTCCCCCCAGGCCTTGGATTGGCTGCTTAATGGGATGCTGTAATTCATTGGATGGAGAAGTGTGGAAGGGAGTCCATGGAAGTAGAGGATAGCTAACCCAGTCGCTTTCGCAGTTTGGATGCTGACGGAGATGCTGATGCAGATGAGCTGGCCGCCTACTACAATCGACCGAGACATTTTAAGAAACAAAGTGTGGTGTTTTACAAAGGGTCTCTACAAAGACTGAAGATCCATACCATGATGAGCTAGTCAGTGCAAAAATGCATCTCTTTGGAAGCATGCCAGTTGAGAGAATCGCCTTCAAAATGCACATTACCCTGACAAGTACCTAAAAGTTATCACTCTGCCTAAAGCAACTTATTCCTAAAGTAAACAAACACTTCAGGTTGTTCACTTTTCAATAGAGCATGAAAATGATAGATTGCCTCAATGTCAAGTTCTCCGAGAATACTATAAGTACCTTCGTAATTAAACCACAAATAATTACCTGAAATATAAAACTGATTGAAATGTGTAGGTGGAAATGTGCCTAGAGCTGAAAAAAGCATGCTATCTGAGGGGGTTCTGTGTATCAAATAGATGGGCATTCTGAGCTCTTTACAGTTTTTTCAGAGACTGAATGCATTTCTTGATGTAAGAACGCACTCAGCAATCATCAAAGGTGGCCTTTTCTCCATTTTTAGCTCTTGTCTTGTGTTGTTCAGTCTAAATTGTACAAGAACTAATTGCAGTGATTATGGCCGAAATAAAAACATCATTATGCTCCCCGCACTTGCTTCAATAATCACCGTTGCTGTTTTAAAACAATGTAGGCTGCCTCACCTCTTTTTTTTTTTTGGAAGGCATTCAGGCCACTGAACGAGCTGTTTTACAAAACTTGAATGAAATCTTAAATGTAGTGCTGTAAACTAAAAGCACACAATTTTAAGCTAAGGCTGCATTGCTTTAATAAATTGCTTTCATTTTCCCTTAAAAATGGGAATTTCTTCATTTATCTGCAGTGGCGTAGCGCCGCATTCTCTCCAGTGATTTGTCAGTAATTGTCTGTCTAATAAGTGACCAGCGTAGAGGATAGGTGGCTGTGTAATTGGATGCACACAGGAAGCTTCAGGAAACAGAGGGATGCAAGCAAAACCAAAATTAAATATTGTATAATCCATGAATGTATTATCTCCCTTTCTTAAAGGTTAACCACATCATCTGAATTCAAACCGAGCATTCAAACAATCCTGGCATTGAATGGTGTTTGAATTGAATCAGCGGTCCCTGGATGCAAGATATGTGACACAAAGTGAAATGCCTATTGGAGTCTGCTGTCCATAGGAGAAGGCTTTTATTTGTAAAGAATATCCAGCTGGGAAAAGAAAGGACATTGGAAAAAAAGAACCCATAGGAAGATATTAGATTTGACACCCACATCAGTTTGATTAAGTGCATTCTAATCCCTTGGCAAGCACTCTGCTGTAACGCACGTTCCCTCTCTCTCCTTTGCTAAGGATTGTGCGGTTAGCCTGTTTTTCGAGTGCCTGTCCCATTATGATGTCTGTCAGAGAGAGAGGAGTGGAGCACCTACATCGCCACGCTCTTCCGCGGAGCTTTCATCCCAGTAGGGAACAGTGAAATGATTAAACCCCTCTGACATTCAACCCCCCCATTCCCCCCCCCCCCCCGTGTCACTTATGTCACTTAATCACTGAGCGTGCTACCTTACTGTTCTGTACACATGGCGTCACCTGCAGGGTTGGCGTCCCCCCCCCCCCCCCCCACCGCCACCCCCACCCCCAAACCCACCCCCCCCCGCTGGCACAGTGTATCACAATCTCCCCTCCACACACACACACAGCCCTGCCTCCCCTCAGCTCATCTTCCAGGTAATGCGCCTCTGCCAACCTGAGGGACTCGATTACCCTCACCGAAAGAAAGCACGTGCTCCCGTGGCATGAGCCATGAGCCACCTACCGCTGCGATCGCATCAACATGCCACCAGGGGTGCTGTGATGGAGCTCTGCACGTTCCCCCTCTTCTGAGAGCGAAAATGGGAAACGCAGCCTGGGCTACACATGGCCTTTGCGGAAGTCAAACCCTTTAATATTAACGTGAAACCCACCGAGCCGGGCACTTTGAGCCTTTCCCAAGGCCAGTAATGTAATGTAATGTAATGTAATGTTTTCACTCTTCAGTCTTGCACTTCTCCACATATGTAAAACGTTTACAGTTTTAAATTTGGGAATTTTCAGCCTAGAGCGCTGAGCAAAGCTAATGCTTTGTGAGTGAATGCAGTGTATGTAATATACCGTGCAGAAGAAAGTTTGCACCAGCACAGACTGTTTGTTGTGGCTCACTCTATATGAAAATACAGATACAAAAACATACATAAAAATACATAAATGCATAAAACACATATAACTGCATAAACACTGATAAGTGTTTGCCATTTGCCATAAGCCTCTCTCACAAGCAAAAAGGTGTATTGATAAAAGTACTGGCATCGTGATGAGAAAGCCGCAAACACAGTCTAAAGATCCCCCACCAAATAACACAGCAAAGTATTTAAGGGTCATGTGACACAATATAGAATTACATCGTCAGAGAGTTCACTGGGTCCAAGTGTCCCTAATAACTCACAACGTTTATTTTCAGCTGCACTGATTTCTAACAGAAATCAATGCTGTGAATACCAATATATTTGTATTTTTAGTAATGTATATATTATTATACATACATTATTAAAGTCAGTGGCTTCTCAAGTGTTAGCTTCTGGTGTACTGTCAACCCACTGGCAGATTTTGGCCAACGACTTGACTTGAGATCCTAACAATGGATTTGCTTGATTTGAATTTGTTGTTTTCATCCATATCATTGAATTTGTTGTTTTTTCTGATTGATTGCATGGTACAAATAAAGCATATATATATATATATATGATATAATATATTTTAATTATATCATTATTTAATTACATTTTAATGAACCAAGCATTTTAAAACCAAAATCATGTTCCAATTAGATTTGTTAAATGAGGTAAACATGATAATTAGAAAGCTCTAAATTTTAAAATTTTAAAAACCTGGTTAAAGATATATTGTTTAAAAGTAAGACCAAACCAACCAAATCAGCAATTCAATTTAAGGTTAAAACGATGGAGTGAAGCGCAGCACCCTTTTGATGTTGAGCTGCCTGAAAATGTTTGTTCTACTTTCAGTGAAGTAAGTAGGAGGATCTCTTGACCCCGGTACTCAAACACTTCTTGTGAAGTGAATCCAAAAGCTGTAGGTCCCTCACGCATCAAAGCTCCTGCTCAGCTGTAAGCCTCTGGTGATGTTGTTTCAGTCATGTCACACTCTTTCTCACACGCACTCTCCCTCTCACTCGCACTTCGTCTGAAATGGGCATTTAAGTTCTCGTTTTCGAGAGATTAAAAGAGATTAACCTTTCTTGGTTTTTTTGTGTGCATGCATATAAAATGGACAAATGCACCTTGTTTCTTAATGCATTGCATTTCTGGGAGATTTGAAAATGAAAATCTAAAAATACCAATGTATTTCCTACAGAATAACATATTGGCAGCGCACATTTCTTTTCCTGAATTTATTGGCTGAGATTGTTGTTCGATGGGATGATTATTCTGAACGGAAAGTTATTTGTTGAGTTTCAGGGTTCCTTTTCCTGTCCAATAGCATTCTTCAGTCTCAGTGAATCATGACAGCGACACGCAGGTAGTGCTGAAAACATTGGCCTGTGCCCAGTCCCATCCATGTTGTTTTCCCATGGGCTTTAGTGATGTTCAAATTAAGATACAAGTTGTGCTGTTGAAAATTATGCGTACTATATTACTGTTGAAATATCAACTGGTAGCTTTTGACATAAAATATCCAATATATAGTACATACTATAAAATGGCGATCCTTTTAAATAATAAATGCTCATTTGTGAATCAAATAAAAAAAAATTTCAGGCTTATACATTTTAAAGAGTTTCGCGTGAAACCAGTGCATTAAGTTGTAACAATTATGCTGTTTGGGACCATTTCAATTCCGCATGTTAGCTGAGGGGGAAGCCTCCATGGTCTCCGCTTTCATTATTAATTTCACACAATAAATTACCTTCCAAGCAGAGGGAGGGGGATGAATGCTCTGTTTAACAGTGATCTGCTCTGTCTCCATGCAAACAATATGAAGTAAATACCTTTGTGTTATTGTATAAATTGAGTCCGCAAGGATAAGCCTTATAATGTGAGGCCAGCCGATCTGTAGTACACTCAGTCTCTGTAAACATAAAGATCTAGGCAGTAAAACAGGGTGACATTCTACGGTTGTCAGTTCGATTCCGAGCTTGATTTTTTTTGGTTTGTTTTTTTTTTTGTTGGTTTCTAAAAATATTAATCATACATATTCTGTTTGGCGAGGAATGCTTCGACGTTCGTTGTGACGAGCTGTCCTTGATTTACTTCTGTTTCTCTGCACAGTGTGTGAAGCATTCGGTGGCATGAGGCTGGCAGTGACACTATTTTGTCAAGCAGCATCTTGTTGATATTGTAAATCATGTCCAAATCGCTGCCACCTTTTTTATAGGATCCTGCTGCGGCAGCGCTTTAGAGCAGCAATCAGGCGGTGCAGGCGTTGCAGCCCAAGGGCAAAGTGTTGCACAGTGTTGCACGGATCCCCCAGCAGCACTTTTGAAACAGATCGGTCCAGCAAGACAAACACCATTGTTTGAATATGCTGAGCGAATTGTAAAATCAATTACCAAAAAAAAAAAAAAACTTTCCTGGACTGATTGGGGGGGGGAGGGAGATGGGGTGAATCTGTAAAAAGTTACATTTAAGTGAGAGAAACTGCTCTCTATCCTAGATCTCTCTCTCTGCTGGCTTGCTGGTTGTCTGGGCCAGACGCAGTACAGAAAGCTCATTTCCAGGGAGGCGAAGACGTGCTTGTAGGCAGTGATTAAGAGTAGGATGGGCAGTCAGAGCACGTCCTGCTGGGGCCCGGGACACACGCTTCCATTCTGTTGGCTGCCGCCGCTCAGGAGAGAGAGTTTCCCGCGGTTGGCAGCGGCTGGTGGAGGAAAGTACAGCACAGAGGCAACACCGGGGGGAGAGAGGTTACTCTACACATTTCTCTTCCTCGCAGAGAAAGGTTCGGGGAAGGGCCTTTCAAGGAGTCCGGGGCTGATAGCGTGAGAACAGGCAGGGCACAGCCGAGGAACATTGTTTCCGCGGAGATGAAAGGCCTCCCCCATAGAAAGCGCCCGCTCAGAAGTAGCTATTTCGGGGACGTGGCGAATGAAAGGGTCCCTTATTTCCGCCTCAAAAGCATCTGGACGCATTGATGGGGGGAGATGGCCACCACTCCTGAGCTTGAATGGGGCCCCCGGTTTAAAGGGGACAGGAGGGGTGAAGATCTCAGCCAGCGCGTACCACCTGACCCCTGCGCCATCGTGTTTGATGGCTTGTCAATGATAGGAGACCTGCCGTTTAACTCCAGTCAGGGCTTAATCTGATGTTGCTCTTGGTGCACCAAGCACTTCGGGACTCTCTATTAAGCCTTTTGTAAGCCAGGGCTTCAAAACAGCTGCTTCAGAAAGATAAGAAAGTATAGTATGGGGAGAGGGCAACCAGGGCTGGGTAAACACTGAATCAACAAAAATAACCATTGGTTCATACTGAGTCTGTTGGATTTGGCTTGATAGACCATTCCTTCCCCCCTCAGTTGTAATCTAATTGAACGGATTGATTATTTCAGACAGATGTGCAGAAAGAGGCTTTAACCTTGAAAAATACATATGGAGTTTACTAACTGTGGAACCATTTCGTTCTGTTCATGTCTGCAGGATGTAATTCCTTGTACCACATGCGCCAACAACAGAATTCTTCAAAGGCAGGGATGTCTGCAGTTTTAGGCAAACATAATCTCAAATCACAACATTGTTATCGTCACAATTTTTTCTGCACCCTTGCGGTACAACTTTTAAAGCTGATGTGAAAAATGGTTCGGTTATGCTAAACATTGTACTTTTTCAGGGTGTCTAAGATGGAGAGCAGAGGAGTCCTTGACTGAAGGCTGCATCAGCTAAAATTAAATATGGACGCCTACATTGACACACAACATTGGGGTCAGGCGAGGAGCACCGAATAGGAATGACATTCTTCACATTTTCTTTAGGCGTGGAGTTCTTTTTCAGCTCCTTCCTATTGACGCGCTGTTGAGAATCGCTTTGTAAATCACACAGTAAGCAGCGGAAATTGCAGTATAGCTGTGGAGTGAGGATTCACTGATCCCTGCCCGATCGGACTCATTTTCGCTCCTTTATGTCCACGCGCAATGACAATTCTGCGCCATTTGCTGAGAGAGCGGCGCACAGAAACAGGCCGCGGTGCAATTTTGATACGGATAAGACATGAATATTTATGGTAAACGCCTGTGCCGTGCATCCCGGTGGGGGGGCAGCACTTATCACCGTTTGGCCACTTGAGAATACACCATTTCATGCAATAAGAAAAAAAAACACTGCCTGTCAGCCAGTCATTTGAAAAGAGATCGTAATATGGCATTTTTGACCGTGGGCATGTTTTTTTTTTTTTTGCCCCTGAACAACACATACTGTATGTTTCCATAAAACATACATTGAGCTCAAGCCCGAACTTGATATTACTAGAAAGATTTAAAGAATTATGCAACACAATGGTGGCATTTTTGCAGAGGAGAATGAAATAAGGTGTGGCTCCATCTTGCAGCGGGTGTCTTTTGATTGATAGGACAGATTTAGTCAGCGCTCATCTATATTTATATCTTTTTGTCATATATGAGCCTACAATACAACTGGTACAGAAAGTGGAAAAAGTTAAATAAATAGTTAGTATCAAAACATAAAAGGAAGGATTAAGGGGCAAAGTTATACTACTACAGTAGAATAGTGCCAGCTTTTCAAGACATTACAAAATAAGTAGAATTTTGAATTTAGAATTGTGTTGTCCACAGACCCGAAATGAACTGAGATTCTCATAATTTAATAAACAGCAATATTTTGAGCCTCTGGGAGCTGCTGTTTTAAAGTCTTTTTGCTTTCTTTTAATGCAGAAAATGTATTCTGTATTCAGAATTGATTTAATGTAGGTGTCAGAGACAGATACCATCCACTGAATCAGAGAAAAACGCCTGGGCTGGAGTTGGTCTAATGTGAAATTATGCCTCGGTGTGAAGTTGCAGGGTGGCTATGGGCTATGCATTCAATAAATCTATGAGCCCGGTTCGGGTTATGGTACCAAAAGCACAACAACTAAATCTTCCTAAAGTATATTCAAATGGCTCAGTCTTTCCTCTCTGACACAATCATTACGAACAGTCATTGTATTTTATGATCAGAATAACAACCCTCTGGATAGCAGAATATAACAATGGACAGGGATCCAATTACCATACGCCGCAACCTGGTTTGGGCTCCTGGATTTACAGCAGGGCCGCACCATCCTGCTCCCCTCCTTATAAATGCAAGCCATAAAAGGCCTTGTTCTCCTGTTTGATTGATTAGTGGCATCTCACCGAATGCATAAACCAGCCAACAAAATAATGCTTGTGCCTCATGTTTTCCATCGTTCCATTCTGTGGTCTTGTTTTTTTTTTTTTCTTGTTTTCATGGTCCCCAATGAATGAAGTCATGGCACCAGGGGTCCAATTAACAGTAACAGTGTCACATTGTGTGTGGTCCAAACACTCAAGCGAACTCCCTTTGTGTGAGCGTGTCACACAAGTGTCACGGACCAAGCTGTGGTTCTGCCCGTGTGTCTGGTCATTAGCATTTGTTCAATACGTACGCTGGCTTGTGCTGACCGGTCAAAGTACGCAGGCCTGGAATTCCACCGACGGTGTTCCGGTTCACTTCAACGGAGCTGTCACAGCGGCAGATGGAATGATATTTGATGAGACCGAAAGGCTGCATTGGAATTCTCTGACCGCGCCCGTCCAGCCCCTCCGCACGCAGCGGAATGTGTCCTTTGACCCCCTACTTCCAGGCAGTAATTAAAGCGTTGCCCTATATTAGATGCCTGTCACAACCGTCAAGCCACCGAGGCCAACTGAAATAGCGGCGTGAGATCCGGGCGGGACCCGGGGGGGGGGGGGGGGGGGCCCTGCTGAGAGATGAAGGAATGTCATGCCTCACAAAAGCCACAATTCCGACAGCATTGTCCTTGCACGTGACCCGGAAAGACCACCCGCCGCAAAGGGCAGAAGTTGCTGCTCAGCTCCTCTCCCACAATGCACTGCGTTGCTGTGTTGCCCAGCTCCCTTTTCGAGATCTTGCCTTGGAACCCGCTCTGAGGAATGGAGCTGTTGCTCTTCCGTTTGATTCGATCCGAGTTGAAATAATTCATTTCCACCCCTTTGTTTTAAGAAGACCGTGTTAAGTTTGTTTGAATGCGTCGTCATATTAGTGTTATATCACTGGGAACCACTTAAAAATGAAACTGTACAGGATCAATCAAATACCTGGCAACACTTCAATTATTGATAGCAACAGCCAAGCCTCTGTCAGGCTCCGGAAGCTTCTTCAGATTCAGCAGTTGATAACAAGGTGTGCATTTTTTATCTGGCGTTACTAATGAATGAAAACCAAGAGAAGCAGAACACTGGCTCCTTTTACAGCACCTTGAGGCATTTGGGTCAAAGTGTCACAGCTTCTGACTGGTGCAGAAATCAAGCACTTCCCACCTTTGATAGAGTCCGGTATTTGAATGGTCAAGCACTTTTTCCAGCAGAGTAGCTTCCTCTATTTCCCCAAGCAGTAAGTCATGGTTTGGTATTCACATGTCACGGAGAGAGCAAGCCGCAGGCCCAGGAATAATCACTGCTCCCTTCAAATTTTACTGCAGGGTTGATCATACCCCTTAAAGTCACAGCCTATAAGGGAAGAAAACTCCACTGCAGATTAAGGAATGTCCACCAGTCCTAGTATGACAGTTACACAAATGTTCAACAATTGGTAATTATTGAGCAGACAGTCAGAGTCTGATCAATAATTACCAAAGGAAAAAGCACTTGCAGTCTTGTTCTGAAAGCTTCAGTAGACAGATCTTCCGTCATTCACTTAAACAGCAATATCGATTTCTCTGTATGGACTGATTCTGTATGTGTTGACACCAGAGAGTTGTGGGTTTTGTTCCCCCCATATGTCATACCAGAGAGTAGCCAAATGGTAATCACTGCTCCTTTGCCTGCCACTCGGTATTCTGGAGGTGTTTTTGATTGACGGCCATGCATCCAGCTGGCACACGTAGACAGAGGCATTGGGCCTCTTTGTGCACCAGAATGTTCCTGCACTTTGAAACCCCCCCCCCCCCCGGCTTTGGACGGGGACTCCATGCGGTTATCGGTTCCAGTGCATAAAATCAACATTTATTTTTCAGAACATTATTTTCCATTTTCATCCGAGTTTATTTCTTGACACAATGTCATACAATCAGGTCCTGAAAAAATAACGATATTTAAAAGGATAATAATAATAAAAAAATGAATTATCACTTCAACTAAAAACAGACAAAAGTGAACAATGTTTGCATAAATTGTGTAAAACTGTGGTGCACCGATAAATTATTTTTACCAGTCCTTTTAATCATGTGTGTTAATATTTTCTGCTGTTAATTATGTTTAGACAGAGAAGTTCAAACACGTTTCACAGCCTCAAGTGTGTTACATTAAACACCCTAACAACAGCTGGTATACTTACCTTCATTCACAGAAACAGGGGGATTGTCAACCATTCAGCTGAGCTATTCCATATACATCATCTCTACTCAGGGTTTTATGACGATGTCAAGCAACTACATCAATGTCGACGAGTGCAATACATAATTCCTCAACTTGTTCTTTGAGAACTTGCCAAAATGGAACAAACAATTTCTCTTCCAACTGGCACTTGGGACTGCTGCTTGGGAGCGCAGAGCAGATTCAAAGAAAGAGCCTTGGACTGAAATTTAAAAACTTTCCTCAATACGTAACAGATGGACCAGATTGCGTGGTAAGTCTGCCCTGAAAACAATTCCACCCATTGTTGCAGTGTTACAGTCTCTTCTTATGGCTACTGACATATACAGCACCACCTAGTTAAACGCCTGCTTAAAATAGCATTACTATACATCCCAAATTATTTGTAATAATACATTTTTAAAATTTACATATAAAAGAACGATAATTTTAAATGTAAAGTAACTTTAAATTCTCTCAAATTACTGTGTTGAATGGTGATTATTTTCAGGCATGTGAGTAGGTGCAATTGCCACCAAACCCACAACCCACCCCCCCATCCCATGCACCCCTCCCACCTTCCTCCAGATGCAAGTAACTGAAGGAGAGGAGGCGTGTCGTTTTGCGAACGCATGTTTCCCTGAAATGGATTGATTACCCGTTTGTTTCTCGGGAGTGTTCTACAGCGCGTGCTAGATTGAAGACAGAGAGGCTTGGCTTTGATCTGTGCCATACTGCAGACACTGTGGATTAAAGAGAAACAATGGGGCCGTTCATGGATTGAGATGCACATCTTGTGAAACGGGCCATTGCCCAGAAACGGCGGTGAGAAAATAAAGCAGCGTCTCCCTCGCCACAGTGCGACTCTAATAAATAGTCATGAGGATGCGATGCTTGCTTATAGTATGGTTGGTAAATAGTCATGAGGGTGTGGGGCCTGCTAACAGTACGATCAATAAATAGTCGTGACTGAGTACAATATATGCTTACAGTACAATCAGAAAATTAGCATTCAGACATGTAAATCCATGCCTGTGAATGCATAAAAAAATATCCAGACAAGCTGTACGCTGGATGCCTAAATGAAAGCATAGCCATCAAGAGTTTGCTGCACAGCAACATAACATTGTTATGGAAATGCAGCATGTGAAGAAGAGATTTTTAACCCAGTCCTTTTTCACTAAACTATTTAACAGTGATTCCACGTAGCAAGGGTTCAGACAGTGCTTGAGGTAACACTGAAGGCCATTCCACGAGCATTTCCATATGAAAACGACATATATTGTAATATTTTGAGAAATATGGTGTTCAGCTCATGAATGTAAATAAAATATATTAATGCAAAGCAGAAATATATTGCAATGTACCCAAAAACTTCTCTAAAATATATTCTCAGTATAGATATAAAATATATTCTCAATATATTTTATATGGATTGTTGAGCATGTGGCCTGTCACATGAATTTGAAAGTCCCTACGCAGCCTACCAGGTAGATGCCCTTGCTTGCAGAGCATTCCTTAGAGTTTCACGAATTAGCAAAGCATTGTTGTTGAGTAATTGTCATGCCAGCTTTACTTTGCAAATTGCAGAGCATTAAAATGACAATGATAATGACAGTGTTACCAAACAGTCCCTGCTGGCTGGGCTTTTGATGGTGGATTCTAGGCCTGGGTCCAGCTCCTCATAGGTAGTCGGCGGCTGACAGGGTTTGCTTGTTGGAAGTGAGCCGGCAAGCTTCAGGCAACGACATACCAGCTCATCTTCACCTTTTATGTTCACCGTGACAAGTGTCGCAGACGCGTTATCAAAGAGAATTTTTTTTTTGTGTTCTTTCGGCAGCCACTACGGGTCATTATATCCAAATATTTCCGTGGTCTGTGTTAGTGCGCCCTTTTGAAGTTTTAATCAGAGAGACTAATTTTCCAGCAGCTTGATTCGCGAAGTCTAATATAGATATTGGAGGGGAAACGTCAGTGTGATGTCTGAAAGGCAGGTGGGCGGAAGCTTTTTTCCATTTCCATAAATACCACGCTGCACTGTGTATTGTGAGTCATAGGAAGGAGCTTGTGGAATATTGTGAGAACAGGGAAGGTTGGTAGTCAGAAGGAGGAAGGATGGGCGCTCGGTCTCTGCTTTGGAAAAAAAAAAAAACTTAATGGAACAGAGACCACAGGGAGAAGGGTCTCAAAGGAATGACCATGTGACAGTGTGAAAAGGGTTCCTCGGTCAGGTCACCTCCCTCCAAACACCACCACGCCACACGTGTTATTGTTAGCTGTTAGCGAGAAATCCCATGGAGGCCTCGGAGGTCTTGGTTGTCTTTAAGAAGCAGTGCGTTTCAGCAGAGAGTGGGAGGGGGGGGCTTCACCTTGCCAGTCGCTGCAGAGGTAATGTCAGCACTGCTGCTACGTTAGCAACACGGTGGCCCCGCCAGCTGTGATGTCAGATCACCGCAGAGGGTGAGTGCTGGTGGTGGTGGGGGGTGGGGGGTGGGGGTGCGGTGGCATTTTCATTAGCAGCAAGCCATTTGCAGCAGAAATAGGGATTCTAATTCCATGCTCTCTTACACCAATGGACCGATCGCTCCTCCTCAAGGGAGCATGCAAGCCATGGCTAAAAGGTTGGGAAAGTGCTGCACAGGGGTGTGTGTGTGTGTGTGTGTGTGTGTGTGCGTGTGTGTGTGTGTGTGTGCGTGTGCGTGTGCGTGTGCGTGTGCGTGTGCACGTGTGTGTGTGTGTGTGTGTGTGTGTTTGTGTGTGCGTGTGCACATGTGTGTGTGCGCGTGTGCGTGTGCACGTGTGTATGTGTGCGTGTGCGTGTGCACGTGTGTGTGTGTGTGTGTGTGCGTGTGCGTGTGCGTGTGCACGTGTGTGTGTGTGTGTGTGTGTGTGCGTGTGTGCACGTGTGGACAGTAGGGAGGGGGATGATAGTCATCTATTGGATGCAAGCTGTCTGCCTCTGATCCCTCACCTCTGTCAGATCTGCAGGACTCGATTAGGAGTGACAAAGAGAATGCCAAGATCAGAAGGTTGAGCCAAAAGGAGGGGTGGGGGGGGGGGGGTTTTCGCAGTGCCTGGAAGCTGATGGCGGAGCTGGCGCTGTTTAAAGCCCGCTTTCCCCGACGGAGAAATGAGAAGCAATGAAATGAAGTGAAATGATGAAGAGAAATGACCGGCCCCGGAACAGGGGCAGGGTGGAGCAGGAGCCAAGTCGCTCACCTGAGGAGAATCTGACTCCAGCCGTGCCTGCAGAGTGCTGCCGGGTGGTCCTCTAACATAAAGTCACTGTGTTGAGCAGAAGGATTATGTGTGCTACAGTATGGTGAACCATCATTTCTGAAATAAGATATGTCTTGTATTCTGTGCCACCCGTTTATCTTTAAATTAATCATCCGTTTGGCTACCCTTTTTGTATAATTCCGTAGAATTTTAGGTAATGCAAAGTACAAAAGATGCAATTTAAAGAGGTGATATGAGGTGGAAAATTAGACAGTTACAGAGTAAGATTGCAACATTTTTAGGGCTTTTCTTTTGGAGGTATATCTTTGATTGTGAGCTTTGATTTTTTTTCATACGTTCATGTCGTTTCAACAAGAATTGGAGACAGGGCTCTGGGGAGAGAGCGGTAGATATGCGAGCTTGCATCTTTCAAAGCGGTGTTTGATAAATTATATTTCACTCTATTTTGCATCTCAGTACTGACAGGACACATTGCACTCAGAAAGTGAAATACTGATCTGAGGCCCATAAAGGCTCATAGACACCTGAAAACCATTCTACGCCATTACCATATGGTGGGATAATTATGTTAATGGTGGTATAAACCTGCTGAAAAAAAAGATCATTTTTAAAGGTGTATTTCCTTGCCAGCACAATGTCAACAAACGCCACACAAGACATTAGTGCCCTCCTTTTACTGAAAGTCAGATACTTCTTACTTGCTTCTCGAAAAGGGGATCCTTTTTCCCTGCAGCCCTCCCAACATTACAGCCCAGATTCTGATCCCCAGGTGAGGTTTCTCCTTTCTCTGGTGCTCTCCCAGCGCTCTCCCACATTTCCAGCGTTAGAGAAGCCTTCTCCTTAAAGCAGATCTCTCCTCAGCAGTGTGGGAAATTCAGCTGGTTCATTCTCTTCGCAATCATTACAAAATGACAGATCCACCCCCCCTTACACACACACCATCCCTCCCCCACTGAAAGCATATTATCCTCTGCAGAGAACAGAGTCATGAATGCGGGCTATTATAAGGTGGCGACAGAAAGGGGCAGAATAGAAGCGGGCGGTTTCGCTCTTGTAGCGCTATTCCGGCCGGTGTGGCGGGGATTGAGGATTTCCTGCCTTCCTCAGAGGCGCTCCCAATAAGCTCAGCGCCCCTTTTGTGGGGTGGCTTTGGAGGGGGATTGATAAGGGCCTCCGTCCCTGACGCCCAATTCGATACCCCTCGTATCACCTTGTTTTGCCACCTCCACCTGGCAGGCAGAGATCGCTTTGATGTTGCTTCCACACCATTACTGTGTCAGCGTTAGGCCCTGTCACGAGCCTTAATTACCCACAGCATGTGTGCATGTGCAAAGCCTCCCTCCCCCGGGAGGCTAAGACCTGTATTGGTAAACACACACACTCACATGGACAGGAAGAGTCACATATTGCCTATACATCTGGAGGAGGATTGCATGTCTGATGCTGCGCGGCTTTGATTTAAGCAGAATAAATCGCAGCTGCTCAGCTTGCCGCTGTGAAGTGTCGCTGTAAGGGTGTTGAAGGGTACAACAGAGAGCGCGGTGCGGGTCTTTGTGAGGCTTTAACAAGGGGCGTGCTGAAACAGAGGCCTTCCCCAGTCAGCCTGGATCTGGTCCTCTCGCGCGGTGAGGGTTGTGCGCTGCGAGCCAGCTCCACTCCCACGCATCGTCCGGCGATCTCCGCGTGCGCACCTACACGCTATCAGAATCTCCTGGGCTGCGGGCGAGAGAGTGGAACCGCCATTATACCTACGCACATCATCTGTTTACACACTTGCTGGATCGGTTCATCTGAGCAACGGCCAGCTCACCTGTTAATTGTGCCAATCTAATCTCAATCCCGCCTCGGACAGCCTCTGTCTTCAGCCATAGAGGGTCACATGGTCCACTATCAGTGACAGGTGGCCTCACGGACTGAACGATACCACAAGCCGCTGCTGCCAAAAGCAATATTTCCGCAAGTTTCTTGCTTTATTTTTTTTTCCCTGTTAGCAGTCTGTTCCTCTGCACGTCCCCTGGCCCTGAGAGTACAGGAAGACAGGAGCGCTCTTGGCAACAATTACACCATGCTAATACCCTGCATTACCTAAATGTGCTCCGGGCGGCACCCGGTTACAAACACCATGCATATTTAATGGCGGGAGCTTATGGAGAGCGTTGCACGATGAAAAGGGAGTTAATGATTGGGCAAGAAAGAGAGCCATCAGTGGGAAGCGGCGACAGGGGGGGCGGAGTGCGCATTTAATTCTGAAACACAGTTTCATTATGAGCAGGGGGGAGAGGCCATAGCAAGAGCATTTATGGCTCACGCGCCTGTGTTCAAAGTGAGCGCCGAGAAGATGCTGCTTTACCGAGCTTATGAAAGGAGTCACACGAGTGTCACCAGAGTTCTGTTTCCTTTAATGAGGCTCAGTCTCCTCAGTATGACCTGAAGTCAGGCATGCTCAATACCTTTTTGTTTAGTTAAGGCTCCTGTTAACAATTCGTGAGTCACGTATACTGGGGAATAACATCCGAACATCAATTAGAGAGCATTTCCAGCATAACGTTCGTAGTTTGGGAAGCGTTTCGTTTTACACGTTTCTTAAAATAAAACTCTGTGATGTGCAATCAAAGGAGATTTTTACTCTAATCCGAATAAAGACTTCAGTCGCACTGCGTCTGCATCTGATGCAGTGTTGTTCGAGTGTTAGAGGAACGTAATACAAGATCAAATCAAATGCTTTTTGATCAAGACATTAATAGAAGAACTGTGTGCAACAACTATGAACATAATCACAATCACAATAGGATGTGCGCACATTTATTTGACTTTACGCAAATTTGAAAGATCACATAATTCACCGGAGGCTGTGTGCATAGGGCTTTTGAAATGATCTTATGTCTGACTGAACCCAAACCAAATATTCTTCACAAACAGCATCAGGACTCAAGGCTTACTGCTGCTTTAGACCTTAAATAAACCTTTGCAATAGCATCAGGCATTACCAATGTTTAACCATTAATCTCAAATTGCTTCAGCTGTATTATCCCTAATTGTGAGAGTTCAAAATCAGAAGACTGCAAATAATAGTATATCATTAAAATGAACAGCACCTATTTAACTATTCATTAATAACAACACTTTAAGGGAACAATTCCCTTAACTCTGAATAAAGACGAGGTGAGCAAAGTTTTCCCTTTGCCATATATCAAAGTCACCATATAGCAGACTGTCCTTTTCATGTTCAATTTAGCACTGTGCATGTCTGAAAGGTATCCTATTAATTGCAGTACAGGAAATGGAATTCATACCTTACCTTTGGAAAAGTACATGAGCTAACATCTTAGCTATCTAAGTCAGTGGAGAATATGATCATAGGGGTTTAATTAATGCAGACAGGGCTTGTATATCTAAAAGAAGAGGATGGTAACTAAATTTTAGTGACTTTTACTGTTTGTAATGGTTTTCATCCAACAGCCTTCATATTTAAATCCTGGATCACCTAGATCAGTCATGCATTCTTAAAACCAGCTCAAATTCTGTTGACACATTCATGCTTGTATTTTGTTTTGTAGAATCTCAAACATTCCATGTAGTTATATACTGCTTATGTGCTCAAGACATCGCAGACAAGTTGCCTTACAATGTTGCCAGTGTTTTTTTAACGACATTTAGGTGGGCTGAATAAGGGCTGTGAGCACAAAGGAGAAAAATCCCATTTCGGAAAAAAAGCACCAGCTACATCTGAATTGTCTTTAACGCACCAGGTAAGCAGCATGCATTAATCACACAAATTTCAACCGCTGCCACTGTTATTGCTCCAGCTAGCCCCGCCCCTCCCAAAGGCATGCATGTGTGCTGTGTTTGCCTGAGGTTTCTTTTTTTTTATTTCTTTTATTTTCTCATGGGCCATAAATCCAGTCAAAGGATGAGAGAGAGCCCTGTGTGCGGCTCATGGATTCTCACCCCTGCGTGCAGGGACATGGGCTTGATGCACGTCCCAGCTTCCCTCCCAGCCTTTTAGCTGCCTTTTTGGGGCCGGCCTCTGCAGCGTGCCTGGATGTCAAGCCTGACAAATCTGTGAGATACAGGAGAGAGGGATAGAGCTGGAAAGCCGGCGCGGCCCGCCGAGCGTAAAGAGAAGAGGGAAGAGGGAAGGGGGAATGGGGGGGGGGGGGGGGGGGGGGGGGGGGGGGGGGGGGGGAATTGAGGGGGGATTCCCAGGTCGTTATTAATAAGCTGTCGGGGTGGATGTGCCACACTCTTTTCCCACGTTTAATCCACGGCGCCAGTCGTGCTGCAGAATGTGCTGCCATCGGCTCTTCAGTCCAGAAGCCCCCCCAGCCCCCACACCCCCTATATCCATGCCCCCCCAAGCTCAGACTATTGCCTCGCAGAGCCTCAGAAAATGCAGCTTGCTGTAATATGGTCCCATGTCTGTGTACAGGTGTGTGGATGTGTGGATTTGTATACATACGTATGGAAAGCCATCCCAGTCGACTGTATGGCCACACATGCCTTCTGGGCTTGATCAAGCCTGTGGCTCTAATTACTTGAATGATGTCATTGATTGGATTTTAAGGTAAATCACCTGTTTTTTCTCAGTGTTAATTAGCTGCTGATTGTAAGATACTGGAAAGACCAGGTTGCCTGCTATTTTATTTGTATTATAATTGATGTAATGTAATTATCCTACATGCATTTATAACTAGCAAGTAAATTGGAAAAAAATGAATAAAATTGAAATGAAATTAAAATGAACAAAAGTAAAAATTTGCTGAGGGTGCATAATGAGTCTTGGCAGGTCCAATATGATGTATGCTTCTGATTAAAATGTAAAGAACTTTTTTCTTTTATAATATTTAGAATTAGCTGGTCTAGGGTGCCATTCCTAAAGGTTTCATTAGCTTATTGGATGGACTGAGAATGCAGAGAAAAAATCAATGTATCCCAACAGGCATTTTTGCTCACTTGCCCCAAGCGCTTCCTCTCAAAATGGCACAGAGTCATGTGGTCAAGGGTGTCCAAAATTAAAAAGAACTTTCACTTGTCCTTGATTGCTCCCTTCGACCGAGTATGCACGTATGTACTTTACGCGCTCACGATAGCCAGGTATCCCAGGATTCCATATGTCTGATATCCCAGAGTGTACAGATAACCTTTGACCTCTCATTGTGACTTTCTGCCAAGTACTGCAGTTGTGCAGGGGCACTAAAGCAAGATAAGTGCAATCCTCCAATCATCCGCAGGCACTCAATTGCTGTATTTCACTCTATGTATCCCACAGTGCACCACAGTGAAGTGGGCCACCATTTGAGGATAGGTGCTACTATACTGACATCACTCCTTCAACTCGCAGGTGCCTGACAGTGAGACAAAGAAATCCTGCCAATATACCAACCCCGACTCCAATGGAACAAAGCCAATTTGTTTAACTCTTGCAGGCTCCCGGTCATTACTGGTTTATGACACGTCTGAGATTGAACTCACTCAGCCTGCACTCTAGACCAACCCCTTGCCAAATGAGCCACTCAAGAGCCTGCTTTTGTGAAAATCATTGGAATCCATTCTACTATTAGCAAATCATGTCAATGTAATCAGAATGCCAGAAGATATGAAAATAAACATAAATTGAATGTCTGAACGACGCTTAATTTAACACAAAGTAATGTTTATTGCATCAGTGAAGATAGCATTATGAGTCCAATGTGATTTCCCAATACTAATGCATCTTCCATTTTCATGGTTAAGTGTAAAATTGCTTTTTTTTTTCCTGAGTCACTCTCGCACTAAAGGTGCTTAAATAACCATAACCCCATACATTGTGCAGTGTATTAGACTGATCATCTCACAAAACGGAAGTCTGTATGTCTGCACTGAGAGTTAAAAAAAAATAAATCAGGAGGTCCTGAACTGCCTTTGTATTATGCATAACTCTTCTGGAAGGCTGGTTAATTCACAGCAAGATCTCTGAGGCCTCTACAGTAATGACTAAGCAGGCTGAAGATGTCCTCTCAGACTAATTACTTCTGTTTTGGTAATCACAGCTATGATAGGCCATATTCTCTCACAGTAATTGAGGAGCCTTTTCACATAATTCTGATATACGAAACTACATGCAAGCTCATAATTATTCTTCCATGACTTTAAACACACTTTTCTGTCATTTAGATTTTTGCTCTTATTGCTCTGAGAGTTGGTTTACTCACAGGCCAGGGTAGAATCCCTGGCATTGGGCAGTCTACTGGGGTACATTATATGAATAAATGTTACCTTGTGAGGTAGGAATTATGATAATTATGATAAAAAATCACCAGTTAATCAGAAATGGAAAACTTGGTGCCAGTATTAGCGGTTTTTTGTTTTCAGATGGATTTTTTTGTCCAACCAGAGTCTCTGTTTGGTATTAATTCTAGATTTGTGAACAGTGATTACAGGAAAAAAAAATTATTAATGCTGCCCTAGATTCAGTAGCTTTTTACAGAGATGTGAGGAAGTAGAAAAGTTTTGTAAAATGGCAGCAAGACAGACATTAAGCCATTACTCACTAATCACATATGACAAAGTGCTTGATAATGTCATATGATTTCCGTGTCTGGGGGTTGGTTGCTGAGCCTTGCTCAGATTTTCTTTGTATTAACCAAGATTTCAGTCATGAATTCACACCGTGGCAGCTCCACCGAACCCCCTGACTCAGCCTCCTCCCTCTCTCTCGCGGTAAGCAGTTGTTTTAAAAATGGCTTGTGATATTGCCTTTGCCACATTCCTGGCCATTCTCTTAGAAGTGCAACTGAAACAAAGGCTGCGCTGTATTACATCAGATTGTCTATTTTTCATCCTGGGCTCTCGGAGGCAATCGCCTGCGGAAAGTGGACGGGATGAGTCCACGGGAGTGTGTCTGAGGGGAAGTGGTTTTAGCTCCGTGTCCTCAAAAGCGGAGGCACCTGCATCACTTCCAAACCTTCCCCCAATCTCGTTCCCTCTCTCCCCCCCTCTGTCTCTCTCTCGCTCGGGGCGTTAACACTTTTAGCAGGACTCGCCTGGTCACGCCGGGTCAGCGGGCGGATCACACGCTCATCCCGACACAGCCCCTGCAGGTACGGACCCTGCGCATCCTCTCTCCCTGACCCGGAGGGACCAGGCCCTGTTCCCCACGCATGTCCCCGTCGGCAGAGGGCCTTGCTGGGGGAGGCAAGATTGTTTCCTGTCCTTTAAAATTGAGATGCATCGCCTCGCCTGCCGGCCTTGAGCAAAGCCTGACACATCCCGCAGTCTCAGGTGTCAAGAGACACATCCCGCACAGGTTTCCAGACCCGAGATTAAATTCATTTATCTGCCCCTGATGGTCCTCTAACCTGTTTTGATGCGATTTACTTAATGCAAAGTCATTCTTCATTCACTCTGCATCCGTTTTGGGTGTCACAGACTGTGATTATTTCACCCATGCATCAGGGCGATCCCGCTTATTTATTTCATATCAGGCACCTGAGGTAGTTCTGTGAGGGAAATAAAACCCAGGGAAAGCGATTGGTTGGACACACATGATTTATAAATTGGCATTGTGAGGGCCACTTGACTTGGAGTATGTTGGGTTCATGCAGTAGCTACTTGCCATGGGGTTCATTTGATGTTTTTAAATGTATGTACACATATTTTCAAAGGACAGCCATAGGGTGACAGTACATACATTGATCTGGGTAATATTTTTCCCTCGAGATTCCCCAAGTCATTTGTTATCCTTTTTACCACTTATGGATTTTGTGAAGGCCCTAAATCTTGAACATATTCAAGATTCATTTTCAAATACTGAGTCTCCCTCTTTGCAAAATGTAATTATTGTGTGTCTCAGTTGTCTTGCTCATGGTTGTGCCTATAATATAGTGTTTTCTGTAAAGCGCTCAGCTAGCAAGTACAGATTGTCATACATGTACCCTTTGTGCCTTTCTGAATTAACATCAGGATAACATATTTATCGTTCCTGTGACTCTGTGAAATACGTGAGGAATGCATGTAAGAAAATGTAATTCAGGGAACGCGCCTGGTTGGTTGTCCTTATCATTTATAATTCTGCCTTGTAAGAGCCATTAACTTGGTGTGACCTTGCCATGTCCAACTTTCTCTAGTGTTCACTTCTTTTCCAGAAGCATTTCTCTTTTTTTCCCAGACACATAGAATTAACTGTAAGCTCTAGTTAGAAGTACATAGTGCAGTAAGGTCAACTTGAGTTCTTATGCCTGATTATTTTTCAGCCAGCAGCCCTGGGTGTCTTTAAGGGGGTGTTTCCGTGTTTGTGTGCCCCTTTGGCATTAACGCCAAAGGCCTTTAAACCCCTTAAAGATAAAAGGGCCATTACATTGCATTTACTCAACAGATGCACTCATCAAGAATTACTTACACAGCCTACAATTTTTTTTTTTTTTTTTTTTTTTTTAATATTATCCATTTATACATCTGGATGTTTACCGAAGCAATTCGGGTTAAGTACCTTGCCCAAGGGTACAACAGCAGCGGCACACCTGTGCATCCAACTGGAAGCCTTTAGGTTATGAGCCCCGCTCCTTACCTTAGCTCCCTTCCTTATTAATGAACTGTGCACGAGTCTGCTTGAATTGTGCAGCACTTGCTATGGGCAGAGTGTCGGTGCAGAGAGGGGCAGTGCAGCTCAGCAGAAGGCGATGACCTCACAATAGGGACAAAGCCTCGCTCTGGGTTGGACGTCGGCGTTCGGCTGCCAACGCTGCCCGCCCGCCCGGGCAGGGGCCCGGCCTCCCCCATAATGAGGATATTTGTCCTTGTTGAGGGTTAATGGCAGACTGACAGCGCCGCCGCCGCTCCGAGCCTCAAACTCGGTCAGACAATTTCACAGCGAATCCCTTTTGTGAGAAGAGTCTGTTCACGCTGCGAATGAGTCAGGTAAATCCAATTCCAAAAAGCAATGGGATTCGAGATGGAGAGTAAATTGCAGTGGGGTCCTGGCCGGACACCCCCAGCAGAACCTGACTTTTTTTTTTTCGCCGTCACAATAAAAGGCGCCGTCGTTATTGTTCCTGTTAAACACGTTTGTGTAATTGATTGCCGTAGGAGTACAAAGGGAGGTCAATGAAATGCTGTAGCCCCCCCCCCTTCGTTTTGTTGTGGACATTGATGAGGTCACTGTGTTGAGGAGAGGTGAGTGGTGATCTCTGCACGGTGGTCCTGTGCTTTGGTTCCACGTTGGAAACAATGCGAGGTTTTGGTTGCTCTAATACAAAACATCCTCATTTCAAAATCTCACCAGCTTTATGCAAATGTGAAGTGTTAGATTAGTAAGGGGGGATAATTCCACACCGTGCCTGACAGTTGAGGGTTTCACACATTAAAGCGTGACTGGCTAATAATTGTATCAGCCACAGCTACATGTAGGAGGTTTTGATCTACACTTTTGATTTGTTAGTATGGGTGTTTGTGTGTCTGTTAAAAAAATAATTGAAATAGTGATAGATTAATGTGGAAGGGACTTTGTAAAATCGTTGCAAGGACAAAAAAGGGAATCGCTTTGGGTATTTTTTGGACAGCAGGTGTTTACAAATATGCAATACTGTTTTACACCTCAAAGAAGGGTCTTTTCATTTCAAGTTGTTTCACTAGGCTGCCTGGCAAAGACCTACTGGTACCATAGATTGTCCTCAGCGACTGCAAAGTCCCATCCTCCTCTTAGTGAGTGAGAATCTGAACTGATATTATGATAAAAAAGCAATAAAACTAGTAATAAAGCAAGCAATAGCAAACACTGGCAATTACACAGAAAAAAAAAAAAAACATTTCTCAACTGGCTCTAAATGACAAACATTATAATGATATACTAAGGACCGAAACATGATCAGGAAGACGTTTGGTCATCAAAGTGGAATTATTTTATATTCTATTGATTAGGAAGCTCCAATGCTTCAGGCACAATGCCAGAGAGACATGAGCAGTGTTCCGCTTGCTTACTGGGCTTCAACATGGCCGCCCTTCCTCTCCAGCAATCCACCTGTGTATTTACATTCACGTTTTGCGATTCAGCAAACACTCTTACCCAGAGCACCTTCCAAAGTGCTAGTGTAAAGCGGATTAAACATTACAGCGTGAAACGTTGTGCAAAACGTGGACAGAACAAGGCATATTCAAACAGTGCCAGTCATGGTGTTGAGATTAGGAGTGTAAATATAGAGTATGTGCCTTATCAAGGTAACTGTTGTGCCAGAGGTGTGTATTTAGTCGTTCTTATGCTCTGTGCTGTAGGTCCATGTGAAGGTAAGCAATGTAGGTGAAGTCAGCATATAAAAATAGCTTCTGTAGCTCTGGACTTAACTTTGACTTATCTACATGCAATGTAAAGCATAACTGTCATTAGATACGCTTCGCAGCTGTTGGTAAGGTATGTATAGGAACTGCAGTATGAACTTGTCGGGTTGTTGACAGCTTCCTTTCAATTAGAGCACCTGGGAGTTTCCTCTGAAAAAAAACAGCGGTTCACTTTACAGCGTCGTGTCACATGTGTCTGGTTGTAGCTTGATGTGAAAGGGGAATTCAGCATGTGTGACACATATTGTATGGATAGGCATTCCTTGGGTGTCAGAAAATTATACTGTGTCTGGCCTCGAAACTCTCACTAAAACTGCACCAAGTGTTAATCTGATAGCTCAGTGCCATATCCCTCGGTGTGTTTTGGCAATCAGAGCTCTTTGTGCAGAAAAATAATGACATGTTCATATGTAACTCTGAAAGACCATTTGCCTTTTCAGTAATGCACAGCAAGAATTAATATTCCAATGATGTCATACAGAGCTGACATTCAAGCTGTACCATACCCTGTGTTTTTCTGGAACAGAAGGGTTTTTTACATTTAATACTTAATACCTACACATTTTAAACCATATTATTTTCTACTTAAAATTAAGTTTCTAGTTAAGTTCAATAAGTATTGGAAAGTTAGTTAAAGATATTTAGTTTAAGGTCAATGGGCCTTAAAATATATTTACAAATGCAGCCAGCCAGACTCTTTGTACTATTTTCTTATCCTAGCATCCTTTCTAACTTTTAACAAATATACAAGTCGTGGCCAAACCATACATCGCTATAAACACTAAAAAATATATAGAATGTAGGAATGAAGGATATCTAGAATGAGTTCAAAGACAAAATTTGGACGGTTTTCAGGTTTCAGGCGCTTATACAGGCAAAAATAGACGCAACTAATTTGATGTTTATATAAGCGCTTATATAAGTGGGAACATTTGTCAAGAGGGGATGCTGTGGAGGGTTCATGGGATCTGAAAAGCTGAGATGACTCTGTGATGAAGCGAAGCTGCCGTGTGTTTTCGACAGCGCCGGCCCCTGTCACACGGCTCCCTCTCCACCGGCCAGGCCCTGAATCTCATTACGGCCGTCATGTGGAACAGTTCCACTGCATGCCTTTGTGCCGGCCTCTCGGTCTCTCTGGAAGCCAGGCGCGGGGAGACGCAGGGAGACGCGGTCTATCAGCGGCTCTGTAAGAGATGCAAGCCTGGCGGCGGCGGGGCCCATGACGCCCCTCTCTCCCTTTCTCTCTCTCTCCGTGGGGGCAGGGGGATCACCGCTACCTTCGCCGCTCCACTGTGATCTGATGCGAGGTATCATACGGCGCCCGCTGAAGCAGAGGACCAGGGCAGGAAAGCCAGCCAGGCGTTAGCAGCGCAAATTCACAAAAGACAAAACGGGGGGAAAGAAGCTGGCGCTCTCAGCGCCTGGCTGTGACGCCTTTCCTCTCCTGTATATATTAAACAGGAAGATTTCATGCGTGTACAGTGCCTTGCAAAAGTATTCAGAGCCTTGACCGATTCTCGCACTTTACTGAATTACAACTGATACATTGAGACCTCATTCTGTGTAATATTTTATTTAAAAACACTGAAATCCAAAATTATTTATTTTTAAGGTGACATTGGTTTTATGTTAGGAAATATTTTTAAGAAAAATAAAAAACTGAAATATACTGTTTGCATAAGTATTCAACTCTCACACATCAATATTTGGTAGCGCCACCCTCTGCTGCAACAACTTTAAGTCTTTAGGAATAAGTATCTACAAGCTGAGTATGAATGTTTTTGCAAGGCATTATATCTGGTAATGAGTATATCTGATGTAATGGGTACATCTGATAATGGCTTTGACTGTGGAATTCTTCCAGTAATATCCTCCACAGTACACAGTCAGGGAACAAAGTGACTAGGATACTGTGTCAGTTCACTTATGCAGTTTCACAGGTGTGCCATTACTATAAGATCTCTGCGTACCTCAGTAGGATCATAAACTCCTCACTAGCATGTGCTCAGCTCGTTGTGATGGGAAGTCTTGAGGCGGCATCCTGAATTCAGCGTTTTTAACAGATCCGGGAAGCAGATCCTCAGAAACGATAAATTATCTGCAGTACCCCATGTTCTCTCAAACCCCATTTCAGGAAACTGTGCAAAATGTCCATTCCCTCAATGCAAAACCTATTCAAATGCTTCTGCATTGTTGCTTGCACCCTGATTCAACACTCCTCAGTTTAATTTCCACACTAAGCTGTATCTACACAGTCCCCCAGTTTATCCCAGTGTATCTTATCAAATTTTGAACATTTGAATTATAAAAATATTGAATATAGATATTCCATCTGTGTGGCTTTTGAGACTTGCCTGCTGAATTATGGGCAATGCCCTAACAATGACAGACTTTAAACAGAGTAACAGATTAGAATGTGTGGGAGTGATGGGACAAAGAATGTCCCCATGATTTGTTCTTGGCTATTCAGAGAGCAGTGCCTCATCACTTGTCTAGTAAGGTCATGCCTGTCATTCACAAAAGAGTCAAAACATTGGTTCCTCTTGTGTTCCTTCTCCATGAAGGCCGCCATCCAGACGGTGGATGTGCAGTGTTTCGGTAAAGCTATCATGAAATTTGGCAGTGATGTAACCCTTCTTCTAATCAAGAGTTGTTGTTTTTTTTTCTTGAAACAGGAATAAACATTTCATATTTGAATCTATTTGGAGCATGTGAGTCACTCTCTTACAGATCATATTCTTCAGTTTGGTAAATTCACTGTTCACATTTCCTTATTAGAACTGGTGTTTATCTAAATGAGCAAATACCTCTGAATATCATAGTAATTATGGATTCTTTGTGTACTCTATAATTACTCTTTAAGAAAGCAAATTTAAGAAGAGATTTTCAGTCCAACTGTTTTTAGCCTGCACACACTGCAGGCGATTTTCGCATAGTCTGTCATGCTGATAGGGAGTATTCTTCTCCCTCTGAACCTCACTGTGTCTAAAGCAAAGAAATAAATGAGTAAATAAATAAATTACCCTCTAATCATGTGCAGTCTATAGTCTCAAATGGGAAAGGTGCTCCTGAAAACAGGGGTGAGAAGAGGCCCTGTGTGTGGACCGGTGCTGTCCGGTGCTGAAGCACTGACCCAAACGCAATGCATTCTGGGACTGCTGCATATGAATAGAAGTAGGATGCCAGATGGAGAGGGGCTGGTAGTGTCTCCTTTTACAGACCCTCATAATCCATGTAATAACTCAGTAACAGACATGTAACAGTGTGCCGTTACATGGTAATTCACTACATCAGTGCGAGCAATAAGTTAAGGTATGTTATTAGCGATCATTTCTATGAGCCACTGTGTAAGTAAACAACAATGACCAATCAGGATGAACTTCACAGCTCATGATAACGGCGAATGTAGTGATGCTGAAAAAAGTGTTAGATTCATCACACAAGTAGAAGCTACATTGAAATTGACCAGCATCAGAACTGGAAAGCAAAGTGCTGCTTAATGCTGACATAAGCACCCAATAAATGTGTTACTTTAACAGAAAGTACCAAGTTGATATGCCAAAATACATTTACATTTATTCATTTAGCAGACGCTTTTATCCAAAGCGACTTACATAGGTTAGAGTTCTTTACAATGTCATCCATTTATACCGCTGGATATTTACTGAGGCAATTGTGAGTTAAGTACCTTGCCCAAGGGTACAGCAGCAGTGTCCCAGCGGGGATCGAACCGGCAACCTTTCGGTTACGAGTCCTGCTCCTTAACCACTGTGCTACACTGCCGCCCGTTCTTGCAATGTAAGAACAAACTGCAAGCACATTATAGGATTATTAGTCGGTTGTCAAGGCAGCGTAAGGGAAAATGCTCTTGAGCTTCGGAGGCCAGATCTGTGCCCACGTTGCGCTGATCCCTGATACTCCTCTGCTCTCTCTCAACAAAAAGCCCATCAAAGGACAAGTGCCCTTTCGGTGCCGGTCATGCCGCGCTGCTCCTGGCAGCTGCCCACTGCTCCCACCAAACAGCCCAGCCCTCCTGACCTGACCCTGGGCCAGCGCCTTCTCCGTTGTGTTCTTGAGGGCCTGTGTCTTTACTGCTTCTCCACAGAAGCTTTGTTACCTGTTTCTGGGCAGTGAAGCCCACCACACACCTAACCTCCCCGCTGCCCTGTTTCTGTGTCCGATTCTCTGAAACCATCAGCGCTTCTGTCCCTGCGTCCCTGTGGCAGCTCGTCTACAGCGTGCCGTCTGTGAAGTCCAACGTACCGAAGTAACTTCAGTGCCATCTCCCTCTGCAGCTTACCGGCAGAAGGACAGAGGGATATAGACGAACCTCTTCCCTGACACTCTCCACCCCGCAGAGATAGAAATAAAAGCCCAACCATTTCCGAACCCAGCTACTCCCGACCACTTACCCTCTACCCTCATTTAAAGCAATGGCCCATTCAGGTACAAACTGCAGTACTTTAGCGAAGGACTGGAATATACGCAC
The DNA here is from genome assembly GCF_013368585.1 of Megalops cyprinoides. Lineage (NCBI taxonomy): Eukaryota > Metazoa > Chordata > Actinopteri > Elopiformes > Megalopidae > Megalops > Megalops cyprinoides. The sequence continues at coordinate 23,606,874 of NC_050602.1, read as the reverse complement.
ATAGGCTTCTATTTATACCTTGATAGAACCGCGAAGGGGAGCTGAAGGTATAAAAGGACCTGAGAATGAGGGAAGGAGCTCAGCCGAGATCCAAGGCTCTGCATCTGAGGAAGCCAGTGAGCCAGTCAGCAGAGTCGCGGAGTTGCCTCAAGCCCGCATTCAAATCCCTGCCTGTTAGAAGAGATCTAGATCGATGTGTCATTCGTAATCCTTTAATTCTGCGAGCACGCCGTAGTTGTGTTTGTATATGATAGGGACCCTCCTCAAGGCCTTACTAGACTTAAGATTTGGATGAGGGGTGTGAGGACGTGAAGGTCACATTGACTTCCCCTTTAAGAGAGTTCTTTGTGAGCGATGCGTGCTATTTGATGGCACAAAGTCTGTCCACCCTCTTCCTTTGTCTGTATGTGTTTCTCCTCCAGCCATTATAAAGTATGGCAACAGGAATCTGTGCCCTTAAATTTCCCTGTAAAACCCCGCTCTGAACGGCTCTCTGCATGAGTGCAACCCAGAGATCAGTGGCTAAGGTATCGCATTACGGCGAGCAAATGAGGTTTGATTAGCTGTGAGACAGAAGCACTGTAACGAGTAGGTGTTTCAGAGGATGTTGATGCTCAGGGGGCTTTTAATGCATCCCAGCAGTGCAGAGAGCTGGGAAACTATCCTACTGTATCTGCCTCCACCCCCGTCCCCCTCTCACCGCCTCAAACGCACTCACACTCCCTCCCCGGCTCTTTTAATCTCCCCTCTCTTAATATCTTACTCTTCTTTAACCATTCAATTTCCCAGAACCATCTCCGCATCTCTGCCCGACTGTGTTAGATGGAGATGGCAGAATTAAGAGGCGTTTGGCGGAGAGCGGGGAGAAAGGGGAGTGACTGTGAAAAGACGCAGTCCTCGCGCGCTAATTGACCGAAATTCAACGGCTGGAAAAACCCGTGTGACGGTTATTGCCTCTGAAATGTACCCTGACGTGATATTCATTTCATCATCAGCAGAAAAGAATTAATAACGCCTCCGCTCTCCGTTATTGCCCGCGTGCCGTTCATCTGGTCCGATGGTTTACATTCAGCCTCACTTAAAGCGCTCTGCAGAGGAACCCAGTGAAGGCACACTGCAGAGAAGAGGTTTGGAGTGCGTGTGAACCAAAAAAAACTGCATCTTAGACTACTGCAGTCTCCAGACAATATCCGGTCCAGATTAGCTACAGTCCCCACCCTGATAGAGAAGTCAGAAGTCCTGTGGGCCATTATGATTGCTACTGTATGCAGATTGGTATAAATAAGCTTTTTCTGCCCTACAAGGGTGTGAATAGGTCAGAGAAAGTCTCAAGCCATTGCTCTTACTCAGCCCACGCTGCGTCCATAGAAAACTACAATGACATTTTTGTCAGCCATATTATTTGCATGCATGTGCTTCCTTTTTTTGGGCCTGAAACCTTCTGTGAATGGAATCCCTTTGCAGACCTGTCAAAGCCACCTCCTCGGGGGGCGCGGAGAGTGAATTCTCAGGGGGGAAGACAGCAATGCTCTGCTTTTTTAAATTTTTTTTTTTTTAAAGGGGTCTCAGATAAGCTCGCCGCCTTCCTCCCTGCCTCTTCTGCCTCTCCCATTCACTGCTAGCGGTGATGTAATGCGGCTGTTGCCGGGTAACGCCTGAGGAGCACAGGAGAGAGGGGCCAGCTGAATGTCACCACATGGGCCTCACCTATTGTCACCATGACTCCTATTGCATAGAATCCCTGGCATTCAGACCTCCGGTGGACTTTACCATTTGTACAGTTTCACATATTTAGATCAAGGCCGGTTCTCTGCTTTCCCGATTCATCGCAAGGACGTGCCACACAATTTAAACGTGAATGTGAACTATGATTCTAAGCTGAGGAATACATTTTAATGCAATGTATGTGAAATGCACCTCATGCAATAATCCATGTACTTTTCCTTATATTTATTGCTGCATGTTTTATCATATATAGATATTTGAGTGTATTTAATATAGATTTTGTTTATATATTGTTAATATTTTCAGAATTACTTTGTCTTCATTTCTATACATTTCCCCTGTACTATTTGTGCCAGTAAGATGTAAAGCAAAAAGCCACCACTAGATCAATGTCGCTAGTTTGATTAATTTAATTGATCGGACAATTTGAGTCAGGTTGATTGAGATTTGAGCAGATAGCAGGGATATATTTCTCGCTAGCAATGAAGCGGGAAGGTTCTCTAAATGAGGGCTCCGCAGCCAAAGGTTTCTCATTTCTACAAATTCTGCCGTATTATGACATTCAAAGAGCATGTGTAGCTTGCACTGGAACCAGGAAGTTTCAATTTCTAATCCCTGATGGGGCAGGGCTGTTGTCCCCTCAAGCAAACGGCTCAATCTGAACTATCTCTGTAAATATGCAGCCGTATAAATTGATAATATGCTAATGTTAGCAATGAAAATTGCTTTAGATAAGGGCTTCTACTCAGCAAATGAATAATGTATTGAAAGGAAGATGTGAAGAATATTTCACAAAATGACTTATGTTTCATTATCAGGGTGAAGTACACACAGGCTACATTGGAATGTCAGAGGATTGCCACTACAGTAATGGGGAGATTCAATCAAAACGTCAGAAGTCCTTAATTCATATTTGGGTAATGTTATATTCAAGGGATGTGAATGGATTAAAATTGTTTGGAGGGCTTTCAGTTTTCAGATGGCTGCATTCAGAAAAAGGGGTACAGGCTATAGAGATTTGCTATAGAGAGATTACAATATTACCCTTTAAGTGGGAAATAAAAAAGAGCCCCAATGTACTTAGTATACTTCAATATGCAAAAAAGCCCTTTGCTGTTGAGAAGTTATTGATGTGCTCTCCAAAAAAGTACTCTAATATTCCCAAATGCAACTTAGTGTGCTGCTACTGAATTTTAAAGTGATGCTTTCCAGAATTGCCACAATCTGTGCTGTCTATGAAAAGATAGGGTGTGTAGAAATGGCATGTGACCTTTCGAAACTCACCAGGAATTTCAATGTAGCTCATCAATAAACATTCCTGAGAGACGTGTGTGAGGTGTTTATGGCTTTCAGAAAGCATTTCAATTATATTGACGTTATAGGAATAAGGTCACGTCTGTAAGGTGTGAAGGTAGTGATTTAGAGAGATTGATTTCCATCACTTTCATTTTAGTCTGAAATGGTAAAAAAGGGGAAATCCATATGTCTTAAAACATGGACAATTAACTGGCCTTCTATCGAAAGATTAATAGTGCTCTGTATTGTTACAAATAGGCCAATGATTTTGTTTGCTTGCTTGCAGTGTTTTGAATGTGTATCTCTGCCAATTACTGTTTATTCCTTCAGACAAACAGGAACCTAAAGGTTTGGGTAAGTAATGGAAAAGTAACTGTACCATGTATTTATGGAGAGTAATGCTGCAAACCAGCAGGATTCACAGAACAGGCTTAACTCGCCCATCCCTGAATTTGTGAAGCACTCTCAGTTCACTTGTACAAGTGCACTTTACGACCTGATCAATCAACTGAAAACGACAGCGTCAAATGATTGTATGCTGTTCTCCCTTTAAAAGTCAGCATTTCTGTAGCTGATTTCACTCACAATACCCACACAACTATCAGAGTGCGGGTCATGGGTTAGATGCCACCAAAACTGCATGAGTCACTGAAGAAAAACAAGTTAAAATGCATCGGCTTCTTTTCTGAATTTCTCAATTTCACAACTTGAAATTGCATTCAGCGGCGGAACTGAAATATCAGGAGTTCAGAAGTGTATACCATTGGGGAGTGGGCAGAATTCAAAGCTCTCAGTGCGAAGCAGAATCATCTGGAGATCAGCTTTGGAATTTATAATCAGTGAACATTTAATGTGCGTTTAAAAGCGAGGAAGGTCGGCAGAGTGAGGGGGCTGAGTCACGTGACCCCATTGTTGGAGCGATAATGGCAGGCCTGGGCAAACGTCCCACAAACCGGGGCCATCCACCACACAGTGCAGTCCAAACATGCAACTCATTATTGCCATTTAGCAGATTGAGGTCGGCTGTTGGGAGCTCTCCTTTAGCTGTATAATGAGGCAAAGAGCAGGCTCGCTAATGTTACGGAAGGCCCAAGACATTGCAGGTGCAGATTACACCTGGATGGAATGGTCATCGATCATAAAAGCAAAATCCATTGGTGGAATGTATGCATTTCCCTTCACATGTGGAATTATGGGAGAGGAGTGTTGTTCATCTTTAGCAATGCATCACTGTTGGCGTTGACGCATGTCAACCATAAGGGAAACCAATGTGATCTTTTAGTGAAAGGGCAACAAAACAGACAGTTGACTGATACGTTTCTCCCTTGAAAACTTCCATTTACAGTACTGCAGGTCAGATGTCATTGAATTACAGCTCTGGCAGTCGCACAGAAATTCATTTTAGAGTAATCACCAGTGTTATCAAACATTGGTGGAATGAGTAATGCTTTGTATTATTGTTTTTTTGCATAAAGCTGAACTAACTGTATTTTTAGTTTTTCATGAACAGTGGGTTCAAAACAACGCAGACATGATCGTTGAATCTGGCCAAGCGATATGTCGGACTGAATGAAACCTTTCACCATTCACTGCTGACGTGCTTGCTTAACCATTTTTTTGGGGGGGTTTCTACCTCAGAATATGTCAGGAAAAAAAAAAAGTATGACTTCATATGCAACCCAGTTTACAACTTTTAAATGAACAGCCAAGCATGCAGACTGGGTTGCTGCCACACTTACTTTGGTGCAATTTCATGACCATGTGCCATTCACAAGCTGTTCACTGCACTCAAGCAGCTGTAAAAAGGGACAGTGCTGCTGAAGTGTGTTCATTGTGCTTTGAACAAATACATTCACCATTCATCTCCCCTCACTTCTGAAGGACTCAATAGGGCGACGTTATGCAACAGAGGTGTCAGCAGTTGAATCAACGTAAAGGGATCAGTGTAATTGGATGATCAGTAGACTCTGTGACTGGTCTTCTTGCCAGGTTTTGTTACATTGCTGCTGTGCATTCCTTAGGAAATTATATCCGGGCATACTTTTTGTGTCCAGCCACATTGGGTAATTGAACTCTGCTTTTGTGTTTTTGAATCATGGTTATAGCTTTCAGCGCTCAGAATTGGCTAATATATTTTGTCTCTGATAAAGGCAATCACCTTCAGAGAGACTTGCTATAATAAGGGTTGAAGGTAGAATTTGATGGAGAAATGAATATGAGGGGAGAAATCCCCTTTCATTGTACACAAAGAGATTCAAATTGATGTTTTTCCTTTGTTTCTGGCTTTCTTGTAATTGTTAGCTGATTTCAGAGGAAGCTACATCACCTCATATGACATATCCTATTTTAGCTTACTGAAAGTATGTTACACTTCCTACATAAAAGCAGCGGTTCATATGCATATACATTCATGTTTATGGTTGCAGAATCCAGCCCATTAACCCTGAGAAAGGAAACAGTAACCGTTAGAGAGAAATCACTTATTCTTTCATATTTTCAGTTCAAAAGTGAATTAATATAAATAACTTGCAGTAAGGAACAGGTACAGATTCAGAGTCAGAGATTGAAATGAATTTAAAGACCTCTCCGAGCACGAGTGTTTTTAAGCTGCTCTTTATACCTTCCCCTTTTTTCATACTGTGCCTTTTGTCGGGGGTGGGGGACTTTACGATGTGCATTGGCCTAAACACTATTAAAACTGGCCTAATTAACACTGAAAATGAAAATGTACCTTTTAAAGAGAAAGGTAAGAGGAGAGTCTTAATTGTAGTCATTCCAATATCTTAGCTCTCGAAAGGTCTTATAAATCTTAAGTCTGGAAATTTCTGTGGTAGGCTGAGCCCTATGGCCCAGGTTCAAAGCCAACCAGTCATCTGCCTACAGTGACCAGAGGCCTGCAGTGAATGAACAAATCGGCTGCATGTTGCCAGCAATAGGGGTGGATCATTCGTTCCTTCGTTACTGTCAGTACCCTTCAAATCACTGAGCACCAGCAAGGTGCTCAAATGACATCAGTGCCTATCCTCCAATTAGCACCCACTTCACTGAAGTGCACTGTGGAACTTGCATTGTAAAACTTCGTCCCATTGGTGCGGGTGCGTGCTAGAGGATGACATTCACTTCCTCCTGCGCTCCAATGCAAGTTCAGAGGCTGTCATGGTGAGAAGGGCCAAAAGTAGTGCACCTTGCAATCTCAAAATTAGGTGGGTGAAAAACAGAGAAAAATAGAAAAAAAAAAGAAATGTCTGGGGCAGACATGTTAGGGGCTGCTGCCACAATATTTTTTTTTCTCTTCTCTGCTGTAATATTGCATACGTTTGAATAATTGCTATGTAGGGCAGCTAAGCCTCGAGAAATATGTTCTGTTCCTCAGTGTTATGTCTTCAATAGGAAGTTCACAGTCCCTCTCGGTGACACAACGACTGCTTCATGCCCGCTTCCCGGGAACAGCACTGTCCCTGCTCAGAAATGTGTCCACTGCCAGCGTTAGTTTGTATTTCATTGTTTATTAATTTTTTTTCTATTATTTATTACAATTTATTCAACTGCAAAATGCCAGCCCTTGACCTTTCCGAGCTGTGCGATGCTTAGTTTTGTTCTTGATGAATGTGGAGCAGAGTGGAATGACAAGGGCGAGCTAAAAATACTTTTCAACTGCCAAAACCCACATCTGCCTCAGAAATTAGTATCATAATTAAACAGTCAGGCTTAACATTGAGACTCTCTCATTTGTCATTTCCTCCACACTGGTTTATTTGCACGTCCTAATTGGACGCACAGCAGAAACAGAGTGGTGACTGCGATCGTTCACGCGGGGAACAAAATATCTTATATTCTGCCGCGACTTTAGCAGCGGGAAAACGCAAAGTTATTTTCTCACATTTTAGATATGTTTTTGCAACAAACAAAGGTTTTTTCTGCGGGCGCGCATCCCCGTAGGGATTTCGATAATCATTGGAAAATGTTGAAAAGTTATCTGCACCTTTTATTCTATTTTTGTTAAACCTCTGTTACAGTGGACAGCAAGCCAGATGTGCCACAGCCGATATAACCTTGTCAGATCGCCTCCGCACTGGAGGATTTCTAATTGTGTGTCAGAGAAAATGTGGCCCAGACGGATGGGTCTAACAGAGCGCTTCACTCTGTGTCCTCGGAGGCATCAGAAATATTGAGCAATAACGACTGCAGACCCCCCCACCCCACCCCACCCCACCCCCGTCATTCGCAGACAGGAGCGACTGGAGTTGATCATGTCAATGCCCTCTGTCACCCTCTCAAATTCCCGGCCACACTCTTCTGTCTGCTATCAGAGATTAGATATTCCCAGTGTAGAGAGCGTAGACACAGAAAGAGATTAATCTGAACAGGGCAGAGGCTAACACACAAGATGTGTTGTTTTTTTCTCAAGTTAGAACAGCCTTGAAACCATTTGACTGATTTTTTTAGTAAGCTGTTGGAATTGCAACACATTGAGCCACCTGAAATCAGGATTTGTGAAATGCAGGAGTTTCTTGTAATACTTACATGTAGGAAGTTTCTTCCACAAAGTACATATGCTTATGATGTTGGAAAGCAGATGAGAGGTCACTATATATTTCTGGAGGCACATATACTGATGGATGTCTGTTGATGTGTCGGTAGTATCATGCAATTCTGAGATGGGAACAGATGAAATGATTACAAGGGAAAAGATATGAAGGACAGCCTGGGGAAATATTATATCAGGAACAAAATGTTTGCTGAAGCTGAACGTGTTTGCCGAAGCTGAGAGTGTTTGCTGAAAGGTAAAGCAGACAGAGAACACATTGTCATCTCTGTTGATGATCAACCCTGACTTTTCCAGTTTACAGTGAGATTTTCAAAAGCGGACACTGCGGTATTGTGTTTTCAGCCTGAATGTTTCCACATTAATTAGGACATATCTGTACTTGATTAAAGATGGCACCTTTATTTCTCTTTCCTGCAATTATCAGTGAGCATTGACTTCATCGTGGGACCATCAAATCATTTCAAATTAGAAGACGTTTTTCCTCCTGCCAGGCCTTCAGACAGCACACTATTGAGTATAATATTGAGTATTTTGGCAGCAGCTTGGTCCAGTGCACTGTTTTCTACAAATCTCCACAGCATATTTCACTCAGTGGCCACTGTTAGGGATTTACCGCTTGATTTATAAGAGAACTTACAAGTAAGTGCAAAGGATTTTAGGGCTATACGGTGAAAGAAAGAACAGGGTACAAAAAGCTTAATAAAAAAACAAACAGGGTCTTTTTGTTATTCAAGCCTTGGCAAGCAGGGAAAAACTCCTGAAAAAAAGACTATTGGAAATAAATATTGACAATGCTGTTTTATTCAAACACCTCTATTTGATCCTGAGCATTAAATTGTACGAGGTAAACATTGTACTTCTATCAAACTATTTTTAACCACAGCACTGAATGAGGCCTGCATGGTCTGTTAGGGGACTCGCAGTTTGCAGTGAAGCCGTGTTCGGCGCTGACCTCCATCATTTCACCGTGCGTTAGCCTCTTTTCGCAGCCGCTCTCACACGCCCACCTCACCCGCAGGCGGGCAGAGGGGCACACAGGAGGCAGCTGCACCTGTTTCATTGCTCCACGCATGCTGAGATGCCGTAGCATCCATTTGTCTGCTGAGTTTTCAGTCTCTGAAACTCATTAGGCATATTTTACACACGGCAGCTGCACCGTTAAAACAGCAAAGGAGGCACTCCCGTTTGACTGATGCTGTAAACACCACAATTAATGCGTATAAATTATGAATTAGATTGGGCTGGTAGTGAAAGACAAATTTGTAAACACCTCAGGACGGTTTTAAGGTAAGAGGCAGACGATTTGGAGATGACTTCATGAGCTTATGTTCCCTGTCTCCCTTTTTTGTGTTGTTGTTTTGTATTTTTTTTTTGTTTCTGGTGCAACCCAGTGAAGAGAATGACAGCTCGGTAGTGTCGTATCGGCTATTAATGAGTGGAACTCACACCTGCAGGAGGAGGGTCATATCAGCTGTAAGCTGAATTGACAGATAGCCTCTCAGACCCTCAGAGTCACCAGAAGCGGGTTGCCGAGAGTCATCGTATCCGACCAACTGCAATGACTAAGAGACAGCGGCATAACATACAAAAGTCTCCAGGAGAGGTAATTGCGTGACATTTTGGAAAAAAAAATAATTGAATGTCAGCCTCTTTATAATCAGCTATCAATATTGCCCAAGAGTCTCCCACGGCTGTCAATGCGACGCCGGTATGAAAATGATCATTAGCGATGACAACTTCTCGGTAGCTGAACTCAGGCTGGGTGCTAATTGGGCTCTGGTCAGGGTTTAATAAAGCTCCCAATGATGATGGCAGCCTCTCATAGTTGGACAGTCACTGTTGTTATTAGGGCACACTGAGAAAGTGAGCTGAAAGCAGTGCCACTCCATCAGCATCCCCATATTTACATTTACATCTATTCATTTGGCAGACGCTTTTACAACACAGTACAACACAAGCAAAAAGCCATATAAGGAGTCAGCGATATTAGAAGTGCTGCATGAACGGGTTTCAATAGTTGGCCAGACAAGGTACAAGCTGGCTACTAGCGATATTAGTGCATTAAACCATTAAATCTTTGATTCCCGCCTGATTCAAACATTACTGATCTCAGGGTGTTCTGGTCTCATAAGATGGGGTTTAGTGGTTTGTTTTTGTATACTCAGCCACTCTATGAAATCAGGAGTAGATTCCAGATGCCACACACGCTAGCATGAGATGGCACATTGCTATAGCCAGTCCCTGAGAAGGATGAGACATCACATACACTCTCTACTGTCTCTAAAATCATGTTCTGCAGCACAATATCCTGAAAACTGCAGGATACAGTAAAGAATGTGAAGACCTCCCCATCCCCAACGGGAGCTAGACAGGGCAGCCGAGGCTGTGAGCAGCTGTGTGGGGTTTTTTTTTTTTTTTTTTTGAAGTTGCTACTCCAAGTTGTTAAGCCAAGCAGCTGGCTTTAATGATGCCAGTAAGTACTTCCTACAGCATGTAATTCCCTGACAAACAGACAGTGCCTCGGCATGTGTTGGGAGCGCCATGCATTTATCACACGTGATGTAGAGCAATTTAGCACGGATTCGGCTTTGCGTCTCCACTGGAACAGCTGGCTCTTTGTCCTTTGTGGTAACATTTAACTTTAGGGGTTATGTGTGCATAATGCCTTTTTGCATGATTCAAGACCGCATACACACGGTATTCAGTGAAGTCATGTGTGTTTGATAGAATTTTTAATCATCTTAAACATGAATCACCACTGACTACTGATATGAAATGTTACAGAGCACACAGTCTATCACAGCACTTCATGAAGATACAAGAAACCTTCAGTTGCATGATGTTATCATGAATTATTGTAAATGATTGTGTTTTATCGTAGAGTTGCATGTTGTGATTAAAGCAATATCCATGATCAATTTAAATAAGACTCCTAGAGTAAAATGAGTCACATCTTACACAAAATACTGTATGTACTCCTAAAGACTTCATGTATAGCACATACATCAACTTTATTACCACAGTATAACAACTTTATAACTCCTTTATAAGCATATGTGCAGCAAATTAAGTCAGCAGGTTTACTTAGGTTTACTGAGTTGATGATATGTGTTTACTAATTTTCATTTTGCACAACACGTGTTATGCCATCTTTCTTTACACATTGCATTTTCTTATGGATGATTTTTGGAGATGTTACATTATGTCAATGAGGGCCTTTAAAAATGCCTCATGAAGGCTCTGAGAATACATAAGTGCATTTTTATTGCTGAAATGAGAGGACCATGAAGGGATAGATTCAAATGACAAGAGGCAAACCTCCAGCCCCAAAACAGTCAGCAGTCAGAGATGTTTCATATCTGGTTTGTAGAACAGGGGTTGGATTATGCATTGCAATGATGAATGAATAAACTACCAATCACTCTGAATGTACAGTGGACAAGCATCTGTGAAGGATATACAGTCCATGCATATTCTTTGGACATCACTTTTGACATGAGGTAGCAAGACATACAGCTTCTTAAATGCAACCCCAGTCAAAACACAGGTCTCAAACTCAACTTAAATGGGTCGATCATGGTTATAGACCACAAAGAGTCCGTAAAGGGACCCTTTAGTGATATAATTACCACTTTATTTCCATAAAGGGTTAATTATATCAATGAATGAATCTCTTTTGTTTCTTTTAGGAGTCATGTCATAAGTAATAGTCGATTGTATCATCTAGCTAGTACCGACAGGAAAAATCCCTGGTGTAGTGAATTCAGTGCATGGTTATTTATCTGGTTGTCCTCTCCAGTCTTCCCATACAGTGTGGTACGCACCCTCTCCAGGTGCACAGAGCTGTGTTTGACAGGAGCACGATGATGACAGCCAGATACACGCCTTGCAATAAGAAGAAAATACCTCTCTGATCAAACAGATGCATTAACAACAGCGGACCACCGGTAAATGTCTGAAATGACCTTTCGGTGTGTCTGGAGACATAATAGCACCACAGAGGAATACCAGTAGCTATCAAAAAAAAAACCTGCTCGTTTCCCTGTTCTCTGTCCTGTTTTACAATGAAACTGTTCTGAGGCTGAGGCTGTATGCTACAGCATTATTCGCGCTGTATGAATTCATCTTTATTCAGCGTCATACACCAGTCAATGACTGAAACATTTTACGTAAAATTCTTCTCAAAGATGTTATTTTGCATATTATACACTTCTCTCTTCTTTCTTCTCGAAGATGATGTTTTGCATATCATACACTAGCAGTTCATAGAACAACTTAGCAATAGAAGGTATAGTGTGTTTTCACTACCCACAACTGTGTGCCGCAAATTTTGAAGTCATATTTTAAAAGGGGAGCAGGCTTCTGAAACAATGTCAGCGTGTGCTGCAAAGGTCTGCATGCCGGCTGGAGCAAAATTAAAGATGGCAGGTAGACCTCTACCATCACCTCTCTGTCACCACCCATCCAGTGACCTCTTCGTTTTAAGTTTGACTTCATCTATCTCAAGGTCAGATGGCCTATTAGGCGTGAGGGTCACCAAAGGGGAATTTATGGCATGGAATCATCAAGAAAGGCTATCTTTTTAAATTTCCGTTCACGTCGCTCTTTAAGTGGCAAAGGTCACTCCAGGTTGCCTGAAAGAGATTTCCACAAGCATGGATACAAGGATTTCCACGAGCCTGGCTTCCTCCCACATACCGTTTGCCTGTCCATTACCGAAGCCACCCTGCAGGCCCACGCCAAGACAACTACACACAGGGGAAGTGGCATTATCTATTATTTCCTTCATGCATTCAATCAGACAGCAGAATAGAGTCTGTCAGGGACTTGATTGCATTTTCTGAACCTTCCGTTAGCATTCACCGTTCTCAGCATAAATGCACCGCCTCGACATTCAAAATCCTCCCATCTGCCCCCTCTGATGGTGATCCCCCTCCCACCTCCACCAGGGAGTAAAAGGTGAATGGAGGTGGTCCATCCATGATGGGGAAGTCATTTGTTTTTTCATGTTCTCAATGGCCAAGCTTCTTTAGAACAATTCCAACACTTTGGACAGTGACACATCAGGCTAGAATCCCCTTTTTATTCCCCTGCAACCTTTTCTTTCTGCTCATTTCTTGTCTCCATACCTTCCTGTGCAGAACGCGCTGTTTTTGCTCTGTCTGTTCCCCACTTTTTATCCATCTTAGATAACAGAACGCTCATATCATATAACCGTACATAGACAATTTATAAAGTAATATTTAGTACGACATCCTTTCAAGAAGCAACTGCTGTTTGGGCTGGACGTCCTATCTGATCCCCCCCAGTGCTAAAAGCTGTGTCTAATAAGATTTCCCTCCTGTGATGGCTTTTTATATTTCAAGGCCTGGTCAATGTCATACCCAGATTCAGCCACTACTATGCACACAGACCTCCAGATTCCCGGAGATGCTGGCCGGAACGGGCAGAATCACTCATGGTATTCTTAAAAACACTGTTTTTGTCAGGTTCTTTGATTGACCCCCCCCCCCCAAGCAGGGATGGAGAAAGTGAAACCATTATCCCCCTCTCATCGAACACGAGGCAGCTCCCCAGAGGAACACTCCCTGAACTGAGACTCCTCTTCAGAGCCCCCTCCCAGCAGGTCCCTGTGGTGAGCTCTAATAACATCGACTCCAAATCAAGGACTTTGAATTTGCTTAAGTGCGCATAAAGACTGGAGCACTTTCATTTTCATAGCAGGAGATCTGAGATCTTCAAGTCTCCCACATTTTACCCATCTTATTTGGGCCAGTGAACTTAACCGTTTGATCTGCATATCTTGTAGCCGTTCACCTAATGGGGTTCAGCACTAAAGAATAAGTCAGTCATGGAGATGCCTAAGATCACACATCCAGATGCCCTGGGTCTTTCAGCACAGCACGTTTGAACTATTTTGTGTATAGTTTCACATTTAGTAACCCTATTTCTTATTTATTTACAAGTTTTTCAGGGTGCATATTTTTAAAAATGAATACGCTGACCATACCTTTTACACACCATACAGACATATCCAAGCAGGTGAACCTTTTGCAGAAGATACACAGTAGAAACGTTAAACCCCAAATGATATCCAATGCAAGTTTTCTTTAGAAGCAAAGCCTAAGCATATTCCCAAGTGAAACACTTAAAACACACCGTGTGACACACTGCTGGTGCTGTAGGCTGAGAACCATTCATCCTAACAGGTCACAATGCAGGTATTCTAGGTATGGCTCCGAAAAAAAAAAACAGCTACCCAAGGCCTGGAGCACTTTTCCTGCGCTGGCTTGTCTTAGATGGAGAGTGCACTGGAGTGTAACCTGTCAATCTGTTTCGTGTCTGTGCTGATATTCCTGGTGTGATTTTTTTTTTTTTTTTGGGGGGGGGGGGGGGCACAATTCTCAGAACTTGTGTTTACATCATTGCTACAGCAGAGTGTGGTTTGTTAACCTTTCCTCTACCGTGCTGTTTAGACTTACAGGGTATTTGTGTGGAAAATCAATGTGTGCATGTATGTATGTGTGTATGCATGTACGCATGTACGTTTCAACAAACTTCAACAAATATCCCTTCAATCACAGCTGGGTTTATATTTTGTCAGTCTCTGGAGAGAAGGCAGCTATTTCGAAGACAGAAGACAACGGCCTTATTTTTAAGAATGTGAGGGTGGATCAGTTTCCTTCTCTTTCCAATGCAAATGAAGCCTGAGTCCTTTGTATCAGTGGAAACCTTCCCCTCTGCCTTCCTCAGTAAATACACAGCAACTTCAAAAAACACTTCAGGAGGTTTGCTGTTGTTCTGCGTCACAGTGATAGTTACACCCAAGCAGACATCTCCTCAGTCTTTCCTGTATAGAGTCATAAAGGGGTGAGACATTAGGGGAGGAGTATGGCAACAAAAAAAATATTGAAACAGAAATAAAGCAGACAGCTGTGAATGTCCCTGACAGCACTTTTTTTGGTAATTACATATATTTTGCTTTGGACGAGACAGTGACAAGAATTGGACTGGGAGCCCTGCTTCCCCTGGAAGCGGCCCCTCAAGTAATACATCCTGGCTTTTTGTGACAACCCATCTCCGCGGCGGAGCCTTGAGACGGCACCCGCTCCCTGGCATCTCCTGCCAGGGGATATCAGTCTAGTTGTCACCCTTTACATTGACAATTTATTCTGTTATAATTGATCTGTTTGGTACATTTCAGAGGGTTCGCCGTGGAAACCACAGTTTATCTTCACTCGCCACAACAAAAAACACTTGCGGATCCTGGTGCTGCGCAGACTACCTGAGGACAGACAGCTGTCAGGTTCTTATCTGCTGAGCAGTGTTTTCCGGACAGATGCAGCTAACCGTGCAGGGTCGGAGTGGAGACCCGGAGCTTTCCTCCCTCTACGTGGCTGTAAACCGCATGGGGTGGGTGAGGCGCTGTACGCACAGAGCCGCATGCGATCTGAACGTCCATGTTTGCGGTGAAGCTGCAGGACATGCAGCCTTTTCTTCTGATGATGAGGAACACTTCTAAGCTGCGCTCGAGCGAGCTCCGCAAAGCCTTTGTGTGTAATCAGATTAATTAACCGCTGTCTAAGCGGAGCCTGTAGGTGTTGTGGGAGCCCAGGGGCTTCCGGTGCCTGCAAAACAAAGGGATCAGATGAAAGCATGTATGCATCGAATTCCTGCTCCAATAAAAAAAACGGTTTTCAGTGAGGTAACAATGAACATTAAATAAGAGTGCCGTGACACTCTTGACACTTGGTCTGCTGTATGTTTTGTTTCAGAAAACACATTCTCAGAATAAGGCGTGTCAACAATCGTGTCAAATTCGAAAGATCTATTTTCTGATTTATTATAAAAAAATTTCTTAAGACAAACTGCCAGTTGGGTAAGTAAGCATTTGTTCTGACTGCAGGCTGCGCTCTGTGGCCCACGTTCGAGCCAAGCCATGTCGTCATCCGACAATGACCAGGGGCCATGTTTTTTTGGGGGTAAAACTCTTTTCATTTAACTGCAATAAATTTCAGCCAGACAAGTCTTGCTGAGAAATGTCAGTCAGGTTGAAAGACACAGGCCTGCCTAGAGGCTCCAGGGTTTTCCCAGAAGGCTCAGAGTAAATGATCAAGCACAATTTGTATGAGCAATCAAGACTTCTCAACATGAACCCCTGAGTGTCACAGACACTCAGAGGCAAGGGAAGGACCGTAAAGTACACCCAGTTCATGTTTTATCCTTATTCAGCATTACAGCATTTGACAAACAGAGTTTGATGTAAACTTTCAACTGTGGCCATGGGTTTCCTTTCCATTGAAATGCTGTAAGAAACTGATCTCATGGGAGCTGCTTGTCCCCTTTGACATTGAAAATATGAAAGGATTCAAACTTATATTTTGAAGTAAAGCTTTCTCAGGAAAACTAACGAAAAATTACTGAAGTAAATATAAAGTGAAAAAAGCCCCATCAGAACCAGCTGAGACAGTGTTATGCTGTCAAATTAACAGTCGTCTTCACAACATAGCAAATGCAGACAGTGACAAAATTATTCATCTATGTGGTCTTGTTTTAAACACTACTGAAGGACTGTTCTAAGATGGCATCTTGATGCTGGGCCCATGCATTGAGGGTGATTGGAAGAATATTGTGAAATATGAATTCAGCTAGCTTTGTTTTTGCTTTTGTTTGGTCTGTTAGGACATTATTGGTCACTCTTTGTTGATCAGTAGGGATTTGAGCAGGGCTGATTCACCGAGATCACTGACGACCAATGCATTACCTGATGATTCACTGGTTGCAATCAGCATGATAATCCTACTCAGGCTGATTCATGATATTGCTATGAAATGACATTGCTAAATGAATCAACTCGTCAGAATGTCATTCGGAGCACAAGGAAACTGTGGTAGAGGGCGTCATGGAAAATAATAACAGCCGAGAGTAGGGGGAGTGCTGCCTATGCCTCTCAGTGAGGACAGGCGATTTAATAGGGGGGTAGCTGGGGACGGCTCATCCTCTAAGGCCTCATCATCCACCCTCTGGAGCTCTCCTTGTCAGACGCATAGTTTCAGCTTTCCCTCTCACTCATATTTTCTACCTCGTTGGTCTGCATGATTGACAGTCCTCGGTGCTGGTAGCCTCTTCCACCACGAGGTGGGTCAGAGAGTGCAGTGGCAGATGCCAGTTAATAGCTTTGGTGTCAATGCTGCACAATGTCCATGTGCAATGTTTTTTTTTATTATTATTAAAAAAATATTCTTTAAGTACTGGATGTGGTTTAACATGATCCTCTGAATATTCAAAGAAGATGATGATGATGATGTTAACGATGACTACGGTGATGATGATGATGATGATTTCCAACTGGTTGAACAATTTCCATCTGCTCTGGATCATCTTAGAGACTCCTAACCCTATATATCTAATGGCATCAAACTATGTATGCTCCTGGTGAGAGAGGTGGGTTTTATATCTAAGTATTTCTTGGCATTTGTGAAGGCTCTGGGGCCAGATGAGCAGCCCCACTAAGTGCAGCATACGGAGATAAGAGTAGCCGTTACTCATGTAACAGTCAGATGTGTGTGTGTGTAACGGGGGAATACGGAGAGTAACATGGTTTTATCAGGACCCACAAATTACCACATGGTATTGACTTTGGTATTGATGTGACATTTGGAGTTAGACCACCTTGCTCCAGAGGAAACTTAGTGTAAGAATCCCTGTTCAAATGCTTGTATGTACTTATGCAGTTACTTTTTTCAGTGTGGAGGGGTTGTCTTGTGTTGGCAGTTTGAACCCTGATTTGAACCCTTGATTATTTGCTGATACATCTCAGGATTCATGACAGAATGTCTTTTTACTCTTGAGAGCTTTGTTCCTTTTGGAAACCAGAACTCTGGAAAGAAAAGAAATACATGGACACAAAACAAACACATCTTCTCTTATGCATGAAAACAAACTGCCTGAATCAATTCTCTTGAAAACATGTTTTGTGGTTTAAAATGGACATTGAATCAAACATTGTTTTTCGCCGTTCATGAAAAATGGCTTCATTGTCTCTGACAGGTCTTCCATCGGTCTACTGTGTGAGAGGGATGGAGAACCACACGGGGCACAATGATTGGCTCATGTACAGACCATTCAGGGAACATCCAAAGCCCACAGGGGCAGTGGAATGTCGCCTGGAGGATGCCGTAGGTCATCTCAATTCAGGCCCTTCTTCCAAGCTCCTCAATGACTTTATTTAGGCTTTGGTTGCAGGATCTTGGCATGGTGGCAAGATCTCACAACATTCATTCACGACGTGTACAAATCCAGGCCACTTTGCTTTCAAATTTTTGATAAAATTACCCAGTATATGTAATTATACACAGATCCTCACAGGAAACAGGAACTATCATAGTGTGGGTGTTACTGTGGTTCATTTTGACACCTTCATAGCACAATTTGCAAGCCGCGTTAATTACAATGTATTATTGTCACATAACCTAATTACACCTCAAAATTCAGACTCAGCACATTCCACTAGTACTATATGAGCACATAAAATCTGAACGATGTTTTCTCACCTTAGAATACCAGGGCTCTGGTAAAAACATACTAAACTTTCCAACTTTACCTTTAATTTCATACTGTGAAACCATTCATGGTTCACATAGTAAATCTCATTTGGCTCAGATGGTACAGTACTGGGATACGGGAGCACTCCATGCTACCTTTTATGTTAGGAAGTCCAACAGAGCACCATTGATTTCAGCAACAGAGAACATCAGTGATGTACACACGCAAATAAAATATTTATGAGAAACCTCGTCTGTCGTTCTGTAAAAGCCTTCTCTCGACACATCGCCATGGCACCTGGAGCCACAGTCAGGAAGGGGAACAGTCGGGCGTGGGGGTGGGCGGCTGTTCTCCACACGTCTCCTCACACTGTGCCTGTCTGGGATACCGAGAAGCTCAACGCTCCGAGCTCCCCAAAAGTTCACCTGCGGCCAAGAGCGTCTCTCCAGCGGGGGTTATGAAGCGGCAGGGAGCGCGTTCCCAATTAGCGCTGATGCATATCGGCGCGCGGGGAGGGGGTGCGGGAGGCCGCGGTGCCCCAGTCATGCTCAGCCCGGGGTCCTGTGCCTCACGGCAGGGTAGCAATTATACAGCGTGGATGAAGATGCACTTTTTTGTATTTATGGGCTTTCTGCATCTGACTTTATTTTTAACTGCTGTCCATCAGTATTGCATTAAGGGCCGTGCGCCCACCTGTGGTGTGGCTTATTATGCATGGCTTATCCCTGCCGAGTCTGTCTGTTCTCCGTCCTAAGGGCCCCAGAGCCCCTTCTGCCAAGCACCTGAGAGGGCCGTGTCTGAAGATCCGAGGAGGGCTGACCGGGAACTCTGCTGGTCTTTCCCAGTTCCTTTGACTTGTGGACAGGGGATGCATCAGAAGGCAGGTTACGCTGAGTGCAGTCCCACAGTTCACTCCGGGTAGCATCAGTCTTCGACGTCCCCGTCAGGGCGGATTAGGCGACGGGGCCTCGCGACGAGTGATGACAGCGAGCCACCAGACGCAGGGGGGACTCGCATTCGGCCGCTCCCAGCTCGGCGCTCGAACTCTCCCGCTCCCCTCGCCGGAGAGGAGGGCCTGCCACCAGCGTCAGAACAGCCAGCGGTAATGACAGTCCTGCTCCCCCAAAGGCTTTCCCAAAAAAAGAAGACAGGTAGAGGGAAACGCTGCACTGTGCGCTAGGAAGAGGAGATGGAAATCTAAACTGTCACTGCTTCATCTCCCTGCCTGTGGAGCAGAATATCTCCAGAGCAAGAAAACATTTCTATTTAATATTGTTATGTAATCACTCTCCCCTGAAATGTTTTCCAGACCATTTGTTTTGCAAAGCCAGATGGAATGGGTTCAGAGCACTGCTGCACACAGCAGTAAATGGACTTTTATCACCAGCAGATTTTATCACAATATAGAACTTTTTTTTTTTGCACACCACACCAGCCAGAATGCATAAAGATAATTGCCTCCTGCAGCTTGTCAGAGCCTCTTTGGATACCCACCAAGCCTTGGTAGAAGACACAGCTTTCAATGGGTAACATGTGCCTTTGAAATCAGAGTTGGGCTATAAACGGAGACAGTGAGATCAGGAGATGGTGTTACTATGTTTGGTGTGGATTGAGAGTATGTTTATCACAATAGTTCATCAAGGTTTAAAGACCACCCTGCACCATCATTCTCTTATAGTCACCTCTTAAAAGTCTTTAAGTTGACAGTGTCTTGGATTTGTGGTTTAACAACAAGACAAGTCTTGCAAAAAAGAAGGCCCACTTCCAAGGCTGCCATGTCTGTTAACATGCTGTGCTACAGCTTCGGCAGGTGGGCCTGAGATTGTGGATCCTAGCTTTGCTTCTGGTGAGGCTAAAACGGAATAGGTCATGGCTGTTATCTGTCTTGAAGCAGGACTGAAAGGTTAAAAGCAAAGCAGTGTTTTTTAGAAAAGTATAATTGGGTTGCTTTGGGGCGTTGTTACAGGAACGGATCACTCTTGGCTCTTCTCCATAGCACTCCTGTAAAGCATCGTTTGGTGGAGGAGATCATGCACAGCAGAACAGAGGGGAAAAAATGGAGTAAAAGGGGCCGATTCACTAAACTTGTTATGCAAAGTAGGTAATTACGCAGTCAACCAAAAGGATTTCCTCTGGTCGCAATTAGGGTAGACAACCAGGAAATAACAAGGTTGAACGATGCCAGAGTGTGTCCCACAATGCAAAATAACAAGACCAAAAACGGGGTGGCGTTAATGAAATGATTAAAATTTGTTTTGCTTTGTTTTTTAAGGCCATTAAGGAAATATTTTTAGCTTCCTGGTTGTTTTTGGCCAGCTTGGAGCTTATAAAAGTAATTCTGAAAGTTTAACTTTTATTCCATGGAAGTGGTGCAGAAAAGAACCACTTATTATTTTTCCCTACATGTAAGGTTGGGTTGCACACTGGTGGCTTAGCAAGTAATGAATAGCACACTAAGGAAAATGGTAATTTATTGACTAAAAGAATACACTCAACAGTCGGCTCACCCAACAACAGCTTGTCTGACAGCCAAGATTTTCCACAGTCCTTGCTGCAACTGTAGCCATCCGTTAGAGCTGTTACTAAAGAAAAAAGCTGATCCAGCAAACTGATCCAAAAACAGCTCTTAATTGTGAATTTTATCCATGGTGACTTGGAACATTTTTCAATCCCACACAAAGTCTAAAAGGTTTTTATGCAACTTCTATGGCTGCAGCTGACACGCAATCCTTTTGTGACTCTGCTTTCAACTCTCTTCCTTCTGAAAGAGTTCTGTGTGTGTTACAGTCACAGTTTACACATGCATCACTGTGTATATTCATATAGTTATTAAAAAAAAAAAATTGTGCTGAAAACTCTGAGGACCTTGTAGAATTTCTGATGTTATTGTATTACCACAGGATTTTTAAAATGCTGTTTATTAGATTTTATTTTTATGAACTTCCAATTGTTACCAAAACAACTTCTGAACAGGAGCACTGAGTCGAGACAAATGCAGTCCTCGAATACACAGCTTTTTTCCGCACTACATGTGACACTGAGCACTATGGTAGAGTGGGTGCTCATTGGAGGATAGGTGCTACTTCACCCACGTCATCCAATCAATTTGTAGGCCTGTATGAATTACAGGGTGTATGAGAACAGTGACTGATATACCCTCCCCCAAGTCCATTTTTTCCTCTGATATCAGTAGGTATCATCAGCAGATGACACATGATATTTTTGATGATGATGGTATTTTTTAACTGCACACCCTACAACCCCGATGTCACACACTGTCGAACACTTTGTATTCCAAATGTCCTTAGTTACGCATTAAAGTTTTCATTATGAACTTCATGCTTGACTCCTTTTTTTACATGAGCTTTTCGCTCATCAAGAATAAAAAAGGTGAAATTAAATTTCACTCCCATGCACTATTAATTTCCTTGCTATTCACTTAAAGCCTGAGGTTTGGTTTTATATTGCATCTCAATGTGTTCAAACTAGTGAGTCACTAGTGCCAGTAGCTTCTGCAGCCACAAGAAGTGAGCACGTTTGTCTGGTCACTCCTAGCATTCAAGCTATAGCCATCACAAAGATAAGAGGCAAAATGGACAGCTAACATTAAATGTTACTAGATAACCCTGCATAGCGCAATTAGCACTAGATTGGTTGTTTCTAATCAGCAGGCAGGTCAATTTTTTGACACTCTACACTATGTTTACGAAGGCGGATATCAATTAAGCTACAGAGCATGCAGAGAATCAAAATGGTCCTCTTGACTGTGAGAATTCATTGCTAGGTATTCAACCTAATTAGATTAGCTACGCAATTCAAGTTTAGTTACGCGTAGATACTTGACTTAACTATTAATTAATGTTTAATTAAGAGGCCGTAATCTCTACGAGCGAGGATGTTAACATTGTGAGAAGAGATGCTGATGAAGACCTAATTTCCCATTTGTCTCTAGGCCCATCTTAATTGTTCTTTCCGTCTGCAGAAAGATTAATTTTCAGCCAAAATATCATCACTAAATTGATGTATCGGGGGTTGAACGTGATGAAATTAATTGATGCAGCAGGAACTTCATAATGAAGTCTTGAACGTATTTCCAGGTAATTAATTCCTCTCACAGTTACACAACGATGAAATATACGCTGGAAGTAAATAAAGTCTGTCTGTTCCTCCTCTGCTTCCACACTGCCGCTAAAGGGACACGGGGCATATTTCTGCCCAGGGATGAGTTTGAAGACAATGAAGGAACAGGAGGAGCAGGAGGTAAGGTGAATGATTTCGACTTTTATGCCAAAAAAGAAAAGAAGGCGGTGATAGTCAAGGATGAAATAGAAGTCCCATGAAACAGGAAGCTCATCACCTAAGAGCTCAAAGACGCAGGAAGCTCATCAACTAGAGACCCAAAAAAACAGGTTCCCTCTCTGTCTCCGGTCATCTACTTCAAGACTGGATTCCTGAATTAAGAGCCAGAGGGGCCAGAAGGAAGTGACACTGTGATGCTTCCAGACACTTCCAAAAATGTCCCAGGGAAAGTACACATAACTACAGATAGTCTGAGAATCCTCCTTTGCCTTGAGATTCTCATGTATCATTAGGCTGGTGAACAAGAAGACAGCAGGCCCAGGTGTCATCTTTAGAAGACCTCAAACCTGTCACAAGCTGAGCTATGTGTGCACTGCGGGAGGAATCAGTCAGACACATCCACAAACACAGTACTTTTTGAGAGCTCAGCGGGATATTGATCAGACGAATGCAAATAGAACAAGGGCTCAGATCGATGGAAAAAACACTGAAAAATTAGTGATATTTTGTCAAGAACTCAGCCAGACGTGACTGTAGACAAGGCCGCGCCCGGCAAATCTGCGCCGGCGGACGCAAAAGCGCCTCGTTTCACTCCGGGCCTCGTTTCTGCGCCTTGTCTCAGGGAATGAAGAATGAACGAGAGAAGGAACCTTCACCATTTTCGATCCCCCCACCCCCCCGTCGTCGGATGGCAAAAGCTTTGGGGGTGAGCGGGAGAATCAATTCATTGTGAGGTTTTCCAGCGCAGCCCCTGCTTGCTCGAGTCACTTTCTGCTTTGAAACTCCTGAGATGACGTTTTTAACCGAGATTGGCTGCCATTAATTCCAGCAGAAGGAGTGGCAACAAGGCCATGACGCCACCCAGGGGAGAGAGCCGTGATGCCATCATTAATACAAAGCACCGCGTTATGAAATCTTAATGGGGTTACAGTATTGTTTTATCACACTATAAATTAATATGTCAAGGCACGTCATTAGCTGTTTGATCACACACGTTCAGATTACCTCGTGTTGTAGCCGGTGTTCCCGAACAGCAGTTTGTCAGAACGCACTGGTAAACTGTCTGGTGAGTGTTAATTACAGGATAGAACTGATAACAGTTTGCATAATTTAGTTGGTTAAAATGGTGATAATCTGCATAATTGCATGCCACCAAAAGAAACGCTCCTTTGTCATCTTTTGGTTATCTATTGTTAAGAACTTGCAATTATTTATGTTTATACAATGCACACACTGAGAGAAATGAAAATGTAACATTTTAGAGATTATAGCTTCTTTCTCACCTGAAATGAATATTTACAAGTGAGCAGTGACACTCTCCACAGATTGTCTCATATAACCTCATAACCTTAGTCTCTCACTCCTGCCTATTTGATACATAAGCATTAAATGTTGACAGTGTCAGAACACAGAATAAACATATTAGAAAAGAAAATCTGGAACTATGTTCAACATTGAGTATATATTGAAACCGTAACCATTTGGTAACATTTTCAGGTGGTTACCTCACACTGAAACAGGAATGGGTCACAAGGTTTAACATGTGGCAATAACATATATAGGCCTAAAATGTACATCTTTACTGATTTCATAGTATGTTAACATATATTGATGTATAGAAACATGCCAACTTAGCCAGAAGGACTCTATGTGTAATATGATAGTACACTTATTTAAAAGTGTGGCTGTCATTGCCCAAGGGCCACTATAAACACAGCATAGAGTATTATTACTGACAGGTTCCGGAATGTTAGAAAAACTGAACAGAAGCGATGGAAGCTCCATATGTGTTCTATTGACATACATTACATACATACTTTACATAGTAACAGCCAAGCATTATTGTAAGCTAAACAAGCTTTTTTTAAAAGAAAAAATAAATCTAACTCTTCTGTGTGTACTAAAGGAGAGGTACTCTTGCTGTTCAGACAGAAAACTTACCAACACCAGCCAGGAATAGCAGATGTTAACTATAAAAAAAAAAAACTTCAAGCAAAGAGCAGCATCTTTGATCAGGTGCTGCACAAACTCAGCCGATTTAAAAACATTAGGAACAATGTTTTATTCATAAAATGTGAGAAACTCCCACAAACTGCATGCGCCTGAATACAAATTTATTTAACTAAACAAATTACCGAAATCTCATGGAGCAGTAGTCTCCTCTTGAATCATTAATTTCCTCCCAAGAGGAATGAGAAAACATTATCCCGGTTCAGATTATCAGTGGTTACAAGTAGATAGGATCTACATCATTGGCGTGTTAGGTACATCGAAATTGCTTGGTGGTGAGAGTTAAATCTGAGGATTTCTCATAAAGGTATGATACCGTTCCACCTCTGTTGCAGGCGGGAGTAATTGGTTATTTCAGTCAATCACGACAAACACATCTAAGGTTATTCTCTCAATCAGTGTTCAGAGTTGATTTTGCCTGTTTGCAGACAGTGAAGGTCCCAAGGCACATCAATGCGACATAAATATGTGGCAAAGTGAAAGAGGGATGTGGCCTCTCCATGGGAAACAGACAAGTGCGAATGTCAACAGAGTCTCTGAATATCACAGGCGTTCTGTGATATTTTTACATTAGCATGACTAATTGTGTTTTGTAATGATGTCTACAAAAAATATTGATAGAATTTCTCTTTTTTTCCCCCTCTCTGTCTCTCTCACATTATGAGTCATTGGAGATTCAAGAGGCAAACTGTCATTAATTTTCAAACAAATTAAAATTAAAATTAACCAATTGGCTGTAACAGTGTAGTCACCTAGTGAATGCAGTCTCGCTTAAATGCTGTGATTTATACAGTGTCTCACTTACAAAACAACTGCAGGTGCTGCTTACCACAAGAGAACACACAACCAGTGACAACCAAAATGTGTCCTTGGCACTCATGGTTGGATGGGGAAAGGATACATGCATTGTTTATAATGTATAATTAAGCATTCCAAATAATCAATTTATCACTCAAATATCACAAACAGGGGTAAAAGACATGAAAGTAGGTTTTTTTTTGTTCGTCTTTAAAATTACTTTTTACTGTTTGTCATTGACTAAGTGTACTATTGATTAGTCTTCAATGCTGAGTATATGGTTAAAGGTATTAATGCAGATTTTACTAGAATTAAATCATTTAATAATGAAGAGTCTATAGCATTCTTGATCATTATTAGATTACTGTGCTTTTTCAGTCAATAATGGCAAGCAAAGGACAATAAAGGTGTCATCTACCCTTGCCTTCGGGAGTCTGATCTGTATTTTTTATTGATCTAGCTTTTGGATCAAATCCCCCCCCCAAAAAAGGGTATGTTTAATCTTTTAATGTGATTATGGGTCATTCTGTAGTTATGGTGAAAATTTTGAAAACAACAGCATTTGTGATCAATATATTTATCAGTAGAAACAGATCAGTTTTAAATGCAATTGGATGAGTCATGTTGCTATTCTCATGTTGCTATTCTCTTAGGACACTCTGTGATTGGCCCTGATGTGTCTTTGGGTTTGTGGACCAAATAGAGAGGTGTTGAAATAGACCCGGGGTATACCATACCCTATAAGTCACATCAAAGCATGTCAATCATTCAGTCTGGTTCAGTTCTTAAATGTACATGTCACTGTGCGGCCTGATTGGCAAGTAGGTGATCACAGCCTCATCACACCTCCCTCATAGTCTCCAGATACTCCTGTGCTGAGCATTGCGCCTTGTGCCTACATTTTAGTAATTGACTGTACCTTTTTAGCCATTTCTGTCTTGTCTTAGATGCCTCAAGGTGAAACACTGGGCCCTGTGTTGAGTGTGTCCCCACATGTTGGACGTAATCGTCATGCCACATTCAGGCGCATTATAAGATAACATTGTGTCATGCTTTAGGCAAAAACACTCCGCCTTATGCTGCCGGTGGTGGAGACGCTGTTCTTTGGCAGACATTTCACGTCCCACCTTCTGTGACAAACACTTAAGGATGATGAAGTCACAGGTCGGAGGAGAGGCAATGTAGGCACGGTTTCAACTCAATGAACATATCTAACCAGAATGGATTATTTCACAGACGTGTGCCCTTTAAATTGGATGGAGCAAATTACCAGGATTTTTTGAATAGTGTGAATTTGTCATCTGAGCTCGAATGAGCTGCACATTAGGCATAGCGGCTAACATCTGAAATTTGGGGGTCATTTATTAAGCGGTCCAATCTGGGTATCGGGTAGTCCGTTGCGTGACGAAGCTTCAGTCAGTGCATCATTAACCCGCAGCCTGTCGGGGCTTCACTCGGTTTGGCCGGACTCTCACGTGTGGTCAGAGCCGGCTTGAGGCGGCGGTTTGGGGGTTGGGGGGTCAGGGGGTCGCGGATCGAACAGGTCCCAAACCGTCGGTTCCAACTCGGCGTTGCAACCTGTGGCGGAACGCGTTACCCAACATGCCTCTTTGTTGTACCACACGCCGCGGCCTCTGCTTGCACCAGGCACCCTCAATTACAGGACCCCAGCCCAAAGCCTGCACGATATATTGGGATCACCGCGGGGTAATTGGTGCACTATTCTTCCCAATTCCACGCGAGCCCGGGACTATTCCCCCCGCCAGTCAGCACAGCTCAATGTTTAACAAGCAATTATACCCCCTGAGCCGCCTCCCCGGGCCTGAGAAATGGGGACAGCCAAGGTAGATGGCGGCACAGCACAGCGCGTGCATTATGTTGTCATCATGTTTATGATTCCACACGGGTGACGAGTAATGTTTCCATATATATGTATGTGTTTTTTTTTTATTTCATGTCATGTTTATCTATTTGCGTTGCATGTGTGGGTTGACATATTTCCTGGTCTCTCACTGTTCCATGTTAGATGGAAAACACTTTGCTGTGCATGCTCAAGTGTAATGTAGCATGTTGTAAATGATTAATAATCCATTTATTAAGCTCAATTAAATGTAATAAAGTACCTATAAATCACAGTTGGTCTCATTTTGCATATAAAATTGTATAAACATTACTTATGTTGAGGTTATTAATATTACTGTCATAACTGCCACCAGTTGGCCTACGATGTAAGCAGTTTCCTAAAAATTCATTTTCATATTTTATTTTCAGTGTTCATAATAACAGATTGTATACGCACACCTGATGTGTGTTTGCATGTGTTAGTGAATAAAGTCAGAGGCTGGACTTTAAGAAAGAGGAGGAATTCGCTGCATCACTGCTTCCTTGCAACGCAGAGGTATTTCAGTTTGCTGATGTTTTGGTCAGTGACCTTCATCGGAGCAGGGTTCAACGAAGTATTTTACTCCGACAACCGTCGCTGACCGAAAAGTCAGGAAAGGAAAGAAAGCTTCTGTGTTGCAGGATGGCCGTGATGCAGCGAACTCCTCTCCTCTCTTAGCATTCAATGTCAATACATTTGCATTTTTCAGCTTTGCATTAAACAGCATGTATAAGGCAGATCAGAGGAATATTTTCCTCCGCATGATTTCTCTCTGGAATGCATCGAAGGTCACTGCTCCCCGTATGGGCACGCAGGCTGGACGGGGCTGTGCTGCTGACACCCCTGGGCACACCAGCCAATCACGCAACTAGAGCCATTGCAACACTGTGGAGAGGTCACCCAATCAACAGCCTGGCTCCTCCCTCAGAACTCTACCCCCGGGCCAGGACATCCCTACCCGAGGGCAGCCAGCATGCGCAGCCCAAAATCACTGCGAGCTACAGAACGGAGGCGGCTTGGTAGCACACAAACCTTTTTAAACGCCTTACCCCACTCACAGAATAACAACCACACATGCAATGCATCATCCAGACCATAGATAATCATTTATGCAATCATTACTTTAGAGACATTAACACTGTGGAAATGATCCTCACTGCATTTTTAAATACATGAAGGGTGGCGGTGATGGGGGGGGCGGGGGGCGGGGTGTTCCCACGATGAAGGTCGTTATTGCACAGGTAATTAAGTACGCCCAGCGATGTCATGAGGACTGTTAACATAATTGCATGATATGCAGCAAGAAATAATGCCCTGGTTACTGCCCACATGGGCAGTTAAGCTAGCATTTAAGTCACTGCAGTGTAAGTGTGCGTGCGTGTGGGTGCATGTGTGACTGTGTTACCGCGTACATACATTACACAACTATATTTAGTGGATCTGTCATACTTGTCGTATTGCTCTTTAGCAGGTTGTTTCAGACTGCACACAACTGCTCCTTAATGCATGTGTTTCAAATTGAATTGTACTGTCAGAGTAAATATTCCACTAACGACAATAGATTCTCAGGCCGATAGAAAAACTATAAACAGGATCCAGTTCCTCACGACTTTCATCATTATTGTCGCATAATTCTGAGTGAATATAAAAAAATTATAAATATTCCAAAGGACGCCAAGAGGAATCTGTCACCGTTGTGAAGGTTTTTGAGTTCTACCAGGGAAGATGAGGTTATTGCTCAGAAGGTGAGGCCATTCATCACTTGTTCTCCGCATGGTGCCTTGGCTACCTCTCCAAACATCTTCACAGGGAACCTCGTGGTTATTTTTTTTTTAACCAGTCCTTCCGCTACTCACTGTTTAATTAGAGCAACTGAAACAAACTTTTTCTGGGTGCTGCCATGCTGTTTATTCTGGTACAAGTGCTCAGGGCTATCATGTAAAGTGAAGAGCTGGTGCTTGCACAGATAGTGAGACTGAAGCCAGATCTGTCTTTGTTATTATTTTATTTTTTTTACTTATTTCACCATCGAAATGAACAAACTTGCAGCTTAGGCTTCAAAAACATGAGCTGTTGCACTGCAAATCGATTCCTCACCTCTCTTCAAAGGAGACAATATTCGTCATTTTTAAAGGGACCTTTTGAAGGGACTTGGCAGGATGAACGACCCTGAGAGCTGCTTTCAGGCACGCCTGGTGGACAATGCTTCAAAGGTCTCAGGCTAATGCGTGAATGGAAGTATCTGGGTTTATGGAGGATCTCTCGCAGACTTCAGAGAGCGTGAGTGAAATATGACAGGGGTGTTTGCAAAAAAATGGCGGCCCCTGACATTTGCTGGATTCATACTCGAGCACCAGGAAGAGGGTTTTGACCCGCATATGTGAACCACTGACCTGGGGAGCCTTGTACTGGGAAAAACACTCCTACAGTAATACAGGCTGCAATAAACAAAGATTGAAGGCAGGCTTTGGGTCAAGGTGCCGGTGACTTGTTCTATTTTTGACAACATGTCACCTCAAGGCAATATACCACCGGCTCTGATTTGTACCACCACCGAGGTGTCTGAAGTCAAGTCCCTCAATATCCTTCCACTCTTAGCAAATGGAGAGTCCTGTTGTTGCCACGGTGATAAGTGTTGGCTCAGCTGTGTTCAGACTCTTCCAGGTCTAAGTCTAAGGCCAGGATTGTGTTGAATAAGGAACCACGCCATTCACTGTACATAAGATGGCCTTGTCAGTCACTCAGGATAAGAACCTCTGCCAACTTAATATATTAATAATTATTCATTTATTTATAATAATAACCACAACAGGCACTGTAAGTGGCTGAGGATTGGCTGCACCTGAGGAGATTTCAAATGGCAAGGGTTTGAAAAGGGAAAATCATTTTTAATAATAAACAGGATACACACAAAATACACACTGGCGTTGCACAGATGACCCATCTTATAAAGAGCCAGGAGTCTGGTAGGAGGCCCTGGCTAAACCAAAGATAAAATCTGCTTTCTTCCAGCTAGCAGTATTTTGGCAGAGGCAAAGTGCAGCCACAGAGACTTAAAAAAAAAAACCTAAAAGAGACAATCAAACAATCGTTTAATCTTAATTAGTTACTGTGGCTGTTTGGGATCATCACAGGGTAAACAGTAATTGCTTTATCATCTCATCAGCTCAGTGAAAGGAGGGTAACGGGAGATGGCTTCTCAGTGACGGCTCCAGCGTGCACACCCCCTCACTCCCCGTGTGCCAGCCCCCCCCCCAACAACCTCCCCCCACCCTTTCTTTTGGCAGTGCCGCAGTCACTGGAAAGAGACACGCACACCAGACCGGCCTGTGTGGACGGGAGCCACCACGCCGCCCACCAGCCCCGTCCCTGCCAACCGGGCAGCCGTGGAGGCTAAGGGAGGAAGTGGGGGGGGGGGGGGGGGGGGTGGATTGGGGGGGGCGTCACGCCAGGAAAGCCGCCCACAGGGAGGACGGACGCCCAGAGGGGGGAAACGAAGCCTTGATTTAAAAAACGCACCACTTCACACCCCTCGGCGCATGGTGCTGTGGCCCTCTGCTCCGGTGACATCCTAACGCAAAAGATCGCTACATGCTGAGGTCTGCCTCCTTCATTATCCACTGACTCCTAATTGTAATGAATTGAGTGATGAGGGTTACTGGTCCAGAACAAAGCCCCTGGAAAAGATTTGATTTGTGAATTAATGCTAAACAAACCAGGCAGCTAATTACTAATGTTAGTAATGCTATGGAGACATCATAATGAGGGATATATTTACCTCTCATGATAATGCATGGACGGGTGGGGGGGTGGGGGGGGTGTTTGGAAAGCGCAGTGTTGTACAAAATGAAACCAGACAGGCACAAATCTGGCCCAGCAAGACCGGGACCTGAATTGAGATGGATTTAGCTGGAGGATTTTGGCCGGGATGTGTCTCTCTGAGGACTTCCCACCTCCCCAACTCCGCAGCCTAATGCCCACACATTCCACCTGACATCAAGGAAAAAGGAACTACAATTACCTAACTTGGCTGCCAGGCAACCCAGAGATGTCAGAAGAATCTTTTAACGAAGGTTAACCCCCCCCACCACTCACACACTCACACACACACTCCCATCCTCACCCTCTTTCTGAACATGTATCAGGTTTGCTTTTTTTCTGTGCCTGTATGTTACACTTTCCCATCACTTTCTGTCTTATTTTTTTTTTTTCTGTTATATTTTTTTGGAGTTTTAATGACAATAAGAAATGAGGCTTCAGATCTCCAGGAATGCCTAATCAACTCAGACAATATTCCCCTCTCTCGCTCTCCCCCTCTAGTGCTTCGCCTCTGTTAGGGAAAGGAAGAATCCGTTGCCGTGGAAACAGACGGGTCGTGTGACCACGGCTGCCAGCCTGTCAGTTATGATTCTGTTCTGTACAAAGGCCCCCGCTGCTGACAGCCCTTTATGAGCGGAGCTGTATAACATTTGACAATTAAAGTAGTTTGAACTGCAAATTAGTGCTCTCTTGTTCTGGCAAAGATCAGCACCACTCAGTTTGCCAGATTTGTTTATTAGGGAGGCTTACACTTCGAAGCCTGCCTGTCACAGAATATTAGGCGCGTACTCCAGGAAGGATTCCAATACGTTTATTTAAGGGGCAGGATATTTACATTGTTGTACTCCCAGGAATAAATATGGCAGGTGGCAGTTGTCAGTCATGGGTGATAAGGACTTCCTGCAAGTCCTAAATGTGGTTGATCAGTTACCACATACTGTTTCCCTGTGCTGTCTTACTGATGCGAAGGCTTTGCTGTCAGTCCCAGGTATTCCAGGTGAATACCTCAGTGCTGAAAATAATGGCAGAAGCGGTGGCTTGACCTTTACTCTATTCACTCACACACACAGTTTTTTTTTCCTGTTCGCTGTTTTTTTCTTCAGAACCTTCAGCTTGCAACAGAAAATTACCTAAAATTGAGATTTCTGTTTTGCCTTAATTCACATAATTTCTTGCTCTAAAAAGCTTTTTTCCACACATTGTTAGAAATAAATGGCAGGAGTGACACAAATGTTCAAAAAGCTTTAATAGACATGTATAGGCATGCTATGAATAACTCTAATCATAGTCTTACGGCTACAATGCAGTACTATGTTTGCAAGTGTATAGCTATTTTTCTGAAGCAAATCTTGTTTTCACACCAATGTTCCCTGGATGAGTTGTGGCGTCTGTCACCCTCTAATCACCTTCTGACTTTTTCTTTTTTGAGTCTTGCCAAGCTTGCAGCAATTATATGGTTTTATTTTATATATGAATTTCTATTATGAATATGCTCATTTTCATAATAATTTCATAATAATACATGATAATGTATAATACATAATTAATACATAATACATAATTATTTTACACGATAGTTTTTGCTGTTTCTTTGTGATCATTGGCTTCAATATAACTTCAATTTAAATGCACTGAAGTAGGCTAACACTACTGACAAAAACAGATCACTTACTACTAAGCATCTTTTTTAGTATATGGCCCATGTCAACCTAATATATATGTAACATTATCTAGATAGCTAACTTAATGTGTGACTATCTATTAGTGTAACTATATATTAGGTAGCTGGCTAACGTATCGTCAGTTTGCTTATACCATGCCTATCTAGCCTGACAGTTGTTGAAACATTTACTTTAATGATATGTGCTCACTGATGCAGATCGGCACCAGTAAAGCCAATGCCCTAACCAAGCAGACAAATGATCTTGTTCTGCCTAATGCTGGTCAGTATGGGGGCTCCCTCAGGCACATAATCCCCCCCCCACCTCTACCACCCTCTGCCCCTCGGCAACAGGGCGAAAGGTTGCAAATGGACTAGTCTGGCTCATTTACCATCCTGTGTTCTCATTAGAACTCCACATTCAAGCGAAAGAAAGCTCTTTTTTTGGTGCTTGCACTTGCACAGATACAGTAACCTCTTCTTTCACCACAAAAAAACAAAGAAATATTAATTTACATACAGCTGAATTACATCTAATGTGCTGTATGTGAACCATTATTTAACCTCTCTAAAATGTGCAATGAAAGGGCACATTAGCTACGAGCTACCTCAGCCATTCCCAGCACGGACCATCCATGGCAGAGGGGGAAAAGAGAGGAATAAGCATTCACTGTGAAGAAGAAAACAAGGAAAACATGAGAAAAAAGTCAATTGAATGGAAATGTTTTACATTTTCTGTGAGGCAGACCAACACTCCAGTTTTAATAACCTGATTGAGAAACATGGCTGAAGGTGGTAATGGATGAAATCAGACCTGCTCGAGCTGTTGACGTTTCTCTCAACCCTCAGAAGTAAAGCGCTGAATATTTATTTTTGAGTTTGAGGAACACACAGCAGGGAATTGATTGCAGGTGAGAGGTAAGGTTTCAACGGGTTGGAAGGGTGGTTGGTTTGAATGCTACACAATCTTTCCTTAACTTCTAAAACACTCATAAATCCCAGACCTCGAGTGATTATACATTCTCTTCCCCCGCTGCATTATTTTACATAAATTACTCCGGTAATGACTGCACAGTTCATTTAAATTTAGTGTTATTTTGCTCACTGTAGCAGGTTGAATTCAAAGTGCAGGAGGTCTCTGAGCAGAGGCAGACAGTTCTGAGGTAGGCTGTGGATAACACAGGCCCGGACAGTGACAGTCAGCCTCACTGGTAAATGGAGGACAGATTTGTCTGGCAGTGTAATACATCAGGAAAGTCCCTTTTCCCTGAGTGGCGTGTAGCTGATACAAAGAGCTCTCATTTCAAACACAAGAAATGTGGGGAAATCCCGAGTGCTGCGAGCTTGTTCACCAGATAAATTGTATAGTCAGTAATTTGTAAAAAGTGGAAAAACGATTAAGTGTGGAATAGCAAGATCAGATGATGGAAAAATAAATATCAGAAAGCTGGAAAAGAAAAGTAAATTGAGAAATTGAAACATCAAACTTGCAAAAGGAAAAAAAAATGCTTTTTGCCACTTCTTTTTCTCCACAGACATTCCCTTGTCTCAGTTCACAGTCGCTTTTGCTTATTTGACATTTCCATTCCCCGATAGCTTCTTCATTTCCTCTTTTGGCAATAAATTGGCAGGTGATCCATCATTAACTCACTGTCAGCTGGCAGGGAAGTTATATGCAAATGAATTTCTACTTCAACAACTATGATTCAAGGGTTTAACTCCGTAAATTATTTTCTTTACACTTTTAAAACCACTAAGTGCCTTTTGGTGTGCTAATCCCCCATGAGTGTAAGAACTTCACAGACACGTAATTTCATCAACCATGTGGGAAAGTAATAAACAGTTTATTTAACACAAAAACTTGCAATATCTAGACTTGGTACCAAATTCCAGTGTGAATGTGGAATAAATAAACAAAACTCCATAAATTAATAAGTACATGAATAAGTGTTGCTGGTAAAAACAGATGTAATATCCAATTCAGATATGCAAAAATAACAATGCAACTTCACAGTAACTTCACAGAATTGATTGACTCTCACACATTTTGGTTGATTCTTGTCTCCTGTGGAAGTAATACTGCAATATTTGCTCCTGTCTCCACCTCTCTATCATGCACAAATAGTTTCCCTGTGTCACAGAACATGTGCAAATTCACTAGGGCCTTAAATACACTCACACAGCTACTCATCTGTAGCAACCTGTCCTTTTTCTACATTTATCCTCCATTTTTCCCCTAGAACAACAAACGTAATAGCTATGGCTTTTCCATAACAGCATAGTCTTCTTGCAATGGCATATTCTTATGATCATATGTCCAAATGTTCATATGTCGATTCATAACAGACAGGGTGCTGTTTCATGCAGCTGATGTGGAGGCAAACATCTGAAATATTCTGCCGTTGAAAGAGCATTGGGGGAATGTCACGGAAACATGATTGACCATTTGATCTACATTTTTGGCCGTGAGCGGAGGAAGCAACACATTTGGCTCCATCAGCAGTGGGCTGCAGACACAAGCACGCCAGCTAAGCACCCAGTGAACATATTGAGCAATGACTGGTTCTTGTTAATGTATGAGTCTTCCTCTTTTTTTTAATTGAAATGAACAACTGGTTACTTTGAAACCGCAAGGGAGCTTGAGCACTATTTCAGCGGTGTTTGTGTGGCTGGCAGCAGGTGAAGTGAGGAAAGCTGCATTTCCACGGAACTACAACAGATGAATACCTTGGTATTTTCAGTAAAGATGTTAGCGAAGACCACATGTTGTGCAAGGCATTACAGTACCAATCTGGAGTTCGAGAGCTCTTTATTTAGGGGGCTTATTATGATCAGTGTGGATGAAGTTGTGCTTTTATTTAATTTGTTTTACGACTGCTATGATGTCCCACAATCATTTCCTGTGGCGTTTGTTTTCAAATGCCTCCGTCTGTTTGCGTGACACCCACTTAGACCTACTTATACGTTGAGCGGAGAGAATAAAAGCAAGTGGTGTGATTGCTTCGCCTCGTGCGTGTCTTGAATGTATCTGTAGGTTTTTTCCACACTCTTTTTTTGCTCTCATCTTTGTCTCAGTCAGGTTTGTATCTGACCTAAGGAGATCAGTTATCCTCTAGCAATGTGCTCTTACCATTTATCCAAAGTGTGTGTGTTGGCACCGGGCCCGTGAAAACGCTACTGATGGATGGAGCCACTTAACAATGATATTTTAATGGATATTCTGCTTATTTTTTCCCCCTCTCTGTTTTCAGAGTTAAAGCTGACAAAACCCTTTGTTGTTATCGTGGCTTTCTATGCACCTGACTTTTCTTTGTTCTCAGGCTCTATGTGGCAAACAGACTTGATCAATAACTGATTCCCTCACAGTCGTTCTCAGTTAATTTACCACTGTAGCGGTCAGAATAAAGTCAGAGCCAGAACAGGCTGTAAATTATCTTGTTCAGGGTACACTTTTCTTCACACTTTTCAGAGGCCACAGCGGCTATCGCGTTCCCTTCGATAGCTGGGAGCCATAACAGTGGTGGCCTTATGGGTTGGTAGGCTGAAAGAAAAGACTGAGTCCACATTGTATTTGCAGATGTTCCTGCTCTGTATCCAATGAAGAACAATACATGAGATCATGCCAATAACATAACCTGCCCTCAAGAATCCGGCTTGAATACCCTTACATAAGGAAACTGTGGGAGGGAGGAGCATTGGCAGTCACCTTGAGCCACACACAGAGTGTACAATGTCACTGAGCATCCCTTTGAGGACCACAGCAAAACCCCAAACCCATGCAGGCAATTTGTGGAGAGGGGATTGTTGACTCTGAACAAAGGCAAGTTCATGTGTGGTATGTGTCTGGCTGGTGGTGTCCTTGTTTGTGAAACATTTCATCTCATTTTGTTGGATGTCACCCTGTAACTGTGGGAGTCCCTCTGCATGACAGTCATCTGCTAGGTGACAAAAATATAAATTTAAATGTATTCTCATCTTGTAAGTTCCTCTGGATGAGAGCATCTGCAAAATAAAAAAATATATAATTGTAAAAGTAAAGAAGGGTAGCCACTGATGTGTGTTACTGCAGATTGACACCACAAACCGGTTAATGGATCTTCCATGGATAATCCTTTACAATCTGAGATTTAATCTGCAGCTTCATTGGGAGCATGAGACTGACTGCTGTTGTTTTCTGTCTTATTTCCGACTGCCCAAGGCTGTACGGCACAAAAAGTCAATT
This sequence comes from Megalops cyprinoides, assembly GCF_013368585.1. Lineage (NCBI taxonomy): Eukaryota > Metazoa > Chordata > Actinopteri > Elopiformes > Megalopidae > Megalops > Megalops cyprinoides. Next base: position 23,570,069 of record NC_050602.1, on the reverse strand, counting down.
GCGTATTGTCCAATAATGATCAGACATGGGCACCATTTGATGGAGTTTCTTTCTGCTGTGAGCTCATCTGTGTGCGATGGTTCTGATTCGCTGAAATACTACCGCTCTCAATGATCTCCCTAAAGGAGGCTACAGTGTACCTCAGACTTATTAATTCTTTATCTCTGCAACTGGATATTGGCAATGCTACCCCCAACCCGCCTGCCTGCCCCCCCCCCCCAAATCCCCCTCCATTTTCAACAGAAGCAACCACTGTGCTCCAATGATGGATGCTTTAGACGCTCTTTAGAAAAGGTATTGAAGCACGAATATGGAGGCGCAGGCCACGCTAATGCAAGACCTTTTTAAGACAGATAACATTTTAATGTCATCGGTAAGTCGGACAGAGAAATGTCAGTAATGCACCGCAGATGATAAAAGCTTCAGCGTCATGCCACACAAAGGCCTCCCCCTGCCGACCCCCAGTGTTACTTTGCGTCGGGGGTGACCTTTAAGGTTGCAGACGGAGTGCTGTCGACTTCACCTGTACAGGAGGTTAGAGCATGATGATCTCTGTTTTGAAGAGCGTTAGCGGGTTTCGGGATGTACAGCTCTTTTATGGCTGGCCGATGCTCTCGATGTAAGCCAAAGGGGTCAAACACGTAGGCTGTCAGGTGCAGATCTTATCTTTGGCTAATATCTCCATCATCCCCACCGAAAACCGACTTGCAGCCGCTATTGGGCAACAGCATGCTCCAATGCTGATCTGCCAGGTAAAAAAAAACTAAAGGGAGAGAAATCTTCTGTCTGAGAGCGGTGGCCTTCACTTTAACCACGACAATACTCTGGAAAAAAGGCTGATCCTGGCGCCCATCATGAGAAGACATGAATACCTTTCCATGCTTTTGTATGACGTGATGTTATTTTAGGTTCAACGGTCAGATCCCACTTTTGTTGCCATGACACAGTCTTCACATTCTTCTACTACTTTGTATTTGGCTTGCATAAATGCAACGTCATTTTCAGCCTCTTAGATTTATGTTTAGAGTTAAATGGGTTACAATGATAAATATAGGGATATTGAACACGCTCATTGATCCCTTTAGTCTTCATTAACCTGAAGCCTGATATCAGATCGTCCACAATGGCTGTATTTTTCACTGTTGCCAAGGGAGCCGTGGCTCTGTTTACGAGCCTCCCCTGCTTACAAACCGCATCCCAGCGAAGCGTAAGAATCAACAGCAGGGTTTCACACGTGTTCCCTAACACCCGCTCCAGGATTTGTGTACCGGAGGATCTGGGGAATTAAGGTCTGTAAACACCGTCTGATGCGAGCGGCCGCAACGGGAGCCGTAGACGAGCTCACCGAGACGCAGGTCGTCACCTTTGACCCCCTGGGCCCCATGGCCCTGCCTCAGCAGCGGGAATCCAGGATGCTCTTTTTAATTGGATCTCTCCGAGCCTCTTACGGATGTTCCATGACCCAGGCGTTGTGGCGTCCTATTTCCCCGACAGCGTCACGCTTCAGCGGGGACCTACTTAAATCGCCAGAAAAGGTAGCATTTCGTGTAGGTCCGTCATGGCAAAAATAGCTGCTTACATGGGGTTGCTTTTGTTGTTGAGCTGAACGCAACATTACTCATAAATAACTCATGGCGCCAGCGCTGGACAACTCTGCTTTGTTAAAGGGCACCGTACAGCACCCACTCGCAGCAGACAGCACCTTCTGCGGCTGGAAGGACAGCATTTCACTGATGTGATGTTCTGTGATGAGAACGTCTGTGTGAAACACTGTCTGCTTCGGGGTCCTGAAGGATTAACTTCCTTCTGAGTTCAGGTGTGCAGCCCCCTGACTGAGTTCAGGTACGCGTTCAGACGAGGGGCTATTGTGTGTGAATGTATTCTATCTCTGCCTGAAGGAATTTCCTCTTAGCAGTGCAAAGTCAAAAATTCACACTTCCTTAAAAAAAACAGCCTATTCCATGTATTCCAGTGATCAATGTGTCTGAGGCTGGGAAGCATGTGCTAAGCTCTGATTAGTCAGATGACTTTCAATTTCAGTTACTCAGAGTCAGTACTCAAAGTATTCTGATCTGTGATGTGTGGATCGAATTTTCAATGTAATTTAGCTTTTTTTGCATAGAAATATATATTTTTATATATACATACATAAACCCTGAATTGAGTGAACATTTATTGACATTAAATTATAAATTATACCTTCCCTCAAATACCTTTGGAGCACCTGCCAATTTTGTTCTACCACTATTCTGTAGTATAGTGTGTTATAAAGCATAGAGGATTAATCACTGTATTTTGGCATTTGTATTTGAAACACTGTCTGTGTTCATTTGTTGTAGGGCACCTGCCCATCCCTGACCGCTGGCTGGCCACTACAGGTCGGCCATTCCTAGAAACCCAGCTGGATTGTTTGGGAAAAGGTATTGGGAGCTTGCACTTATGTAATCACCCCCGAAATAGAAACTCCTCAGCGTGACAGAACCCCAAACAACAGAAAGAGATCAGGGCTAATCTGCTCTGCAGCATCTCCTTAGCCCACATGCCCTTGTTGCCCTGACTGTGCCTTACCAGGCCCTGCCCTGCCAAGCACTGGCAGCCTACCCATTCGTCTTAGCTGCTGATGTCACCCTCTGACCACATGGATCTAAGGCTCTGAGCTGTATACTTTGATTTCTGCAGTCAAACACCTGCTGAACAGTGTATCTTGAAAGACATCACTTTTACACATAAAAAGCGCAGTCTTGGTCTTCTGCTGGTCTCAGCTTGTTTCAGCAAAACCAAAGATCATGTTCTCTGAAAGTTGTCTTGCAGTGTCTTTCACATGGTATATAGAAATACATGGCTTGAAGGTAAGGTAAAAAACAGACACTCTTTAATAGGCACTCAGTAATGCTCTCTGTCAAATTATCCATAGCTTAAGTTACATTTAACATGTACTTCGGGGCTCAGAATCTGAAATATGTTCAAAACACATTTGAAAAGTCTGTAAGCATTTGAAAATGAATTTAAGAGTAAGTGGTTAGTCGTTCTTGCCAAGCATACTCCAATAAAGAGGACTTTATGCAGCAGGTTTATGAATGCTTCAAAAGTTCAAACCAAACACTTGCCTCACACTTGCATTGACTTTCTCCCACCCAAGCCAGAAATATCCTTTAACGTCACTGTTTTATGTGGTGTACACCTCAAGCCAAGCCAAGAGCAGGGCTCTATACAGCTCTGGTCCCCAGGGGCTTTCATTGTCTATCTCTGTATTCCATCTTCCCCTGCTGCGGATTCGGAAGCAGAGCAGGTGTGGAGGCAAGATGTGTAACTCAAAGCTACATTTTGACAGTTGGGTTTTCATACCTATGATAGCCTGCATTCCCAAGAGAGCGTCCGCACAATGGTAAGCGGGAAGGTTTGCATCTCCGGAGCAGCAGGTATCAGAGTCGCTCATCCCCCTCTCCTCGGCCCTTAACCCGGAGTCCTTTTTCAGAGGCTGTCCAAATCACAAAGCACTTGTATGGGACGGGAGGATCACAAATTGTTCTGAAGGAGTCTGGGAATTAAACTGGGATGCCTCTGTGAATGTGGGTAATGGGACTTTCACAGTCACGGACATGAGTCACACTGAGATTATCATGGAGAATTCATTGGCTGTGTACGTGTGTGTGTGTGTGTGTGTGTGTGTGTGTGTGTGTGTGTGTGTGTGTGTATGTGTGTGTGTGTGTATGCATGTGCATGCAAGAACACACGGGGCATGCAGGTGAACAACCTGTAATAAGATAAAACTGACAGCGCTTTCTGTTGTTTGCTCAATTGCAATAAAGTTGCAGCATTCAAGATATAAATAAATTGATTAACTGTGGTCTGGTATCTTACATCATTAGTGGCTTTGCAGATGCACTTATCCAGAGCAAATTACAGAGCTTGCATTCACACAGCTGGCTATTTATAGAGAGCAGTCTGCTTTCGAACCTAGCTCAGGGGCAGGACAGCAATGGCCCAGTGAGGATTTTAAATTGCAATGTCCAGGTTATGAGCTCATTCCCTATTGCCCTTACTACACTCATGGTAAGCGTCAGTGCTCTATTATTTGTTTATTTTGTAAGTTTTTTTATGTGTAATTTCTTCAGTCATTGTATTGTGATGGTCAGCTTGCCAAGCGTTTTGTATTTCATGTATACTCCTCTTCTCAGAGCACTTTGTGAGGGAAAATGACAGCTGGAAGAACTTTTTTCTTCTTCTTTTTTATTAGGATGATTAAAATAGACTGAGTCAGCACTGCCCTGTCAAGCCCATTTTTCTTCGTTGCTATCAGTTTTTGTAGGCATATTTCAAGCGGGGAGAGGAGCGGGAACATGGAAAAGCATACCAAGCTAAAGAAACAAATATTCTCTACAGTTAAAATCATTTCAGGACAAAGCAAGCATACTCTTATTAGCTGTTCAGCTGAGCCATATAACCCTTACTCATGGCTGTAATGTACCACAATCCAGATCATACTTCACACCGCAGAACACATTTTAAGACATGTTTTGCTTTCGTTGGTGATGTAGTCCTCTGAAGGAGGAGGCCGAGAATATGAACACAGTCACTTAGAATGACACTTGGGGCGGGGGTGGTGGTTGGGGGGGGTGCTGGGCGTGGCCGTGACGCGACTCTGACTCCACAGCCTGAGACTCGCAGGTTTAACTGCAATTACAGAGGCACGGAAGCAGTCCGCTCGCGCGCCAGCGCACAATCGTCGCATTTAATGCGTTTGGGCATGTCCTTCTGCAGCAGCGCTGGCTCGTCTGAGCAGCACAGCAGGTTTGTTGCTGGGATTACTTGAGGCCTGATACTGAGTACGGGTTGAAGCCTGAGACATGGGATGTTGTCACCGCGCGCCGGTTCCCTCTCTGACTCACACAGAACTGATGCTCTCTTTTGTAACTCGTAGGCAGACTGTTTTTTATCGTTTATATTCAAACAACGCAAGAGCTTGACGGACATCTGATTGAGAGCAGTATTTCCTGAGGTTTATGGCAAAGACACTAAAATAGAAAAGAAGAAAACATTCACATTCTGTGCAGCCCCTGTTTCACCACAGTCAACTTTATGACAATCCATGACATTTACGATATTTATAAAAACGGCACTGTTAATTGTTTAACGACAAATAACCTCGATTTACATGACAGATGAGAGAGAGAGGAGGCAGGACAAGCCCAGTGAAAACTGCCTACAAGTCTAAAGAAGTATTGTTCAGAAGCACAACCCCCCACTTATAACACTACATCGACTGTATGGGGAAAAATAGCATTCACTTTATTGCGAGCCACTTTGCTGCAGATTCCAGGAACACATTGTGTCATAAAAGCATAAAAGAAACCTGTAGCGTCATAAAGGCATCCACTACCTTTATTACTGCTTTTTTGGCACAGTAACATTTTGTTTGCAATTTAGATGCAGGATTCATCCAGGATGAATCCAGCAAATCCAGCAAATTCCCTGTTAAAATGAAAGATCCATAAGGAGGAGTTTAAGTGTTTTATGTATAATCTCAAATAATGTAGATGTGCATCAAAAACAATGGCGTCAATGATGCAACCGTACCTGATGTGCAGAAAAATAAATATTTTGTTGCATTTTTTTTCACATTTTACCAATGGTTTTGGAAAGCCTTCAATTAATCCAAAATGGCAATCTAGCCATGCCACTTGACGCTACTATTCATTACATTACATTATAGTCATTTAGCTGACGCTCTTACCCAGAGCGACTTAGTTTTTTTTTTGACATTACCCATTTATACAGCTGGATATTTACTGAGGCGATTGTGGGTTAAGTGCCCCAGGGTACAGCAGCAGTGCCCCGGGGGGGGGAACCAAACCATCAAACCTTTCAGTTACAAGCCCTGCTCCTTACCACTATGCTACATTGCCACCTGGAATTTTAACAAGTTGCCCATGGCCCACTAGATCATCAAAATATCTTCAAAGATTGTCTGGGTCTCAAAGATAGCTTTGTCAAATTGTGAGGCAAGGCGAACAGCGTACAGTACCAAAGGTGCGTCCACCGCCCGTGCGCCCAGTCTCCTCATGTCCCGGCTTCACTTGCGGTTTAGCATGCAGTTCAATGTTGCGGAGCTGGAAGGAAACTGACAGAAGGTGGGAACTTCAAATGGCCTCAGATCCTCTCACTGGACTGGCGTATTGGACCACAGTGGCGCCTGCGTTCTCGCAAAAAAACCTCACCCATGGCAAAAGAGGAAGGACTGACGCCATTTGTTCCACGAACAAACCTGTGCTCTGTAATTACTCTCTGCCTGTTCATTGCTCTCATTGCAAACCTCTTGTCAAAGTGTTCATAAAAAAAAAAAAAATCAATGGAAAAAGCTCACAATGCCAATACATACATATGTATCTGGTGTTTACAACGGAAGACAAGCGCTGTCCTTCTCAAATGTTTTGAGATTAAAAGACACAATTAAAACTCAATTTATTGTCATTTTCTGTTAAACCTGACATCTGTGTATATAACAAGAACTATAGAAGAAAAATAGAAGGCAAAGCAATGAAGAGGTCAAGGGAGTATCAGTTCCTCTGAAAGCAGCATGAAATCCATGTATTGAATTTGTATAACACATGTTTTAGTAGACATGTATAAATGAACATATCTGTCGGGGCACAGGCAAGGACTCAAATGCAGACCAGGCGCATTCAGGGTCCAAGCGGCTTTATTCAAATCACAGGGCAAGTTCGTGGTGGCAGTACAGGCAGGGTCAAAAAACCAGGAAGGCAGTCCGAGGCAGAACAAACAGGGAGCGGGGATTAAAATGGGAACAGGCTGGGTCAGAACCGGGAAGGCAGGCAGATCAGGCAACCAAGGCAGGACGGCAGGCAGGGACGAGGTAGCAAGTCAGGCAGAAGTCGGTATGGGAATCAGCAACACAAGTAACGAGGCGGGAACAGAACAGAGTAAACACTGAGACGAACCAGCAACAGGACAGAGACAAGCAGGGAATATAAAGGGCTGGACTGACGAGGAGGTGGGATGCAGGTGGGCAGGCAGGCAGGTGGAGGCGATCAGGAAATCAGGTGGGCAGGGACAGGGCGGAGAGCGGGGCAGGGCCAGAACACATGGGAACTGTAAACAAAAGCCCATGGATGACACTGACAGACAGGGAGAAACACCAAAACAACAGCTAGGGGGCCGAAGTACTGACAATATCATTAGGGAGTCTTATCCTGACTTAAAGCTTCACTTTTTGGCTATATTTATTACTTTCCAGTTACTGTACACTAGCTTGAAAATTTTTTCTTCAAAGAAGCAGTCTGAATCTGGGGCAATGAAACAAACTAAAAATGCAAGAGTTTCTTTAACCTGACAGACAAAATATAAGGGAAATGGTCACAGGGGATATGCTGAACTTTTCAAATGGTTCCAGACAGATTTACCTACAATTGCTATTTTTTCATGGTAAAAAAAACTACGCGTCTGGTATAAAAAGTCCTTTGGATGCAGTCCCATTTTTAAACAACTGCAAGCAAGGGACTGAAATGAAATTAGGCTGTGTCAACATACTACGTGTGAAAAAGGTTGTGTGGTGTCGGGGTTGTAAGGAGGGATAACGCACAGTTTAACACGTGATAAAGAAGGGGCCAACTTGGCTTCATAGAATTGAGCCACTAAGAATTAGCTTAGCATAAACCTAATGGTCTTGCCCAGCTATCTTTCACGAATTTGTAGGTCTTTGAATGATGTGCACCTAACAGCCTTCATATATGAATGAAACATCAGGAATTCAGTATTGTGACACCACCCACTGCCCACCACACCTGCCTCCTAGATGTCTGCCATGGAGACCTTGGTTTCCGCCTGAAATCGAGTCTGGGATTTATCTGTGTGGCGTCACAGAGAAACACACTCGAATCAAACTCCGCGTCTGACTGTGTGTTTATCGAGGCCCCCCCCTTCCGCCCCTCAAAGCCATTATTTATGGCCATCTTGAATGCGCTGGCAGCTGCTGGTTATCTAATAACGCTGTTGAGCCTGTTTTACAAGCTGCGTGCCAGGTTCTCTTTGTGCGTGGAAATAAATTGATCAAAACGACTGTCTCGTATCCCTTTGCCCACGGGGGCCAGAGTGCTCAGGAGTGCGGGTGATTCACTCCCTTCTTGCATCAGCGGTGTCCTTTACAGTGCTCGTCGGCGAAATCCGGCGAAAATTACGAACGCACGGCCTGGGTGGTGGACCCCTGTGTACGCTCTGTACCGAAGGGAGGACATAGGAGCACGTCGGGCGGGGGGAAAGAGACTGTTGTTGTTGGCAGGAGTGACAATAAGATATATGGAGCAGGCAATCTATGTTTTTGTGCGCCCAATGCCAAAATCCAGAGACTGATTAGCTGACTCCTGTAACTCTGTGGTGGCTGGGCGCTGATGACAAATAACTTCCTGTGAGGGCTTGGCAGCAGCGGGCCATATATTAAAAAAGGGTCACCTTGCCGCACTCCCGTAGTCTGATCACAAAATAATGTTGGATACCTTTTATTGAGGACACGGCCATACTTCATGCTGCCATATTTTCCCCCAAGACCATCACCAGGTTTATCTCAGCTGAGCTGTTTGTCTTGCTTAACACTGGTCTCCGGGAAGCCAGCTTTACTTTCAAGATATACGAAAAATATGTTGCACCTCGTATGAAATCTGTTAGCATTATGGGCATTCATATCAAGGTATCTGCAATGTCTCATGTTGTGGTTTTGTGTGCTTTGAACTGTTAACTTTGAACTCTGAACATATTTTTTTTTTCTGGTACTAGATCCTACATTTTAAAACTTTTGGAAGGGCAAGAGTTGTGCATCATGGGTAAAATACAGCCCTGTTGTAAAACTGGACAAGGAAAGGATCCTAAACTCCAAAAATATACAAAAACAATGGTCATTATTGTCTGTTCCAGAGATGCAACGCGCACAGATTTGAACAATTTAGGGTTTCAGATAATGCTTGTTGTCAGAGAATGCTGGAAGGTGAAACCCCAGTACAGTTGGAAAATAATGCCCAGGGTTTTTTTTTTATGATTACAACAGCATAAAAGGAATAATATAGAGAGAGCTATATTTGATAACAAAGTAACTCTGACAGCTCTAGTTGTCAAAGTATCTGGACAATTTTATTTGAAATGCACATTCAATTTTCTATCTTCAAGAAGACTGAAAAATCAGGTTTGTATTGCTTACACAGAGTAAATACTAAAATATAATATAACAGGCATCTAATGGTGTCTTGGTGAGAAATTACCAGTAGCCAACCTTACTATTAGCATTTAACATGTATATCAAATTGGAATTTGAAATCAATTTGAGGTTTTCAGGGAAACAGTCAATCCCATCTTTAGGGGTCAGGAGAGGCTTACATTGTCAGAGTATGGTAATGAGCTCTTTTAAAAAGGTGCCCTAACCTCAGATGGTCTCCCTTTACTGGCTTGATTCATTATAGTGTGTTAATTCAAATAAAAAAATGGCCACCAGGGCTGCCTGTTCCATGATTGGTTGTGAGGAGAAGGAAAAATGGTACCCTCTGTTTACACAATTTGCTTAAACACCCTAAGGAATAGATGCAGTTCATTTCTTGTAATGACAATAGTAGGGAACAGGAAGCCCTACCAGTCAGGGTCCATTATATGCATGACTGCATTTTTAACTTTTGGAAAGTTCTTGTTTCTTCTTAGACATGCAATGGGTGTACTGCCCTAAATCTATTCTGTTTAAGAACATCATGCAACATGAAACAGGGGAAAACAAAAAAAATTGCATTGTATAATATTTGTATTATATAAACTCATCTACATAATTACACAAATTACACAAAGGTTTGGGTGCAAATGAAATAGCTTCTCGTGATGCATTTTCAGCAGTTCTGGTAGAGTCAGCTGTGAGAGTCACAGCATCCACAGAATCTCTGTTAAAGGCAATGGGCTTGAACTGGTGGTGCATGGCTGGTTTGACAGCAAAACACATGACCTTTCAGTGGCGCTGGTAGTTTTATCAGTTGGGAGGATCCCTACCAATAAAATCAGTTTCCAAATGTCTGTTTCTCTGCATCATCCAGGGATGAGTTAACTGCAAATTGTGTCATTTTCTCAAAATGTAAACACATCTCAATCTGTAATACAAATTACAAGCAAAATCTTCAGAATAGTGGGTTTGTTTTTTATTTCATCTTCAACACTACATGGATTCACTCATCATTAAATCATATGGATAGCCGTCCTATTGGTTTAGCCCACTACACCTGCCAGCGTACAGACAATACGATCTGTGAATGTGTGAAGCATGGTGCAGGGCTAATATTTCTTTCCTTGTGCATCTGCACTAACCAGTCTAACAACGGCGCCTTCTGAACTTGAACTCATTTGTTTGTGGACTGCACAGAATTGATTCTATGCATCAGCATAGTACCTATTTTATTTTTAGTTGTTCTTTTTTATTACTTTTTATTACTTTTATATTACTTACATTTCCAGGCTCGATTTTTTTTCCCGCCAAATAAACAAAGTTACTTCTGTTTGACGGGATATTCACAGCGATTACATTGCAGCGCGCAGATTTAGCACTTAACAGACAGTGCTTTGGGAATCCAGTGTCAGCCTGGTAACTAAGCACGACTGTGTTAACTGTGCTAACTTCAGCGCGGAGCTTCTCTGCCACCGCTTGCCGGTGACTTTAAATCCTCCTGCGGAAGACCTGAAAAGCAGTCATCCCTGCTCAAAGTCATTGTGCTGACTCCTGAGGATCGCCTCGCTGCTACTTATCCCCAACTCATTCCATTAAGGTTCTTTGACTTCCTGATTAAAAAAAAAAAGTGAGCCAGGGTTAGCTCAGGTATCGCCTGTGCCGTGGGATTACTCGAACGCATGGGCTGCTAAGGCAAACATAATATGAATACTGATGAATGGCCAGACACACCTGCACAAGCCTCAGAAAAGTGAGGTTTTAAATAGCACAGCGTTTTACATCTACATTACATTACATTACATTACATCTAATGGTTACTATTTCTCTTCAAAATTAAGCTGACCAATGCAGGCTGTATTGTTGCAGCATTTAGCATACTTTGAGATACTCTAAAATAACATTGCACAGGAGCGTCAGAAGAGCCGTCACAGATATGGGAGTGGAGGACAAAGCCTTAGAAACAGTATGATCTATCACTCACTCACACACTGTCTCCCCTAAAGTAGCATCAGTACCTCTTTTCACCACTAGATGGAAAAACATCCAACAGGGTGCTGCAGCCTTTGATGCTGGTTGTTGTTTTCCTTTCCTTATTTTATTCAATTGGCTTACATCAAGGATGCCTGTATGAACTCATGTAAATCTTATTGGCACTGACTTTATTTTTATAATACTATTTTATAGTATTGGGCACATCCTGTGCCAAAGACTTTCGTATGGTTTCATTTGTAAATTCCATTTTTGTAATGACTTTTTAAGGAGGACTATGCCATCCCACAAATCTAATACTTTCCAACTAAACTGTTAATGTGACTCATTTGTGTTTGATTTGTGTTTCTCATTTCATGATTCATTTGTGTTTTATATAACATGCTGCATTCTTGGTCTTGTTGGAAAGGCATTCTTTGTGGAAGACACCAGTGTGTCATGTGTTGTTAGCTAGACTGATTTATGACACAGGAAGTATGGAAAGGCTTCAGGCCTGTCTGCAGGGTACAGCAGGATGCATTGAATGGAAGGTATTGAATCTCATACAACATTGTGCCCACTGTGGAAGCACATGTTATTTCTTATTTCTTTCCTAAGCTATCTAAGGCATTCACACTGAATGATATCACTAGCACAATTCATAAGCTTGCACTATTGTGGTTTTGTATGTCTTTAATGTATGTTAACATTTGCAGATTTTATTAGTTCTGCTTAATATGCGGGTAGTGCTCTGTTTTTAATGCACTTAAATATACTGTTCTCCAAAAATGCACTGTTACTAAAGAGACACTTTACTTCCCACTTATGGCAGCTGATCTCAAAATGCTTCTTTTTACTTGTTATGTATTTTTACCAGTACAGTGGATGATATCACTATGTATTGACTAATAACTTTAATATGTAACCCAATTGAACAAATAATAAGAAAAATAGTTGTAATCTTACATATGTTAAGATGGCCATGAGGTAAAATTGACTCTGAAGCAAAAGAAATATGATGTGTGGTCTTGGAATGCAGGGGTTAATCACCCATATGGAGTTCAATAACCAGCAAAGCCCATCATCCTCCTGAGAGTCACAGAAAACATGTTTTACATTGAACAGTGGTACTATAAATAGAAAAGTACTGCTTTGATAATGAAATATAGGCAGGTCATCTTTCCTGCAACAGAATCTTACCCATGTATGACTGATAGCACATGTGTCATATATCCAACATCCATTTTCAACTACTTTCATTTATACCTGCATAAATATAAAGATTATTGGAATATTTACAGCAATTATTATTGTAATTTTAAAGTATAACAATAAAATCAAATTAATCAAGTTCACTGTAAGATGCAACTAAAATATTGTGGATGCATGGTGAATATGTGAAAAAATTAGACCATATTCATAACATGTTCATATAATTTATCCAGATTTTCTCACAAAACATGAGCATTTATGTGTCAACGTTATAATTATGTTCACAAGTAAGTAAAATGGAAAATTACTGTTTAATATGGAAACAGTGTAGGTCTCTTTATGTGCACTGTATTCAAAGCAGAGAGAAAATGAACAGACAGTTGCAGTGTGAAGGACCGATACAGGAAGAGAGAGACTGGAGGTGGCTGTGTTGGCGTGGTGATGAAAGAATTCCAGGTGGAAATATGTCAGTTTGGCCTTAAAAAAGATTCGGGTAACGATGAAAGAACCTACGCATACAAAAAAAAAAAAAAAAATCAACATCAGCTGGCTGGTCAAGAAAATGATGTAAAAAAAAAAAGTGGGCATTCCATTTCAAGTTGTCTCTCATATCTCCTTATTTCTTATCAATAATTCATTTTTGTTCAGGTTTGTCATTGTAAATAGACCCTAAATGAGTAAACTGATCAACTAATTGTTGTCCATTTCATGGATTGTATTACTGTATATCACCAAGGGTAAAGTGTCAGTGTGATGCAGTGGTAAGGAGCAGGGCTTGCAACCCAAAGTTGCAAATCTCTTTATCAGTGGTGCATTGTTGTTATACACTTGGCCAAAGTGCTAAACCTGAAATGTTTTAGAAAAGTATCTGGCTGATAATGTAAAAATGTAAGCAATGTTAAATTGCCCCGGATAAGAGTGTGTGCTAAGCAAACGTAATGTAGAGTGTAGCCCAGCCCCTTTTTATTGTTTTATTTTTTTTTCTATCGGCCATCTAATTACATGCGGTAGCTCCTGGGGACCTGGTATTTTCCCAGGGTCAGGAACAGTCTCCCCTGGGAGCCTAAAAGTGCACATTTCTCCATTAGACCTGCAAGGCCACATGCAGCACCAGTTAGAGGAGTAGCAGCAGGAAATGAGTAAGTTCTTGTCTTTGTAGCCAATCAGGGGAATGCAGCAGAGCAGGAGTGACATATGTGTGGCGTGTGTGCGGGCCCGCAAACAGCTGCCTCCTCCACACACATGCCCGTGCGCAAGAACTGGCAGATGGAACCTGCTCGCAATTTCCAGGAGAGAATATTCAGCAGCATGTCTCGGACCCTTCAACCCGGGGCCTGTTATTTACGGCTGTTTCTACTGGTTTGGAAAAAAAAAAAAAAGAAACAGTGGCATTAGGTTTGAGATAAGCCTGGCGTGAACAGTTCGCTTGAAGTGAAAGAACAACAAGATAAGAGCCCGCCAAAAAAAAAAATTAAGTTGTGAGAAGCTGGAAAAAGTCACCCTCCACAATAACATGCCGCAGTGGCACAAACTGAGTCACCAGCCATACACCAATCCCCCCAAGCAGAAGACCACAACAGATGCCTTCCCAGCAGAGCATATTCATTTTGCTGTTCTAATTTATAATTACAACGCGCTGACGCCATTCATTCATAATTTAAAAGGTTCGCTCAACGGATAAGGAATGCACAAAAGCGTGACGCGTGTTTTCATAGGTGTGACTAAAGCCCTCGTCTTCATGAGCAATTGCTGGAAACTTGAGCCTCCACCATTTACGAGCTAATTGATTGGCTGAATGCTTTGATGTGCTCGCTATGTAAACACTGAGACGCTCTGTGGTGGGGACAGCCACCCAAGGGTAGGGGTGCAAATTTGAGGTGACAAAAGGGGTGAGACTAGGCGGACAATTGTGAAAACACGTGCTGTTCAAGATTAACCTTCACCTGTCCTTGAAGAAAATGCTTTTTTTTTTTGAGATGTCAGTAAAGTGAGTTTATATGTATATGAAAAGGATAAGCGCATAAATGTTTGGGTAAATTTTATTTAGAAAATCCTCTGCTTTAATTTCACCAATCACCAAATTTAGCAATAACAGATCCCATTCAATCAGATTCATCCGATAAGCTTCATAGTTGTGCGTAATTTTCTGTCCGAGAGGAATGTGTGCAGAACTTTATCCACTTAGTCTGAGCTTTGGCCAGGAAATGGGCACAGAAACTGGGGAGACTCTGGGTACGGAGGCAGAGATGTATATCTCACTGTTATGTGAGGCACGTACAACCGTACCTGCTATATTTACAGTTGCACCACTTGCCTCGTCTTTGTCATTTTGTGCTGCGTCTGTGGTTTTCTTCTTTGACTGCTGGAATACTTGAAGCTAAACTTGTACATGAATGATGTAGGCAGTTAGCTCCCTTGTGTGAGAGAAATGTCCTCCTTTTGACAAGGGATCATGTAGGCTGTTACTAGGGAACTGAAGAAATATGTACTGGCAAATACCCAAAAAGTACTATATGTTTTTTTTTTTTATCAGCGGTGTTTAGTTAAAATATGTATTAACATTTTATTAACAATTATATTCTGGGTTTGTCTTTTTTTCCCCACATCCTTAATCTGACCTTCTCAAAATAAAAAAAGAACCTGCATGTAAAATAATGAAAACACATTTGTAGGCAATCTGATGGCATAGCCGGACTGCATATAATTTACATTCTATCCTCCTTCACTCTGATTGGCCTGGAGGAGGATACAGGCAAAATTCCACCTGACAAAAATTTAAAAGGAAACACAGCACTGATAAACAGCTGCTTTAGTGTAACAGATATTTGATTCCATGTGGTTTTAGAGGTGTTGTAAGATTCTGCAAATCACATTCACATCCTGCAAATATTAGGAAGTTTGGAGACTCAGCATGAGGTTATATTGGAAGTGCTGTTTGCACAAACCCTGTTCATAGCTAGCCCTATCCCTTTCTTCCAAGCATCACTTGCTGTGAGCTAACGTATCAATGCAAAACTGGCTCGACTGGAACCTGGCCCAACTGCAAAAAAAATGCCATTCAAATACTCCCCTGTGTCGTGTAGAAGGTTTTCACATTTGCTAATTATTGAGTTTTGTATTGAGGTGTTCTGATGAGTAGATTAAAGACAATAATATAACAGTATACACAGTGTACAAACAGTATATACAGAGTAGCATTCAAATTAAGAAATGTCTTTATTGAAGTTATTAATACAGCCACATGTTCTAGCTCTCTCTCTGTTACTACCTACCTTACTATGGGCATACAATTTTTTCCCTAACATAGCTGACATATGTGCTTCCCATCAACACAGTGTATCATATGATATTTCAGGGTACAGTCTTGCTGTCTGATTTTTCCACCACTGAATATATGGCTCTTGAAATAATAGATGGTTCCATGATGGAGGTTAGCTGAAAGAGCAGCTTACTGGCCACTTCCGTTAAAATTGTTACCGTAAACTTCTCCTGCTCTTTTGCTCTGTGGCTGGCGTCTGTCCCAACAATGGAAGGTTCAGAGCTCTGCCTCTTGCCCCCCTCCACCCCCCCCCCCCCCCCCCCCCCCCCCCCCGCGGTAATGACAGTCTTTACAGATGACACCCATTCCCTTTCTGAAAATAAAAAATCATGGCACTGTGAAGATCGAGCCCAGCAGTGTCCACAGGATATCGGTGATTATCTGGTATTTGTGCAAAACTGCTACTAGATTGTGTGGCAAGCCCAAATCATTCTCCAAGTGTCAGTCAACAGCTTTGCAAGGGTCTGTGGGACCAGAAGTGGACACCAAATGCCCAGATGTGTACAGCAGTGGTTGGCAGTCAGTGGAGGATAGTGGCAAAGAGCAAAGCTCGTAACCACAAGGTTACTAGTTCGATTCCCTGCTGGGGCACCGCTGCTGCACCTTTGGGCAAGGTACTTAACCCAGAATCGCCTCCGTAAATAGCCAACTTTATAAATGGATACCATCCAAAAATTGTAACCTCTGTAAATTTATCCAGATCAACTTACACAGGATACAATTTTTACATGGTACATTTATAAATGTAATGCAATGTAATTTAAGGTAATGTGTACGTCAGGCTGCACTTCATCACAGAAACCAGAGACAAATCATCAGATTCATTGGCATGGGAGGCTTGCGCGCGGCTTCCTGACACCCCTCTCATGCCTGTTTCAGCTCGGTATAAACACTCACCTTTACTCCCATGCTTCATTCATTTTTAATGTTACAAGGGAATCTAAACTTACAAATTTATGTCTTTGACCTACTTGCAATGACTCTCCATTAAATCACACTCGGAGGCTTATCATCACATTCAGAGACCAGCTTAACCGTAAGATCTCCTCACACTATTAACACCAGTCGATAGTGATTAATTTAACCAAATATTGCCATCTGCAAACCCTGTACTTTGATTCAAACAGTCTTTAGAACATTTGTCTATAGAGATGGCCTAGAAGCAGTTCATACAATAGTTACCTTGGTGCTGTCTGAACAACAGATTTGACAGAGCAACCCATTTATAAATAGAAATTAAGTAAATATAAACTGTCTGGGTTGAGCCGTCTAGCGAGGAATTTCTCCTTTGAAATAGCTGATGGCTGAAGACGACCCATATATTGTTACAGGAATATGAAACCAGTAAGAAATGTTGTGCCTTTAAAAAAGTCTTCTGGACAAAGGAAGCGAAGGCCAGATGATATAAGAAGTATGGGCGCTAGCTTCTTCACTTTGGATGAGTGATTCAGTCCTGATCGCAGACAGAAGACGTGTAAGGCTGTATACTGATTGATGTTCCTTTTTTTCTTTTTTTTTCATCCCTGGCACAGTTTGCCTGATCAGTGCAAAATCCAAATCATACTGTTCAGATCCTCTCATCCAGACTTTTCAGAGTGAGTTCCTTACATTTTTCTGACTGGATGTTGTCATCCTTCATAACTGAATGTGAAAATTCACTAAAATTAACAAGATAATGAACTGAATTCATTTGAGAATAGTAGAGTTGTTATCACTAAATCGGTGCAAAATGATTGTTAAACAGTCTGTTGTCATGAGCCATGATTTATCTTGATAAAAACCAAACAGTATAATGATGTCACCCTCTGTCAACATTTTTGACCAACAACAAACGCATTCAGCATTTTAGGACAAAGCTTCAAACCACACATCTTTTTTTGTATCTATCTATTATGAGCCTGGTGCGCTTGCGAAGTTGCCCTGGAGGTTAATTTCACTAACAATGATATTAATGAGGTGTCAAGTTTCAAAAATAGATGCGCCAAACACATGCAAACCACCCAGCTTTTGTGCGGGTCCCTCACACCCATCCTGGGGAAGAGGCATCCACTACCCTTTCTTTCTGTCTGAGCATTGAACCGCAGATCAATGGCTTTCCCGCCAAGTCGCAGTGGAGACCCCGGGACTACATGGGAGGCTTTCACAAAGAGATCCTGTTACTTGTCTGGGAAATGGGACTCTCCGTAGACTGTGGGGGTTCTTTTCTTCTCTTGTCAGATCCTTCCATTCCATTTTTAAGCCTTTGTTTTTTTCCTGTTTTTTTTTTTTTCCTTTTTGCTCGTATTCAGTTTGAAGGCCTTAATGTTACAGTGGTCCCTGCACAGTTTGCAACCAAAGACGTTTGCCTTTCAGATAGGATAGGGTAGGCTTTTACGCTACTGTCAGGGATATTCGCTCTCCTCCAGGCAACCATGGTTACGCAAGCGGGCTCTCACTATGCGGCTTTGTTCGTTAATGGAGAATAGGGGTGTTCTCTCGAATATTGTGTGGTGGACCACACAATATCCGAGTCCCGGGGAGACTCCTCGTACACCACAATTTTCCTCCCTAAAACTGTCTGCGAAGTCTTTTAAATCATTATTGCGTCATTTGACAAACTCCGAGGAGTTTCACTCGTTCCTCGTAGGTGCCCACTTTTATGCAGTTACCGTTTTATCATTAGCATTGATTTCTGTGGTGCGAGCATTACAACTGTTTTGCCCCATGAAAAAAGTTACGAATTACAAAGCGCGAGATGAAGAACAGTTCTGACAGACTATGACGGCAGAGTACCGAGGCATTCCCTCTGAGCTATGGCAGAGGAGGCTGCTACTTGATCACATTTTCTGCTGAGGCCGAAAGGGGGCCGAAAGGAGCATCAGCAATATTTCATTCCAGAAATAAAGGTCTTGATTATGCATCAGCCTAATTTAACAGTTCAAAAGCCAGGGTCATGCTAACGATAGCAAAAGATTATATATGTGCGGGTCGCTTATGTATATTTAAACTGAATGGAGCTGATCGTGCCACTGTTATAACTATGACATGAAAAATGACATGGAAAGATAATGATATCTGTCGTTGGGATCGCTTTCAGGTGTTTTGTATATATTCTGCTCCAACAATGAAGTATGTCTGACCAATCAGTGCTATTTATAAGAAAATATGACAAGCTTGTCTAACAGGAGGTCAAAGATGTCACTGAATTGCCACTCTGACATCAGAAAATATTCAAAGAATTTGTCTCTTTGTGTCTTGGACAGTTCACAGGGCCTCTCTACTCTGAATGAATTTGTGCATATGTGCTGTCATCAGGCCCGGCGTCTCGGGGGGGTGGGGGGGACAACCAGGGATGCTGGCCCGGTTCCAGCCCAGGAGAGAGGGTGATCCTCACTGTGTTGGCCATTGATTTGTGGAATATTTAGACAAATTTATCTTTTCAGAAGTGTTCGCATTATTTCCTTTGAAGACTTGACGCTTGCCGTCAAATTATTTATCTTCATTCTACAATATGTAGCCTAAACATGGTCTTAAGGGTAGCTCTACATTAATCCGTTCACACCCCCTTTACTGTCAAAATGTCTACTCACAAATCTGGCACTCAAAAGCGAAAAGAAAAGAGAAAAAGGATGACTAGCCTGCTAATGCATACTCGTGCAAGTAAGCGCAGAAGTGTGCTGGCTCATTTGCTGTGACTGCTCTTTTAAATTTAATTAAAATTGAAGTGAGGAATGCACTTTCCCCATTGCACTGTCTTGTTTGAAAAGAGCAAATTAGCTTGCTAGTGAGCTAAACTTTCGTTTCAGTGGGGTAACTGCAAGACTGACAGTTTGACTTGCGGGTTCCGCATTATTTATTATTAGTGTGCAGTTGGAATATTTTGTTACTTTATGCTGTTGTATTTTAAACTCTTGTAACTATTGAGTGTAACATGGTAGCTATCTATCTGCCCTTGGTTATAAGGTCCAGACATGCTAGGTTCTTTATGCACTAGTTAGTGTATATGATATGTACTGAATCTTCAGGGCATTCATGGTGACTTGTGCGTCTTACTGCGCATTTTTCTGTGCTTGCCGGTGACTGCCGGCACCTGGTGAACGTGAATTCAGTAAGATGAAACTTATAAAAAACTATTTGCAATCTACTATGTCTCAAGAAAGATTAAATGGTTTGGCATGGCTTTCAATGGAGAGCCAGTTGGCGCAGAATCTGGACTTTAAGGACATAATACATGACTTTGCTACCAAAAAGGTGTGGCGAATGACACTCGACACATGTTTTTGAATGACATTTCACTTGTCCTAACAATAAAGCATGCCGTTCAATATTCCAAGCCTGCTGTCAAGCGTATTTTCATTGTAATTGGGGTGGGGGCGGAGGCCCGTAGAAATAATTTTGTCCCGGGCCCAGGCATCATGCACGCCGGCCCTGGTTGTTATCATCCTCTTGTTATTCATTTCTGTAAAATGCACAGCAGCAACAGGTCCTGTTCCTCCATCTTCCCTCTTCCCTCGGCCTCACTCATCTCTCCTGACAGACACAGTGTGCTTGAAAGAGATTGATTGACAGGTGTGTCAAACCATAAGAAGTCCTCTGGTGTGGCTGCTGGCTAACGATAGATGATCTATCATTCACTTGCAGTCGCACCTCTACGGTGATCAAGAGACTGATGACCGAAATGGTTACAGTTATGATCAGTTTTTTCAGGGTGGCCAGGCATTTGGGCTGTAGTCATATTCCTTTTAATTCCATAGGAATTAGCAGGATAAAACAGTTGCTTTGTGTTTGGAAGCCCCTCTGGAAGTGACGTCATTCCGGCACGGAACTCCTGACATCACAGACAGCTGTTATAGGAACACGAAACAGGAATCTGCAGGCCTGGAGATTTATCTGCTCTGTCTGCACTGTACGCCACCTTGGCCCTACCTGCACCCGGAGCCGGCAAGCTCGGCTAAGCTGGGGAACGTGTCAGTGGGAAGCAGTCACTGGTGGGACACGGGTTCGGTGGACGGAGGGCAGCGGGCGGGAACGCAAGGAGACGGAGGGGGCATTAACAAACCGTGAAATTAAAGCCGTCGTGCCACGGCACCCGGTGCACCTCTGCGAGACCTTCTCAGAGCAGGGCCAGCAAGGGTAATAGACCCTGCTGTATTACAATAATGATCTGTGGAGGGAAGGGGGGATGCGGTTTATACAGAGATACTAATCACATTTCTCTCTCTCTCTCTGTGCCGGGGAAGCCTCGGCGCAGTCAGGGGCTGCTGGGACAGAGGACATTACGGGCAGGTGATGCATAATCAGAGCTGCTGGTGCATGCTTATAATGCACAGCTTAAAATGTGCCATGCTGCTGTTCCTGTAAGGCAGCAGGAGGAGAGAGGCAGAGAGAGGGAAGGGAGAGACATATGAAGCTGAAGAGAGAAAAAGAGAGAGAGAGAGAGAGAGAGAGAGAGAGAGAGAGAGGGAGGGGAAGAGGGGGGGAGAAAAGAGGGGAGGGGAGATAAACATGGAGTAGGAAAGAGAGAGTGAGCAAGAGGGGGAGAGGAAAGAGAAAGAGGGAGAGAGAGGGAAGGGGAGGGAGAGAAATATGAAGCCAAAGGGAGAGGAAGAAAGAAAGAGGGAGAGAGAGAGGGAGGGGAAGGAAGAGAAACATGGAGCAGAAAAGAGAGATAGAAGGAGGAAGGAGACAGAAAGGGGGAGAGAGGAGGAAGGGAAGGGGGAGAAACATGGAGTAAAAAAAGAGAGACAGAGCTGAAAAGGGGAGAAGGAGAGGGAGAGAAAGAAAGAGGGAAAGAGAGACAGGGAGGGATAATGGAAAGGAGAAAGATGTGGAGTAGAAAGGAGAGAGGAGAGAGGAAAAGGGAAAGAGAGGTGAGAGAAAGAAAGGTGCAAAGCCTTCCTTCACAATTCACGGGCTCAGAGAGAGGGCCATTTCACAGGTCACCTTGGCTTCCTGTCTTCCGCGATGAACTTGGTATCAAGAGGCTGATTGAAATGCCATATATGTCCGGATATTACCATTAGCGCCGCTCTCATACTCCTGGACTGCGCAGAGAGAAAAAAAAGGGGAGGGCACAGTTTTGTTGTCATAGTGACACTCGTAAATGCTGGATTGCTCTCACAGCTTCATCAGGCAGTGGCAATTGGATGCACTGAGCCAGAATGAGACACTATCACTTGGGTCTTAAGTGTGCTGTTGATAAGGATTGAAGCCCCGGGCTCACCTCTCTCTGTGTTCTACCATCCAGTCCCATTCCTAAAACTACTATTCAACAGCACAGTAGCGCCGGGACACTGCCACTGCCGCTGAAGCACTCTGCTACAGTGAAACTACTGCTACTGTACTTTATTTAGTG
This sequence comes from Megalops cyprinoides, assembly GCF_013368585.1. Classification (NCBI taxonomy): domain Eukaryota; kingdom Metazoa; phylum Chordata; class Actinopteri; order Elopiformes; family Megalopidae; genus Megalops; species Megalops cyprinoides. Next base: position 23,548,034 of record NC_050602.1, on the reverse strand, counting down.
TGCCAGACACTAATAACAGCATGACAGTGGCTGTCGGGTTTCAAAGTGTGGGGACAAGAGCATGGATTTCATCAGACAGACTGATTTGAGTCCACCTAAGTTGATCTTGAAAGTCACACTGGGCTGAAGTCTGAAATTTAATTATAACTATGTACTGCAATTTTCCTCTTCAATCACCGTGAATTACAATGAAGAGATTCTTTTCGGTTGGCTCGTACTAGATACCTGGCCACGGGTCATTATCTTTAGTGCAGGAATCCATTTTTGGTTCTGTGTTGGTCACTGGTTTTATAATTATGTTTGAGCTTTTTCTCTCTGTGACCACACTCATTTTAAACACGACTTGGAGAGAAAGAGAAAGAGAGAGCAGAAAGGAGACCATAGATTATAAAGGGGCTGTGAGCCTCAAAGACTGTTCTTGTGTCCTATAAATTGCCTAAAGTGTATGGAGCTAGGCGCCAATGACTTGTTGGCTTCTGTTCTAGTGCTATAGTTCTTATCTATACACTTTAATGTACATGAATACATTAATACCATCTAGCTATCTATATATAAACACATACATGCACACACACATGAACACACACACCCACATGTGTGTGTGTGTGACTGTGTGTGTGTGTTTGTGAGTGTGTGTGTGCGTGTGTGTGTGTGCGCATGCGCATGCGTGTGGTGTGCGTGTATGTGTGTGTGTGTATGTGTGTTTGTGAGTGTGTGTGTGTGTGTGTGTTTGTGAGTGTGTGTGTGTGTGTGTTTGTGTGTGTGTGTGTGTGTGAGAGTGTGTGTGCGTGTGTGTGTGGTTTTGTTTTGTTGCGCCGCAGTATAAAGGAAATGTTCAGTTCTCTTTGATAGTATTTCAAGAAGGAAAACTGGCACCAGCTTGTGTTGCACATGTTGTGCAAATGATTCAGAAACATTAATTAACAGCATGTGTACATGTGCGTATGTGTACACATGTGTATCTGAAATCTGTATCAAAATGACCTGAATAGACATTTTCAATTTTACACCATATTCTTTATAATTGCTTCTTCAGCAGCATTCGTACAATGTAAAGACAAATCTGTTCTGTGTACACTCTCATGTTTTTGATGGTGGGTGAATGCAGCATGAATGACATCACTCCCATTAGCACAGACAGCATATGGGCTCCATGTAACACTTGGCTCTGCTGTGCTACAGAACCAGTGAAGTGGTTTCATCCTCATTTCCCACCATCTCAACAACTCCCCCATTACACACATATGCTATTTAGCGGTTATTGTTTGTGACCACTACCCTGAAAGTGTGTGCTGAGTTAGGAACAAACTCACCCACAGCTGACAAATTAATGCCACTCTCTGAAAGCACAGTGCATTTTGCTTTTCTTGCATGCACAATGATGCCATATAATAAATTAATAAATATTTTTCTAAAAAAAATCTATGCATTATGCTGACACAAAACTGAGTAGTGGCTGATTTATATTCTACATACTTAGATGAGAGCCACACTATCAGTGGAGATCATCATTATGGAGTCATTATTATGGGATGTGTACTTCACATGCTACAAAGCATCTGTGCAAACTACTTGCGAGTCTAAATCCTCTAAATCCTTTACGTAGCAGGGGTACAGCCGTCAGCACAATGGGTAACCACAATAGACATGGAGTGGGTTATCCATATAAAAAAATGAAACTTAAAATAGCTGTGGATTAGTACACCAGTACTACAGCTGGTTGGGTACTTGATATTTATTATTTTGATTGGTAGCTACTTGTAATCCAGTTTTTTTTCTTCCTTGGATACAAGTGTGATGCTGCTGAAGTGTTATTGTTTGCAGATGGATGTCATTCCCCTGACAAATGACCGCATTTAGTTTAATTTTAACACAACGGAGGTGGCAGCGCTGCACCTTGCATTTGCCTCTCCACCCTTTGTTTTGCGGGATGACTTCACCACACATTGGCATTTTGTTTGACGGAAGTATAAAGCGGCTTTAGAACTTTAAACAAGGGTTTCGCAATTACACGTCCGGCTGACAATTGTGATTTTCACAAAGACTCATTCCAGGAGCCAGTAAACCAGAGAGACACAGCGACTGCGTTCTGAATGCGACAACTTTGTTTCTTTCGACATAGGCTCTGGTGACCTTGGATTGCACAATCATGGAATGTACCATGGAATGAGAACCTATGTTTACAACATGATATGGTACTTCTTACAGTGTGGAAACGGTCTTTTCAAGGTGGCATGAGACTTCAGTTTACATCTTGGTTGACTTGCTCATCATACCCTGTATGAGATAATCTGGCTTTAAGTGTAGTGTCCTTGTTTGCAGTCTGTTTATCTCCTTGTCAAGACTGAAGTTAATAATATTAATTAATATTATTAATATTAATATTAATATTGTAAAATCTTGTTATGAACACATAAAAAAGCAATGCAGCAACTTTGGTTAAAGAAATCTTACTCCAGTCTTGACCTATTCTGAGCACTCCATCTGAAGTGCTTTCAAATTACACTGTGGGTCATTTGTACTCACAATTGGCGTCATTGGCAGTCGGGTGTTTGGTTGATCTAAACCTGTAATTGCCTGAGCAATAGCAAACCTTAAAAAACCTTTCCATTCACAAACCCTTACACATAGGATAAAGGCACCGTGAAATATAGGCCTGCTAGTGCTGTTACTAATGTAGGCAAATATAATTGTGCCTGCATTGTATGTATCTCTAGACAGTGTACAACACTGATTGCCCATTTTCCAAGTATTAAACATCCTGTAACCATATGATGAATCTGCCCTGAGTCTATTAACTCAGTGACAGTGAGCAGGAATCAGAGATCTTCCTGTTTTGCGGATTTTTCTGTTGAAATTCTGTGTTGACAGAGGGGTCAGTAGGTCTCAACCCAATAACAGATGCATGTGTAGCCCTCAGTGGTTATGTGTTATGTGGAGCAAATCCACAGCTCATAGCTCTCTTACTGAATACATTTTGTGCACTGCTAATACAAAACTGTTCTTTTTTCTATTTAATGCATGAATATATCTTGGCTCACACTGCAGGGTAATTTTAGAAGAAGGAACATCACCAGAAAAAAAACAAGCATTTGTATCATTTACTGAATGGATAAAATACAAAATACAGATAATGCACAGGAATGGTTATCATCTTTGTCTTGGAGTCCAAGTAAGGGATCACACCTGGACTTGTTTTTATTGTTGTGGTATTCACTGCAGTCATTTGCTTGATTTGGTAATGTTTTTCATATTTTTTTTCCAAAGATGGTTAGTATCAGTTCACAATATTCAAATAACTTCACATGATATAATTTAATGTTGAAGCCCTGTCTGATTTCCATTTAAAAATGTGGCTCTGAACATTTTTGAGGCTAGCAATAAGATGATGGACATTATTTTCATTAGGAGTATGCAGGCAATCTTTGAAAAAATAACATGCAGCGAGCAGTCATTTCAGTTTATATAATTATTTCTGATGTGTTCCAAAGTATCCAATTTTCCTCATGCTTTTACCCCTCCTACCGGCATTTGGACTGTAACTTTTACATCATGTCATAAGTGAGAAATATTTCCACCATCTGTCAGTGCAAGTATCCTCAGAAATGCTCTAATACATCTAATATTAGCCTGATTTTGTTCCCTCGCAACATAAATCTTTTCAGAAGCAGCTTCCTCCATCTCCTGCGGGAAACGGACCATCTGCCTGCGAGTTTTTGGATGTGGGATCATCACTGAGAGTGTTTCTCCAGCTCCCCTTTCATTGCCGGCTATCACTGGTGAATTGAGGCGCAGTGCATTATGGGATGTATGGAGCGGGTGGCCCGGGGAGGGGGGTGTGGAACTGCTCTGTGGCAGAAGCGGGGACAAAAAAAAAAAATGTTAGAGTTGAGAGACATTTTTTTAAAAGGAGCTGGAGAAATCGGCAGAGACGGTGGAAATTAAATAAAAGTGACACCAAATCCCATATCCCTTAATTGCTGGAACCAAAGGGTTCCTGCGCTGACAGTTTAACGTTATTGGATGGGACTCAGATCTTGTCAGTGATGACACAAAGAGAAGGTGCTTGCAGGCCTTTCTGCACTTCCATCAGATGCTGCCAGTCTCTGGGCCCAGATCTCCACATCTCAATACATATGGTCACATAGCACAAGGTCACAAAAAAATCACACTGTCTGCACTATAGTAATCCAAAAATGACCTACATTACATTTTTGTCATTTAGCAGACACTCTTATCCAGAGCGACTTACATATGTTACAATTTTTACATGTTATCTATTTATACAGCTCGATATTCACTGAGGCAATTCTGGGTGAAGCACCTTGCCCACGGGTACAGCAGCAGTGCCCCAGCAGGGAATCGAACCAGCAACCTTATGGTTACAAGCCCTGCTCCTTAAAACTATGTTACACTGCTGCCTGATCTTCTCACTGTTATTTTGCATTACTATAAGCCTTTTAAAATATTCAGTCGTTGAAATCCCTCTGTTAGTTATATGTGAAAAAGGTGTGTTTGGTTAATAATTAGGTTGCAATTCGCAAAAAGCTGACCTAGGTGACTGCTAATCTTATGTATATTTGCACATACATGTATACCCATAGATTTCCCAGCACAGGAGCATAAGTTCTCCCGGCTTCTGTTTGCTTCTGCCCGGTGGCAAGCGCCTGCGAAATTGAAGAGAAAACATCGTTTTGGCCTGCATATTTGTCATTGTCGTGGGCAGTCAGAACTGTTAATGCTTGTTAATGACCCTGGCATGGGGTTCGGCTGGGGCATATCCAGCGTGGAGAGCCGCTGTCGCTGGCTATTTACAACGCCTCGCGCCGACTCTAATGGAACATCGGAGTCAATAAAAACCATCATCTCCCTCATTCGCAGGGAAGGCCAGCGTCATTTTCCCAGTCAAGAAAAACATGCACAGCATCCATAAATCTATCTATCAGGGTGGGTGTTACGCACAGATAAACAGTGTGTGTCCATGAGGTTCTGTAGATTTGTCCTTTGGCTAAAAGTCTGCTCAAGTCAGGGCTTGCATCCAATTTAATACTCTACATTATTATCATGAACGGCCCTGCTTTCTGACATTACTGGGACAAGAATATTACAATTTACTTACAGTGCACAATGGTGTGAGGTATTATGTTCAGGAGAAATATCAAAGCGCCCCGCTGGATCGGTCAGAGGAAAGCAGTAGACGAGTAAATATCCAGTTTTCTGACTCCATTAGTCAGCCATTGGTATTTATCAGCGTTTTCCGGGGCTACACAAAATGACAGAGAAATGACCTCCCGCTGTTCCTGACTGTATTCTATATGATTTCAGCCCCAATGCAGCTCAGGGCTTGCTTTCATTACGAAGCGGAGCAGTCAATAGTTGGACAGCATGTCTCCAAGCGGCTTTTTTTCATGCCCCGGCCTTTAATGGCATTCCATGGAGGCTTGGAGATCCTTCCTGGGGTTCCCCGGAGATATCCGCCAAGATACCTAATCTGGGCCATTAGTGCTTAGCCTATGAAAACATGGCTTTGCCTTCAAGAAATTAAAAATTAACCAGCTAATATCCCTTTGCTTGGGCCTCCTTCAAAGATGAGGGGAAAAAACAGATTCCCTCAGCGCTCTTGTGATGGAGCGGGGAACAACTTCAGAAACCCGATCCGCGGGGAAGTGCTGACTGAAATATCAGGAATAAACATAGGGGAAGCAGTCAATTAGGAAATCCGACCACTTCTCGCCCACACCGGGCCTGCAAAGTGCTAGCATTGTGGGATGCCCTCTTTCCACCACTTTCTGTCTCATCATTTCAGTGAGGTTTTGGCACAAGGAGAGACGTAAAAAAGGGAAAAAAGCAGTAATTACCGCAGTACAACGAAATGTTAATTAACTGAAACATTGCTAGTGCACTTGGCATGTTAAAGAGAGTACAGAAAATGGCTTAAACTGGTCACCTTTTAAAAATGCTGTGACGATTCTCTTTTCAGTGCTCCACAGCATGCAGAGCCATTTTCTCTAGGACGTATCCACTTAGAAACCGCAAAGAAACAAATGGCCTCTTGGCTTCCACACAGAAATCAATATTGAAATTCTTCCACCATACTCAGACTCAGGACTGAGTCATTTAAGAATTACGCACTGGTAAAGTGTGGTGTCGGGGCCTGATGGTGGATAAAGAGACAGAGAAAGTTTTCACTCCTGCCACACGCCAGTACTGTGCTGTTTACTTATCAGCTACCAGCTGGGGACCTCGGACCTGGGCTGTCCTAATTTGACTAAAATCACATGACCAGGTTCTGGGGTCACTGTGCCCACACAATTAACCCATCATTGATTTAGCTGCATTTGCAGATATCAAAACCATGTTGTCATATCTTTTAATATTTTTCTAGAATGCTTTATGTGTTTTATGTATTTGGCATTTGGTAACTTGATCTGAAGACAATGTTTAGAGAAATCAAGATGACTTCTGCGGTTGAAATAAATCCCCAGATTCTACAGCAATGACATCCAGGAGTGCAGGTTTTGATCCAGGAACAGCTGAACAAACCTGAATCCTACCCTGACTGATTTAGTGCATAAAACTGTAGCTGATTCTGGGTAAGCACCTGGGAGCATGAAACATGTCCATCCAGCACACAGAGATGAGGCTTGGGTGTTCAGACCTCCTTTTTATGCTGCGCTCTGCAGTATCATATATCTCAAAGAGTTAGAAAAAAAAAGACATTTCAGATCCCACTTTTAATAAGGATCAACTACCCCTTTCATTCCCCTTTCATTCCACATTCGAGCCACGCCGCTGGCTCCAGGAGTTCTGCTAAGGCAGCAACCTGCTCCCTCAAGCCACTCCGTCCTTGGGATTACTGAACCCTTAAACCCCGGGGCTTCCGGGGCTGGACGTGTCCGCAGCCGGAGCCATCAGCAGAATTTCAGGCCGTTTCAGGCCGTCATGTCTCATAGAGAGCTACATCCGTACTCTTGCTCTCCCATCCACACAGTAGCACCATCAATAATCCACCTACATAACATTATATTTGCTTAGTGGGCACTCTCATCCTGAGCAGCCATTTACATGGCTTACAATTTTTTACACACTATCCATTTAATACAGCTGGATATCTACTGAGGCAATTCGGGTTAAGTACCTTATTCCGGAGTGTGTTGGCAGTGGGAATCAAACCAGCAACCTTCTGGTTTGTGAGTCCCCCATCTAAGCACTATGCTACACTGTTGCTCCCAGCGGTGGCCTTGTTTCGCTTCTGATGGCGATAAATCAGGTGAGCGTTCCTCGCCACGCTGACACGCGAATGCGTGAGAATGCACCGGGCGGGACCCTCTCCCAGGCCGTGTCCGTCGTATGCTGTCAGGCAGCAAAGATGAAGGCGTTCCGAATGAATCGCCAAGGAGCGTGACGCACTCCGTCAGAGGTGTCCGGGAAGATGTATTCGCTGTGAGCTTGGCTCAGCCTCACGGGTGCATTCATCTGCATCAATAGCCACTGCATCATGTCTAGGGACTCATGCATATCAGTGGAGCAGTGGGACGTATCACAAAGGCTTTCATTGTTGAAGCACTAACGCTCTCAAAATCAACTCCACCGAGCAAGTTTCAGTCATCTTTTTTTTTTCATTCTCTTTCATTGGCCAACAGCAGCATGTGTGATTTCACACAGCACTAACCTGAGTTTAGATTTTCTTCACAAATCTAATTTTTGCGAAGGAGTTAACCTGAACACCATCTGGGTCACTTATATCAAAGAGCTTCTGTATTTCAGAAGTGTCCTCCAATATTTCCTTTATCACCTTGGAATTTTTGTAATGTACAACTTAATCATGGTCTAATCCATGATTTTACTTACAGTTAGTTAACACTGTGGTTAACACTTTTGTTTGGGGTTTTTTGCCATGCACAGTTATCTGAAATAATACATTCCTCCAGCTCCTGTTGAATTGGGACTGACCGTGAATCAGAAAAATTGAGGTGTCAATGCCCAGGCTTCTAACACTCAATACAATAAGCACTTCTGTAGGCCATTGTCAAATTCTTTGGCCCGCTGGCCATGATTGCTGCTCTGCTTATTCTCAAACACCCACACATCCTTCTCTCAGCTTCTAAAGCTGCACCCCTGATAGCTTCAGGAAATGGTGCTTTTCGTCCTCCTTTTTCAATGGAGAGAATGGGGCAAAATACACGCCACACTTTTTTTTGTGAAAAACACGCGTTGGTGCTATTCTGATCTTTTCCGATTAAAATATGACTGCTGTCACGCACCGATTGTTGAAAGGTCTTCTGCCAAGCTCAGGCAATTCCTGTCTCCTCTACCTCCCTGTGGCAGTAAATTCTACAGATGCCAATGTCGTGACACTGTCAGAAGTAATATTTTTGTCGCATGCTCAGCATGGGGTTTTGCTAAAATTTTCTGGACTTGATTATCTAACAGAAAATCGTACCAAAGTGGATGTTGTTCCATTTTCTCTCCCGGGACAGTAGATGTTGCATGGTAAGAATATGGTGAATATTCCAAGTGTCAGAGCAATTTAATTCCCAAATACAGGGCGCCAATTAATAATAACTTTGATTTACAAATCGCTGTTTAAGTGAGCTTATTAGAAATATGAGAGAAAATTTAGCTTGCTTGGCTTGTGATGATAAATGTACCATCTGTTAAGTAAACGTTGCCTGCACCTTCAAAGGTGTTACAAAAGAGGCAACACTTCAAGACATTATTCTGACACATTTAACCTATTAAACACGTGTTTACACACATTGGGTCTGCTTTTCGTGGTCTTAACGCATGTCAATTCCCTATCACAACTAAACGTTGCAAAATTGGTATTTCACAAGGGTTGAAAAAGGATAGTGGTATCATACTTGCTATCTTCATTTCCAATGAGTGGGAGTGACAGGGAACACATCATTTTTTGGGGGTGTGGTTTGATCTGAAAAATTGTGCAAGGATATTTTTGTCTGAACACAATGGTCAAACACACAAGGAAAAACAAGTGTGAATGGTAATACAGTATATCTAGAAATACAGGGGGCAATTGTATAGAAGAGTCAACTACAGACAGATATTACCTTATAAATATAATGTAATACAATACAATACAATATAATATATTCCAATTCTAATTGAATAAATAATTGCAATTTTTTTCCATTTTCCCACATGTTCAATGTTATTTGCAGATGTTAAAAATTAATTTGTAACAAAGCACACTGACAACAAGGACAAATGTGGAATGTGATGTGAATCTCCGTGTTAGATTTAGCTAATCTTAGGTGTGAGATAAACACAGGCTGAGTAACAGACAGCAAAAATGTATGGCTACATATAATGAGTGCTGCTTTGTGTATGTGGCCAGTGTTTAACCAAGCATAGGTGACTTCTGCAATAATTGTGCAGTGTGAAAGTCAGTGCGTTCACAGCTATTAAAGGTTGAACCATGAAAGGTGTGAAGTCTTTGTGAAGTGAATGTAAGTGTGTGCTTTTGTATTGTCTTTTATGCAAAGCATCCATCTTACACGGTATCATAGATTCACTTGAGCTGCGATTGATGTCCCTGCATGTTTGCAAACAATGACCCACCCTGTGAGGTCGTGACACCATATTGATCAACCTATACATACCTTGCCAGAGAATGGCGGGTGCAGAACATCATTGACGTGATGTGATTGATTGATTGTTCTCTGAATTGATTAGATGATGACTTTCGATGAACGGGGGAATTGATTGGATGACAGCAAAACAAATGTTAACGTCAGGTTTTCGGTGTTAAGCGTTCAGTGTGAATTTGAAATTCTATGTTTACCGATATATGTTTTATCCGTATTTGCAAACAAAGCATTGAACACATAGAACAGTCATGTAGCATTGTCATTTTGCCACTGTGGATTCATGTACTGCTATTATATACTGTCATTATAACATTATCTGTGTGGGGATGCTTCTCATGCATTTTTAATAAAGCTTGAGTTTCTCACAATCACTTCCTGTCATCTGTTCTGTTGTTTACCAAAACCTTGCGCCGACGTTAAAAGCACCTTTTACTTTACAGATTCCATGACCATTAAAATCATACTATATTTCATGGTGGTATCAATTGGCACCTCAAAACAAATGGTCAAGTCCCTGTCGCACCCATTTCTGCAGATTGTTTGTATACCAAAATACCAGCTTCGCACTTATTACTTGCATTTAACTAGTGCATTGCCTTTGCATGATCTCATTGTGAGGCCTTCTATTTCAAATATTGAATGTTTGCAAAGCTCCTATACACATGCACCGAAGTTAGACAACTATATCTGAGTTTTCTGGTTGCATTAAGACCTTGGCAATAATCCTTGTAGTATATAGCGCATAGCATACTTGACATTTAAGATCTCGATACGAGAATAGACTAGTAAATTAAAAAGTCACATTTTAGAGCCAAGTGGTTGTACAGTTCAAGTTATCCTCTGATGTTTGAACAATCACACATTTCAGACCATTTAGAGCTGTCTGACTGTAATACACAAATTCGTGGCGGTCGCGACTTACTCTGACAAGTAGCCAAAACTTGAAACTTGTTTCTAACAACACTGTCACAGCCTTGAAAACCAAGCCAAAATATATGTATGTACCCAGCTAACCTACACTTGTCCGTGTGAGTCTGGTATAAAAGCTTTAAACTCTTATACTTTCCCTGTTGCAATTTCCATTCTTTGTAACATTTCTGAGGAGGGAGGAAGAGCAATCAATGTTATGTTGCTTTTTCGCCACATTCACTACATAAGGGGCGCTCTGACCCGCTGCCAGCTCCTCTTCTGCCTTCTCTTGTGCCCAGAGTCTTCTTCCAAAAACAAAAGACTAGAGGATTTTCTACCCATCACACGCTCTGTCCCTGCCTCTCTCCCTCCACTGGAATTCCCATGGCTTTGATTTTTCAATATCCGAGCGCTCTTTGAGCGTTGCCAGCTTGGAGAAGGCTAGCTAGCCCTTCATCCTTTTACCGATTTCTCATCCCTCCCCGCCTCCCCCTCTCTTTGCTTTCTCTGCCTGGGAAACATTTTTTTTGTTTGTAGTGGCTCCAGAGCACTGGGACATTGGCTTTCTTGGTTTTTCTCTTTTTTTTGTGGGGCCTGTTTGTAGTCCTGCATCCTTTGCTTGAAAGACTGCTGTGCTATGATGTGTTGTGCTGAATTAGGCAGCATGCGCTGGTAATGTAATTTTACAACACCGCCCTGAGCAAGGGGGCCATGAAGCAATAATCACGGTTATGATTTTAGTGCAGTTTTTTATTAAAGGTCGCAGGGAGGACATGGCATGGGCATTTAGCAATGGGTTTTTAATTTAATGAGACACAGAAATATTTACACTTAATACAATTCCTATAATAGCAAATGATTTTTTTAAATATTGCTATGATTTTCATTGTGTACATTTTACCACTGACACAATTATATGGTATATAGTATATCTTGCTCCAGAGCACCAGAAAACTTGACGTTCTGTCATCATGATTGATGATCTGTCATCATGTGTCACTAGGACATCTTCAGAAGGAAGAAAAACCTTAAACTACAGACTCTTCATAGGCACTGATAAAGGCCTCAGAGCTACTCCAGTGAAACCCTTCTCAAATATATTTGGTAATGAAAGGACAAGATTTTGGCTTGGTTGGGATCGATCACGCCGCAAGAATTTAAAATAATCAGCAAGAGATTCACAATCAGTCACACAGGTTTTGATTTCACAACCAAGTGCTTTTCCGGGTGCTTTTGCACTTGCCTCATTTGGAGAGGATTTTCCGAGGCCCAAGTTTTCTTATCCCTGGAGTTCGGGTTCATTTAGTCAGGGGTGAAAGATTTTTTCGAACTTGGGTGCACACCAAAAAAGCAGCCTCTAGTTCGGCTGAACAAGCCGGGCTTCAAATAGTTCTCTTCAAATGAACCTGGGTACAGTTCACCCTGAAATTTTGCTGGTGTGAAAACATACCACTCTATTTACAGAAAGTGAAACAACTGTTGATGACATACTGCCAACTTGAGGGTGTAACCATGGCTTTAATACATATGGTTTTGTATCACCTTCTGGTTGAAAATAGGAACTCTCCCTAGTGATGACAGATCACAGAGCCTCATTTCGCTGGCACCTTCAGATAATAACAGCACGTTTAGTCATATCACGCAGTTTCTTCACATTCCATTCAGATGAAGCCCCAAATCAGAAAAAGAAGGAACGTGGATACAACAGTACGCGATTCTTAATGACTGTCTGCTGTTGCTGTATACCCTGCAAGTTTTGTATCCGATAAAATAGTAATGTCATGTGCATATGTTGAGGATCTAAGTGCCCTTGAAAACTGGTGTGAAGTAAAGCCAACCATCGCATGGGTTTTGTCTGCAAATGTTTGCAAATATGCTCAGATGCAGACTTTAGTAAGTGTACCAGGTGTGGAAAAGAGCAGCTTTTTAGTCACATCATAATACGCAAGATGATCTGTGCAAAGCACTTTCAAGTTATCAGCTGCAACCTGTAATCTATAGGGACTTTAAGGGCTGTGCAAAAACATCAATCCACTTCTTTCATGAAATTTTCCCTTAGAGTATTTAGCAAGAACCACCCCTCAAAGACCCCCTTAGCCGTTTTGCTGCTTATCACCTGCATTTTTTTTTCTCTACAGCAAATCGATGCACACACCTTACTGTTTACTTCAACAATTACAAGAACTGGCTTAGCAGTCAAGCATGAACTGACAGGGTGCGGCACAAATAACACTCAGCAAGAGAAGTGAACCGGCAGTATTTGGTTCTTTGTACTGCCAAATTGAAATGAAAACAAGCGACTTTTGGTTTTAGTTTTTTCCCGCTTGCATTTTAAGCTTGCATTCGAACTTTTCAAAATCTCACAAGCATCATTTAATTTCACAGATGCTGAGAACTCCATGACCTCCATGAAGAAAATTCAGGGCCTTTGAAACAGTCTGCCAAATACTGCCCTCAACGTAGACTCGGTAGTTTTCCCAGACAAGTTGTGCAACATGGGTGCTTCTGTTAAGATTATTTAAATTAAGTTCAACACAAGCCACATGGTTGCAATCTGATGAAGTCTCTGGGAGGGCTTTTCTCTGGCAACAATCTTCAAATACAACAACAAAAGTGAGATAATAAAGATAACAATAGCAAATAATAACAAAAATGGCTATGTAATACTAAAATGGGGCTACTCAAACCTCTCTCAGGAGGACTGGCAAATCTGCAGTGTTCAACTCCAGTCAGGTACTGAACCACCTCATTCAGCTGATTATCATCATCATTTCACCCCTCCCCTGCTTCAGAAAGTGCTAGTTCAAATGGAGTACTTGTGGGACTGGAGGAATGAGGAATAGTTGAATACCAATATGGATTTTAAAGTTATAATCAAAAACTTTTTTTCAGTTTCCATTACTGCAACATCTGGCCTGAAAAGACAATAAAAAATGTCATACAAAAGGACACAAAATGATTATATAGTACTATACAGTCCAACCTGTAATTACTAGTTCAAAAGAAATACAGTATATAATAAAGCACTATAAAAGATAAAATAACCCCATAAGAGGCATAAAATGAGATGCTCCAGGTATGGTATTTCATGCAATGATTTTGCGTATCACCAAAGGCATATGCCATGCACCAACAGTTCCAACGTGCCAAGAGATCACGCAAGATCTACAGAGAGACTACAGAAAGAACCACCTGAGTGATATTAACCACGGTGTATAATTAAGCAAAGGTGTTGTTCAGACAGAATACACAGATTATTTCCATCTGTCATAAGTGCATCATTATAATTTCATGCTTCCGCCTCATCATCCCTGCTGAAAAATGCCTTTAATGAATTTCCACACAATACCTTCACATGTTTGCTCCAATTATCTGGGCAGCTTTCCCCTGCTGACCGTGGCCAGAGGTTTGAATGAATCAGATGAAATGGAGGGAATGTTGCTCAATTAACTGATTAATTGCACTGAGACAAAAAAAGTCCTCTCAAGGTGTAATGAAAGAGTTAATGTTCTTTACCAGCTAATATACCATTCCAGAAGCAGTAAATGATGTTAGGACAAAAAACACGGTATACAAAAGGGTGTAATAGGGATACATCAAACTTCAGCCTGATGCAGACTTTGACAGGGCCAGCTGGAATCAGCAGGATCACTGCTGTATGCTCCAAATCTACTGCTCTGTCTCTCAGTGAGGGTTATGTGTAAGAGGTATTAATTTTGGCACTAGTCACTGTGTGTCTCAATATTTTAAATAGTGTTCTACAAAACGCAGTGAGCTGTTCAATCGGTAATGAACACACTAGAAAACCATTCCTTCAACTTTGCAAATTTTACCAAGCGCAATTAGAGATTGCAGACGATCACACCTTTTATTCAAAGTTTGGGAAAACCTTGTTACTGTATCTCTTTCATGCATGCAGATGTACACAGTGTAAATGAGCAAGGGTAAGAAATGCTTGCACCTTTTTTCATGGTAAAAGTTTATAGTGATTTGCTAGAGAATGTGATGAGAAAAACAAGGGGGTTGAGCTACAAAGTTTAAGAATGTTAGTGTGAAGATGCACTGTGTGCAGACATGAACTAGAGCATGCAGTATCACAAAAACAAAATCAGCAAGTTAAGGTACATTATCCATAGCTACATTTATTTGCAAGAGAATCAGTATGTGTACATGTTGCCGTAACACTCATTGTAACAGCATTTAAGAAGTTGTAACAAGCACATTTTCCCTGTCGTGACCATGTTTTGATTTATGTGGCATTAATAAAATATGTTTACATGCTAATGGCACACAACATCTCATGCCATATTGATTCCCCAGCCTTTCATTTGCAACATAGGCAAGATTCATTTCTTTGATATAACTAACAGCCACCTCTCTGAGCTCTCCAAACAGCGGCATGTGTGTTTTTCTTCCTGTGTTTTATGTGTGTGTGTGTGTGTGTGTGTGTGCGTGCGTGTGTGTGTGAGTGTGTGTGTGTGCGCGTGCACGCATCTGTATATGCGTGAGGGGGGGGGGTTTTCGAGGAGGGCAGAGGGCATCTTGTCTGCCTGCAATTTAAAAGGTGCTGATTAACATTGTACGATGGGAAAAATGCATTGAAGCTACAAACTAATCTCCTTCCCTTTCTTTGATGCACGTTGTAAAGGTTCCTGTCTGGGCAGGAGGGATGCTTTGTTCTGTTTGCCTGATCTCTGGTTGTTGACTCCTGGTAATATACCCACTTACCTATTCTGTCCCTAAGGAGGACCAGTCATTGCCCATGGGAGCTGTTGCTTATCACACATCCAGAGGATACATTCTTAAGAATGATGAGAAGGGCCTCTGTACATAACAACAAACCAACAGGCTGCTGCTTATGGCCCTCGAGCAAAACAAAAGGTTGACATTCAATAAGCAATGCACTCGCCAGACAAAATCTTTCATGTTGCTCTTCCTGAGCCAGGATCAAATTCCTCAGGCATTTATATTGAATGAGGTCACCATTAATAGGCTATCTATTGCACTGTAGTATAGTCAGTTCAAGAAACCAGCAGAATATCGCTGTCTCGTTTGACCTTGAAATTAGTTTCTCTTGGCTGGCGTTCATGGTTTTGCATCTGAGGTTTGGTACGAACAACATTCGACATAAAATGGTACCTCCAAGCCCCAGCAAAAATGGGGTTGGTTGAATCCACCACAGTTTGACCACAAGATTAATGATTGCTAATGGGGTAGGGGCTTCTCGGGGTCCAATTCGCCGAGCCCTCATTACTGGGGGTCATAGTGCCAGAGCTTGGAAGCTGCAAGTGCACCGCTTGACCGCCCAAGCACAAAGAACCAGGATGTGGCAGAATTGCCCCAACCCACGCTACATGCCCCTGACCCTACGCCACCCAGGAATTCCTGTTGCTGTGTTGCGCTCCATCAAGTGCATTACTACCCAGACACAGCCTGCAAAGATAGATAAGTCCTGCTATGACACTGAACAATGATATTGTGGGCCATAAAGAATGCACCATTATGTGCATTTCATCCAGTCATCCGGCTGCAATAAACTCAATCTAAACATAATTACAATCAATTTAAACACTTGGTTTTATGTGCAACTTTGGCATTATTGTTACAGTGCCAAAAAGCTGTTTATAGAGACAGGCCTGGATTCAGTCTCCTAGCCCCTGTGTTGTCAACTGTTGTCAACTGGCAAAAAAAAAAAGGAGCTAGGGTTGGATGGCAAATTGCAACCTCTAAAGTAAAGAATCTGTGAAGGACCTAAAGAGGGCCTTCTAACATCAAAGGGGATGGAACTGGTCTGCACCCAATAAAACATATGTGAAACAAACTTTAAAATCAATCTGGACTGAAGCTAATGCCTGATGAGTGTTGACACGGAACTCAGCAGTGATATAGGGATCTCTCTAGCTCATCATTAAGGGCCGTGATTCACGGCACATTCCTGTGTAGAGGCTATTAAGAGCCCCTTCCTTCCAAACCTCCTTGTTTGTTTGTTAACTTGTTGTGAGCTGGAGAGAATTTCTCTTGTTACCTGTATGAAAATTTCATTTGAAACTGCATCTTTTGGGACAAATATGCACCATTTACCTCTAAGATGCCATTTGGATCCCAAAGGCCAATGACATGAATGGACATAACTGTTTAATTATTCCTCATAATTATGGGTTCTAATTTGCCACTGTCAGATGGACTAAATAAACCATGAATATATTGATCATTTATACATATGAATTAAATATTTTTTAATTAATATTTTGCAATGTTTCGCGATATTTTGCAAGTATTAAAGAACAAGGGATTTGTGAATTACTCATCCATGAATATAGCCTCATTATGATTTCTTAGTTTCACTGACATTTGCTCAAGGCCTTTGTCCAGAGGCTATGCCAATCGCAGTGTGGAGTTTTATGTCCATTTCAGTGCTCAGTTATGCATGAATTACTCAAGGTATTCTTCAGAGGTGGTGAAGAGTGGAAGAAAGCTTTCTGCTTGACCACATTTAAAACATCACAATATTAAAGATTATATTAAAAAATCACAAGAATCTTATCTAATTTCCACTCTAGAAACCATTATCACTAACTTCAGAGCAACTTGGATTCTTGCTTCCCTCTCAGGAAGAAGATGCAAGGTGTTTTCTCTTAACCCCAACTTGTTGTTATGAGGAAAGTATTTCATCATGAACACTGGGTGGAGCAGCCTGAAGTCTGGGACACTCAGGACGGTCAGAATATGACATCCTCAAAGCTGCCATTCCGTGTTGTCTGATTCTTAAGTTCTTGGCAGAGTTGCAAGAACACAGCTGCTTCAGAAGGCACAACAGACAGGTAAGCAGCGGAGGATTTGTCAGACCACAGCTCAATGACACCTGGGGCTACGCTTTGAGGGCAGATGAAACAAAAACTTGAAAGTGGAAGTGGTGGAAGGGGATGCGGTTTAATTTGAGGCCTTTACATCTTCTCGTCTGGGTGGTCTTGTCAGAACTGTGAGGGAGATGGTTTCAAATGTCTGTAAAGCTTGTCTGAAAAATATGTCATTCCAAGTAATGCTAATGATACAAGTTTAGGCGAAGACAAAATCTACATTCTGGATAGACCATTGCAATGGCCAGACCTCTACACGACAGAACGTTTATAGTTTCAGTTAAGGAGTGCAAACAACCAGCAAGAAGCCCGATCTCAGAAGGAGCTGGAGAAGTTCTGTGATGAGGACTGGGTCTTCTGAGGAATGCATCTTCCGCACTGTCAATGTCAGCAAATCAAAGCATTTCATCTTTTTTTCTTAAAAGTCCAAGTATTGGCAAAATATGGGGAGTTCGTTTTTTGCAGATTATTATTATGTTTTACAATTTTAATCAGCCTAAATGGGGGGAATATATGCCTATCACACATTTGTGTCATTCCACCGAAGCATCTTTTCAATCTGTCAAGGGCATAAATAAATTTGAAGGCCAATATGATACAACTAACACTACCACTACTCCCGTTATTAAAAATCGGAATTCTAATAAAATAAAAAGGCACCTTTAAATCATGTAACAGTCAACCAATTTATGGCTAAACAAAACAGATTACACGTATACACTGACATGTCTTGCTAACTCCATACACGACTGTACCGAAGCCTTTTGCGCTTACCTGAATAAAAAATGCGACTCGTTTAGCCATCAAAGCTGTCTTTTACATATATAATCGTATTTCCAAATATCTAAGAAATTAAACGCATTTGTCGAGCAATTCCGAGCGAGTCCGAGCGCGTACGAAAACCCTGGCGAACAACCTGTGTGACTGAGAGAGCGAGAGCGTGACTGCGCGAGAGAGCGAGAGAAGAAAGAGCTGGAGCCGCTCGCGAGCCTGCGAGGGAGAGAGAACGTGCGTGTCGCTGGGAAAACTCGAAGACTTCGCGTCAGAGGGGGGAATAACTGAAAAGCAGATTTCTTCTTAAAACAATAATAATAAAAAAAACACATAAACATTATCCCGTCGCCAGGATTATTACCTTAACCCCTGTGTGGTACATAACGGACGCCTTTTAATTTTATTCGTGGAATCAGGGCTGGTTTACTGAATTGAAAAGTGGATTTTTTATGTTACAAAGTGAACGGGGAAAACGAAGAGGTTGGGAAGAGAGAAATGCTAACGGCGGAGCAACGGAGAGAGTGAGTGTTTAGTTTTCTTTCCCTTCTACCTAGCTACCAACAGTTGTTTTGCATCTAGTGCCTTCCAGTTAGCTAAGATTAATTCCTAAACTAGCTGGCTAGTAAGCTCTTTGTCGGCAGAGCGATATTAGTTAGCTTGCTAGTCAGAAGTAGCTAAACGGCTTTCAAGAATAGACGCAGATTGAATGAACTTCCCAGATTGTAATACGGCTACCCAGTTGGTAGCTATCAATCTAACTTGGCTAACTGGTTAGCCAGCGAGCCGTAACCTGCGGGATGGGTTGCCCTTGCCCGTTGAACCTGTATTAGTTTGACATTAATTTGGTTACTAGCGTGTTGAAGAAATATTAACCAATGATAACCAGTCATTGTTACTGTTTAAGGTTTGGTAGCTGGTTAGTTACGTTTGCTAACAACTGCTGAATTGAATGAGCTAATTTTGAACTGCAGGCAGTAACGCGTAGAAATATCGTAGCTAGCAGGCAAGCTCACTTAGTCAGCTCGCCGTGTAGCCAACTGGCTAGCAGCGCTGTTTTGCCAAGTATATAGATTCACAACGGACTAACTAATCATTCACCAAGCAGGCAATCTTTAGTTGGTTAGCTTAATAGCTGGGAAAGTATGCGTTGTTAAAAGCGTAAAATTGTCGTCTATGTAGGTTCCCATCAAAATCGGGAAGATAGGTGATGGGTAGCCAGCAAATTTATTATTTTCAAAAGAACTTAAACCACCGGAGTAAACGTTAGTCAGTAAATTGGTAACTAACATTACACTACCAGCTCTTGTGCAATCAAACTAGTTTGCATGTAGCTAGAATAACGTTAACTAGTGTAGAGCCTAATTTGAAATCTTTTGGTCGCTGATTTAATGTTAGCTGGCGATCTGGCTTGCTAACTTAATAAGCAAATGTCAAACTATAGCTAGCACGTTACGTTCAGACAAGAATATGTAGCTAGCTGCATGGCGTAGCTTGAATAGTATTTTGCTATCTTGTTAGGTGTCCGATTGAATTCAAAATTTTTCATTTGTAGGTTACTTGGCTAGTTAGAGCCGGTTTTCAGCAAGTTATTCGCTAACTACCTAGCCTGTTGCCAGTCTCAGTTTAGGAAAAAAGACCCGAACAATAGCTTTTTTCCTTGCCAATTCAAGTCTTAGTGCATCAGTACAAATCTGTAGGCATCGTGCGTCTGTCGTATCAGACTGACTACACACTTGGCTTTGCAAAAATATTCTCTAGTTAGTTAGCTAGCAACGTTTACATCGAAAGCGTAGTAGCAAGCAAAGAATACGATATCCAGCCTTACAGTCTTGACACGAAGCTACACGTAACGCGTTCAGATTTTTTAACAGGGGCTCGTTCCGTTACCGTGTATTACCTAAGTAGCCAACTGTCTGACAACTCGATTTTTTGTTCATCGATTTTATGTTATTTGTCTGCTATGCATTTTAGACTTCTAGATTCTGTGTAGGACGGCTGTCCTTTACTATTCTGTTATGAGTGAATTTTCCTTTGGGGGTATTTTGTTGGGAACAGCTACCACTTGGCTTTGGAATACAGCTTCTCTAAATCCATTGCACCAAATCTGTGTTGTCTGAAAAGCTTGCAAATTGCCTTGTACTGTATATCACCGGAATAATTCCACATGCCGTTTTCGGTTTTATATAGCTAACGGTCTATATACACATTGGATCGTTTTTAATTAACACTCCGTGTCTAGGGTATGGTTTTGCGAGTGAGGCGTTTGTCCAGATGTGAGCCAGCTCGTGAAACGGTCGGTATCGGGGCTCTGTTAGCCAGATAGGGGGACACTGGTCCGCTTCCAACTTACGAACGCTTACAACACCCATTCAAATGCAAACTTAAAACGCCTTTAAATCAACGGCATTTTAGAATCCTCGCCGAACGAGTTTACAGCCCAACAATGCATACAGCCAGAGCTGGTCTTAAGCAGCGGCGGCTTTGCCACCGGGTGCAATAACATGCATTTTCTTCTTTTTAACAACTAAAACGATGCATGACCTCGCGCGGCAAGTGCTGAAAGGACAGCTGTGTTAACAGACGACAGCTTCCGCAGAGGACTACATTTAGAGAAGACAGACAGGAGAAATTTTAATTCAGCGCATTTTGCGGAACCGTTATTCTTTAATCATGTCCAGATGCGGAGCGCGGCGCGTTACATTACTGGTGACGCGAAACACTTCGCAGTCGCATTTGAGCTGCTGTTCCTCAAGACGCATTTGTGGTCTTTTGTGAAATTTATGTATTTGCGAAGCGTGGAGATAAATCAGTCAGAAATGCTACCCTGCGGTACGAGACGCGTTCGCTGCTAGGCTGTGAATAAAAAAGCTTACAGCTGACGGTTTTTCAAAAAGCGGCCAAGTAATTTAACATTTAAACGGGATCTAGTTTAATACAGAGCATTTGTCATCGCACGATGGTTGAATTATTTGTTTGTACATTTCCCTCTTGTGGGGTTAGTAGTCCCTCCCAACGCGTAGCTAGTTTAAGAAAGGAGCCCACATAAGTGACTATTTGCAGGGGCGTTCACTGTCATGTGTTGGGTGCATAAGACATGAGATTAGAGTCTGAAACACCGATTTCTACACAGCTAGCTCACGTCACCCAAACAGCGGTGGTTTTTTTTTAAACAGCAGGCCTAATTGGCGTTACTACCATGAGCATCACACAGGACCGAACAATACGAAGTTGTATGTAGAGCTGCAGAGAAGGAAGGGATTGGTTTCTTTGAATTGCATCAGAAGTCACAAGAAGTTAGGATTGGGTTCATTTGTTCATTTCATATGGGGCACTAACGATCAAGGGCCTCTGTTGTGACAAGGTTAGTGTGTGGTCGCTGTGTTTTTTAACTGTGTAATCCAATAAAAAAAAAAATCAAGTAAAGTGCATTACACAGTTATCTATCTGAATTCAACAGTAAGTGTAGAAACAGAGCAACTGGTCTTGAGAAATCGTGACACTTTCACAGGCAGCGCTTTTCCAACAGGCAGGCAGTTTCATTGCATTTACTGCTTAAATTGGATATGGAACAGTATGTGGTGTTCACTATCTGTGCACTGCTGAAAGATGTAGCATGCTGAGAAAAATGAAATTGGCTGTTGTAGTGATTAAACACAGAGAGAGGCCTGCCAGGCTCCGGGGATGTGGCCGTATCCTCTGCAGAGTTCTCCTCTGCTGTGGCTTACACCCCCCCCCCCCCCCCTCCTCCCAACCCTCCCTTACCTCTGCCAGTGAGGAAGCTGTTTTCGCCCTCTCAGACTCGGACCACCTGGCCCTCCCTGTGCCGTCACTGCCAGCCCACATCGAGCTGCGGCAGGGGGCTGAGGAGTGAAGCAATGCGAAGCACACCCCCTGAGCATGTGTGATCATCTTCTGCTCAGGGGCCTGGTGCTTTATTATTACGGCGATGTAGTACAGTACCGTCCTCTGCCTGTAAGGAGGAGTGCTAGATCCACCAGGCCCTGCCAGAGAGGAAATGGCAGCTGTCTCATGAGCGGCAGCAGACATGCTGCGCGGATGCTACTGCATTAAAGTCGCTGTCTCTGGTGGGCAACACCACCACTGGCTTGACAGAGGAGCTGCTTACTGCAAGACTTTGGGTCAGTATAAAGGGAAACGGAGAAGAATTTCCATCCCTCTGGGAGTTGTAATAGTTGTAATGAGGACTGCCCTTGCACGGTCTTCGCTTGTGTGCGAGAGCGGACATTGGTCCATTTGTGTAACATGGAGGCTTTTAGGATGACGAGCCGGCTCAGTCATTTAGTGTCTCTGTGGATTATGGATTTTGTAATGGATTTCAGGGCTTCTGGACTTTGATGGGTGGGTTGCAAGAAGTTGCAGTTGCCACTGTGTGTGTGCGTGTGTGTGCGCGTATGTGTGTGTGTGTGTGTGTGTGTGTGTGTGCGTGTGTGCGCGCGTATGTGTGTGTGTGTGTGCGCGTATGTGTGTGTGTGTGCGCGTGTGTGTGTGTGCTCCTTGTTTTCCTGATGGCCGAGCCCTCTGCGGTAAACAGCGCGTAAACATTGCTGCTACTAATTGGCACTGTTGCGTCCTGCTCTCCACTGTCATACGCTCAAGAACCACTCAGAACGAAGCTCTCCCAGTTGATGCCTGCTTCAGTTTCCCCTCTTGAAAAACTAATTTTTGGGCTAATGGATGCGAGTCATGGCATGGATTAAAAGTGTGGGTGATTCGAAAAATGGCATTTTAATTGTTTATCTACTTTTACCTTGACGTCAAATGATGTAGAAAAAGAAAGACTGCTAGGTGGAGAGCAAACAAGCTGTTTTTTAAAAACTGATGTGCATTAATTTCTCACTGTTGACAACAGAGTATCCACAAAGCAGATAATACACAGCCAGATAATCTGGAGTGTTGAATGCCCAACGAAATCAATAGTGTTAATTATGCACTATAAGTGTGAAAGTGCAACAATATAGACACTTTTCAGAGTTAAACGAACACTTACAGTGTCAGATTAACACTATTGATTTTTCTGTGTGTGTATGCAATGTAATATAGTATGTGTGTATTCTGTAAGACAAAGGCCTCTGTACATTGAACGGTGTTCCCTGCACCAGCTGAGAGGAGACATGGCAGCCATTTTGCATCAGCAGTGTCAGGCGTCATCAGTTGTGGTGGCGAGCAGGCTTAATTTAGCTAATTAAACAGCATTATTAGATGACCAGATAGAGAGAGCCAGATGGGGATTTGGCCCAGACAAAGCGTTAGTGACCACCTGGGAACAAGGACCCTAATTGTAATGTGTCCCACAGACCAGTGTCCCCATCACTTCAGTGGGCCACTTGTCTCCTATCTTGTTGAGAGGGAAGGGTACGCCCTACCGGCAATAAACATCACTTTTGACAGATTGTTTATGTGCTTTTCCTGCGATGGCCAATACCCAGGCACTCCTCAAGATTGGGCCCGCTAATCTTTATCCATTTAGTATGGGCAGGCTACAGGAGGCGGCCTATAGGTGCTGGCAAGAGTGCGAGCGTAAACACATTAAAGAGGACGACTGGCTTATTAAGCACTCCTTTCTTGGCACACATTGACTTTCTTAACCTAACAGCGAGTTGCCAGTTGTCAGCAGGATTGAGAGACTTGTGTGGTAGCAGCCTGCTGGTCACGGAGGTAATTTGACTGCTGATTGAAACCAGGTTTCCTATTAAGCAGGCTGCTGGTGGCATTATAAACCATTTACACTGATGTTTTACAGGGTGTGCCCACATAACATAAAGTGGAAACAGAAGTCAGGTTCAGAAAACGCCTAAGGCTACTTTTGGAAGTTTTTTTTTTTTTTAAAACTCCATCAATAGGGTCGCTCTTAACTGTCCTGTTCTCAAGAGTTGCAGGGCTTGCTGTGTCTGCTTTACACTTCATGTTTTTGTGGTTTAATTGAAGAGATGATATGGATAAGATGTCAACCACCCGTTGTGCCGTGGCTACACTGGGTATTGACTGAAAGCCATAGAAAATGAAGGTTGTGGTTAAACCCGTTTCAGAGATCTTTTTGAAATACATTCTTTCTGAAGTATAAAGAGAGAGCCTCCTGCACCCCTCCTAATGATATTTATGTAGGGACAAGACACTGTACAGTCTGTCCTGTATTCTAATATGGGCACATACTAACTTCAGAACTTATTCAGGTGAGATAATTACTCAAAATGTCCACAGCAACATAATCTGTGATCACAAAATGAAAAGAGTAACTGCAACTAACAGTAATCAGTGTGGAGTCACCTTCTCATAGTTTTGTAGGAGGTAGAGCCTCTTTCTCAAACTATGAGCCAGTACAAGTCCAGCACATGTGCGTGCTTGGTCATTGCATTTGCATTGAGAAGGTTATGTGCCAAACAGGCTGTGCGAGTTAGGCTTTGTGTAGCTTAACGTTAATCAGCATGTTAATGACTGCCCCCTCATTTCTAGTGCCCGTATCAAGCCTGTTGTCATGCAGAAAATGATGTGATGGAGCAAACTCTTTGATTCTGAACTGCCTGTTCTAGAACATTCAGTTTCCACAGGTGAATTCTGCATTTTGTTCGGTGATTCAGCAAACATGGGAAAAATGGTGGCCCTGCAAAAAGCAGTGAAGTCACTGACTGGGTCATTGTGTGATGATATTTTGATGTATGAGTTTGGCATTAATCTATGAAGCAAAGTGTGAAAATGAACAGTGGGGGGTGGGCGCACTCACAAGGAGGTGGGAGGTGTAAATGGCGATGGGAGATGTGTGCTGTGCATCCATCAGGCGGGATTGGATCTCAAGGTTAAAACATCGCTCATCACACCCTGGCCCACCTTGACCCCCACTCCTGTCAGTTATGTTTTGCTCTGATTCGGTGACGTGAGAAACCGGCTGACTCTGCAGGCTCAAGTGCTACCGTATGGCATGTTTGACGATGGAGAACAAGCCCATATGAATCAGTGGTTGGAAGGGAAGAAGAAGAAGAAAAAAAAAAAGAATTGTGAAGAATCCATTGCCACAGTGTCACTCTGCCAATCAATTACATTTAAGCGTTCAAGATGAGAAAATCGTTTTCGTCAGGTTCACTACACCCCCTTTTTCGCTTTA
Source organism: Megalops cyprinoides (assembly GCF_013368585.1). Classification (NCBI taxonomy): domain Eukaryota; kingdom Metazoa; phylum Chordata; class Actinopteri; order Elopiformes; family Megalopidae; genus Megalops; species Megalops cyprinoides. The sequence continues at coordinate 23,522,766 of NC_050602.1, read as the reverse complement.
GCTCAGGTGCAGCTGTTTCTTTGATAGATCTCTTCAATCAGTGCCAGACCTGACACAAGACAGTGTCTTTGACAGTCAAGTTCAAGTCCAGACTGAGGCAACTGAGTGCTCCACGCTCCCTGATTTGTCCCCTGTTCAGAATAGGCTTATGCAGCCTCCAGGTCTGTAGATGGACTCTTGATGGCTTACCCTGAGGCCCATCTCCCATTGGCCAGAAGAGGGACAATGGGCCTGGTTCTGTCACCGCCCACCTGCATGTTCGTGTGCCCCCCTCCATCCCTGTAAGGACGTGTGAGGAACGTGTTCAAGAACACATGTGGAGCCGGGCAGCCACTCCAGTACGCTAGGCTGCGATTCGCTGCAGACAGCCCCGCTGCTCCTGACCGGGTTCATAAGCAGCCTCCTCGCGCGGCTCCGTCTCCGCCTTGCGTGGAAGGCAGAGCCGTGTGGGCGCGATTACGCCGCCGGGTGCTCCACATCGTCTCCGTTTCTGCCGCTGCCTCCCCGATGCTGCACAGCCATGTCACCATGTGCACCGTCTCCCCTTCATTATAATAATGGATTTCTGGGTCGCTAACGATAATCCATCCGAACATATTTCAGAGCCACAGCAGTAATTTGTCATTATTTACATCTGTGGTGTGTCAGTTATCTGTCACAGTGCTCCGTTTCCAGCAGTGAACCCTACCCATTTTTTGGCTGAATCTGTAATGGCTGACTGTGGTTCTAGTATCCCGTTGTCCTGTTTTAACATTTACATGCCAAAGTCATCTTTAAAATAACAAAGACAAGTCTTTTTCAGAGACACCTTTTTTTGATTATGGCCATATTTCTGATAACGCTTCTGAATATCACACTGTTCCAAAATAAATATCCGTAACCTTTAACAGTCCCTTCAACAAACAGGGGAGCCTGTTTGGCATGCTCAATTCCTTGTTGTGATTCCTGGCATGACTGCAGGACTCTGTTGCGTTTGGCGACGTGACTGTTTTCTGATGAGTGAATTAGTCACCGTGGAAAGTGCCCCCTCTGAATTAGGAGCCCTGAAAGGGGAGTGATGGATGTCACTGATTCTTGTGAAGGGGACATCTGGTGCCCCCGTCCCTTGTGGATATCTTCGCCAGTCCTCTTCTGGGGAGTGATGTCACCATGACCCTCAGTAATCCAATCAAGTCAAGCAGCTTCTCTGGACACAGATATGCAAATAGCCACAAGTGTCAGCTTTCCAAAAAGATTAATGGCAATTTGAAAACCATTCAATACACAGCCGATTCATCTCCTTGTTACCATATGGCAGAATGTTTGTAGTATTTGTGTTGGTATTTTATCACCTTAATTTCAGAACATTAAAGAGTTTTTTTTTTAGAAATTTGGTTTTATCTGTTTGGCTAATATTCAGAGTTAAAATCTGAATTATTTGATGGAGTTTGCGGTCAATGAAATGATGAAGGTCCTGTGATTTACGCTATGAGGTTTTGCTAGAAGGGATCAGAAGGCGGTTTATAATGCAGCCTCTCGCGGAAAGCTTTGGATCTCACCGTGGAAATGGTAAATTAGAAATGAGTGGAGCTGCCCTTAGGAGGGGAGAAGGCAAACATCGTTGGGAGGGGAAGTGAAGCGGGCTCCTGGGACGAGCCCCTGTGAGATATATGCTGGGTTCATGCATACTGAACGGAATTAAAGAACAAATTTGTTTGTTTGGTGTCCTCGAGGATGAGTTAAGTAGTCGCTGTGTTTCTGAGCCAATGAGGGCGGCGGTGTTGTAATCAGCCTTAATTACTTAATCATTCCTGGAGCACCTGTGTGAGGGCAGCCAGCCTGGGCAGAGACTCCAGGCCCCCCAGGCACTGTCTGCCCTGTCCCAGGCTCCACTGTCACTCCTGGAGGAGAGAGAGGGACAGAATCTTTACATCTGAACAAAACTTTTATTTTACCGTTACATGAAAGAGTAATTCATGACACAGTTTACAGTGTACATGGGGAGAGAGAGAGAGGGAGAGAGCTATGCCTCAAGCAAAACCAGGGTGTGTAATTTGAAAGGTGATTATTTTATAATGGGAATTTCATTTTTTTTTTTCTTTCACGGTCCAATTCTGAAGGTAGCTGTCCTCTGATCTAATTTTCAACCGTGAAACAAAACGTCAGGGTGAAGGTTTAATCCGAACCGGCTTTGAGGGTTTAGATGCTGTTGTGCCGCCACTAATGGTAGCGATAGCATAGCCCCATGGATGCGTAACCTGACAGCGATGAAAAAGGCAAATGCACACGTGATGGTGGAGTGCCATTAATGTATCCACTTATGTTTTTGTGCTTTTTTTTTTCTTCTTCTTCTTAATGAGTGCAGGAAGCTTTTCAGACACATCGCCAATGAGCCTGGGGTTGTTTATGAGCTCTTTAAGCACATGCACTTTGGCCAAAAGGGATGGAGGGAGGCAACTGGAGAGGAGGGAGAGTGTCTAACATGTGGCCCCGAGCAAAGGACCAGAACACGGAGCTTGTCGCCCCCCTCCATATTGTGCGAGCCGTCTGGTGTAGCGGTCCGCAGGCCAGCCAAAATGATCTTTCAGCTAGCTGGAGGAGTGAAATTAGAGGACCTGGGTTTGTGAATTGCACGCACTGCCGGCATTTCTCAGCCCAGCTACCGCTATTGTATCTCCCTAGACCGAGGGTCCTAATTGGAGCAGTTTGAGGTTTCATCTGGCGGCTCTGGCTGTACAGTGAAGGTCACACAGAAACACAGTCGTCTGGGGAATCTCCCTTTGTCTCGCGCAGAGGCAGGTTTTATTGTTGCTGACTGAGGAAGATGGACACGCGGGGGTTCGTGGGATTGCATCATTAGACGATTAAACAGAGAGCTGGGCAGCCCAGGCCTGGCAAAATGTTTCAATCAAGATCGTGTTTTCTTGAAAGACTGTTTCTGTCCTTTGAAGAGAATGTTCTCTCCCGGCTGAAGGAGGGGGGGGAGAGAAACAATGACAGCACTTTGTACATTTTCAGCACAGTGTTGGAAAAAGAAAATGCTTAACAGCGGTGTCTGTGCTGAAATGGCGAAGTCCACTTTGATCATGTGCCAAACGACAGTGCTACTGCTCGCTGCTCAGAGTGTTGTAGAGGCTCTGCTAGTGGAGCAATTGTGTGCAGGGTACACGCAATCAAACACCATCGAGCCCCCGCCACACACACACACACATATGCACAAGGATGTAGATAGACGTGTGCACACACACACACACACACACACGCGCACATGCGCACATGCGCACAGAGTAGACACACATATATGCCGATCAACTGTAGATTTAAATGTTGCGCAACCACAAATCCAGCCCTGTCAGGCCTCACCTCATAAGATCTCCACATGCATCCGTTTGACTTGCAGGGTGTCAGGGAGAACTTCTGCAGGGAGACAGCTGTCATGCGGAGCTGGAAAGGGGCTTGTACTCCATGTCTCTCCATGTCTTTTTTTTGCTGCTTTTCTCAACCCTTCTCCCCTCCGGTGAGTCTGTCTGTCTGCATCAGACACATAAGGGGAGGTTTTGTCTGGGAAATGGAGCAAGCTGCTCAGGTCTGAATTCAGGTCAGGCTCTGGTTGTGATCGGTGGAAGCTGATGAGGGCGGTGCTGCAGGTTTGATGGGGCTTGGATCTGGAGTCAGGGCAGGGACTTTTTTTTCTGGTGTTTGGACTTGAATCATAGCCTAGGTGAGGATTTACAGCTCAGCAATCGTTGCTCGATTTCAGACTAATCGAATCGTCCTGTATACTGCGGGAATGGTTTTGAGTTGAAGTGATACATCTTTATTTGCCTGGCAAGAGAATTGACAATGGAAACACAGGAGAATGTTCTGAAGCCTAGAGGCTAGAATGAAGCAGTGGGGCTAAATTTAGTTGTCCATAGTCCAGACTCGTTTGATATGACCATTGCATACTGAAAACTGCAGCAATGCATACGTTTTCCTTGATCAGTACCGCCGCAGAAGTAGTTTTAAAAAAGAAATCTGGTAACTCAGACGTCCTATTTGTGTGATTGAAGACAAACTAAATTAAAAAATAAATTGATCCATCTGGCAGAGAACAGTGAGCTGCGTGTGAGCTCCCTGTATGTTTATAGATCAAAACATTAACATTTTTTTTTTCAGGCAGGAGAGAAATCGATTCCCATCTGTTGAAAATGAAAACATTGACATATTACAGTTTGTAATTTCATTGTTTTAGTATACAACATTTATAAAAATGTATGTTGTTTTGGCACAGTAGTAAGTTCATTAGTATAGCCTGCAGGCTTTGATGCAGTGTAATACTATTGGACCTGAGCCTCTCAGGATACAGAGAATGATGTTAGGTGCTCTTTTACAAGAGACACAAAGGGCAGTTGATGCAGTCAGTGGCAGAGAGACAACAATCAATTTCCGTCTGTGAGAGAAACTGATAAAAGTGTGCTGCTGATTTAAATTGATGCTTTCTGCTTAATTTAATTCCACTGAGGTTTTTGTCTGTCAAAGTGAGAATGCAGAGCCCTGTTCTCCCGTCTTACGTTAGCGGGGAAAGTGACACATAGTGAGTGTTTGAGAACAGGAAATGCGGAGGGCAGAGTTCAATTTTCAGTGCCTTTCTGCCTCTCGGCGTGCAGGCTCTTCGCTGTTCCCCGCTCGGCTCTCGTGTGAAGAGCGCACTCCCGCCATTATCGCGGCGGTAATGACCGCCCTAATACAGGGCTGTGGATGGAGGTGCAGGGGAGAGGCCCTAGAGGGAGCATCATTTGCTGGGCGGTGAGGATCTCTGCACCCCTCTGGCTTCCTCTAAGTCTCTGATTTAAGCAGGGCAGTGGTGCTGACACAGACCCCATTTCCTGACATGGGGCGTGGCGCAATGCATCATGGGATGGTGGGTAAGGTGCCGCGCTGGTGAGTGGTCCCGGCGGGGAGGTGGCACGGTGACTGTCCCTTCGCCTGGCGTCCCCTGTCTTCACCCCCGTTCCTCGCCCTGCCAACTCGCGGCACACCGCGTCCCATTTGTTGCGGACTGCGCATGACGGCTCTTCTCCTGACCCTCTGGAATGCCGGCCTCCTGATTAGATTAAAGCCCAACATAAACTGGAACCAAATGACTCTCATAAAACAAGCCGAGTAGAGCGGCGAGCTAGTCTCCAGGCCCCAGATGACCTTGGTCCCGCGAGCGGCCCAGCCGTGCGGACAGAATCCTTCAAGCACCGCTCGGCTAAAGCGGAGTGTTGCATAACTGGAATTGCTTTGATTCAGCATTGTCTCTCCTCCTTTCAGACATGGCAGTTTGTGGCAGTTCAGCCCAGCGTCTGCAGGTGCTCACTCCTTTACATGAAGAGATCAGATCACATGTCACTTCAAATAACCTTATGCTCTGTCTGAACAGATGGCTGTGTGTCGTCCATTGATGTGAAATTGACAAGAATGCAGAATTAAACATGGATTTATATATCAGCTGGCAGCAGCTGAATAATGTGGTCCTTGATGTTTATGATGGCAAGAAGCCCTGTAGCACATCTGCTGAGTTTTCATGGGTTTTCAAACTTTGTTTGACAAAAAGGTGTAGTTGAGAGAATGTACACAGCCATGCCATATTAAAAAGAAACCTAAACATTACTTCCTGTATCACTTTGTCTCTCTCTGCAACAGTTCTAGTCACAGAATGCAACATTGCTTATAAGAATCCAAAGAGCAAAACAGGAATCATATACATTGTGGCTACTGAAAATAGATCCCGTCTTTCCTAAGACATTTATCACACTTTTCTGGCATTTACCTCAAGCTAGTTGATTTTGGAGCTTGGCAGTTGTCTAAGAGAATACACTCTAATATTCAATACATAAATGCTAAAGAAAACATGAAATGAATGTGAAACTCCTATATTCCAGTTGTATAAACATGTCAAGAAAACAACATGGGACAAAAATGTTAGAAAGAGTGAAGTATTGGTTGCAGTCAACCTTAGGGCTGTTAAGCTGAATGGCTGATGAGTTTTAGATGTGGTTGAATGCAGATCTGGAGAAAAGCATGTGCAATATAAATCATTGAAAGGATGCTGATACATGTCACAAGAAATTTGCTTTAGCCATATAGTGTGTGGCAGAGCATGCGCTGAGAAACTAGCTTATACAGAAGTAGAAATAGTGCCTGGTATGTGTGTAAAGTTTGAGAGGAAAGAGACTGGTCTGGTGAATAGTTGTGCACATGTGGAAAATTACAGCGCATTTGGTGGCAGTATTGAGTAGGGCATTGGTGCATTAGTACAGGAAGATTTTACATACATTTTGCCTCTCTGGGCAATAGACTTAAATGTGTCAGATTGTGTGGGGGCAATGCTTGGAAGAATTCTGTAGAAATGGTCTGTTGGGCTTGGCTAGCTGTTTGAAAATATGATGTGGGTGAGTGAGTGCTGTTAGAAATGTCAGTGAACATGTTTGATGGGAATGTTGGTTGTGGCCTTGGGCCTGTGACTGCTGGAAATACCTATTAACTAATCAATTTGTGTGCCGAATGAAAAGGAATCATTCTGTCCAGGTATGTGAGGAAAAGACAGAGGGAGAAAGAAAAGGTGAGAAAGGAAATAAAACTGTTCCAAAGCAGTGGCCTTTTAACCATTTAACTACAACAGCAGGCAAAAGGAATGTGATCAAGCTGCTTTAAACTCTTATTTTTTCCCCACTGAACTCTCAGAGAGAGGAAGAATTAACAACTAATTAATTAGTTGATAATTACAAATTTAGTCGCTCTCACGAGGTTTGAGGGATGATTTCATTGCGCAGGAATTTCCCCTGTGAGACCCGGGACCTTGTTTAATTGCTCCAATGTGTAAACAGCGTAACGCTGGGGCCGCCGTGCGTGAAATGCGCCCTGTCATTTCACGGGGCGCCATCTGGGAGGCCCAGGCCAGCACGGCTCCGCGGGACACGGCCCGACGGACACGGCCCGGCGGTCACTCCTCTCTCCCCTGCGTCAGAGCAGCCTCCGCTGCCACCCCCGAGCGAAGCCCGCGTGCGCCAGGGCACCGGGTTCAGAGCGCCAGCCAATCAGAGTGGCGGCTGGGCTGTCAGAGGAAGGAACAAGCCAAACAAACAAACAACAAAGCGTTTGACGTTCCGTTTCTGTAGTCGTGGAAACAAACAAGCGTACAAATGAGGCAGGTGGTGCTATCCTGTAACGAGTGGCAGGAGGTAAGTGTGAAGACTGTTGGAGTCGTCAGTAATTATGATCTGAGAGAAGGCCTCAAGATGGTGTGCTGAAACAGATCAAAGCAATAAGGAGCTCCTCCTTCAGGTGGCAGTCTGACTTCTGAAAGGAGCCAGGTAAGAGGAACCGGGACGTACCTGGCCAACAAGGACATCTCATCACAGTCAAACCAGCGTCATTAAGTGCCGGGTCTCGTTAGAGAACCTCACCAGCATATGGAAAAGAAGTCTCCTGGCTGTTAAGTGAGGGGCAGACGGCTGATGCCTTTGCTCAGGCAAGGTGAGGTGAGGCCCTACCCGCTCCCCCTGAACGGCCTGTGATTCACGAGCCGAGCTGCAGCATCGCCAGGGCTGGAAGGAATAGCTGGCATTATCTGCGGCAAATGGGTCTGAAAATGCGCTCGGTCAGGTCGGCGCAGAGTTGATTTATCGCCCGAGATGTTGCGAGTAGTTAGTCGCAGTACCAGCAGGGGTATAAGCATTTTCACGGCCACAGTTCAAGTTTATTTCGGCCATATATTTGAAAAGGCGTCGAAGAAAACGGCAAGTGAATTTATGACCCCGCAGATGTTGTTCTGAGTCGCCGGCAGGAAGCATTGTTTTAAAGTGTCGTGGACAAGGATAAGCACTTTTTGTTTCCTTATCTCCCTTTGTCAGGAAGTATATTACGGATCTTATCCACGAGCTGAAAGAACAAGCAGTATTCTGTAAGAAAAAGCTACCTATTTAAATCCTGATGTGACTCACTCCCTTTGTCCCAGTGTTGAGCGATGTGCTCCACCAAGGATAAACCATCAGAAACTGGTTAAACGTTATTAAACGGTACATGTGGACTTGTTTTGAGAGACAGAAGAGGCAGATGGAGTGACACATGTTTTCAGCGACTGGAAGGAGTTACACGGTAAGAGTTTTGACTGCATCTGTCTGCCCTCGGAAGCCCAATCGATTACAGTAATGGATGAACCTCAGTTACCAGTGGTATCACTGCAAGCTCACACCGCAACAAGGAAACACGAAGGACCTGCAGCCGTAACATGGAGACTTGGCTCCGGAATTGAGCGGTACGACTGGAGCCCGGTCTGTCGCTCGCCCTCCCACGTCTCTTCCAGCTGGTATGTGGGAGGCAGTTATTGTAATCCTCCCTCCAGTTCAGTAGCCTGGAAAAGGTTTGTATGCACACATGGTTAAGTTACCAAAGGCAGGAACAATTGCACCACTTGGTCCTTCTGGGAGCAAGTGTCAGGCATAGGTGTTAATTTGGTTTATTGGCGCTTGTTAATTTTGTGTGTTTGTTTCTGGTGTAATTGCCCTAAAACAAAAGCACCAGGTGCTCAGTTGATTTCTGAAAATGTAGTAGCTTGCAAACGTCTGTGTGTAGCTACTGACCTTGAGCTTGCTTGGTCTTATCTTCAGTTGATTGTCTGACCTTACACACCAGCAAGACCACTGCCCTTCTTCACAATGCTAGTCAATTCAGCCCTCTCGTAACCTTGTCTCCCTGTCACATCCACTCTCTGTCTTGGCCACTATGTGGTGGAATGAGCTTCCTGGTCAGAGCAGCTGAAACTCCGGCCATCTTTTGCCACAGACTGAAGGCCTACCTCTTCAGACTACACCTCAGCCCCCACCCAAGCGTGATCTTTTGTCCCTCTTATGTACAATTGTATATTTGAATGTGTTGTATGGAATTGGGAATATGGAGGTCTGTTTGTGTTATCATTATATTTGGAATTGCATAGTCCTTCCAAACATAATGATAACACGTATGGTACATTTCATACAAGTCGTACAGCTTGCTTTGCACTTACATGTCATGCACACACTTGTGATCTCAGTGCTGTGTTTGGCACTGATGTTTGTTAGTGTGGTTAATGGTGTATTGTTTGTGCAACTTGTGCATGGTACTTTATAGGGTGGGTGATATAGCCGTTGCAATATATCGCAATATATCGCATATATATCGCATAGCTATTTTTAGCGCAATAACAGCTATCCCCGGTATGTGGCGTTAGGTTTCTTCCCGTATTTTTTCCCTTTGGTCATACATGATGTGGGAGCACACCTCCAGTTTTCCGAGGCCATGTGAAATGCTTCCGGGGGAAAAAACGCCGCTCGTATCTATTCAGTGTTGATTTCACATCAACAGCACTATGCTGCTTCCATGTGGTAGATAGAAACACATGGCTACAAAGATAAAGAGTGAAAACATACGCTATGTGTTTTTCAAAGCTAATGGGTAAGTTAACCAACATGTAGATACAAGTGATATTTTCCTGCCCCGGAAGCATTTCACTGAACTTTGGAGGTGTGCTCCGCATCAGGTATCTCCTGATGTATCTGTGTCGCCCAGCCCTAGTACTTTATTAGATGCACTGTGGAAGTCGCCCTGGATAACAGCGTCTGCAGAGTGACAATAATGGGATGCAACGTCTGAATAAGCGTTTTGGGATAAGCTTTGCTGTCTTTGGTGTGAAGTGAAATCATAGCATATTTGTGCAACAAAGTCTATTATACCTTGGATTTTGAACCGTTAACAACTAATTTCAGAGACCAGATTTTGTACGAAGTTCAAGATTCTCAATTTCAAGGAGCTGGCCTCTGCGATAAGCCCACCAGCAGGGTGGCTTCTTGAATCTGTCTGTTGCCATGACTTCATTGCCTTTGATTCATAGGATATGTAACGTGTCAGGTTTTATATCAGGTTTTTAGGCAACTTTAGGCAGAATAAAGAACTCTGTGAAATTTAATATAGCATCAGATTAACCATCTGAAGGCACATCACTCCTTTTATCATCCTGCATTCTTCAGAAATGACTGAAGAAAGAAGCTCAGTTACCTGCACAGAGACAAAACAAACCACAACACAGCTGTTCGTGCCGCGTTCTTTTCTCAAAAATAAGAGTTCCAGTCCTATGGCAAAAGAAATAACATGAAGAATAGCAGGGATTAATGCGGTGTCTGTTCAGCCATTTTCTGTTGAATGTGGTTTGTATCTCTGCAGCCTAATTGAATGCGCTTCCACAGACAGTGCGGTGTCTCCACCCACACCATTTGGAGCTCAGGCGAGGCTCTGATGTCCACATTAACTTTAACTCCATGATGCGCTGATGTGGACTTAAGATTGACTCTGCATTTAGGTTACTGTGCCCAGGAGTCCAACAGCCCACATTCAGCCAGGGCTAAACTCCAAGTGCTGGAATCTGCTTAATACATGGGAGCCTTTTTCAACTAGATATATTCAGTACGAAATTGCTAAGTCGTATCACAGAATGAATAAATGGGATCCCTATGAATTGGATGCCTTCTGTGCAGTGAGTTATTTTGTCAATATTTCTCTTATGTTTGGTTAGTGTGATTTTTGCTTATCCGTGATATTTGCTCGCTGTGGAAGCTTTTTTTGCCAGATTGAAATTCGAAAGCAATGTGAAAAGAAAATGGAACTGAAAGGCTGAGTGAAAATCGCAACGCAAAGAAATGTGGTATTTTTTGCTTTTTGATTTTACATCAGTTAGCATTAACAATCCTTTAAAAAAAAGCACTAACAATCCCTAACACAGAGAAAAAACCTGACCTGCTCTTGTGAGTTGACCATACCCCAATACCCACCCCTAGAGTTTGATTGGCAGACGAGCATTTGCACAAAAAAGTAATTCAAATGAGTACAATGAGAAGCAATTGAAATGATATGCAAATGAGGACGGTGAAAGGCAATGCATGCCTGCACAACAAAAACAAGTCAGGGAAGCTTTGGAAAGCAGCTGAAAAGCAAAGCACTTGAGCACGTCGGAAAAGTGTCTTAATGGAAGACATTCCATTTGTCCTTACTTTTTACACGGTTGATTAATTCCAAAATCAAGGAGCAAATACATTTTACTTTACATTTTTTACAACTTTGCTTTTCATAACTTTTTCACTTTGCCTTCAATTTGGCACAAAAAAAGCTTCCATACTTGATTAAACTGTGCCAGATCAGATTTAATAAGCTGCTTATTAAATATCCAACAAATTGGAAATACAGATAACGCAAATATTTTTAATAAACGGTTAAAGATTTGACTTCATGACATGTCTGGAATTTTTTTTTTTTTTTTAACCACGCTCACTGTGCTGTCTGTGTTGTGCAAACATAAAGCACAGCTTTGAGAGAATGTTTATTCTCACCATTCTTGTGTTAGACAGGAACTTTTGTGAAACATTGATCAACATTGGAATTGACAGTTTGGTTAACAGGCCCAGAAAATCTCCATTACCATACCCTTAATAACAAGGAATTCTTAAATATTCTGTTCATTAAACCATTAAGCCTTACCTTTTCTGTAGGTTTTTGTCGGTTTTGGATTTAAGCTGTGTTAGCCGTTTTGTTTCTTGGAATGTGAACAATTGTACCATGTGCCAACTTTTTTTGCAAGGCTGTCTTGGACGGAGCAGAGCATAATGTCCTGTGAGGTGTTTACACTTATGATTCTTAGTTCTCGTGTCAGGCCAGTTTTATGAGAATTCCCACCTTGCTTTTTGGCAAAACATTCTTAAAATTGCAGATATGGACAGGTAATGCCAACTGTGCCTCACTTAGCAGAGTTTTTCAAATGTCAGCAGACAGATGTGCTTCCCGCCCATAGAGACGGTCCTTCATTTCTCCACATAATTTCCGTAGAAACGGAGGAGCATTTTCTATCTTTGTCCCCGTTTCTAAGGCAATAATATTGGCATTAATAACTTCAGAGCTCATCCGCTGAGTTTGGGACCCCTGATCCCAACCAGCGTGTATTTCATTGCTGACGTTGATGAGCTCTGTCCGTCATCACGGCTCCTTTCATATTGAACGTGGGCTGCTGCTTTTCTTCAGGCCATCTCATTCATCGTCAAATCCTCACCTTTTCCAAGGCAGATGTTAATATTTTTAAACAGTGTATTTACGAGTGGCTCATTTCAAAGGCGGCGTGTCAGCCAGATCTTTATCTGGTCACTTGGCAGCTCTACTTGGATGTGCTCAGCATCGCATCTGTGTGAATATTGATTAGCTTGGGTTTTGCCATTTTTCTGCTTTGTGCTGCTGTCATTTCTGTTGATCCAGCTCAATTTTTTGTGACTAATTTCATTCGGCACAACGCAGAGAAAAGTTACACCCCCTCACCCAATCAAGCAAGGTATTTAACTTGAATCACTTCAGTGAATGTCTAGCTGAATAAACGCTTAATATGTAAAAGATGCCTTGGAAAAAGGTGTTAGCTGGGCAATTAACTAATAATCCGGAGATAAATGCCACAATCCATCAATGCATGAAGGTTTTTAAAACAGTTGATGCACAATATATAAGTAGTTATTTTTTTAATGGACCGTGAATTTTTACTTAGTGAGACCTTGAGCTCCATGGGAAAATGAGTCTGCACCTTTAAAAGCACTACCCAGTTGCGACCGTGGTACAATTTAATTTTAAACACAGCCCTCTGTTGTATTTTTTAAATGGCTGACTAATTACAGTTGAAAATAAACCCCTCTTCCATTGAAACGTAATTGTTTAATTTGGTAACCTTTGTAACAATTACACAAACAAGGTGGAGAGGGGCTGGAAACATCATTTGAATAGGCAGATAAGTGCCATTAAAATGTACAAAATGTTGTGTTCTTCACAGCAGGGACAGCTGGGATAAATGCTACCGAGTAATTCTACCTGTGTGTCATGTCTTGTGCGAATCACTTTAATGTCTGATGTTACTAGCCTGTAGTTTTCTAGTTAGTTATGAACTGCACACCATAATGGAAGTGTTAAGTACATGCTGGCTGAAATGTAAGATGGTTCCCCACCAACTACCCCCCCCCCCCCCCACCACACACACACACACACACACACACACACACACACACACACCTCAGCCTGCTGATGGTTTGAAATGCCATAGCCCCAGCTCTGATCAATAGTGGAGTTGCTAATTTCACATTTGCTTTAACTGGTGACGGAATGTCACAGTTTTTGGTATTGAAAATCCCTCAGCATCAGTGTAACTTTTTGTTGTGGAAAGGGTACCTTAGGTTTTAAATGTCATTTGAACTCCCAGCGTCATTCTGATCTAACTATCCAGTTTAAAGTGCACATGGTCTCACATTAGGAGCTGCACAGATCAAATTCAGCCAAGTTGTTCTGTATCACAAACAAGCAGATTTAGAGTTGCTATGTGCAAGGTCAGGTTAGGTTTAATGTTGTTGTTGTTAGCACAGAATTAATTCTAGCTTTATACGTCCTCCACCCATAACCCATACTATTAGGCTACCCTTCCAACAGAAAAATATTCATTACTATTTAAGCATGAAGGTGAAAATCTCAATTATGAAATGAATGTCCTTTTTCATTATGCCAAAATGTGTCAGCCTATAAAATGCATTTGTCTCTATAGCTACGCACGTTTAGCCACAGGGAGCTTGCTAGGCTTCATGGAGCCGTAATGTTAGATGCACACTGTATGAAAGCATTTCGGGCAGGTTTTTCATGGCAGGTTAACGTCTGTTGCAGGAGAATAATGCTGTATGAATATTACTGTCTGCATATTACTGAATACTTCAGAATTAGTCTAAAATTAGACCAGATAGAAAACTATAACAGAGGTGGATTGCATGATTCAGAAGTTGTTTTCTCTACTTATAAATAATGGGTCATATCACTGAACAGCCCGTCTCAATGTCTCTTTTTCCCTGGCCTTGGCGGCGCTGGCATTGACTGTGCTGTAATGTGCTATTCAGGGTTGTTTTGTATGTGTTGTAGGCATGAAGCTGAAAAAAAGTATTTTGTTTTGCTTATAAATTTGACCTTCCAAGCACATTTTGACTGATGTCATGGTGCCGCTTTCTCGTCGTCATTGCTGAAGGAGCCACTGCTTGTGGCCATGTTTCTCAATGGAGTGTATATGCAATTGCTGTGCTTGTAGTATATGCCTTTCAGCTTTAGAAAGTAGCTGTAGACTGTGTATCATACACAAGCAACAGGAGCTTATAACCTTGTTAGACGTGGACGATTTGTCATTTTTCAGCCTATATAGTGAATGCAGAGGTGTGTGTTTAGTGTTTGTGTGTGTCTGTATCTGAGGGGAGTAGAGGGGTGGGTGCAGCATTTAAAATTTTTATATATATTGAGAAAAATACTTGTCATACCGGTGTTTGGGGGATTAGCCAGTTCCCGGATGCTCACCATTATTATGATTATTTTCTTTTTGGCCTTTTGATTTGCATTTTAGATAATCAAGGGTGATCTTCTGCTGAATGATAATTACAACGGTGCTACTTATGCTGGGAGGAGAGGTAGCCTATAAGGAAATCAAACTGACCGTAATTGCATTCCCTCAGCAGGTGGTGAAATTAAGTGGTCTAAGTCTCTTTTTAAACTTCCTCTGCTGTTTCCCTTTGGTACTACTAATGAATAAAGCAAACTGTTCTGGTTGCTACAGAGCAATATTTCTCACTGCAGTGTGACCAGTTTAAGTAGACAGCTGAATGCAGTTGTGACTTCAGCTACCAGAAGCTGCTAGAATTGTCAGTGTAATTGATCTGATGGCCTTGACTAAATCTGACTGATTCTCTGCATGCTCACGGTTAAGCCAAAACCCTGTCCCGTGAAAGTGACCAGAATGATCCCCCATGCTGGAGAAACATGACGTTTGGCATTTTCGTCACCCAGGAAATCGTTATAATGCTGTTTTACAAGGCGTCGTTAGTGTGCACTGGGGTTTTGTCAGCCTAGGTTGCAGAGATACATGGCACACACTCTGACAAGGGTGTTTCTGTAATCCCTCTGACTGCTGGGTGGAACATACGTTAAAATACGTCAGTCTGTCCGTTTTAACAGAGACATCCGTCGGGAGCCTCAGGCCAGAAGTGAATGTCGTTGGTATCCTGGCTGGGACAGGCCTTCGCGTCAGATGTGAAAGACTCCTTCTCTGAGAGCGTGCCCCTGTGGAAGACCCCGGGCTGCGGAATCTTTAGCCCTAATTAATCCTCTGTGTGTCAGCGGTGATTGAATGCCATCCCTGGAGCTTTTCAGGGCCGCACTGCGGGGCTCAATGTGGAACACAACGGCCATTTTGTGCCCACTCATGCCGAACTGGCCTGACATTGGCCCAGATCAAAATGAGAACATGGGAAGTTGTAAGTGCAGTTCACCCCAGAGAAAGTGTATGGAACAGCAGATATGTGATGACAGTACTCTTTGTTCAAGTCTACAAGAGTAATAAAATGATGCTGATCCAGAGCTGTATGCAAGTCCATTGAGCAGTGTTAATTTTTGAATCGTACAGTATTGAATTGTAGTACGTTCCAGTTACTAAAACACTGCAGCAAGGCGGTAGGTTTGTCCCTTGAGTTTGCAACGGTAATATCTGCTTCTCACTGCACTTCTCTTCTCACTGTCTAATTATTCCCTGACAGCACATCTGGTTGGAACATTTTTACCCATAGCTGTTCCATCAACATCATGTAACCATATTTTTTTTACCTTGCTGGAAAGCTGAACAGCATGGAATCATCTTTTCGATCAATCTTTGTCCGTTCCCTGCATAACAAACAACCTAAAATGCTACAAGCCCTTTTATTTCAAGGTGAAAATGTTTGCACCCGGCCCACAGAGCGAGTCTGTTCATCTGTTCACCGGTGACCTTTGGAGACCTTTCTGACATGGAATCCCACTCCATTGACCTGCCTCCGCAGTAATTGTCCTTTCAGGGATCCGTGTAAAGATTAAATAACCTCGCTGACACAGTGTGTCCTGAAAGTATTGCCAGCCTCCACATCCTACACATAGCATAGCTCTCTCCATTATTGTTTCATTGAATTTTTACAGTGAGAGTGTGACAGCTTGTGCGCCTCCAGTAAGAATAATCTTCTTTTCGGCATTATTGGTATTAATTTCTATGATCTGCCTTTCTATTGAGAGATGCTGTACTTTCCCTGACATGTGGAATGTATAAGACCATCAAAGAGTTATTTGGATGAGAGATCCAAGGAGGCCTATAGCTTTGAATTTGGTTGTGATCTGAATGGGCTTTAAGAGACTGATTCCAGTATTGAATTGTTTTTTTTTAAAGAAGCTAAATGGTTGATAGCTTGACCCCTGTCTGCAACTGTACTTAACGGTTTCATTTTGCTTTTGTCGCTTTACATAGCTTGATGTTACATCATATCCTTTTGATTGGTTGATAGGATTTGCCACCTACGTTTGAGTGGGGAAAACGTTTACACTAGTGTTACAGAGTGCCACAAGGGGGACTGTTTTCAAAGCACGTTCTCGGCGAGCACATCCACATACAAAGCAATCGAGACTTAAATCACAGACAGTCTTCCGCTGTGCCCACCCTCTCTTGGCACTCAAATTTTTTCCTGCTCTCACTTGCCACTTTTCACACTGGTTTGGTTCCCACTAATCCCCTCTTGATTTTTATTGTTTAAAATGGCCACAGAATGAGGAAGACTTGTTTCTATGGTTACCAGCTCTTACAACGATATGATCCGTTGCAGTTTTACCCTGTTGATGAGGAGAATGATAGGGTGAAGTCATTGTGGAGTTGAGAGACCTGTCTGTGCTGAATAAACCCAGAATGGCTCCATGTTCAGCAGTGTTTTTTCTAAAGCTATGTTGAAAGCTTATGTGTATGATGTGTTCTAAAACTGACAAAAATAAATGTTCACCAAGCACACTTTCCTTGTCCTCCAAAAACTGGCAGGAGATCCACTAGTGAGTCAACGTGTGTTGTTGTTTAGATTTTGTGTGCGTGTAATTTCATTTGTCTGTATTCATCTGCTCATAGACATGAGTAAATAACTAGAATAGTTACAATAACTAACCAGCGGTCAGAGCTCAGCACATACAAACAAATATTCAGATTGGCAGCAAAAAGAAAGCTTCTGCTATGGCTTGCTAAACATTCAAATGCAAATTCTTACAGAAGAACGACGAGAACAATAAACACATTCCATGCCTATTCAACTGAATATTTATTCTTCTCATAAGTTGATTTGAACATTTTACAGAAAGTTTAAATTTTGCTTTTGTTATGACACGACAATTTGTCATGCCACAGAGCCTGAATAGCTGTGCTATATGGGAAATGCTGGGCTTTCCATCACTGAAATTTCCAGTCTCTCTCAGAACATGCTGCCTACACTGAAAAGGGAGCCCTGTCAGTAATAACCACCCGTTCAGCTCTTGTCCAGATTATTTTGGACAATTTAGGTTACTTTTGAGCAAAAGTTGCATGCAAATCGCGTGAAATTATGTCCAGCCTGACCATCACATTTTAATTCTGAGAAGTGAGAGTTGACAAGGTTTGTGATACTGGCGGGAAAAACCATCAGCTTTTCTCTGGCAGTGATCTGACATGCTGAAAATGCTTAATTGTTTCTGCTGAATCTGCTCATTTATTATTTTCTGACGTTTGGGTAAAATTTGGGCCTTTCCTTTCCTTCAAAGCCGTCTAACTAATTAGCCATGCACTCAGTATTCATTATCTGTCAACCTCTAATCTAGTTTCTGTCATGGATTTTAATTACAAACAAATGTTTTTCACTAATGAAGACTTCGGATGGCCCCTGTATGATGAATGGGTGACATGGCATGTTGTCTGCCGTGGTAACCTGGTAGTGTTGCTACAGTGGAGAAGTGTGACAGCACGTTGATTGGTTCGCAGTCTCTCCACTGATGCTGGCCAGGCAGTATGCTGTATGTGAGCTGAGTGAGAGGAGAGCCAGCTTGGCCTTTTCAGGCTGTTTGTGAAAAGGGCGAGTGGTGTGGTAGGCTGAAGTAACGCCATCAGTAATATTCACATATTGAACTCTGGGGGAGATCTCTGCGGTGGCTTTTCAGCTTAACCCGTTACTCACCCTTCCCTGTCCCTGCAAAGCCTCCTGTTCCCTGCCTGTGGATGACGGACATGGCTTTAGTCTCTGTGACAACAGAACTGTCATTTTCAGGATGCATTTAGGAAGCGTACAGAGGAGTAAAGTAGAGGGTGAGGCACTGACCGTGAAAGAGCCCTGTAGAATCACTCACCGCTGCACTTACCCGCTGGACGGAGCCCGCTGAGAGTGGGCCTGGCCTCACGCTGCAGCTTGTTGCAGTTAAAGCGGGCGAGTTTGTGACCGGTCCTCGGCGGGTGCTGCTGGGAGCTCTCCACAGCGGTGGCAGATGGGCACGCTGTAAATGGCAGGCAGGTGTTCCTCCGGCTCTGAGCGGACCGTGTGTCACACTGACCGCTGAACGCCGGGCTGCCGTGTAGGAGCACACTGCCCTGTGACACTGTGACGTAAAATGGAGGGAATGTGCACAATAGCCAGAACGCTATGAGCTTTTACACTGTGGGCCTTCACACTAGGCTTATGTTCTGCTCAGAGTTCTCATTGCTGTATCATACGAGCTGTTACACTATGAGCTGTAAGTAGGCCTGTGTTGGGAGTTCTCATTGCTTAAAAACACAAGCTTTTGCAATAGGCCTGTGTGCTGCTCAGAGTTCTCATCACTAGAACACCCTTGGCCTGTGTCGGCAGAGGTCTCACCACATTCAGGATCCACAAGGAAGGGCCGGATGGCACCACCCGTTTTAAGGTGCGGTGTTTTTTTAGCGAAACCCGAATAAACCCCACTTTTGTGGGTGGGTTAGTGGAGTCGGAATTTTGGGAACGTATTTCTCAGCAGGGTGCAGGATATTTGTGGGACGCTCTTATTTTTTTAATGGGGAAAATTTAACACACGAGGGCTCATTTGATAGGACTTGCCGCAGATGCGGTCAGTGGAAAGGAAGGTTCAACGTGACATTAGTAGTAACATGCTCGAAATGTGGCAGAGGTGGTTTAACTAAAACAGAATTGTGTTGATCTCACTGTGGTTCTGATCTGACCTATTTAGCTGTTGGCAGAGCGCAGCACTGTAGAGGAGGGGGAGTGGGCTGGAGAGGTTTGAAACGCCCTTCAGAATTCATTGATGTTTATTATTTGATTTAAGGGTATGAAGAAAGCCCTTTCATTGAGGGTTAATTGAACCGCTGGGTAATGATACCCACCCAGCCCCCCATGACTAAACCTCTGCCAACATTTTGTATTGAGGACAGGATTTTTTTTTCCCTGCTGCTCCTCTGTGATCAGACACCAATATCAAGAAAAACTGTCAACTGCAAGATGCCTGCAAGACATAGCATGCATGCTTTCACTGCAGCTCACAAATCTTCAGTGAGAAATAAAGAAACCTCGTTAATATGAAAATCGTTTTGAGTATGTCAAATAAATTAGACTGTTCATTTCCTAATGGGTTGTATTGTTGTGCTGTACCTGGGGAATTTGGGAGGATATGTTTTTGCAGACATTATCAGGCTTTGGGAAAAAAAAAACCTCTGCTGTTGCCATGCATAAGGAATTATTCTGTTACTTTAACCAGGCCTAAAAATGGCCTCAGTAAAAATGTCAGAGGAATCCCCTCAGGGCGTGACTTTGTCTGGGTTTGATGGGCTGCTTTTGTCTGAAATCCATTCACTCCCCATTGTGGAGCAGTCAGTGTGATGTCTGGACAAACACAGACCGGCCGCGTTTTCTGGAAGGCCTCTCAGTGTGCGCCTGAGGAGATGAATGTTGCCATATCTAACTGTCTGCAAGCTGGTGCTGCTGCCGGCAGCGTGCGCTAGCTAATGGACCCAGACGGCTCTCGTGTGCTGTTAGTCTGGGCGTGGGAGCAGGGAGCTGGGCCAGGTTCTTGATGATGCTGGATGCTGGATGCAGGATGTCCTCGCTCCGGGCCAGCGGAGACGAAGCAGAGCTGGAGGGGTGACCAGGCGGCCCGCTGTCACATCGCCACGTCTGGCCGCTTCCAGAGTCCCCCTCCGGGCCGCCCCGCAGGGCCCGCCCCGCTGCTCAGGACTGCACCGGAAAGCAGTGCATGATGGGATGCGCTGGAATTCTTATGGATTTTGTCCCTGGCGGGGCCGGTCCTCCCCCTGTGTTGTCATGTCAGATGATGGCAGAAGCAATTTGTTATCTGATTTTCAGGGTTCCGTTAAGGGCCTGTGTTTAATTTTTTCATCCTTGAGAGTGATGGGGGATTTGATACATTCAGCTCAAGGTTTAGCAGCGTATTGTTTCTTTTTTTTAATCTTCAAATGATTAAAATGCATAAATTGTAGTCCCGAGGAGTAGCAGTTAATTATGCACACTGTGGTATTCACTCGTACATAGAGGCTTGGGAGCTACAAGACTGAAGGTCAGTGAGAGAAGGAATGCCAGCAGTAATTTTATACATCATAGGTGTGATTAAAATGTATAACATACATAATTTATACAAATCTGTCGATTTGTTATGAATATTGTCTGTGTGCAAAACGTGAATTCCCTTAAAGAGCAGTTCCAGCCCCCTGAAGAGAGAAAATGTATTCAGTAGACTGCAAAATGATCAGATTCAATCCAGCCTCTTATTATTAAGGCAAAATAGGCAGGCTTATTGCCGATTTGGGCAATTTGGTGTTGAAATAAAGTCTGTATATTATGTCTGTATTTATGGGTTTTACTACAGTGATATAAGGCAGCACTGTGAACTGGCCAACGGAGAAGATCTTTCAAAGCAATTCTCCATAGAAACACGGGAAAAAAATACACTAATCTTTTCCTGATTTCCTGCACATAAATAAGTTGTATTTTTTGTATTTTATTTTTTTTTGTATTTTCCTTGTTCATTTTACTTTTAGTTTTTTATTTACTGTTTTGTATGTCATTCAATAACAGTTGAAAAGTTAGATCAGGTCCTTCTTATGAAAAGTTTTGAATATAATGGTAATGTAGTGGTAGAAGAAAAGAAAACCAGAAGGCATGACCGTAAGCATGCAGTCTTGCTGTGTTTCACGACTTCTCATCAAACAAAGGCTAGGTACTGCACAGTTGTGTGACCTTTGTTTCATGTAGCGTTATTCTTCTGTTGTAGTGAAATGCACTTTTTACCTTTTCACTTTTGGTTTCCATTAAGTTGAGTAGGAAAAGAGAAGGGATTTAACAGGCTTTTAATTAAGAGTTTTCTGGTGTCATTAATTATGGGATCTTAAAACTTTGCTTTGTGGCATTGCAAAGCTATATTCCAGGTCTTGATTACAGTAATATCTTGCTGGTCATTAGAGATGGAGCTTGTTGTAAAAATTTTGTATTTTTTTGCAGAATAGGATTATTTCTTAGACATTTATGTTTGTTTTTTTTTCAGTTGATTGAATGCTTTGCCAAAATGGCAAGATCATTACTGGGATCAGTACGATTTATAGGACTCTGGCTGCTTTAATGAAAGGGAAAGCATAAAGACATACAGGAAGGGATTTCAAAATATTTCACATTAAACTATTGTAATCATGTTACTTAGTTATCTCTCAAAAATTGTTATTGAGTTGATGCATTGATCCATTAACCACATGGTAGAAATGGTATCATTTTATAGGCTTACACAATACATAGTCATTTTTGTTCAGTTCTCCTTTGAACAGACTGGTCCTCAAAGTTTAAAGAAAATAGTTGTTTTCAAATTACTATTTGGAATTGCTGTAGATTTATTAATATGAAGTGCAGGATTGAGCTCCGGCCAGGTATTTCATTTTTTTTAATGTAAAAATATTCATCTGGGATGGAAATGTCACTCCCGTTCCAGCAGAAATGGCAATCCTGGGTTTCAAATGAGAAGTGCTTATGCCAGTCATTACAAATGCTGTTAAGCCAATCATCATAAGCAGCCCGCAGTGTGTGGGGCGGTTGAATAGGCTGTGCAGGACAGTCAGTGCAAATTCAATCAGCTGTTCTTGTGCTGAAGTGCAGAATTATACCAATCAGCACCGCCGTAACCCTGCCTTCTGTGGGGTGCTCGCACCGACAGGGCTGTTCTGTGCACTTTCCTCACAGTCATTTCTGTAAATGCAGCCTTTGCTTCTTTATTTTTCCTTTGTAATGGGCAGTGTTTTGGGGGGGTAGGTGTTGTGAACACGTCTCCAGTGATTTCTACTGGAACAGTTCCTACCTACAGTGGTCAACACAGTGGTTTAAAAGTCATCTGACACTGTCTGCATGGGAGGCGCTGTTTTATGTGGGAATGTTTATGTTGGGGGATGACCTGTGTGTCATGGACGTTTGAAACTGCTGAGTGAGAAACATATTTCTGCAGTTACTTTGACCTCTGCGAAGATAACCCTCAGCCCTCTTAATAGGTCACCTTTGTCTCGCAAGTCTTAACCCGTAACCCCAATGATCACAGATGAGTCCTCTCCTCATCTTTAAGCACTGACCCCGCTTAAAGCTTCCCAGAGGTAACCGGAGCGTAACTGACCCCTGCAGAGGAGAGCAGCACCTGAACTGGGACTGGGTCCAGTGAAGAGGTTCTGTTTTGGGCCAGCAGAGCCGCTGATGCGCCGGGCTTTGTGTGAGGGAGGCTGCGTGTTGTGCGTCTGTTGGAAGCCTGGCCTGCGGAACGTGAACATGCTGAATAGACCTCTGTAAACAAAGCTGTCTGAACGAGGCCCGTCATCTCAGGGCTGGGAGAGAGAGAGAGAGAGAGAGAGAGAAATCCATCAGCACGCTCTCTCCCCCTCCCCTTTTCCTCAAAAACAGCAGGAAGAGCGACAAATGGTGTGCATTGTACATGGCGGACCTGAAGCGCTCGCTGCGGAAGAGGGTGCCCTTTTCCCCAGCCTCCCTCGGGCTGTGGAACTTATTGTCCCTTCTCTATAACTTGAGTCAACAGAATATGTACTCTGTTAGAAGGCGGCACTCGCAATCCGTGAAAGCTTCGAGGGAAGGAAAATATGCTATTTTTTTTTTTTAAACTGGGGAATTCAAAGACCCGCTGTGTGAAGGAATCGATGCACACCCCCTGCCTGTGCCCTTGCAGAAAGAAGGCCTGGCCTTTTCCGGAATAGATTGCAGGCAGTAGAGGTTAATGCTAATGTTATGATAGGGCATACTGAGCTAATTACTGTCATTTCATCAGCAGGCACAAATCATCACCATCTGACAGCAGAGCTGAAGATGGATTGGCGGGAAGTCCAATTAAAAAATCTACGCCAAAGCGAATAATAAAGTACTGGCCAACCTAGGAGCCATGGGGCACGTCTTGGGGTGGTAACTCGGACAGGACTAATTCACTGCAATTACAGCACGGCTTTCTGCTTAAATCCAGCACAAAGCGTCATAAATAACAAGCAAATGATTTTTTCCCTGGCATGTAGGCCAATTTTCCAAGATGACAGATGAATCGCTGTTCTTGCGGCAGGTCCAGGTTAATGAAAACTCCATCTCCATTCCCCTGCCACTGGTGACTTCAATATTTGATGAAGGATGTTCCTTATGAATGTTTTTCCTGTGTACTTAGAAAATGATATTGATGACAAAATGTGGTACATTTACGTAACGTTTATGTAATCTTCTCCCCCTCCCGTGTCTTGGGGTCTTCAGTGAGCAACATCTCAGAGCAGAGTCCCAGTCCCGAGGTGCAGTATCGCCCCAAAAAGAAAACTGGGGCCATTTTAAGTCCTGATTTCAGAAACATGCCAACTTCTCATGCATCATTTCAAAGGCTTGGGTCCACATTCATCATATTAGCACAGTTACAGGCAGGCCAGTGCTGCACATGCTCAGTTTAGTCAGTCTGGACATGCCCCCCCCCCCCCCCCCCCCACACACACCTCCATAGTGAAAGACGCAGTCTATCTGGTTTGATCTGCGTAAGGGAGGTGGAACAGCCCCCCCCCCCCCCCCCACCCATCTCTTTTTTTACCTTACAAATACCGAACAGTTTGTACCATGTCTTTTCACTGTGACCCCCCCCCGCCATCTTGATGAAAACATTTTCAAGAAATAAGTGGAGTGAGTTTCAGCAGATGCTGCAGCCCTGTCTCTCACCCCTCTCCGCATTACCAGGGAACATGGAATTGATTTGTCGCGCTCGGCAGTAAAGGGCAATGGTAACGAGCCTTCGCATGCCAAGAATGCAATTACATATTATTTTTCTTTAACATTCTTTCACGCATTCCTCTGTGGATTTGGACACATTACCCAAATTATCAAGTGTGTCCCCCCCCCCACACACCCCCCACCCCCCCCACCCCCCCCATTACGGAGCACCTGTGCTTTTCCGTCCTTCCAGCCAGATTTTGCAGCGAGGCTGGAGGCGCAGTTCGTATTGCGGCGCTCTCACATTCACTGCACACATCTGTCACATGTCCTTCACACCAAACTTAAATAATTAAATCATGTGCCGCATCGATTACAAAGTATACAGTCAAACAATTCATCTGCAGCGGCTGTCATTCGCTAATGATGCGTGAACCACCCAGGATTAGTCAATTAGAAAAATGGATATTCAGATCAATAATGGCAGCAGTGGGGAAACCAACAGTGTTTCAGGGCCCTGGTTTAGTTGTGCCTGGGGTGAATTTGTTGTTTTACTGGAAGTCCTTCGTTAAGGTCGTATTATTGACCCCCCCCCATTGCTGAGGTTACACTGGTGAATCTGGAGAATTGGTTGAAAGAGCTGGAATGTTGCCACTTTTGATGCGGCTAATCAAGAGGTCGATGTTAGTGTTCATCGTTTCCTCAGTATGTGTGTTATATCCAAACAAAGAGACAAGCAATTCACATGATTAGGCCATAGGCCTGGTTTTTAGCTGTACTTGTACACCTACTGCAACTACTACTACAACAGCAGCACCACAGGGGTGTAGAAGACAGTGATTGCAACAGGCATGTTACTGGGGTTCAGTTCGCTATGTGCACAAGTGTCTTAGGGCATGTTGAACGTTTGAAATCTGTTAACAGATTGCTCAGTTGTTACTATTACTCAACTACATCACTCGATTCAAGCGGGAACCTGAAAGATTGGATTTGTAATAGCCAATGATATAGAAGTGGGGTGATCAGGTTTCCTCATAGCTAGTGTGGGTCACACAGTTAAATTAGTCATATTTTGAACAAGATACTTGCTGTTCTTCTGAGGTGAGAGGTGCCAGTTCCTCTCTGCCCTGTCCTCTGAAGGAACTGCCCCGTGCTTGCGCTTCTTACTCGGACCCTGGCTGTCAGGAGATGAGGAGCTTTGGTTTTCTTTCAGGAGAGTGCTGAGCAAAGCGCAAATAAAAACCTGTCCCCACAGAAATGGTTTGCTCAGAGCTAACAAGCTTTGCTATTTGTTTGTCTGAATGTAAACATGGCCATGACCTTAACATGACCATCTGAACCATGTAGCCGTTAGCTACGGCACATCTTAAAGGCAAAGACTGCATGCAGCTAACCAACTGTTAGCGCACCAGCTGCATGATGATGACAACCATTAAACTTAGTATTATCCTGTTCCTCTCACATGCCAGGGCTTAAACATGGTTCTGTGCTGAGATCTGATCTCTTTATCTAATGTGTAAAAATTCCCTGTTTTTCAACCCTGTGAGCTTCCAACACAGGTCAAGAGTGAGGATTCTCCCCCAAGCAGAAAGAGTTCCTCAACTTTCACTCTCAAATGGGCTGACGGCACAGCCATCGAATGTTCTGTTGGTGTGAATATCTGAATGATTCCATGCAAAAACTTGTCTAGTATCTCCTGCATTATTTTTGGCAGTTTCAGGGGGAAAAAAGGTGGAAACCCATGTCAGTATCACTTTAAGGCCAAACTCAGCATATTTACCACCCTGTGAGAAGGTCATCAGAACACAGGTACACTCCTGCCACAGAAGGAACCAGAGGCAAAAACAGATCTGGATGCCCAGAGAAAGTGCAGCCTCTGCACAACAGCTTCTCTGAGCATAATTATGATTGAGGAACTGAAGGCCTTGAGGGAGCGAATGCTTCAGCTTCCTATTCCAGATTAATATCATACCGGCCAGGGGAAAATATATCTGACAGGATTTGCAACCAACATTTTAAATGGAAGCTTCCTGTAGCTGTTTAACAAAGTGAAATGGCTTTCACCTTTGCAGTTTTGAGAAGCCACTAACCTTACGAACATGACCAGAAATGTGACAACCAAGATGTGTGTGTGTGTGTGTGCGTGTGCTTGTGCGCGTGTGCGTGTACGCATGTATGCAGATGACAGTTTTACTTGAACAGAAAGCAGGACAGCTGTAATAACACTTACAACAACCACTGGTATGCCAGCCTTTGAAATAAAAAAAGATACAGGCCTGTGTCCTGTGTATCAAAGCAAGGCCTGTGCTATCTCTATCAACAGCTTGTTTCTTCTTAAATCAGAGTAGTAACAAATTGACGCAAGTGGTGGATTGAATTTGTCGGATGGCAATTTTTATTCATTACAGTGACCATGCACTGGGCGTGCCGTGCAAGAAATGATGGTGTGTTGCAGTTGGAGAGGATAGACGACTAATTCAGCCGATTGGTTTTACTACACTGGACACTGGAAACTGCAGAAGGCTTTTCAGAGACAACGCCCCAGCTTTAGGAATCTGTCCTGTCACTGTGTCACGGTGACCTTTATGAAAATGCACACATTCTGACAGCATTACCAGCAGTGTGAGAGGTGAGAGAAGTGTGCTAATGCGTACCGTGCGAAAAGGAAAACTGCAGAGCACAGTCTGTGTGCGCAAAGACTCCAGAGGAGAGAAATGACGTCAGCCTCTGAAGGTTATCTTGATAATCCGAAATCGTTAAATCAAAGATGCGTAGCACACGACTGCCGCTAAAACGCGTGGTTATGGAGGCTTTATGTGTGCGTGCGTATTGTGAATACATGTAGGTTATACCTTACATAACGTCCATATCTTTTGAAATCAGTGAAGCGCCTCTGAATACGGAGCTGGAGAACCACAAATTACAGGAATCACTACGGTTTTATGAAGACGGGCACGTTTAAACCTGAAAAACGAAGCATCAAAATGACTGCCGTGGCAGTGTCAGTGCTAAACGGTGCACTATGTGCACCGCTAGGATGAACATTTTTCTCTGTCTCTATCGCTCTTCCGACAGGTACTACTGCAGGAGGTGCACTGTGGGATTGTGGTAAGAAATGGGGCTTGGAATCAAAAGGTTACCCATTCGATTCCTTAACGTTTTACTGTAGATGTACATCAGGTACTTCTCCCAGATTGCCTCAGTAAATACCCAGCTGTGTAAATGTAAAAATTTTAGCCTTGGATTAGAGCTTCTGCTAAGATAATGTAATGTGAGGTGAAGTAAACAATATTTATAAATAACTACTCTTTGAAGGCGTATTAGCGCCTAACCGTTTGTAGTTGTAGAAAAAAAATATACATATTCCCATGTAAACACAATTATTACTGAGAATACATCTTCAACAACAGAGTGTAAACACATTGTCAGAGTCCCAAAGCTAATCCTAAATGAATTAAGATGCCAGGAGAGCCCAGAGTCTTTTCAGTCCTCCAGCCTGAAGTTTCTCCCCTTGGACTAAGCCCTTGGCCTGCGCTGATACTCTCCCGCCGCCGCTGCGTGCTTGGATTAGTTCAGTGGTCTTTGACTGTCAGGAAGAAGCGGAGGAGAGCATCCCTCAGGAGCGTTACTGCTGCTGCCAAGGCCCTCTGTGGACGTTCCGAGCGCTTTCAGCCCGCAAGGTGCTGAGCCGTCATTGTTCCGTGAGGTCTGAAGGCGTCCGTGGCGCTTTGATCTCTCTACAAACCAGGAGCGCTGTAAGTCCGCCTGCTTTTCTGCGTTTTTGAAGCGTGTTCGTGTCTCCGCGGGACAGCTTATCGGCGCGGACGTCCGTGAGCAGAGACGGGCTCTCTTCCAGAGCCGTGACGGGGAGGAGGACGGGGGCTTGGCTGGGATCCCCTTCTTGCCTTCACCCCTCGGGAGACGGAAGCATCGACTGGAGCCTCGAGCCTTTTTCGGGAGCCGGGCCTCTCAGCAGTCCCCCCAGACCTGCTCATCAATACGCGGATTCCTGGCGTTACGGCAGCCTGAGAGAAACCTCAAGGGAGAGCGGGTCTGCTCGGTGCTGGAGAACCCTCGGAAAATGGCGGGATGCCTGTGCCATCTGCGTGGAGCCACTTTGCTAGCAATGAGTCAACCTGTAATTGGCAAACCTGCTGCAGGTGGGCGGCTGCGGAGACCAGCACTAAGGGGCCGCTCCTGGTGCTGCGCAGGGCCGCTGCCGGGGCGGGGATAAAGTGTCCGCTAATGGTATTTACGCTTTCGTGTTTATCCGAAGGGAGGGAATCGATTTCATTGGCGGCCTCTCTGCATACTACTCGCTGCAAAGGTTTACTCTGAACATCTTTCCCCGGGGACTTAAGAGCAGCAGCCATGCCTGTAGGTTTTTTTTTTTTTTTTTTTAAAAAAAAAAAAAAAAACATCCTCTCACTCTTCAGTCTTCTTCCAGAATCCAAATGTTGTGTTTTTATTATTTTTACATCTGAAGTTTGCAAGCAGCTCCTGGTTTCTGATGCTTCAGAACGCTGCCGTCGCCAGCAAAAATTCATCGGAATGATTTATGTCATTTAGTGATGTGGCACTCCTGCAATCAGGACCTACTCCTTCTGCCCCGCTCTCTCCTAGTGGCAGCCCTGGAGAGGTTGTTACACAAAGAAAAATCTGTTGTTCTGCTGAAATATATATGCGTCCGTGTATTAAATATTCACAAGTACGAGTGAGAACCCCAAATAGTCACTCACGAGGATGTACAGGCTATCACAGGGATTGTCAGATCTCGTTCTCATGGTAACGCTCTGCCGTGCAGTTTGCACACCGTGCGGCCCCCCTGAAAGCGTCCTGCTTGCAGCAGACTGGGTCCTTAATGCGTTTCTGAGAGAGAGAGTCTCCTGTTTCACCTGCTGCTGAGCCCCGAAAATGGAGTCCGGTCACAGCGGACACCTGGTGCCCCTCTGAACCGAGGCCTGACACCAGAGACGGACTCGGTTCCCTTGCCGTGACTCCGTCAGCAGACGGGGCCCCCTCTGTCTGGCGGGACAGGGTGCAGGAGATCGATTTCCCAGACACCCTTGATGTAATGGGAGTCAGGTGCATGATGGGGGGAAGGGGGTGCTAGCCAGGGCACCTTCCCATTTCACAGGTGATCTTGTCAGACATCTGGGGACCTTTGACCTCTCGTGCTCTCCCTCTCAGCCAGCTTGCCTTTCTCTGGGTTGTTTAGGTTTTGTGTTACAGGCAGTTACTTTTACGACCACTCCTCAGCTTCTCTCTCTCACACTTTTTCACACGGAATCTTTTTTTTTCTCCAGTTGTGTGCGTCTGTATTTTCTGCTTTGCCTCCAAAAGCTTTTTAAATCCCTATGAAAACCTTCCCCGCATTTCAAGAAATCAAAAAAAGCACAGCATTCCTTTGCTTGTTTCATCTGGTTATCGTGTTTATCTAAAACAAATGCTACAGCTGCATGCATGAATCACTCCTTTAATTAGAGCGACGCATTTGGGAAAGGAGGGGAGCAGCCGGGCCACTAACGGCGTTGGGAGAGCTGTGGTGGGCGGAGTGTTTGGGAGAGAGGGAACCCACCTATGGCTCCAGGGAGACTGGTTAAACAGGTGTGCTCAGACGGCTTTAGGCCCCTCTCGTGTGGGCGGTCTCTAATATACCGTGAGAGGAGGGTGTGTGTAGTGAATGCCAGATCTGTTATTAGGGCTAATTGGCTCTGTTGTTTGCTCAAGGGATCAGCAGGCTGCTACAGTGCGGATTTCCTGCTCACCGGGCCCAGGTTAACTCCTTGGAAGCGGACGCCGGGCCAATCCCTAAAGCCGCCCGTGCCGTTTTCCAAGCGCGCCTTGATTATTTCGGCTTGATCCCCCAACCCTGCGATGTTTGTTTTCGAGCGATGCGGCTGTGTTGTTGTTGCCGGGAAGGGCTGTTATTGGACGAGCCCTGGACGGCCTGCGGGGAGTGTTGACTCTCCATTAGTCACACACTCCGAGGGTGCAGAGTTCAGCCGTTCTCTGCGGAGCTGGCTGCAGAGGAAGGAGCCCGGGCCCCGGGCTGCACGCTCTGCCCCGACCTCCCGCTCCCTCACGGCCTCTCACCCACTCCCCGGATTGGACGGAAGAGCCGTCAGTCACAGAATTCTCCTGCACTGGCCTACCCCGGCCGTGTACTGTGCCTGAACTTCCAGCTACAGCCAGCAGCGGGACACACTTTTCTGGCCCACCCAACAGGTGTCAGTGCAGGCCAGGTGAACGCCTTTGATCACCTGGCCCACAGGTGGTGCGTGGCTGCACAGTGAGCCAGACGACATTTCAGCCTCTTCAAATGAGAACAGCAAAACCGTTTTCAGACTTTCTCAATAAGGGTTTCCCATGGTAGACATGGAGAGTGCGTGTGATGTAATATGTAATGTGAGCTGTTATCCGCACACATTACAAGAGGAAAGCCCTTACTTGCGCAGGCTTGAAATGGCTTATAATGTGCATGAAAGGTATCTGTTTCATTATCTTCTTGGGAATATAAGCAATTCCATTTGACCAGAAACTCAAAGTCCATATCTTTCTTATTAATAAGCGAAGCAATATGTAGTCTGGGTTTCCTGTTTTACAAAGATCTTAATCACATTTTATCTGAACAAATCCTCCTGGCCAGACGTTTATAATGAAGCCTAAAATGGCTGAAGAAGGAAACTTATCTACACCGTTTCCTTGTTCAGTGAAAATGATTTTTTCCCCTCTTTATATAATTGAGGGCACCCTGTGAAAGGGAATACTAAAGATTGAAGTGTCTGGGGTAATTGCTTGCTGGCTTCTGTTGACTCCGTAGCGGAGTGTCCTTGTTGCCCAGAGAGGTGGGGGTGGAGGGGGTCGGTTAGTGTTAGTGTAATGTTTTTTGGGGGGGGTGCGGGGCGGTCTTTGCAGGATTAGAATGAGGGATTTCACAGCTGAGTTGAGTGGCAAAGGCATTGATGAAATAAAATGGATTGAGGGTAATAGTCAAAATAAGATGTTTCGATACAGACGAAACCTGAATGTAGTGGTGCATAGTGCACAGAACAGGTTATTAAAAAAAATAAAAATAATAATGCACATTTTGTTATTAATCATCTATTCAAATTCTGAAAGGAGAAATAGGTTCTCCAAAGCTGTCAGGACCTCCTGTTTGGCATGCCAGTCCAGTGCCTGTCCGGTGTAATAATAATAATGATAATAAAGCCGATCCCAGCCTCCCTGCTGAATTTGCATGTGCTGCTTCTTTGCACTCATCAGTGCCGAGTGGCTCTCTGAAGGACGTCATGAGCGGCAGCTCGACCCCAAGCCAGAAAAGCCCATTTGCAGGTTTCCTGCGTGGCGCATGGCCGTGCTCCAGATGTATGCTGTGTGCCTGCTGGGGGTACGAGCGCTTTAATCAGACTCCTGTGCTGGGGGGGGGGGGGTGGCGGCAGAGGAGAGCGGTGGGCGGGGCCCGGTGGAACACGAGGATGTGAGTGACAGGTCTCCGCCCCTCAGCATGCCCTGCCCACGCACCTCTGGCAGGGATCGTCAGTGTGAGCTGAACCAGCTCCGGATAGGGGAGAAGACCCTCCATACTCCCCTGCTCTCCTGCTGTGGGGCCAGAGATTCAGGATGATAAACGCCTATGTCAGTGAATATTGCTGGAGCCCCCTTTCAGTGGTGCAGGTGGGGGACCCTCTCTGACTTAATTAAGTAATTAACGGCATGCGGTGGCAACGCTGTGACATCTAAACCAAATGAGATGTTCAGATAAGCCCCTTTTAATTATCGATTTCAGATTGCTATCAGGCTTATTATTTGCGTTTTCACTCGTTTTGATGTTTTTTTTTTTTTGCAGTTGTTTCCTCACTGGCTGTCTGCCAGCGTCTGCTTTGAAGTATGCAAAATGAAAAAAAACAAAGATCAATAGGCAAATAAATGAAATCCACCAAGCCTTTGTTCAGTTGTATTGACCGAAATAAGAAGGAAGCCGCTGGCGTGATAAGGAGCGCTTCAGCCTGTCTGTCTGGCCCGCTCGCCTCCCTCCTTGTCGTTTCTCTTGTCGGCTGCCTCCGTGACGTGACCCGCTCTGACAGCCCCGGTGTTTGACGTGATGGATGTTGTCACCTGCACAGAGACCGCATTCTCAGTGCTCCTCAAGGAAAAGGATTAAATCAAAGGGGCACCATTGGCTTGATGCCTTAGTGATTCTTGGGAAGTGTCCGTGGTCCGGGCTGTTTATGTGCAGGCATTGTCTCAGAGGCGGCCCGGGTTGGGCCTTGGGGAAGAATAGGCTCTGAGGCCAGGACTCCTGGTGTAGTTGGTGCTCCTGGGAATCTGCAACGCGTGTCCTTGGAGAGGGACGAGCACAGCAGATGTAGGCTGAAGTGCGTTTTAAAAGGTCCATATTCAGGTCTGCTCAAGGATGAGTGCGGAAAGACAGGCTGTAGAGGCCAAGTCCCACATAATGGAAGGAGCAGTCGTTTATTTTCTTTTAATTCATCGCAGAAGAGAGAAACCACAACGTGCTGCTTAGGCCCGAAGGTCCGCCTCGCTCATGCAGAGTGCTGTAAACTGCAAAGTGGATTGTGGTCCGCTCATTATTCAAACGAAAGATCCTTGCCAGGTAGAAAGACCATTTCATGACACAGAAGGACGTTACACTTTTACTAGATGTTTTTGCTGTTTTCTGTCACCGCCTGAATCGGTAGATTAATGCCTTTGTTTTTCAGCATGTCTTAAGGTTACAGATATACCCTTATGCTTATTTACAATCTCAAAAACATGCCAAGAATCCTTCGCCTCCTAGCTGTTCGCCAAGTGATAAGAGAAAGACAAATGAAAAGAAAATTCCTCATAGAGTTTGTAGAATTGGTCGGATGGAGTCCTCGGGCAGTAATTCCTCGGACGCGTGAGTGAGCGTTCTCTCAGAATGTTGAGTGGGAATGCACCGGAGCTGCTGAGGGCTGGGAGAATGTGCAGCGCTCTGTGTAGGCCTGTTGGCTGTGTCTGTGTGGGTTAACTGCTCTTATGACTCCTCCCCCTTCGGTGCCCTCTTGACCCCTTGCTCGCGCGGTCTCGGGCAGCTTTCGGTCTCGTGCTTCCAGAGCGATTAGCACAACACACCATTGAATCTAGCACAAAGCCAAGTAGAGGCAAAAAATAATAAGTGTGTGTGTGTGTGTGTGTGTGTGTTGGGGGGTGGATTTCTCAGGCAAAACTCTATTGGGAAATCAAAAATCTGCCCTCTCACTGCAAGTAGGTGATATCTGCTCACAATGGCAGTGCATTTAATACAACAGGCGTGGCAGAATTCATTACGGAGACATGAATTGATCTGAACGTTTCCTAGTAGGTAGGCCCACGGAGGCGGACGCGGGTCGGGGCTGCGCGGACACGCCGAGGGAAATCGCATTACGGTTCACCTGGCTTCGCGCTCGGCTGTCTGATGGGATCAGCTGTACCGCTGGGCTCCGTAGCGGCCCGGGGTCCACTGGCTGGGGGGGGATTGATGGGCATAGCACCTTGCTCAAACTCCTCAGTGTAGCTTCACATCATTGTCTTGTGCATGGGGAATTTAAAAAAAAAAAAAGAAAAGGAAATCGGATTTATTGACTTGGCAATTCTTCTGCCGTTGTCTCATTGTCTCAGATGCCATTCATCCAATTTGGAGCCATAAAGTAAAGGCCTTGAATGGTTGTATGGTTATGTCTGCTTTTACAGTCTATGGTCTGCTGTCTCTCTTTTTCACTGCTCCTACTGACATTGTTCCCATTACAGTTTAGTGGGGGGGGGAGAATACAATCTCTGTGAATGAATATGAATGGTAGTTTTTGTTTTGCGTATTTCCGTAACCTGAATTATGTGGGGTAATTTCTTTACCTGTCTTGAGTCAACATTCAGTATCTGTACTTCCCCTGTCCTGAGACAGCCGGTTCCTTCAGAGACGTAGAAGAAGAGGCAGCACATTTAAAAAAAGAAGAAGAAAAAATGTCCTCAAGGTCCCCGCTCTGAGCAGTGTTCCCCGTTAGGCTTTTGGAAGCACAGAACCTCAGTTTTGGCCATTTCCTCTCGATGGTTTCAATTACAAGCTTTGGTCGGGAAGTTTTGTGCCGTTGGTCATGAACTCCCTGGGTGTAA
The DNA here is from genome assembly GCF_013368585.1 of Megalops cyprinoides. Taxonomy (NCBI): domain Eukaryota; kingdom Metazoa; phylum Chordata; class Actinopteri; order Elopiformes; family Megalopidae; genus Megalops; species Megalops cyprinoides. The sequence goes on along the minus strand of NC_050602.1, from coordinate 23,488,561 downwards.
CCTGAAAATATTCCAATATTTTCTTTGCGCTTCAGAAAGCTTTACTGGCGTAAGGCTGTTTTCAGCCAAATTCCTGTTCTGTAAGTATAAATAGTAGCGTTAGTACAGCGCGTTCTCTCAGAAATGTGGACGTCTCCCCGGAGCTCGTCTGCGCTGCCATGGCTGCTTTGTTGTAGCGTGTCTCCTGAGTGCGGACGGTACCGAGCAGGCCCGCTGCCGCTCACTCCTGCTGTCTGAATGGAGGGGAAGAAAAAAAAAACAATGACGGGATTGAAAAGTAAACTTGTGGGAATCATTTTTTCCCGTGTAATTTAAGGCCTCTTTTGCTGTAGGAAGAAAAAAGAAGAAACAACAAACCAGCCGTATAATTTTTGAAGTAATTATAATGTTGAACAAGCGCGTGTAAAAGGAAACAGGCCCAGCAGAGTGGATGAGGAGAGGCTGCAGCTCAGCCCTTCGGTTCAGAGAAAGCCCAGCTTAATCAGAGTCCCGCTTACATTACCACCTATATGGGAGATGCTATAAAGTGCACTTTTTGTTGGACGGAAGGGTGGGTGTATGTGTGAAAACAGTGCCCTCTCCCTCTGGGGCAGAGACAATTCAATTTAGCGGAGTCTGAGGGTAAAGGGGGGGGGGGGGAAGAGTGGGATAAATTCTCTGTAACAGCAGCGTGAAGTGGTCCCTAGGTTTATTTTCGCTCTCCTTATTAAAAATTCAAGGACACACTGGGTAATGATGCTGAGACCGGGCGGAGAGTGTTAAATGTTTTATTATTGTAATTACCGTAGCGCGCCGAGCGCTATGTGTGCCGCCGCGCGGTTCCGGGGTCCGGGATTACGCCTCTCCCCGACCCACGAGGCAGCCGATAGGCTGATTTACCATTCCGCTCAGATCGCAAAACCTCAGAGAAATTTTCTGGATGAAAGACGCTACATCTCCTTAATGCAGGCTACATGCCCTTGATCCATTTGTTTAATTCGACGCTGCGTCAGTCAGCGGCGGGCCGTTGGGCAGCCGCGGAAACTCCGGTGATAACGCTAACCGTGAGTGTTCGGCCCGGTGGCTGCGATCGCATCGCCCGCCACGATGATGCGGGAGGATCGTCAGGCCAGACTCGTGCCATACGTGAAGCACACAGGCCTGTCTGTCTTGCCAGTTTGTCCTGTCGTCTTCTCGACAGATTAAGTCTGTTTTTTATGGATATGCTTTAATGTAAACGCTGTCATTGCATTGAAGGAAGTGACGTGCCGTGTTTCCTCCGTGCTGTGGGACGGAGTGAGTGCATTCCGGTGGAGGGACCTCCTCTGGGAGCCGTGTGCAGTGCAGTGCGGTGCCACACCGAGAATCAGACTGTCCCGCACACCGGTGTAACGCGGGGGCCTCGCTCTCTTCCTGGAGCTCCCCGTCACATGGCCCGGCGGCCCAGGAAGAGCAGCGCCGTCAGCCGCTGTCCCGCGGGTTTCCTCCTCACTTCAGCACGTGAGCAGGCTCCATTAATCCTCACACCTCCTCCTTCGCCGTCGCAGTCCTCCTCCAGACTCCTCCTCCGCCATCCCAGTCCTCCTCTGGTCTGCTCCTCCTGCCATCACGGTCCTCCTCTGGACTCCTCCTCTGCCGGGGCGGGGGCCTTCCATGCAGAGTCGGTGCCAGGCGCACACACCGCCTTAAACAGCCTTATCTCCACCTTTCCATCAGTGCTGACGGAGGAGCTGCCCTGCAAATGGGACATGCAGTGAAGGAGTTGGAGAGGGGGAGGCTGCCTGTCCTTTCAGCGGGTGTGTTGGGGGTGTGTGGGGAGGTGCTTGGGCCACCTGAACTGTTTATTTCAGAGGTGACAGACAGGCTGGCCACATACAGATCCACATACACACACACACTCTCACATGATACAGATAAAGCTAAGCCTACTTCTGGCATTTAAATGTCCTCATTTTTATTGTATCCAGGTTGTGTGCTCATATGTTTTTGGGTGCGGCCATACATGCCTGAAATGGTGTAGAATGGTCATTTATCTAAAATGCCCTGTGCGTTGGTGCTAATGTGACATAGCCTACTTATTTTTCCCCTAGGACAAATAGGCAGGTGTGTTTAAAGCTGGTGTTTACTGAGTGGTCATGAAAAATAGGGAAAAGACGAAAAAAAAAAGCATTTTTTTACTCCTGTAATTAATGTAATTGATGTAGAAAATGAATGAAAGTGACTGCGTAGAGTTTTTAAGAAAACATAAACTGAGAAGCTCTGTGAACTGAGAGCCTTATCTGAGGTCTGTTATTAAAAGTAGTCACTTATCCTGAAAAACCTGTCTGTGACGTTCAGGCCAGCAAAGACTGAGGTCTAAGGGCTGTTCCTGGAGTTTAGGAGAGCAGCGATGCCTAATTACAGCGTGGAACTGTTCATACTTTTTGTCTGAGATAACGGCAGCCAGAACATTGCACAACTAAACCGTGAATCTTGGCAGTCCAGCTCTTCGGCATCTCCTCACAGCGAGGATGGGCCATTCTCTAAATGGATGCCACTGGCTGGCTGCCCCCACTGTTGCTCTCACCCCTTACTCAGGGTTTTGCTGCTCAAACTAAGACTGAGCTTCACCCTGTTCAGCAGTTTTTGTTGAACATGGCCCTTCAGAGGCTCTCCGCTCACACCCATGTTCAGTGAAAGACGAACAGTTGATTATTCAAAGGACTGCACTTTTTCAAGACATTTTTTGAACGATAAAGTGCTTTTGTTTCCTTGGTGCGCCGACTGCCTTCCCAGTTGTTTTGAAAAATAAGAGGAGGAATTCATTTGCAGGAATATGGGACAGGAATAAGAACGATGAGAACAAAAAAAAAAGAAAAAAACAACAAAGGGAAACTAAAACACCAGGGGAAAAACCTGGTGGTGTCGGTCGGCGGAGCGTGTTGTGTTTTCCTGAACAGGCATTTTGTGGAGGTCACGGCGAGACCGGCGTGTGTGTGCGCGTGGACGTGTGTGTGTCTGTGTCCCGGCAGAGCCGTAATTCTCAGCGAGCGGAAGAGGAGCGAGCTGGAGAGATACAGGGCAGGATGGGGTGGGCAGAAAGGGGAAAGGGACAGATCCACCGCGTCCCTGGGGCTTTATTAGCGGGCGTACGGGACCGATGGCTCCGTTTAATCAGCCCACCCTCTGTGCGTCCCGGCCGTGCTGCCTTGCTCCCCTCAGAGGGAACAAGCTGCGCCCTCCCCTGGGACCCACCACGCAGCGTGAAGCGCTCTGTGCTGCTTTTTACATTCACTCCGGCCCACGTGAGGTCTTTTAGTATCCCTCCCCTGACCCCGCCCTGCCCTGCCCCAGGCACCTCCTGACTTTGCTGCGCTCTCGCCGGGGTCATTAATCAAACAAACACATTTGGCGCTGAGCCGTGGCCGTCTCATTGGCTGTCTCAGCATCTCGGTGGCCTTCTCAGCGTCTCATTGGCCATCTCATTGTCTTATTGGCCGTCTCATTGGTTGTCTCGGCATCTCATTGGCCGTCTCAGCATCTCGTTGGCTGTCTCGGCATCTCGGTGGCCGTCTCGGTGGCTCCCTCGGCATCTCGGTGGCCGTCTCGGTGGCTCCCTCGGCATCTCGGTGGCCTCGCTGCCTCGGCGTCTTGGTCCCCTCCGGATGAGCCCCAGCCCTGCGTGTCTCCCCTTCACATCTCCTCGCTTACCTGCCGTTTGACCTCCTCTCCCTGCCGGACCTTGCTTTACTCACCGCGTTTGACCAGAGCTCTCAGTTCCCATTTTGTGCATAAAAGCATGCTGCTTTCTGAGAAAAGCACTCAGCCAATTACTCAGCTTCATGTGAAGTTTTCAAACGCTGCGTCTCTCATAATGGGTAAATATATGAGCATAAACTCTGTTTGGTGTTCAGGGTGCTGACCCAGAAAATGTTGGGTGGATTAAAGAGCGCATTAAGCTGTTCTCGCTCTGCGCCCCCTCACTCCCGTCACACCCCAAACATTGCTCGCAGATAGCGGGGCGTCAGCAAGGCGCACTCAACAGCGCGCTGGGGAACGGAAGAGTGTCACAGCGTGAAACAAAGAGGTGTGTCAGCGTGGGGACATGCTCCCCGATCGGCCGTCAGGATCGTGAGTGTGCATGCTAACAGACGCCCTCCCGGCGTGCGCCTGCTGAGCGCGCGCGTGTGTGTGTGTGTATGCGAGCGTGTGTGTATGCGAGCGTGTGTGTGTGTGTGTGTGCATGCGAGTGTGTGTGTGTGTGTGTGTGTGTGTGTGTGTGTGTGTGTGTGTGTGTGTGTATGCGAGCGTGTGTGTGTGTGTGTGTGTGTGTGTGTGTGTGTGTGTGTATGCGAGCGTGTGTGTGTGTGTGTGTGTGTGTGTGTATGCGAGAGTGTGTGTGTATGCGAGCATGTGTGTGTGTGTGTATGCGAGCATGTGTGTGTGTGTGTATATATGTCTGTATATATATATGTGTGTGCGTTTGCCTATATGCGCACATGGGTTTGTGTGTATGTGTGTATATATACACGTGTGTGTGGATGTGTGTGATTGTGTGTATATACCTGCTTATGTATATATGCATGTGTGCGCGCGTGCTGCCTCTGGCTGCAGGAAGCGTCTGGGCTCTCAGACACTTGTTCCCCTTTGCAGCAGGCCTGGCCCTTTGAAGTGCGAGTCACTGGTGTTTAAAGCTCCTCGCATGGCTTCGTTTCCTCTTTTAATTGGGCTATCTAAATGCATCCCCAGCCTATCAATACCCGCCGGGGTCCCAGATAAAACTGATTTGTTTCCTGCATTCTCCCACACGCTCCGCGCTACCTGTGGGAATAGGCCTGTTGACTCGTCCAGATGAATGTAATAGAGGATGCGTGTCGTTTTTAATTTTTAAAGCCAAGTCATTGTCTCCTCATTGGCACGTTCATTTCTCCTTCTCTCACTCCCTCTCATGCTCTCACACACACACACACACACATGCACGCACACACACGCACACACACATATGCACGTGCACTCACACCCACATGTGCACACACACACATGCGCACACACACACACGGTGTGAGTTAATCTATTTCACACAGTCCTGGGCTATTTTCACACCTCCTGTATGGTGTGATGGCCCTCTTGATCCACTGCAGTCTGATATTCCACTGATATAGCACTGTGTTGGTTTCAGCTCTGCCTGAGCCAGGCTCATATAATGCCCAGGTCAGCTGGGTACACAGCGGACACGGGCTAGAACAGCGTTTAAGTAGTGCTTTACTGACTCACACATATAAGGCACCTCAGGTAGTGGGAATCTGTGATTGAGGCAAAAGCAGCCTTTGTGCTAAGGCTAATGCCTAAATGAGCTCACAGTGTAATGGAAGTGTAATGGAAGTTTGTGTGGCACCACCTTGCTGTTACTGTGTGCGTGTGCTCAGCGCTGTAATCTGGGACACAAGCTCCGTGTGGATGTTTGAGAGCACCGCAGATTACACAATGACCAAACGGGTCCAGATGGAATGCTGTTATTCTTATTCAATGAAAAGCGTATCTAATCAATTTGGTCTGTCAGTAAAGGTTGGCAACGGGTGACGGTTGTTACACAAGCGTTTGAATGTTTTTAATATTTGAAATTGTGTAATCTCTCTATTCACCCGTGTCAATGGGGGTTTATTTGCAAGAGATATTCAGTGTCTCCCCCACAGTGTTACAGGGCCAGGGGTGTGAAAAGTGGAAAATTACCTAGAGCTGAACCCTGTTTCTCTTTTCAACCATTTTCTGTTTACAGTCTGTGTTCTGTATTAAATACTGCATATGCAAGTTTGGCAGCAGGATAAAGGTAATTTGGTACGCTCAAGTCAGATGAAAGGAAAACATTAACTTTTAAAGTGCCGTCATTCCAGTTTTATCCACTGCCCCTGCATTAGGGTGAGTTGCACATTTAAAATGTATAGTTTAAGGAGGAAAAAACACCTTATATTGAGAACTGTGTAACTCAGTATACTCCCCCTGGGGCCAGCAGGCCACCAGCATAGCAGATCTTTCCTGGTGGGAACACCGATATTGATTTGTGAAGTATCAAAGCTCAGTCTGGTCTACAGGCTCGAGAAGCTGTTCTGCTGTGGTTTGTAGTTGTAACCTGCTTTCAGCAGCGGTGTGGGTCTGTAACGTGAGCAGGGCATTGTGCTGGTTCAGTGGGTGGTTTGGAGAGCCGGGAGAGGCTGGTGTGAGAGGTAACAGATGGAAGGAGGCAGATTGGGCCCAGCTGTGACCGGATCAGAGGCCCAGAGCAGCCCGGCCGCGAGTGCGGCGCACGGAGCACCTGTGACCGTGCGTGGGTCCGTCCTCGGGTCTGCCCTCCCGCGAGGGAGCCACGGAACTGCGGGGAAAGGCAGCCGCTCATTGGCTTTTGCCCCGAAGCGTTATTTATGAAGTGCCGTCCCCAGGCGCTGACCAGATCTACCTCCCTGCAGCGGCGTCAGGAGACTCAGCGGCTTCACTTACCCATCTATTCACAGGAGTGAAATTAAAAAATGAGCGCTCCAGCCAGAGCGTGAGGGATTTGGACACCCATTGCAGGACTGTTTCTTCCATTTGTATTTTTTTTTCTTTACCCCGTGGAAACTGCAGAATGTACAGCTTCTCTTTGTGGTGAATCATAAATCCCTGTTGAGTAACTTGAGCTGATTGCCGCTGAAATGGAAAGCTCCGATATTCAGTCGAAATGGATGTTTTTGTTTCAACAGCGGCAATCTAACACACTCCAGATACCCAGCCACTTACAGGCCTGCTTTGTTTTATTTAAGGGTGAGAGAGCTGGACCTGACTGGGAAAACGTTTGGGTGATTTTGAAGGCTTAGCTCGGCAATTTGAAGTTCTTTTCTCCGCCGTAAAGAGCTCTCTCTTTTTTTTAAGTGAAGGCTGCTTTGCGTTGGCTTCGTGAGACTCGTAGGGTGACATTCGCGCTAAGAGTGAGGGAGAGGGAACATCAAAGGGCGGTGCCGTTCCTGAAGGGACTTGTTAGACACCGGGAGGTAAAATCGGATCCCCGCATCTTGTGACAGCGTTCTCCACGGCAACCGTCGGGTTTGTCAGCGAGTTGCGCAAGAACACAGGATATTAGTCAGCCGGTGACAGCGAGGCCCGCGCTGTGTGATTCCCGAGGTGTGCCAGCCCGAGAAGGCCAGCACTTCAAAAGGCGCTCTGTTTGCGGGTGATGAGACAATCCTCTCTCGCCTTCTAGAATTACGCCCTGAGACTCCCCCATTGTTGCCGGTGATGTGGTGTGGTGTGTGTGGCTCTGCCTGTGGCGGAGCCCGGGTGTCTTTATCTGCCCTCGCGCTCTATCACTCCCATTACGCAAGAGGCGGCTCCTGCCAGCTGACACGTACAGAATGGTGTGAAAAGCCAACTCGGGATCACGCACGCGCACGCACACACACACACACACACGCACACGCATGCACACACCTGAGAGACAGACGGACGCTGTCATGCGCCCCTCCACAGAGCGGCTAGCGTAGGCACCACCACAGAATAAGAAGTGACTCCCGTTCACCCTGCCAGGTGTCTCTCTGAAGTACCACCCTGAACTTAGCACTCTGCAGAGCACAAAGCAAGGGCTTTAGAGATGTCTGTCCTACTTCCACTTCCCCCCTCCTCACAAGGTCCAGAGTTGCTGGTCTTTTTAGACACTCATTCTCTTGTGTTTGTCCATCGCTGGACCTTACTGGACCTCTGTCCATGGCTCGTTCTATTATCCTCCTTTTGCAGATGAATAGTGTTTCTCTCCTGGCCAGTTCAGCTGGCCGGTTGTACACACTCCTGCCGCGTCCCCCTTGAGTTCTTTTCTTAGAATCCACGGCAGACTTTGCTCCACATTTAAATAGCAGCGCGGATCCAGCAGGCGGATCATCACGTCGGGTTTGAGGTGAGGCGCGGGGGCGTTTTTTGGCATGAGGGGGGGCCGAGCGAGGGGGGGACCGGGGTGGGTTGTGGGTGTAATTCTCCTCAGAGGGCTGTCTCCGCCGCTCGGCGCGTTTTGGTTCCGGCGCACTGGAAGACTCCCCCGGGAGGCAGTGCCTTGTCCTATTTCTCCAATCCCAGATCTGGCTCCGCCACGGAAAACGCGGCTCCGTAAGCGTTTATTCCAGATAACGCTTCTTTTCCCTGGTCCAGGTTCATGGAGCATGCCCAGTAATCTAATAATTATTACATGTAAATGATCCAAATTTAGCCCTGTGCAATGCCGAGGAGAGCGGATGCCCTTAATACTACAGGGTTACTAATAAGGCAGAGCCAATAGTGCTTGACTGTTGCCTTTTTCTCTCTTCAGCTGTAATTAAAAACTTTCATCCCTCCTTTACAGTGGCTGCAAATTCATATGAAGTGTTTAATTTGTGCGAGATTTGTGGCAAAGTGCATACTCTTGTGAAATGTAGCACCATTTTTCTTTATTATCTGGGGTAGCTGTCATTTCTGTTTATGCAGCGTTTCGTGCTGTCGCTGAAGTGGAAGTGCTAAACCACCTAAGGGGTCTGGCCGCCGTTGTGATCAAATGAAAGTAACTGTCAGCGGCTGAGTCGCAGGGAATTCTGGGAAGGATGGCGCTTGGACTTCCTTTCCCAGCGTGTGGGCCAGATCTCCCTGCAGAGAGAGAGAGAGAGAGAGAGAGAGAGAGAGAGAGAGAGGGGGAGGACAGACTGTTACATTAACACTAGAGGATCTCTTGGCTCCCTGCGCTCGAAATCTTAAAGCTGATGGAACATTTCTGAACATCTGCATAAGACGATTAGCTTTTTTTGACTTGAAGATTTTGACCGGAGGGAGCAAGAACCAGTGAACGTTTCCGCTTGCTGCTCAAAGAATGTGGATTTTATTAGTTTTGTAATGCTGGGGAAAACTGTGCGCTGTGAATAATCTGTTTTAGGTCACTGGTGCCGTGTTACTAGCATGAGCTCAGCTTTGTTTCTCTGTGGATTCGACACAATGTGACGGACAAATATTTATCAAGAGGCCAGTGCCATACCACAGAGACGCCCGCTTATTGTTACACCCTAAAGAAATTATGCAACCTCCACATTCACTATTATTACATGTATCGTTTTATTTTATATCAGCAGTGTAAGTGTAGTGTAGCAGTGACATAAGGAAGTACTGTCCAAATCAGTATTTCAAGATGAAAAAGCGTGTCTTTTTTAAGGTCATTCCTTCTGTTCAATGACAAACAGAATGTGAAGGCTCTAAGAACAGGTTAGACTAAATTTGTAGTATGGGGCAGTTTTAGATTCTGCATGTCCCAATAAACTTTAAGTAGCATGTCTCCCAAGCCAAAGCTGGTCTGCCACATAGTGTTTCCTCACCGGAGGCGTCCTGCGCGTTCTACTTTGGGCCAGGTCCATGGGTCTGTGGGGCCCCTCAATGGATTCCTGGCCGGGTGAGGTGCAAGTCGACAGTGGAAAACTAGCACGAAGGTTGGCTATTGTGCAGAAGGCAAACAATTTGGTGGAGGTGCTGAAGGCGCCAGTGACTACGAAGGAATGCTTTTGTATTTTTTTTAAACCCTGTAGAAAATGGAAGGCTGTATTGTAAAGCAGGTTAAGTGTCTCATTGAAGTCAGTGGTAGGCACTGTTGTGCTGCTCTAAATGTAAGGACATTGGTGGCAGGCACTATTGTGTGGCTGTAGGTGGCTGCCTGTTGCGGCTGATGGTAGACACGCTTATTGAAGTGGGTGGTAGACACTGTTGCAGTGTTCTAGACGGTCCCTTTCAGCAGAAAGGCTGTTCTTGATGGTCTCTCTTGGTAGAATGTGATCAAGCAGGCAGCAGAATCCAACAGTCTGACAAGCTGATAATCACTTTATATCAAGAGTTCTTTGAGGCTTTTTAGCAGGATATGTCCGCTTTACTGTTTCTTAAATAAATCAATGGCTAATGTTAAAGAGCTGCCAGCAGTCTGTTTATGCTCTAGAGCATGTAACGCTCCGTGCGCGCGGATGGGAAGGAAGTTAAAGGACAAGCGGCAAGCAGGTTTCAACATTAACCTGCCGGTGTTGATTGGACTTCAGCAAACAATAATAATTCCAAAGAGGACGTGAATTTAAATGTCTCTGCTTGTTTGCAGAGCGATTCAGAGTAAGTCACATGTCTCTGTTCATTGCTGGCTGTTATTGTGCTGGAAGAATGACACACATGCAGCAGGCACATATACTGAATACATGATTTAGAAATGGATAGCAGAAATTTGAAGACTGTCTTTTTGTCCAAGGACTGATTTTGGGAGATCTGTGTTTATCTATGTATGGACAAGGTGTTATTGTGAATTATTACTGTTGTGAGTGGGTCTTCTGTTGTGTGCTTGTCTGTCAGAATCGGCGTGCTTTTTCTGGTTTTAATCCTTTAGCCCTGTGTGTGTTTTTGTTTTGAAACAATATTTCATTTTCCGTGACCTTTGAAAAATGATTGCAACACTATTGTCCTTTGTTGATTTTTGACCTTTTTTTTGACCTTTCTCAACTTTGGCAGTTTCAGATATCTGTCAGTTTAAGGTCAAAGAGAAAGTGGGTTACGTTTGACGTTAAATGACCATGGAGAAAAATGCCCCCTTGTGTTGCGGTCTGTGCCGTGACACTTTCCTATTACTGCACTAGGAAGGTACCTGCGCAGACCCACACAGGTGAACCGCAACCAAGCCCTCCCATTGGCCAGGGCCCAGGCTGCCACCCCTCCCCCCACCTCCTCAACACTCCACAATGAAACCCAACACCTGTGACATCACACGTAGACAGTGGCTCCACCCCAGTGCAGCCGTTCTCACTGTTCTCACCAGGCTCGTCTCAAGAGTGGTTCACAAACTCGCAGCCCTGTGTGATCTACAATCCACAAGTGGGGCTTTCGTCTGTGGGGAAGGAATCAAGCCGACTTGAATTTAACGGCCGCGGGTGGGTGAACAGGGCAAAGTGCAGACCCTGTCTCTGTGCCACCTGAAAGCGCTCCCTGGAGGGAGACCTGCCTGGGGAGAGGATTTTAATGTCATGCTCACACTCTTGGGAATAACTACGAGGATCTCTTACAGGAAGGACAGGGACAAGGTTTTTGCCTAGGATTTCTTTTGCTTTTTCTTTTGTGGGGGATTTTTATCGATAGAGGTAAGCAAGGCGCTTTATCTTCTGGGATCTTCTGAGTTTCATAATGTGTGTATGTTTGTAATGCTGCTACTGCTGAACTGATCTGGGATTGGAACAGAAATTTGTAAATCTGACAGAAGAAATTATGTTGGGTAGGAATGTTTTAAGAATAAAATGTAATTCTTAAATTCAATTTTAGTGAAATGACTGAAGTGGAGTGAAGAGCCTGTTTATGAAGAGCACTGGGGAGGTTTAAAAAATTAGATATTGCAGAAAGTGAAAATGAGGTTAGGATTGAGTTTACATTTTTTAAAAACAATTTCTACCCCTGTTGTAGTTTTCCTGGCTGCTGTGTAGCCTAGCATTCTGTATTCCAGGCCGTTTTTCTGGTTATTTTGTCCTTTTATTCCATCCTGTATGGCCAAAACAATGGCGAAGCCTCCTCTGGGCTCTGCTCTATTGGCCGGCTCTCTGGCAAATTGCCCCATCTGGTGAGAGCGCTCTCCCAGTTTTTGGCCCTTTGAATGAAGCCCATAGCTTCTCCCGGTCGTCCCCTAGCTACCGCTACCAAGGTGAGACACCCCGCCGTGCGACAGAGTGTGAACTCCGGGGCCAAACGACCTCTGTTTTTCCAGTTGTCTGTCTCCCTTTGTGATTGCCAGCAAGTTTTGGTGGAGAGCAACGGCAAGTCCCCTTTCTCTCTGTGTTCCCGGTACACAAAAAGCAGTGTAGAAACCCAACTGTGAGGCTCAAAAGAGGAAATAGCACAACAAAGCCGTCTTTCTGCTCCCGGTAATGTAATTGTAAGGTAGAGCGATGAGGCTGCAGTTGTGCTACATGTTTTTTTTTTTCTTTCTCTCAACATTTTAATGCAATCTTCTCTCCCCCCCCCCCCACCCCCCCTTGCCAGACAAAAATAGTTCAGCACAGAACAAGAGCAGAAATATTTGTCGCTAATGTTATGCACAGCAAATCTAATTGCTTCGTGGCTGAGTTATAAGCCGTATGTTGTTAACTGTAGGTGTGAGCTGGCGCTGAAAACAGTTTCCTTTTTTCCAAACGCGCGTAGGCTGATTGTTTAACATTGGCTTCACCCTCACCTTGTGCGCGGTTTGTCAGCACGGTAAATAAAGCAGGTGTTAAGCAATGAGCTTGCTCAACGCTTCCAGTCGCTCTCATAAAAAGAGCAAACTTTTTTTTTTTTTTTTTTAAAGCAGTCCTCCGTCATGGGAAAGCGTGTTGCGGCGAATGAGCTGTAAGGTAACACGCCTGCCTTGCCTCCCCGGGGAGCGTTTCAGAGAGCTGAGAGCTTCTGTCATCCCAGCTGCCGCGCACCCGAGCCCCGAGCCCCGAGCCCCGAGCCCAGCTCCTCGTTCCTTTGCACGGTAACCGTCTGCAGGCGTGCCACCTGTCGGCAGCGCTGGTGCGGGAGCACCGCACAGAGGACGGGGGGTAGGGGGAGAGCAGGAAGGGGCACGCTCGTTCCCCTCTGCCTTATCGCCGGTGCGGCTGACCCCTCGGCCCGTATACCGCCCCCCTCGCACGTCCCGCCGACCCCGCATTCCTGCTTTACGACTCCAGATTCGGAGGTTTTTTTATGACCCCTGCCTTTGTCACGTCTCCAGGATACCACCCAGTCGACGGCGGCGCCGTTCAGGGGGAGCGGTCAGACGGCTCAGGTTAATGGTCTCTGAGATCCCCCCCTCCACGCCCACACACCCCACCCCCGCTTAATATTGCTAATCCTGTTTTTGTGCCGCTTGCAGTCGGGGTTCTGGAGCTGCCAGACGTGCTATTCTTTTGCTGCTCTTACTATTTGAAGGTGGAATGTCGGATCACAGGCTGTTTCTGCAGTTACACAGATATGCAGCCACAAACACACGGGTACATACATACATACATACACACACACATGCAGACCTGCATGCGTGTCTGCATGGGTGGATCCACCCTGAGGTTTAACCCTGCCGTCCTGGCCCAGGCATGAAAACACTGCTGCGTTCTCCTCTAATTCACCAGCAGCTCTGCGGGCCCTTTTTGAAAGTGTATTTTATTTATCTCCCTTCCCTTTGAAGGGGGAATTCAAAGCCCCGGCCCGCGTGAGCCTCAGAAAACGAGTTAAAATAGATGGAATTCATCAAGAGTGGCGTTTGATTTTTCATCCTCTGTGATGGAAGCCTGGCGGCACGTGGTGGGCTGATCTGATCAGAGCCCTCCCTGGTGGGGAGGGGGATGCAGTGGCTGGCTGTGTGTGGAAGTGTTGGGGGGGGGTTTAAAGGTGTGCATGCTGCAGTCAGACAACTGTAAAGGCAACATACCATAAACCCATCAATGGTGCGTTTTCCGCTGCTTTGATTTCCCCTTCGATTTGAGTTTAATTTCCCATTTCTTGCTGATATGATTACGGCTTTCATTGTTCCAGTGTTAATTCAATACTTGGCCTCTATTGATTATCAGAAACGGAGAGATAAGGAAGGGACGGGCTCTTTTGGGCTGGTTCCCTGTGACCGAGACCCAGAGTAAATCTGTAATTGGTTTGGCAGAAGTGGGGAGGAGGGGAACTCAATCGACCAAAAGAGCCTCTCTTGTGGGTTGAAATATGACATTCATTGTCTGTCATCAGGGTCAATTTGTGCCTAGCGATTTCTCTGCCCTGTTTTGACAGCGCGGTTGATTGGGGGGTAGCGGAGGTCACCGTCACTCTTTTAATGGCCGATTTATTTCCTAATGAATTATTCCGTCCAGAGGGCCTCGCAGACAGTGTGGCCGGGAGCCCTTAAGCGACACTGAAGTCCCTCCATCTGAAAACGTGGCGGTCTGAGCGGTGCGTGTCCAGGCTGCGTGTTAGTGCTCAGCGCGCCGGTCGTGCGGCGTTACACAGCAGCCGTAGTGATGCGTTCTGACAGGCCCTGCAGAAGGGCTGGTGCTGAGGAATGCCAGTGTTTTGACAGGCACGACGTTTGCTGATGAATGTTCCAGGGGTCGCGCTTCCTGGGTGTGATACAGGGCAACCCCACCCCTGACACCTATCACTCCACCCTGGACGTGTGAGGAAGTCTCGTGGCCTCGTCCCGATGCATTGTGGGAATGAGGATGTTTTTTGGCCCAGTCAAACGCTCAGTCTTGCCGCAGTAGGAATTGAATAGGAAATTTATTTCAGGTGGAAGACACAGTAGGCTTTCCCTGCTGGATTGCTCTGTTCCACTGCCAAGGGGATACCCTATTTTTGCACAAAGTGAAAGAAGGAAATTCTCGGCAGTCCTATTTAGTTTTGCTGGCGTTGATTAGATGTGGAGTTCCCACACGCACTGGCGGGCTCAGTGCAGCTGAGAACTGACGGTCCTGGCATCGCTCTCCTCCCTCCCTCTCCCAGCGGCCCTGTTAAACCGCCTGCTCCCTCTAGCCCCTGCGCTCCGCTGCCCGACCTTTGACCCCCCGCGCACGGCAGCGCCGGAGCCGCCGCTTATCTGGGGACGTAACCACCCCGAGGCGGCATCCCACGGGCCAATCGGGACCGGGCAACTTGCCCGCTACCGTGCCGAGCTCAGAGTTTCCGCTGCGGAGGGCCACTCGGTGTGGAGGGTGAAGGCCCAGAGAGGCAGTGCTTTTATAAGGGGATTCTAACCTACAGACAAGACAGCTGCAGCTCCACGGAAAAGAGCACACTTTAATTTCCTCCATCAGTCATCCCTCACCATGCATACAGTACTGCCGAGAAAACACAAACGAAATATGCGTGGATGAATCTGAAATCATAAAGGTACCCCCTTAATGTCGACACTCCAACACAATTCTGCTTCCTGTGGTTACAGTCTAAATATGGCTTTACAGATCCACTGTCGGATTTCACAGTGTGTAAGGAGCTTACATTAATTAGAGTACTTAAAAGTGTCACTGTTTTATTTGGCATTAGTGTTAATCATTAAAATAACCATATTTCATGCCTGATAATGTACAATCGAGTAATTTCCATTTGCCGCCCGACCTTCGTACTGTATTTAATATGTAAATTGAATTTTGTGACACATTTAGCTGAGCACATTATGAAAGTGGGGACCTGAGTGACAGGGCAAATCCTCGTTGTTAAGGATGAATTTTCCCCCACTCGTGCAAACTCATTTTAATTCCAAATCATCTTATTATGCTTCCTCTGGTTGGAACCAGTTCCATTTGGACGTATGGGCTGTGTCTGAGAAGAGGCGGTTTAAAGAGGTGCCCTCATCTCCTTCTCCTTTCCCGCACGGTGTCCGCCGAGACCGTGAAGAGGAGCGGTCTGTAACGGCCCCGCCGCTCGCCCTTTTCGGGCCCGCGGCGCCTGCTTTCTCCACGGTCTGTGTGGAGAGCCTGATCGGTGGCTCAATCCCAGCGCCTCCCTGCTGTGAGGGGTGATAAGTGGTAAGCGGCTGTTTTCAGCTGCGGACCTGTGTACAGCAGGAACACACAGTAGCTCATTGCACAATCAGACGGACGCGCTGGAAGTTCCCTTTGCCGTGGCTGAGCCGCTGCTTTTTGTCGCCAGCTCTGTTCCTGTGTTTTTCCCGGTGGCTTTTTGACAGTTTAAAGAGGGCGGCTGCAGAGTGCGCCGGCTCAGCCAGACACCTGTCCCTCCCCCCCCCCCTCGGTGGCACTCGAACAAAGCCGGCGAAGCCGCCGGGGAACGGAGAGGCATTAGTTCTCATCACACCGGTGCCGGACTTCTGTTCCTCTCAAAGTCACCCTCCGCGCTCTCCGGAATCATCCCCCCAGACACTGCCCTCCAGCTTGTTTGGGGAAGATGAATGGAGATAAATTTCATTTCATTAGTGCGCTCCTCTTATTTATAGCCTGGCTGCTCTGGGCCTGGCCCCCCATTGGCTGCTGCCGCCCGGCGGGGGCAGGGGTGAGGGGGAGGGTGCCCTTCCTGCCGCCCTGGTATTCCCACCGGAGATGCGATTGCACGGGAGCTCTGCCTGGCTGCTGAAGCTGGGGTTTAGCTGCAGAGAAGGCACACTGGACCCAATCCCATGATGCTTGTTTCACATTAGATCACATGCGCATCTGTCTAAATCAAACTCCAGCATGGCCATTATTGCACGTCTAAAAGCTGGGTTTTGATTGGTTTAGAATCGTTGGTCATTCTTTTAAACTCAGAATTACTGTAATGCTACACAGTTGTATCTGGTAATTTAAAGTGGATCTTAATTTGGAGAGAAGTTAGAGATGTTTTAATTTGTGACAATGCAAGTCTTTTTAAATGTCTACCTAACTGTGTTTGCTGTTCTCGTGAGGGTGGTTTTTCACCAAGTTGCTGAAATTCTGTCTTGCTGAGAACATCCCTCAAAGTCCCAAGATTACCACTCAGAGTCCCAAGGATGGATTCAGCCCATTTGATAATGTGCTTGCTAATCGTTGGCTCGTTGCTTGTAAATCTTGCTCTGGAGGGATGCAGCTCCTCTGGCAAACGGCAGTGATTTATTGTCCCTGGCTCTAGGAGCTTGGAATGGACCTAAATCTCGGGGTCCTTGATGGAGAAATGTGATTCTGTCAACAACTTGCACCTTTTTGTGCAGTAAACTCGGACCATCAGGGCACGGGTGTGATGTCAGCATAAGATAAGCCTTTGGGCTGTCCCAGCAGCCCACCTCTTCGCCTGGGCAGCAGTGTAGCGTAGTGCAGGGCTTATAACCAAAAGGTTGCTGGTTCAGTCCCCCACTGGGCCGCTGCTGCTGTATCCTTGGGCAAGGTAATTGCCTCAGTAAATGTCCAGCTGTATGAATGGATAACAGGCAAAAACTGTCATTTAGCACATAGGTTACAATGATGTAACGCTATGTAATTTAACAGATCTGCTGTGGACCGCAAGCAAGGCTCCTGTGTTTGGGATAGACCCACCCCCTCCCCAGCAGGTGCGCTCTGGGAGGGGAGCTAATTACGGCTTTCTCATCATAGCCTGCGGCTTATTTTTGAGCGCTCGTTTCAGATGGTTTGTTTGCTAACAGATGGAAGTGTTACCTTCACCAACCCCAAGTGTTCAAACTGCAAGTGACCAAAGAGAGAAATAAAAAAAAAAGGTAAAATCTTGGGTCACATTTGCGCGGTTACCCGGTGCCGGTACGCCCCGGTGGAGTGCGCTGGCCGCGGGAGCCGGCTGCGTCCGTGTGACAGATGGGGTGGCAGTGGGGACGTGACGGGGGGACGGCGCGGCGAGGGCTCGAGTTGCTCCTCGGAGCTCCGTCTGAAGCGCAACATTGTTACCGCGCTCCCGAGGTAACTGATAGTCTGGGAACTGTCTCTGCTGCAGGTGAATTCTATCTCCGTCGGCATGGCGATACTGCACCCCGCGCACCAGAGGAGGGCGGGGGGGGGGGGGGTGTGAGCAGCAGGGAGCGGAGAGAGACCGAGAGGAAAGAGAGAGAGAGGGAGAGGGAGGACAGGAGAAGGGGTGGTGAAGGTGGAGAGATTAGACAGTGAGAGGGAAGCCTGCAGAGGCTGTTCTGTCTGAACGAGGCCCGCTCCTGCAGATGCCTTTGCCATTTCCTCATGTATTTACACACAGGTGACAGTTGGCAGACTCGCCTCCCTTTCGCTAATTTCTCACCATGAATTAATGATGAAGAGACACGTTACACCTCGGTTGCTGCTCCACTCTCACTGTGTAAGAGGAATTCCTCAGCCTTTACCTGACAGCTTTTCTAAAAAAAAAACACAACAGTGAGGATGGAAAGGATAACATGTGGCATGTTAAATACGCCTGAGCTCCAGATGTGAGTTCAGAACCCCTGCACTCCAGTGAATGGCATTTGCATACTGCTTAAAGACTCACAGCTGACACTGTAATATCTGTGCTCTGCGCTGGAAAACACCCCCCAGCCTAATGCTGATTGGTTGTTGGAGCTGAGCGGAGGTGGGCTGTGCCCTGGCAGCCTGGCTCTGTGCGGAAGTGATGAGGAGGGACTTCAGTGTGCACAGCGTGTACGGGGGGACTTCAGTGTGCACGGCGTGTACGGGGGGGGGGTTCAGTGTGCACGGCGTGTACGGGGGGGCTTCAGTGTGCACGGCGTGTACGGGGGGACTTCAGTGTGCACGGCGTGTACGGGGGGGGGGTTCAGTGTGCACGGCGTGTACGGGGGGGCTTCAGTGTGCACGGCGTGTACGGGGGGACTTCAGTGTGCACAGCGTGTACGGGGGGGGCTTCAGTGTGCACAGCGTGTACGGGGGGACTTCAGTGTGCACGGCGTGTACGGGGGGGGCTTCAGTGTGCACGGCGTGTACGGGGGGGCTTCAGTGTGCACGGCGTGAAGGGGGGGGCTTCAGTGTGCACGGCGTGTACGGGGGGGCTTCAGTGTGCACGGCGTGTACGGGGGGGCTTCAGTGTGCACGGCGTGTACGGGGGGGCTTCAGTGTGCACGGCGGGTAATGGTAGCAGAATGCACAGGGACTAATGAGGATGTCAGGGTGTGCTGTGTGCTGTGATGTCAGACCGTGTTGTAGGTGGCGAGTGTGTCAGAAAGCACAGTGGGTAATGAGGGCGTCGGCGGCTTGCGGGTCGCAGCCTCGTGGCTCGAGCTGTCAGAGTTTCAGAGATGCGTATCCGCCCTGTATCGATCGGCGTGCCCGCCTCCGCTGTTGTTCTTTAGGCTTCATGTCGGTTCCTGGTGACAGGGGAGCATCAGTGAGCCTGGGTTGCAGCTGCCCGCTCCTCCCGACGCAGCAAGCGAGCACCCCTGCAGGCCGGGCCAGACGGGGCCTTCTCCTGCAGCGGGGCGGTGTGGGTGTCAGGGCCTGCGCCCACAGCATTGTGGGGAAGAAAACAGCCATCAAAGCAGCGCAGTGGAGGCGTGGTAATCGCGCAAGGGCCGTGCCTCTCCGCGTGACATCGTGACTGAGTCAGCGTGCGGTGTGTCCACGTGCCTCGCCAGCCCCCCCCCGTCACGGGCAGCCGTCGCACGGGAGGTCACCCACTCTTACACACTTTTATTAGCAAGCCCGGGTCCCTTCTGCGCCTCGCTGGGAAGTTCGTGCTCCGCGCTTTCTGTTTTTAATTGAATCAGAAAATCTTGCTCTTGCCTGCCTGCGCTGCCCCCATAAAGTGTTTTCGTTCATTCATTTTTAAAAGCGGTCTGCGGCAGTAATTCTTTAAGTGGGATAAACAAGTGGTGGAGCCGTGTATTCACGGGGCGAGCGAGGCGGGGCCTGCGGAGGCTGGCAGGGGCCGCAGAGGCCGGCGGGGGCCGCGGAGGCTGGAGCGGCATGCACCCGGAGCTGGAGTGCAGCTGCGGCCCTGAGAGGCGGAAAGCGGCAGGGACCGGCCCCTGCCGCCAGAGCGGCTCGACAGAGTGCTCTGCAGCTGCCATGTGTCCTCCTGTTTTCAGACCCTCGTCTCCACGCGCTGCTGCGGCTGTGCCGCTCAGCGGCCGTTACCGTGGCCGCTGCCGGTACTCAGGCGAGCGGGGGAACGGCGTGAGAGTCACGGCGGCACAAACGGGCAGCGTTAATGCCGCGGCGAGGGCTGGCAGCGGAGCTGAGTGTGACGGCACCCTGGCCCGTTTGATGGCCTGTGTTAGCATATCGCTTGAGGGGAGCATGCGCTTAGCGTGCGCGTTACCATCTTCCGCTATCAGTGAAACGCCATCCCGCCTTGTCCCCCTCTCCGCCGCAGCCACGGGATCGGCCCGTCTCTCCCGGCTCACCTTCAGGCGCATTTCTTGCGTCTTTCACAAGACGAGAATTTGGGGTGTCGGCTCCACCGTGCTCTCGTTGCTGTCGCTGGCCTAGTTACGAGCCTGCTGAGGTGTGCCCGCCGATGCTAAAACTGAGGAGGCAAAGGAGCTCAGCTCACCCTTACAGCTGATCACAGTACAGTCGTAAGGAGAGAGCTGGGAGAAGATGGCTGCCACACATCGGTGGTGGCTGTGAGTCACACGCATTCCCACCTCTTAGGTGCTTTGAGATTCATTAAAGCCTCTATAAACCTGTTCTATTTTTAATACTAGAAAAGTGGTAGATGGTGTAGATGAGTGGATATGAGGACAGAGACGGTGCAGTCTTTCTGGAGAGTCGCGACGTCGGCAGGCCACGTCATTCGGCAGCTGAGGAAGTATCGCCGCCCGATCAGCACGCGGCTCAGTGGCCTGTTTGAACAGAGGTGTGAAGCGGTGTCAGGAGTTGTTTTTCGAAATGAAATTAGTCAGCCGGTAAGTGTGATGTCATGCTGCAGCACCCTGGAATCAAAGTTCACCTGCATCCGGCGCGTTTATGATCGCGGCCGTTTGCCAGGTGTGTGTCTGAGGCAGGTATCCTGCTGTTGTTACATGCAGTTATGACTTTGATGGTGCTGGAGGATGGGGGGGGGGCAGTTGGCTGCCCAGATTGAGAAAGCTCCTTAAAGAAAGGTAGCACTGATAGTCTCTGCCCTCTGGTCTCTTTTTTTATCTCATACGCGGGTTAAAACGTGTGTGTGTGTGTGTGTGTGTGTACTGTGAGTGTATGTGTGTATGTGTATGTTTACTTTGTGTGTGAGTGTGTGTGTACTGTAAGTGTATGTGTATATATGTATGTTTACTCTCTATGTATTTGTATGTACTGTGTGTGTGTGTATTGTGTGTGTGTATGTGTGTGTGTGTGAGTGTGAGAGAGAGTCCCTGCGCCAGCCTGTCTGCCAGGGTGTTTGCTTGGTTCTCGTTGTCCCGGACAGGAGAGCAGGGTCTTGTTTAATCAGCGCAGCCCTGATTAGTTCCCCCATATCCGCTGGTCGTATCTCTGCATGCTCTTATGCATTTCAAATCTGGGCCCCCGGAGACCGGCGGGATATACGACTCCATCTGCCGCCGTGTCTGGGCCGAGCGCAGAGAGCCGTGTGCCCTGCAGAGAGAGCTGCCAGCCAGGGGGAGGAGCCATGCTGCCAGCCAGGGGGAGGAGCCCAGTCAGAGCCATGCTGCCAGCTAGGGGGAGGAGCCATGTTACCAGCCAGGGGGAGGGGCCTGTGTCTGTGGTACCCAAGTGGTGCCAGTGCTTACAGTAACCAGGGGGGCCCAGTCAGAGCCCCACTAACCAGGCTAGTCCAGTCTTGCTCAGCAGAGTTCAGAGGTCAGGCAACAGCATACCTGCATTCCCTTTCACAGCTAGTTGGTCCTCAGTTAGGTGAACACCACTGCCTCTGCTGTTTGTGATACTGATTATGTAAGGATAATTACTCCTCCTTGGAACCAGACAGATGCAAAAAGCATCCAACACAAGTTGTTAGTAATTAAGTACACATTGGGTAGTGTATGACAGTTAGCGACCTTGGCTACTTGCTGTTTCGCGGGTAGGACCATGTTTTAGTACATCTCAGTGAGGGGTTAAAATGTAACTTAACTGAAAATGTATGTTGCACGGTGTACTAGGCATACTAAAATGCAAGGAATGGATTTCACTATGATCTTTGGACAGTTAACAGCCTCTAATGCATGAGGGAACTTATGTTTCTTCACATGAAGACTTTTTTTAAACTTCTACATGAGCCTTCAGAGCATTTACAAGCAGTCCTGTAACATTTATGCCACTTATTTTCTTTTGAAATGCTTATATTTGTGAGAATTTCGGTTGTAATGAGGGGTAATCCTTCTTACTGCCTCCAGTCTTCAGACTGAAGGAGGCCCCTCTGCGTGTCAGCAGTGCTACTAAAATGGATATAAATGCAGAGAAAGACACAAATTGAGTTAGCCACAAGCTAGCTTAGTGTACAAAGACTAGTCTATACACAGCTTAGTGAAGTATTAGAGGTCTATATTCAGGCATTTAAGTGGTCAGGTGTGGGTTTTAAAGAATGAGTAATGATGTGATTTGCAAATGTTGTTTGCTGCAATCCGCAGAGAGGAGGAGAGTGGAGTGATGGATTCTGGGCTTTGTGTGAGGGTTACATGGAAGTTGGTTACGAAACCACAGATGGGCTTTCAACATGCGTGTGTGTGTAGTTGTTTAAAACAATGACAAGCCCTTTCAGCAGAGCTACCCACTGCAGTAACGTTAAGGAGTCACATATTCAATTTTTAATTTTAAGTGAGTTAATCCCGTCTCGTGCTCAGAGGGTCTGTTTTGAACTCTCTGAGAGAGGTTACATTCCTGTTGCAGCCCTGAGGGCCGGCCCGTCCCACCTGCACCTCCTGCAGACCCCCCCCCCCCCCCCCTCCGCCAGCCCCCTCCGGAGCACAGCGAGCGGAGGAGTGAAAGTACATGCGTGAGTGCGCCGGCTGCTCGCCGTCTCTCGCACCGCGCTGTCTGTTCAGTCACTGCGCCGTCGGAGGCAGGCTGGTATTACTGTCGCGCTGCTCTGGAAGGCTGCTCGCCTCCATTTGTCTAGATTAATGGAGCCTAGGATTTGAGGTAGTTATGCAGGGAAGCAGTTCCCCCTCTCGGAACGCATACAGATGCGAGAGGTGCTCTGGGCCCGCCGACTTACTCTGTTTTTCTCCAAAACGAAGTCCGTGTTAAAAAAAGAAGTTAAATTCTACCCCATCATTTAGCGGCTGGACATCTGTGGGAATACTGTTGTTTTTGGAATGGTACGCTCCCTATATTATCCTCTCTGCGCTCTCTCTGCATGTGAAATCAGATATACGTAGTGATTGTCATGCTGTGAGAAAATAATTAAAATCAAAGCAGCTATATTGAGCGCAAGTGAATAATACATGAGTTATGGTTTATTAGGATTTAATACAGATTTAATACAGATTTAATACGGTCCCCATAATGTTGTGTGATTGCTCCGTAAGAAGGCCCAGAATGCCTCCCACATTTTCCTCCAACGGAGTAAGATATAATCTTGCAAATCTCGTAAATGCTGACTAGGTGCCGCTGGGTGTTAGGGCACGGTCCTGGGTTACAATTATCCGCCAGCAGTCCATTCAGCGTGCATATAGACATGTCATGGAGCTGCGGGACTTTCTTTAATGCTCACCGCTCCTAATGTGATTCAGATCTAGCTCAGTGACTCGTCCTCCCTTTCGAAATTGAGTTTTAAGTATTCCATTTGCAAATTCATTTGTCAGATGACAGCGATGTAATGTATAATAGCATCATGATGAATTAGTTAATGGGTTTTAGCCGTGCCTTTGGACCTCGTTGCAGGATCAGAAGCCGGCACATACAGGCGTAATTGGCCATTATGCGTCTTTTTTTCCCCTCAGCTTTGAAAGGCTGTAACACTGCCCACCTTGTTTTCCTGAACGGGTTGACTTTGCCGTTCACATCAGACTTTTGTTTTGCGAGCGTCTCGGTAAAAGCGGTGCTTTCGTGCCGTTTGCTGCGAGCAGCACTTTGTCCAGGGGACCGGGGGCCGGCGGTCTGTCACATGGTATCGGTCTGCCTGTTCGCACAGCGGAAGGGGGCACCTGAAAAATGCAGGTTGGGCAGCTTTACCCGTCTGGAAAACGCTGATGCCGTCCGGCAGCCGGGGGCGACTCTGCCGCCCTTCCAGTGGCGGGAGAGGCGGGGGGAGCGCAGACACACGGCCTCGCGAGCCTCTCCTCACCTCCCCACACCAGGGTTCGCGTGTGTCTGTCCGGTCCGGAGCGTCTCGGTGAGCGCTGACAGCCCCTGTGCCAACACCGTCTATCACCTCTCGCCTTCTGTGGCAGGGTTGCCCCCTCCTTCCCTCTGTCACTCGCCATCGCCCAGTCCTACATGTCTAATGTGCTCAAGACCA
Source organism: Megalops cyprinoides (assembly GCF_013368585.1). Taxonomy (NCBI): domain Eukaryota; kingdom Metazoa; phylum Chordata; class Actinopteri; order Elopiformes; family Megalopidae; genus Megalops; species Megalops cyprinoides. The sequence goes on along the minus strand of NC_050602.1, from coordinate 23,464,825 downwards.
CTTTATAGTCTGGAGGCTATTTCTTCTTCAATTACTGAAGCCGAGTCGATAATCGCAGTAATGATGGAGTCTCCCCTCAGATCAGATTTTTCCTTGAAGGTGACCTCTAAAACACTGCCGATGGCTCTGGGGCAGCCAGTCACTCTGGAAAGGCAAGAGTTAATCTCTTCATGGCTTAATTGTTGCTGATCTCAGGCTTGGTTTCCCTTAGAAAATGGATCCAGGCTACTTGGAATGCCCAGCACCTCTAGCCCCTTAATTAAAATGGCTGCCGTTATCCCCCTCCTCGATGGATGCCTTTGATATTTAATTAGCTTAACGTATCTCTTTGTTTAGGGGGTGGGTCCCTTTGTGTCTGTTACCTTGAGTTAGCGATGAATGGAGAGGAAGGGGTTAAACAGAGAAGAGTTTGTACAGTATTCCGAGCCAGCAGTGTCTTCCAGATAAACTGATTTGGGTTTTCCATTCAGAACACAAGTCTCTCATGTGTCAAAGCCAGCCTTCAATATTTCTCTTTCATTTGCACCCCCCCCCACTCACTTTGTCTTGACACTTAACACCCTGAATGGAATTGCAGTTTAAAAGCACTAAACCCTGCCAAGCCTTTCTGACACTGAGCATTTGCTCATATTTTGATTGTCCGTGGATTTCACGAGAGGAGTGCTGGGCCGTGAAAAGAGAACGCCTCCAATTTACAATGCATTTGCTTTTTTGGCAGCTTTCTTTTTTTCTTATGTTGTCATTTTCCATTAAGTGCATTCTATACATGGATTGTAAGTGAGTGATTTAATGGAAGCCATTTTGTGAATGGAGCCTGAGCAATTTATTCCCCGCTCAGTGCGTCGGCAGTATCGATAATGATTTTACAATAAAGCGAACCAAGTGGCACTTCAATGCCTCTTTTCCCAGCATACACTATTCCCTCTTTCCTATCAAATTCACTTCAAATAGCTCAATACTTGATTTGTAGGCTGCCGCAAGCATAGGGACTCTGTTGCTAATCCCCTCCAGTTAATTATAAATCATGTGCCTACAGCTCATCGGTTGAGATCCTGGAATTTATTTTTTTTTTATCAGTCAGGGAAGCTTTTGCTGCACACGTCGTCAGCGCAGCCTCCTGTGGTCGGGCCTTTCCTGGTCTGACAGGAATGATGGGCAGCTCCTGGCTAATCACTAACTTCTTATTGTATGTGGAGTCATAAATCAGGCCTCTCTGGTGGTGCGCGCTCAGCCCATAGACAGCTATGCAGGTTACCGAGATAAATCTGCTGCTAATGCCGTATGTCGGGCGGATGAGCTCCGATACAGCGGCACTTTGCACGGGGGCTCTCCTCAGCTGATTAAAACGCTGTCCTATGAGTAGCCAATCTGAAGACTGCACTAGCAGCTATTTGGTACAATGGATGGTAGATTCTGCTTCTGTCATATGTCTGTCCTTTGGGTTCCACAGCTCTGACATGTGGTGTTTCTCGGGCGGCCAGATCATATTCTGTGGTTAACTTCACAGTCTACAGTACAGCTTAACTAGCCTTCCTTATCTGAGTCCTGCCATTGATCCCAGTACGTTTTTCTCCTCTTCAGTGTGATGGAGTTCATTTAAATGTGCACAGGTCTTTATCTGTGGCCTATATGTGCTTTTCACAGAAACATTAGCGCCTTAAAACACTGTTCTGAGCTCTCTGTGTTCAGCAGTGAACTGAGAAAGGGGAGAAGTCTAAAGAACTCTGGTATGCCTGTTAATGAATGGCTCACCAAATTACCCCTGTAAACAAAAGTGCACTAAACCTATCAGTCATGTGACATTACCTTTTGTGTTTGGAATTTTACGTCTTGCATCACAGCCTGGGAAATAACTGCAGCCTCCAACCTTGCGACTAGCTTTGCGGAACAAACTCAATTTGATGCTGGAGTAATTCACTTACCTTCTTGGATAATTTAATTGGATTGGGATCAGCATGTATTTACTCCCAAAGGGGCTCTTTTGGGGGGGGGGGCTTTCATGTGGCGAGAGAGAATAGTTGGTGTTTTGTTATCTGCTGGTGCAGAAAGAAAGGGGCTTGTTGATGGCCACACACCGCTGGCTACGCTGTGTCTCCAGCTGTATTTATGTGGGCCCGAACTCCAGCGCGCCGCTGAACGGAGCCGGGTTTATCACCCTGGCTGTGCATCCTTTTGGCCCTCTTTGTTTCCAGGATACGTGTTTAACATTCGAGCAGCAGGAAAGGGCCGTAAGAGAGAGGGAGTACGAGCTGAATCTCATGGTGGCCCGGGGTGTGACAGCGCTCGTGACAGGCCCAGCGGTCGCCGAGGCCAGAGCCTGGAAAACGAGCGGTTAATGAGGCCCCCCGTGTGATGAGGACCAATACACCCACACTTACACCGGCTTCTTCCACAGAGCCCCTTCGTCCTCCTTCATCTCAGAATGCGTGCGCCGTGTTTGGAGTTGAGCTCGGTTCTTTTGCTTGTGCTCGTGATGTTTCTGAAGCGGCCCTCTGGTCTCTCTGCCAGTCCCCCTTTGCCACTGGTCGTACCGTACCCTCTCTGAAGACAGGTGACTCAGCAAGCGTTTCTCCACTGTGATGGTCCCCTACCTCGGAGGCCAGGGGAGAGGAGCCACGGCCGGGACGTTCCACGGCCGCGTGCTAGCTGATGGGCGTTATGGCCAGGGGGGGTGGCCTCTTCTGCATGCGCTTTGCTCTCGCGGGTCTCCCCCCAAGGGCCATCTTTTAGCGGCGATTTCATATTCACATTCCGCCTGCCTTATCAATTATTCCACAAAGCCACCCGCCGCCTCGCGCCCGTCCTGCCCAAAAAAAGACGGGTGAGTCGTGTCACAATCAATTAGCGGGCTCGCGTCGGCCGCTAACCCTGATTGATTACAGGGGGCCGCCCGGGCCGAGTGGAATGGATGGCTTTCTCATTGTGTAGCCGGGACCCGTGTAGACAGGCCCGCTCGGTGGAAGGATACGCTGCTCTTCCTGAGAGAATCGCAGGTCGATAAGGTTATAAATGAGTTCCACGGTGCACCTAGTCGCGATGATATTACTTTCCTTATTTATCAGTCCTGCAGCCCCGTGGTTAGATTGGACATCAGTGCAGCCTGCTGTAAATTGACTGATGTGTATGCATGAATATGAGTCAGCCCTCTCCCAGCCCCCGTCAGCCTCCATCCCTGCCGCGCCGGGTCCCACAGGGGTCCGCACACCCCCCCCCTCGCCCCGAACCTAGCGAGGATTATATTACCGGGGCTGGGGGTGGGGGAGGGGTGCCTGTGGCAGACGGTGGGGCTTCCGGCTGGCTGATCCCCCCCTCCCGCTCGCTCGCCCCACGGTCATTGTCATGCGGCTCACAGCCGCCGGCTCCCGCACGCGTCGCAGTAAACAGCTTTCCGCCCGCTAAACGTTTTCCTGAGCCCCGCTTCTGGATGCTTCTCGCTGGCGTCGTCTGGGCGGAACGCATCACTGCGAGGCGATTCCTCCCGCGACGCGGCCGCGGCGGTATCTCCCTCCGACAGGGAGGAGTGATACGGACCCACTCAACGTGAAAGGCGTCTGCCGAGGCAGATATTTCCCCATCACAGGATCTGGCAACCTCGGCCTGCCACCGCACCTACCATAGCAATTTACATGGCCTTAATCCAAAACCAGCAAAGCAAGCCAGCAAGCGTGCGTACGAGTTATTCCGCACATAAGCGGTGTCCCTCGTGAAACGTGAGCGTGAGCAGCGTGAGCAGCGTGAGCAGCGTGAACAGCGTGAGCAGCGAACAGTGACATCACCCGTTGAACGTGCTTGCCGAGTGCGAGGGTTTGACCTTGAGCACTGCGAGCGGACAGGTGTCTCTGAGGCTGAGCGTTTTTCCTCTGAAACGCGCCGTGCAGGAGTGGGCCGCGCCCCTGCGGGGCTGCAGTGTCCGCGGGGCTTTTAGTCTTCCTCAGCTCTTAATTCCTTAATTGGAGTCATTATTTCGATGGGAAGTCATCACACCTGGTATTCCGCAGCTAAATCGCTTGCAAATTGAACAGTAATTGGAACTGCGCCGTGGCCCCGGAGGCCTGGAATAGGCCAGCCTTGGAGGCGCGAGCCGCACAAAAACATCACCGAGCAGGAGTTTACAGCGGCTTCTAATAGTGCAGTCACATTAACAACGCACACTGTGTTCGGCTTTCTAGCGGGCTTTTTCCATTCCAGGTAAATCATGCAGGGGTATGTTCAGTTTGCCATAAGCGCTGTGTAAAAATAATTCCTGATCTGGATTAACCACCATTTTTTAGGATTTGAATAACATGAATTAAAATTAAAATTGCTCAAATACTATTGACAGGATTATGCTACCAATTACAGAAGAGAACTCTCTGGGCACCTCTGTGTCCCGTAATCAGGGAAGAATTTAATGTATTTAATTGAATAGCAGTTAACTTGTATATACTGTGCAGGTATTACGCACTCAGAGTCTAGTGTTTATAAAACCCTGTGCCGTGCCATATCCTGTCTGACTTTATGTGGGTTTTTTGTCAGGCTTTGTACTTGGGGAATCGTGTAGTAGTTGGGCTACATAATGGAGGGTTTTGGAGGAAGTACAGCAGCTGGTCTTCTGGGATTTCGTCAGACTAAATAAAATCTTAAAAGAAGTGAGAGTGAAGAAGACAAATCTGTAAATGTGGGAAAGGTGGAGTTTGGGCTGAACCTGAGCGAGACCAGCAATAGAAGCAAAGCGATTAGCGCAGAAGCCCCTGAAACACTAACATGCCATTGCAGATTACATCCGACGAGCACGCTGCTCTGTTACTCTCCCGCTTAGCTGCCAAAATCCACGTTTTGACTGGTTAATTCCGAACTCTTCGGTTTGTTTGCTCGTTTGCTCTGCGGCGATCCCGCCACGATTAGGCCCTACCTGCTCCTCATCCTCGGCAGCACCGTCGACAGGGGTCTCGTTTGAGGAGTCTGCACAGCCACGCCGGCTGGCTCATCAGCCTTAATACTGCTGTTTATATAAGGCTCTGCCGCTAATGCCATGCTCCACAGAAAAGGATACACGGGGTGTGTATTGGCTTCTCTGTCTTACTGCTGCCACGTCAAGTCCGCCCAAATCCCAGCATGCCTTGCAAGGGCGCCTGGGAGTGGGAGAATCCCTCTATGGACCAGGATATTAACCGCCGCGGGGGACGGCCCTTCCCTTCCAGCGAAGTCAGCGGGAGATATCGGGAGGGCAGGGCGTTGCCGAATGTCATCCGTTGATTGATTGATTTTAAATCAAGTCTGGCTGTTTGTGCTGCAAATGGAATCGAAATGTGACCAATGTGCTGGTGAAAGATATAGGAGGCAGATTTACGGTCCCCCCGCCTGTCAGAAACACTCGCGTGAGGCTGGTGGAGCGAAGGGTTAATGGTGGAGAATGTGCGTTATCAGATAGGTGAAGCGCTGGCGGTGTTCCGTGAATCATTACTACATGACGCATACAACCCATAGCGTGCTCTCACATAGTTTCTCATGGCCAAGCCTCCTTGTCAAAAGAGATTAGCGGAGATTTGGAAAAAAGACTGTTGGAATTTTGTTCCATCCAGTTTTTATTTTTTTTTAGTCCCCTTTGTCTTCTTTTTTTTTTCCCCTCCATCTCACAAAGAGGTTGTCAGGGAGGTTCCTGGTGCGTGTCTCCGGGTTTCAGAGTTTGTTCTGCTCGCAGTGGAGATGACACATGAGCTACGGGCCAGTCGCCACCTCCGCGACACGCAGCGAGAGTGCAGAGCTTTGCACAGCATGCTTGAGGAAACGCTCGCCTCTCTGGCGCTGCGGCGGAGCGATGTTGTTGCAGACGTATGCGCCTTCAGGGTTATTTCCATAACCTATAAGGCCACACGCAACGTATTCTTCTGTAAGCCCACACAGTAAAATACAGCTTCACCGCAGGGCAAAGACAGAGCTGCCTCACCAGCCGAGTTTTTCGAGTTCTGGAAAATATTTTCTTTATGTTTTTTTTTTTTTTTTTGGGGGGAAAAAAAAACATTTTGCCCAGGTCCCGGCAATTTTTCTGTGTAGTGGAGCGGAATGGAGCAGTTTGGATGGTCATCAATGCGGGGAAGGAGTACAGCCTGCATGCATGCCCAGGCCTAATGAGGAACGTGTGTGTGCACGCGGCACGCGGTTCCAGGTGCATGGTTTCCTCTAATAACCGGGAATCAATTGACAACCCGAGCAGGAGTCATTTCCTCGCTCGCAGTATTAAAGCCGCTGCTCTCCCTGGAGAGGGCCCATTAGGGCTGGGCTCTGGCACCGGTGTGGAGCCTCCGAAGCACTGCTGGCGTGAGGTGCTGGGGAGCTAAATTGAAATACAGCGCCTCCGATTTGTATTGTCCCTAACGAGGAGGCATGAAGCCAGGGCCTCTGATGACAATGCTCTGTCAGATGGAGCAGCAGCAGTGAGCAGTGCTCTGTGGTGATTCTTTCCCCCTTCATGACAGCACGGCTCAGTCGTACAAGACCTGTAGCTTAGCTGGCAATAGGAGACCTGTAGCTTAGCTGGCAATAGGAGACCTGTAGCTTAGCTGGTAATAGGAGACCTGTAGCTTAGCTGTTAATAGGAATCCTGTAACTTAGCTGAACATAGGAGACCTGTAGTTTAGGCGATAACGGGAGTCCTGCAACTTAGCTGGTCATAGGAATCCTGTACCTTAGCTGGTCACAGGAGACCTGCTTGTGCTTTCCTCTGAGAGAAACGCAGCCCATGACAAAGATGGCTGCCGTGAGAGCAGGAGGAAGAAAACCCACTTTGACCCTGTGGAGCCAGTGCCGCAGTAGGCTGCGGCAGCTTGGCCTGCTGCTAGGGCCACGACTCTGTGGTGCGTCCATACACACAGCGAGCTGAGAGAGGCCTCTTTGTCTGTGCCAGTGAAGCTGACAGGTTAGCGAGGTTTTGAATAGGGTGATTTACAGCTGGCTGGGTCTCTGGGCTGTCCCGGGTTCCCCAGGCGTGCGTGTTCGTCAGCTCGAGTCCCCTGTGTGCTATGTGTAATTAATAACGCGGAGAGGGTGACATAGCTGTGACTGAAATACTAATCCTGCTTAATATGCAGGAAAGCAGTCATCAGCAGGCCTGCTCCCCCAGGAGGCCCCGCGACTGTGGGCTGAGACCCCCTGGAAGAAGTAGCCTCTCCTAATGGGGCTTTTAGGAAAGGCCAGGCCTCAGGGGAGGGAGGGGAGCACCCGGCTGGCAGGACCTCTGACCTCTGACCTCACAGGGGCTAGAGCCTGGGGTCTGGGGTTGGGACAGGGTCCTGATTCAGTCCTAAGAGCTCCCCTTCTTTACGGGGCATTGTAGTGGGGCCGTCAGCCACCTGCCTGATTGGGAGATGGCTATATTCTGGAGTTTTATTTGGTATGTTTGTTCTTGCAGCACTGATAACGCCAATATGACCTTTTCTGTATTTTGTTTACTCTGGTGAATGGATTTGTTTGCAGACTGACTCCCTGGCTAAGAATATCGCAGTTGTTCCCTTCCATGAATAAAATGGTTTTTCCTCAGTTCTGCTTATTGCCGGTTCCAGGGAGATCCAGTGTTGATTAAGGTGAAAAAAAAAAAGTTAAAATAAAACAATGTGAAATGAATGACCCCTTTGTCCTTCCCGTCGGTCAGGTGCCAGTCTATGATCGTGTGAGAGCGGAGGAGACGAGGAGTACAAGGACCGAGGGGGAGCAGTGCCAACCCGGACCATGGAGCCGACCCGCCGCCCGCCAGTGCCCCGCCTCTCTGTAGCGGCTACGCTGCTCGTACTGCTGGCCTGCATGGCGCCACCCTGCCACGCCGACAGTGAGTACTGCACTTCCAATGAGTTACCACTGGGCTCTCTCTGTGGGGCGTTAAGATGGACGCACAGACAATGATAGCCACGCTTTCACCAGCCTGAAATATCAATAGGCTCTATCTGTAAGGTGTGAAGATGAACGCATAGACAGTGATTACCACACTTTTACCGGCCTGGATTATCAATGGGCTCTATCTGTAAGGTGTTAAGATAAACGCACAGACACTGAGTACCACACTTTTACCAACCTGAATTACCAACAGGCTCTATCTGTAGGGTGTAAAGATAAAGGCACAATAATAACCACGCTTTCACCAGCCTGAACTATCAGTGGACTCTATTTGTAGGGTGTCGAGCTGAAATGGAACTGTTTTCGTAAGTGACCTGTAGACTGAGCTCTTCGGCCCAGGTCTGGGGCGGGTCGGTTGGACGGGGTTTCTCTGCTTCGCCGCTCCCTGGAGCACGCGATTTGTCAGGTGCCCGAGAGCTTCTCAGACGAGTAGCCCCCATCCTCCAATTAACACCCACTTCACAGCATTGTACTGTGTGACGCGTAGAGTGAGAAATAGCTGCTGGCTGCGTGGGTGCATATCAGCGGATTGCATTGGTTCCGCTCCAGAGCTCCTGCATGACTGCAGAGATGAGCCTGACGTACAGCTGGCATTTCCAAACAGGCTTGCATAAAGGGGGCAAAGTGCACAGAATCGGGCGCCTTTTAAAAAGGGTTCAGAGCAGTGCAGCGGCCGCATGTGAATGAGTTACGGCTCTGAGACAGTCTGCAGGTGAAGGCGTGCGTCTCATCGCGCCCGTGTCTCCGCCCAGCCGTCCTTGGGGATGGAAGCGCGGACGCGGACTCGTGCTCTGAGTGGCGTGACATTGTCTGGGGTCTCGCGGGTGGGAGCGCGTCAGGGCCGCGTGGGTGAGGAGACTGATTCAATTCCCCGCCGCGACCCGACTCCATCGCTGTCAGGGTGACTGTAATTCCATTAGACCTCCTGTGAACCGCCTCGGTGCGATTGTTTTATAGCCCCCGAAAAATAAGCCCGCTCTCTCTCCCGCGTTAACCTTTCTCTCCCTCGGCCCATTCCCCACGCAATGCCAGAGTGAGACTGACCTTGTAGAATTCATTTACAACTCCGGTTGTCATGTCAGGACAATGTATTTCCCTGAGCCTTTAGCATTCATCAGTGTTTAGAGGCCTTGTCTTTTCGCACTGGATAAAAAAGGCTGTCTAGTTGCTCAGTACCCAAGCTCTTCTGTTTCTGAGAGCCGGTACAAACATTTCTGTGTTTTTTAACGTACCAGAGATTTTAGAGATGCAAGAGTCCGATAACAGCGGAGCCTCATTCATGAATGACACACAGCGAGAAATATGTCTCTTATCTTGCCCACTTGTTAGAAAGTCTGCTTTCATCTGGCTGGGTTTGTTGTTCTGGCTTCACCCTTGAGAAGTTGCCGGGTACGTGAGAGGCGTTTCCCAGGCCAGATCTGATGTGCTTGTGTGCATGTAGCTTGTGAAGCTCCTCCTCCTCCTCCTCTGGGCACTCCGTAGAAGGAAGTGTTTGGCACAGTTAAGCCTTTATTCCCACTCTTTATTATGCCCCAGTGTGGCCGCAGGGCTGGAATTTTTATGGTCAGCCAAAGAACCAGAATTCACAGAAGTCACATGATGTCAATCATTTGCCGTCCACCAGGTAAACACATATTGACAGTAGAGACAGTAGGAAGGATTGTTGCAAGCGGAGCATTACAGCGCCTTTGAAAAATGCTTGGTTCAAGGACGCATGGCAGACACAAGTCACGATCCGGTGTATTAGAAGTATTTAAAGCGAAAAGCTGGTACAACAACACATCCCATTAGCCAGACTTTGCCGTAATGTAATCAGTTTGATATGGTGTGTATGTTTCCAGCCAGCCAGAGCTTAGTACTGCATGGTACACCCTCATTAGTTAACACTCTCCTTGGGGGACAAGCGTTCTGCATACTAAAGCATGTTGCGCTACACGCTATAGAGATGTCTGTTAATGGGGAGCATTATGAGTGGAAAGTCTCATTCTCACTACGGCGTATGTGAAGAGAGTACATTTGTGTCTTGTGTGGGATGCCTGGCCTGCCTCTGCCTTTCCATGGGCTCTGAAATGGCTTGGGTGGGGCAGCTGCCTGGGGTGTGGATGTGGGAGGGGGCGTATATGTTCAGGTTTTTGGTCATAGGAACAGTTCTGTGCTTCTTCGTGTTTTATGCATCCTGTTAGTTGCTTCGTAACGTAGTTTTTGGGACTGCTGTTCATGTACAAACGGTGCTCTCTCACGCACACGCTGGGGAATTTCTACAGGTTGAACAAAAGGCAATTTGATCTGCTGCAGCAGGAGCTGAGATGCTGTGTAAGAAGCCTCCTAGGTAAGGGTTAAGTCACTAATTGAAATGCCCTCCTCTGAACCAGGGGATATTGAACTTCTCCCGGAGGGTGAGATAGCTGACCTGTTAAGTCACTTATTACCAACATACCCTAAAAAAAGTGAGAAATTTACCCTTTGACTGCACCCTGACAAGGCAGATTACTCTCTCACACAGGGCATAGGGAACGGTGAATAAAGCTGTTCCACCTGGTCCAGGTGATAGTCCGATCTGAGGGACGAGCGCTCAGACGAGGCTTTACTGTCGACCGCACGTGCGCTCGTTAGAGTCCGAGGCCCAGCAGCACTCTCCTGTTCCTTACACACAGAACGGGCTGCAGTGCATGCTGGGAAACAGGGCCTCCTCAGGAGTGAGTGCTTAATTTGAGCCTGCCTGACCTGCTCTGTGATGGAGCAGCTTCAGCCCCCTGTACACTACCCCTTCACCCCTTTCCTCTCCCGTTTGAAGGGTTCGGAGGCGACCGTCTCAAGGTTGTCATTCTAGGAACCGGTGCTTTAGTCATTTTCTCCTGGGACTGTTAAACACATTAGCTCAGAGGGTAAGGCGTCAGTGTCCCCCAGAGCCCGGCAAATTGAGCTCAATTCCCCCATGTCACTATAAGCTTATTGCCGAGGCTTTGTTCGTCCCCTGTGCACACAGATGGTGAGACACCAGCTGTGTCACATTCACAAGTCATGTTTTGATTTTCATTAGTTATTCTGTTTTTTCCTTAATTAAAGAAAGTGGCCCAAATGTTTGTGTTTCAGTACTCCTGAGCGGTTTGGATGGCTGGCAAGATGAATAACCAGGCAGCGGTTTTAGCTCCATAAAGACATTATGCATATAAAGAGTGAAACCTAAAGGAAAACTGCTGACTAGGGTGCCGTCTATTTCCGTGTCTTACGAAAGCACCTGATTAAAAGCAAATGCAGAATGAGTTTGTACAGCTGTTTCACTTCCTTCACTGTTTGAGAGCACAGCAGTGATGAATTAGGCTGTGTCTACCTGTATATATATCCTTTCTCCAGCAGTAGCATCTCAGTTAAGGGTGCAAGGTACCTGCCAAGGAAACTGTGTACGTTTAAGAAAGAGGGCAACACGCACATTGTGTATGTCTCTTATTAATCCAGATTTTGGTCATGGGGGGGATACAGTTACATGTTACAGAGATGGGAGGGTCTTTGGAGTCTTCCCTCACCTGTCTGAATGACCAGTGTTGGAAGATGCTTTGGTCATGTGTTTCTGCACTTTCAGCATTGCTGTTGTTTTCCTGTTTCTGGGATTTCTGCGTTTCCCTGTGCTAGCCCTCTGCCTGAGTCGCACGTTGCCCTCGCTCCCTGCTGCTGTGTGATTTGCCTTAAAAGGGCCAGCAACACGAGCTGCTTTTGACAGCGGGAGCCCCGCCCAGTGACGCCAGGACCAGCGTTAATAAAGCATAACTGAATCCAGCCACTTTTAAGTCATGCTCTCAAGTCCGGAGCCAAAAAGTAATCCCTCTAAAACACAAGAGCATCCGAGGCAGCCACTCAGGACAAAGAACCAAACCCAAATCAAACCTGAGCGATTCCTCCACTTAATGAATTTCAGGGGATTTTGATAGGGTTACTATGACGACAGAGCTATAAATGCACATTCGAGTTGAATCGCGTGACTGTGTTGAGGCTATGAGCTCTTCTGTGAGAAAGGCTGTTATTCAGAGACCGACTCAAACAATATAGACCCAGGCATAAGAGGATAGATGTGTGCAGGGCCTGGGAGTAGAGTGGCACCTCGTAAATTGATTAGGTATTGTTTGTCAGGCTGGTGGGTGGATCGGTGCGGGGCAGAGCAAGAGAGGTAAAGGGGGTGGAAATTGGATCAAGTTTAAGTGTCCATATGGGCGCTGAGCGAAATTGACAGGGATGGAAATTGATCCTTTTAATTAAAAGTAACCGTACCCCCCCCAATCTCAGGCTCTTAGAAATAATGCTGTTAGGGAGCACAGCTGTGGTCCCCCCCCCCCCGATGCCAGGGTGCCGGGACCGGTGGACGGCGGCAGCTTCTCGGGCGTCACTCCCAGGCGGGGGTGGGGGGGGGGGGGGGGGGGTTAGGGTAGGTTAACGACGTGAGATTAATAGCTTAATTAGACCACTCCATGCCACTGCTGCAGGCAGCCCTCCCCTCCCCTCCCCTCCCGCTCCGTGGCCTGGATTGAAGACGGATCGGAGGACGGGATCCGTGTCCTTCCTGGAGGGCAAAGAGGTGCGGATACAGATGTACTGATGTAAAAATAAACACGCTCGTGCCCGCCGCCCGGCTCTTAGCCTCCGTATGAATAGTTAACGCGCTTTGCTTTGCGCGTCAGAGCGCCCCTAGTACGGGGGAAAGCCGGTCTGGACGCAGAGGAGGTGGAGCTGTTTGTCTCGGCACGCATGTGCGTATGTTCACGCGATCATGCTCGCACACACATTTACTCCATCACATGACGGTTATGCTAATCGCTCGGCGTTCTCAGAATAAACAGCACAGCGTGCCCCTAATGTGCCATAAATAAGTGTTTAAACTGTCAAGTGTGAGGGGGCCGGTTTGCTCAGGCAGAAGCAAATGGCTAATTGGAGAAAGCATGGCCCTCCTAAAAAATCAATAAAGTCATAGCTAATGGTCTCATTTGTCATGGAGGCTTTAATGAAATCTAAGGCCAACATGTCACCCTTCATAGAGCAGAACTGCTTATCAGATCACCTCACTCCTTTCCTTCAAATCCCACAACCCCTGTGTTGTCATTCACCCTCCACCCACCAGTGTTAATGAAGATTGTATTCCTCACCTGCAGGAGAACACCTGAGGTGCAGGTGTGACTGCAGCTTGAGCATTATTCTCTCATTTGTCTACCTTCAGAGACCCCCCCCCCCAAAGTTCACTCCTCTCAAAGTTAAAACTCTTTAAGGAGCAGAGTGAATCCATTCCTCATTAACAGACTCAGTTGTTCCCGTTGACATTAGGAAATCTCCCTTTATTTTTCCCTGGGACTGCACAGTTAGATGAAAAAGGGTGACGCAGTTTTGAGAAATTCTGATTGCTTTTATCTGCCATTTGGAGAAATGCACAGGGGCGAGATCTTAGACTACCTGGGAAAAGAGAGGACTGCACTGTCAAGCCACTGAGGAGATGCCTGGATTTGCATTCTCAGGCCAGCTTAATGACTCTGTTGTTTCAGACTTTCACACCCAGCCTCACTGTTTAATATATGTATGAGCATTTTGTTAAATATTAAAAGAGACCAAGGAATCATTGTTTTTTTCTGTGTGTCGTATTTGAAGAGTTTGGAGTTTCTGCACCAAATATTTAGTCTTTCTGGCTACAAACCTTAAAAAATGGGCAGCGCTTGTAGAATGTATTTGCCTTATGTAATATTAATTTTTAGTTCCGGAGCTCTCGATAGCATCAATATTTGAGGACTTAAAATTCACTCAGCTTTCAGAACGGAGAAGCTCATTTTGGTGAACTTACTGGATTATTCATGACATTTGGCCCAAGAGGAGAAAAAAAAAGTTTTAACCTACATGCTCTCAGGAGCACAATCCCTTTTACATTACGCTGTGGAGCACCATGGGAAGCATTCTGCTGTAGTCCCGCTTAAGCACGTACTCCATACGGCTGTTCAACTCTCCGGCCGTCTTCCCAGACGCCATTAAAACCTGTCTTTACAGGCCCGTGTTAATGACGAGCACTTAGGATAGGGATTATACGAGGCGCATCCTCCGAATGAACGCCGCGGCGTTTCACCCAGCGCGAGACGAGCGCGAGGATGAGCGTTCGGCGCCGCGGCGCGTGTGCATCACTGAGCGAAAAGGAGGGATGAGCTGTCCTACGCACACGCAGCCTTCCTGTCTGCACAGGCGTGGGCTCGGTGGAGTCCTGCCAGCCCGGGATCACAGCGATTCCTCCGCAATTCATTCTGACTGGAGCATTTACAGTGTGATTGAACAGTACAGACTGCACATATACCTCCCCACCCTTACACTGCTCTCTGAATAATAAACACGTCAGTCTGAATCAGAGGAGCAACGAACAAACCAGACACTAGCCCAGCAAAAAAAAAACAGAGCAATAACACTGGAAGGCCCTCCACAGAAAAAAAAAAAAAAGACCTCTTCAGACTTTAAAGGTCTATCACTTGAACTGCAGAGCAGCCTATCTGATTTCAGATTGGGGAAGAGGCGATCCTTGAGTTTAGTCGATGGTTGCCCTACTGTGCAGATCGGATTCCTCATCGAGTGGTTGGCGCATGACAGCGCCGTCCATTCGTAACCTGTTATGAACAGGGCATTAATGGAGCTCTCTGTCAGGCGAAAAGGCCGTTGGTGTAAGATCCCACCTCGCGCTGCTGCTGTAAATACATTTTCGTCAGACAGCGCTCAGGCGCCCCGCCGAGTGAAGGGTCGAAATTTACAAAGGGGAAGGAATGAAATGAGAGCGGCAAATGGGAGGTCTTATAATGGAGGGCCGATCCAGTGAGGGGAAAGAAAGCCTTCAGTAATGAGGTTAGCTGGATCAGGGAGGGCCTGGCGGTGGGATAGCACGAGCGGAGCCTCTGTTCTGCCACTAGCCCCTCCCATGGGGACGTTTGCCCTTTTCTCCACGCCCGGTCAATGACACGAGCCGCGCCGAGGTGACATCTGCCCTTTTACGAACAATGCCGCCCCGCACACACACGTGTCACAACCAAAGAGCCGGCTTCAGCGTGAATCAGTGTAACGGATCTGGTGAGCTCTGGAGTTCAGCCCTGTCGCTCTCCATTTTTATTATCTCTATCTGTGCTGTTTGGATCATTACTTTCAAAGCACCTTACTAATGCACATCACTTAACAGAGTAGTGTGCCAAATGAGTAAAGTATACAGTTTCTTCCACTACGCTATAAGTAGTGCTGCAAGTCCATAGTGTAGCCCAGAAACAGCCGTCTTCTTTCAGGCACGGTTGTGAGTATGGTTGCGGGAGCAGGTGTTTGCGTGACTGACCCGGCCCTGCCCCATTACTGAATCTGTGGCTCAGCCTCGCCCCCAGAACTCCCTCCCCGACAGAACCGCGTCTGATGTGGGGGAACCCCCTTGTGGTCACCCGTGGTCTTTGATCCGAGCTTCGCCCCACGCTCTCCGGCCCATTTCGGGACTTAATTAGAGTCCATGTCAATACGCTGAACTCGAGCATCTGGCTCTGGGTGAAAATAAGAGGTACACCCTCTGCACTTACCCTAACGGAGAGTAAAATGAAAGCAGAGTTAATGGCTGTTTGGGAATACAGTTTCTTGTCGTAGACTGCTGGATTATTGTAGGCGTTCCTCTGCGTTTCTTTGGCTCGGTTCTGACTGATGTGGAGAGAACAGCAGGAGTCGGTAGGTCTGTAAATGCTGACAGCCCACATTGAAACCATCTCCCTGCAGAGAAGAATATCAAAGAGTCCTCTCAGATGCATCACACTCTTAATTTAGAAAAACAAACATGCAAGGAAGAAATAAACTAAGTGTTTTTTTTTTTTTAAATTGGACCATGACAGAAAAGCCACCTTGCATCAGTTTGAGTTGTGATTCCATCAAAATTAGCTCTGTGCAGTGCTGTCGTTTTGAGAAGCAAGCAGGGAGTAGCCTACATCATTTATATGAGTAGGTATCTTATACCATTCCTGATTACTCACGTCTTCTCTGTCAGTTTGCAGTTAACCCATTTAGCAGCTTCTGAAGCCCAAAGTGATTCCTGGGTGTCCATTCCTAACAGCCCAGTGTAATGTTCTCAATCTCTAATTGCATCAGGGCAGGGAGGAGTCCAACTAGGTTTCACCCAGGGTCAGGGAGCGCGTCTCCACGGCATATATTATCCAGCCAGCACTGTCACTGCTGACATTATACAGCCAGGCATGACACTTGACCATGAACCCGATGGTCCCATGGAGAGCGATAACAGGTTAATGTGCATAGTGCCGGGGTCACAGAGAATACAGGGCAACCTGTGTGACTCTTCCGTGTTTAAAGGGTAAACATTAAACAGCGGAGCCATTCCAGTTTTTTGTGGGAGTTTTCTTCAGTGCAGTGTTGACCCAGCATCCTCTTAGTTGAGTGTGTGAGGTGTGCTATTGTTTGTGTGCCTCTGTGGGCTCATGGCTGCTGCGTGTGCGTGTCCTATTTTGTGCATGTGTGGGCCCTCTGGCAGCCTCTCAGCTCTGTCTGTGGGGTTTTCTATTGTGTGTACGTTTGTGTAGGAAGTGGCCTGTTGTGAATGTCCCTATGTTGATTCGCTCGTGTCCTCATATTGTAGTGTGTGTCCTTGTGTGGGTTTTCTCAAGTCCTCATATTGTAGTGTGTGTCCTTGTGTGGGCTTTCTCACGTCCACATATTGTAGTGTGTGTCCTTGTGTGGGTTTTCTCAAGTCCTCATATTGTACTGTGTGTCCTTGTGTGGGTTTTCTCACGTCCACATATTGTACTGTGTGTCCTTGTGTGGGTTTTCTCACGTCCACATATTGTACTGTGTGTCCTTGTGTGGGTTCTCACCCTCATCTTGGGAACATTGAGTCCATTGTGCTGCTGTTTTGAATGTGTTCAGTATAACAGGGCCCTCATGATGACACTCAAAGCAGCTCCTGTCTGGAATGTGCTGAAATGTGCCAGTGTGGATTTTTAGTAATGTCTCTAAGTAGGACGTTTTTTTTCTCTCTCTTGCTCTTTGTAAGATGATGACTAAATGCCTCTCTATTGTTCTAGCATGAGGGCAAAAATAATGGGGAGAAACAATATCCTGCTATGATCACCTTTTTCTTCCCCATTTTGATGCTCAATTACGATCACATTAAAAACCGCAGGTGATGATTCACTCCTTTGAAAACACTTGGAAGGCATTTTGGTGCAGCTCGAAAAGCCCACAGCAACCGATGCACTCCTTTACCATTGTGGCACCGGTAAAACCCAAAGTTGTCCCTTCATATAATAATAATGTTCATCTCCCAACACTGGCAAGGATTGTCTGTGCTTGTCAAAGCTTTATGAAGGCACATTTATCTGCTGCTTACTGGAAGCATCTAAATGAGCCTTTTACATTGACTTCGCATCCCTGACGCCCAACAACATGAATAACTATTTAATATCCATTTATGCCAGCTTGGGGAGGGCCTGTCAGGGAACAGCCTCGGAATGCAACTCTGGAGATGATTTCAAAAGGGTAATCTGCTGCTTTTGACGAGACTATTACTTTAATGGACTTTGCAGCGGGAGACAAGAAATACCTGCGTAATTGCACTCTGGGTTTCGTCTCCCGCGCCTCTCCTGAATAATTCACCCGGCGGAGCACCCTCGTTAGCCCCATGGCGGAGGGAGTGGCCGCGGTTGGGGCCCGGCGGAAACCAGCACGGCGTCGATCTGAGCCACCGTTCTTTAATTAGCGCTGTTTGACCATGGGGCTCAGCCTTGTGCAGCCCGGCCTGACTTGAACCCAGGACAGGTGCTGAGATACTCGGTATCTCGTACCTTGATCTCCAACCATGGCCACTGAAGAAAGAGCCCCCCCCCCCCCTTGTTCCCGGGAGGTGTCTTTATGACATGGGGCGCAGATTCTCTCTCTGATAAAGCCCTGATAAAAAAAAGCCTGCTAGCTTAAAAGCGTTTTTCATTCCATCCCCTTGTTAGCAGAAAGATGCAAAGTAAATTCTCAGATAAACGCTTCCATCCAGATCTAATTACGGCCTTGGCCCCAGACGCTGATTTCTGTGTGCCTGGCATATCCAGGCTGCCTGTGTGAAATGAGATAATGAAACACTCGATAGAGGGGCTGGAAACCTCCACCCAGCTCCCCTCCCTGCTCCACCCTGCCCAAAGGAGCCCCCAACACCGCCCAACACGGCTGGCTAGAGCTGAACACAGCAATGGGAGCACACCGGCCAGGAAGGGCTTTGTTACGCTTATTATGGCATCGTTTACAGAGCTAATAGAATGAATGAATGCTACAGCTATCTCCTCTCTGCATCTGAAGCACCCAGGAGGAAATGAACCTGAGTCACACGGCATTATTTATAAGCAGAGATGTGTTCGGGGAACGTAGATGTTAGAAGTTGGAAAGTAGATGTTTAGCATATGTGGGGAATCTGGGAAGCACAGTAGACCGTATTCAGCGTAGGCCTTCAGAAGATACGAGCTGCATAAGTAGCAACCTGTGGTTTTAAAAGCTGGTGGAAAGAGATAAAATGGAACAATCAAATCTAATGGATGGAAGTCTGTGAGCGAACAGGTTGCCCCTGCCTCTCTCAGTGAAGAACCAAAGCTGCTTTGCATTACTGTGGCTCTCCATCTACTGTCAAGCGCGGGCGCGTCAGCGTCGGAGCACTCACCATTTAATGGCCTGAGTTTTGGGCTTCGTAAATATTAAAACGCCTTAAACGTTTTTACAACGTCATTTTAATGTTTGATAGAATGGCAGGTTTTTTTTTTCCCGAGTTTGAAACTGTAGGCTCTCACATTGCTTTCACATTTGGGCTGAATGAAACGGGAGCTCAGCAGCCCTTTGTTAAAGCTAACAGAAGCAGATAGCTCCTGCGTGGAGGTTCGGACGATGTCTTTAATTAGAAGAAATGAACAGAGACGCTAATGGAGAGCTGTCAAACCGAGGATATTTAGCCAGCAACCAGACATAACACTGTCAAATTAAACAAACAAACTAAAAAAGCCAGTTGACCTTATCTGAAAAATAATTTACAGACAAGGCGAATTTACATGGAATTAATTAGAAGCCGAGCTGTCTAACAGTATAAAAGGCATTAATGGAAACGCTCCAGTGAAATAGCCACTCCCGATACTATCTAACAAATTTCTGTTAAGTGTGTAAGTGAAAATGATAAGTTGCTAATCTATTATTAATGAGGATAAATGGCTGGCTCTCTGCTGCCTTTATTGATCCTTCACACAGGCACCCCAGAGTGGCTCTCAGACGCGGAGAGGAGGCCTGGGGTTAGTCCCCTGGCTATTGGCAGCCTCAGCTCGCTTTCCCTCATTACTGTTCCTCTTCAGATCCGCTATGTAAATTCAGCTCTGTTCATATAAGCTGTGTTTTTTTTTTTTTTTTTGTCCTCGCATCCTCTCTTATTTTGGTTCATTTTACCGCGGTAATGAGCTGCCGGGACAGCTCAGCTGTGGGGCTGCGGAGATCTTCTGCTTCCAGATGCTAGGCGAGACTCACAGCTGTGGCCTATCCGGGGGAGTCCCGGTCCCAGCATCCCATCCTCGCTTTCTCACTCTCCTCTCTGTCTCTCGGTCTCTCTCTCTTTCTCCTGTCTCTCTGTCTCACTCTCTCTTCTCTCTGTCTCTGTCTCTCTCTTCTCTCTGTCATCTCTGTCTGTCTCACTCTCTCTCTCTCTCTCCCCCTCTCCTCTCTGTCTCTGTCTCACTCCGTCTGTCTCTCTGTCCTCACTCGGGCTGTCCCATAGAGAGAGTCCCCCCTGTGGCGTTTGACCCGCCCCCCCCGCATGTTAGGGGGCAGAGCTCGGGGTGACACTCTCGCTAGAGTCTGACCCTGGGGGTGACCGCCTCTCTCCCGCGCTGGCCGCTCTCTTTATGCCGTGCCGTCGTGGGAGGTCATCCTCTCCGCTGTCCTTCATCTCCCTGGGCCACCCCCCACTCTGCCTCGCCTTCCTGGGTGGAGTGATGCCGATAGGAAGTGACTGGCTTTGAAATGGTGTTCTGACTGCAGCCGGGCGAGCAGAGCCGAGCGTGCTGTTCGGTACCGCTCTCTGACTGAAGCGGAGCTGACATTCCCACCTGCCAGTGATGTGACAGGCCTACACTCTGTCATCAGTCTGAGATGAATGCATTCTATTTACAATCGTGTGTGTGTGTGTGTGTGTGTCTGTACGTGCCTGTGTACACGTGTGTTTCTGTTTGAGTATGTGTGTGCACGCACGCGCGCTCGTGTGTGTGTGTGTGTGTGTGTGTGTGTGTGTGTGTGTGTACGTATGTCTGTGTGTGAAGTTGAATGCGTAGGTGAGTCTTTGCTTGTGTGTGTTACGTGTACCTGTGTGTGTGTGCACGTGTGCATGTTTGTGCTTGTGTTTCTGTGCGTGTGTGTGTGTGGGAGTGTTTTGCCGTTGTTTCTGGGAATTGGGTTACTCATCTGCTGCTCCAGATTTTCAAACGAAGGGACTGCGACTTGACTGAAATGCGTGTCGATTTACATGGGCAGCTTCAGAAACAATGAGCTGCTTCAAGCCGGTAGACAAACATTTCCTTCACAAAGCCTGACCTTTTGAGCTATTGTCCCCTCGCAGGGACCTATGCAAATAAAGCCAGTGGAGTGACTCTGGGCCAAATGGAAGTCAACAGTTCACATACCACTTGTGTTCTCCGTTTTCCTAAGCAAACGCCTGCTGTCAATGGGGTTAATTGGACATTATTGGAGAAGGGATAACCTGGAGCTTTAGGGAGTGGGGCCAACGAGGATTACAGGGGCTGCATTACTGCGCACTGATCTGGCCGAGGGAAAAGCCCTGTAATACTGAGGGGCCGGTGAACGGAGTGTTGTGTTCAGTATAATCACTGCTGGGAGATCGGTCTCGCCTCGCTGGCTATCGGCAGGCGGAGCATGGGCTGTGTGGGGCTTTTTCTTCCTCTTGGGAGATTTTTGTTGCTGTTATGATTAAAGGCGGCATAGCAAAGAAGCAGGGGGTGTCTGTACCCTGTTCCTCTTACAAAAGGGGAGCGATAGGACAGGGCCGACCCCCACCCCGTGTGCCTGTACAGGTGGGAGTCGGATCACTCTGTTCTGCTCATCACAATATGCATGAAGTTCCCTTTCCCTACTTAGGACTCCTGCTGCTTGCGTAGCCGAGTCCGAAATCTGCATATCTGTTGTGCCTCGTGACAAATGTGCAGGTGCCTTAACCCCTTTCAACCCAATTATCAATGCCGCTGGTGCCTTGGTTATACATCAGTGGGGATGAAAATCCGATTCTTATTATAACGTTCTTAAATTTAACATTTCATTTTCACCTGCTGCTTTTGGGACGGAGAACAGAGCTCTTAGAAAGTTAGCCCTGTAACTCATATTGATCAGGGTGCCGTTTGATGCGATTTCTCTTTGTTCGGTGTAATGTAGCGACGGTGCTGCAGGCAGTAATGTTATTTTACAAACGACTGCAAAGTAAATGGACGTGAAATATAAGAGGCCTGAAGCAACGCGGCTGTAATGTTACGTTTTGAGGTGTTAAGCACACGGCTGAAGGATGCACAGGAATAAGGAGCTTGTTTGGCACCTTCCGGAAAGCCAGGGATGGGGCCGAGATCACACTGCCTGAGGAGCTTCAGCGCACACATGGAGCCCAGGAAGCAATTAACACAAATGTCCCAAGATCCAGAGCACATGCTCACGAAAGGCCAGCCTGTTTAGGAAGGCTACCTGCTCACGTGCACGGCTTTGTTTTGGCATAGGGTTTCAGCTTATGAAAGCGGGAGTATGTAGGACGCGGACGGTGGAAAAACCGGATGTGTTATTAAGAGGCTAGAGTTCATGACCAAGACTGACAGTTAAACAAATAGCCTAAGGGCCCTGTGAAATAGAAAGCTTTGTTATTTTTTCAGTTTTTGGATCCTTTTGGTCTTTTATTTTTCATTCAGCTTTTGGATTCTCTCACTGATTAAAAATAGCATTTTTTTATGTTGCACAGAACAACATATAGAGAAGTGACAGACTTGCAAATTCAGGAAAGAGAACTGCAGGGTAAAGACTACTTTAATAATAAGTTGAATTAGTTCTTTCATCATTAAGGCACAAGAGAAAAACCATAAGTATGCTGTACATATGACTTCATGAGTACTGTGCTGTTTACTGCATAAGATAGAGGTGTTTGTGAAAACACTGGTCGGGATCGTGTTTGATTTAGCCAGTATTAGCGCAGTTAAAGCTGTTAGCATGTTATCTCCAGTTATAAAAGCTGTCAGTAAGTAATCCTGAGCACAGGCAGAGCTGAGAGAGAGATGCAGGGCAGGGATGCTGGCCTGTGTTTGCCCTCACAGTGGTGCTGCAGCCCTGAGTGGAGCGGAGCGAGGCCTGGCCCAGGAGAGCGAGCCGTGGGGGGGGGCTAAATGAGATCTCTCTCTGGCTCATTTCATTTGATAGCCAGGCCGCTAAAGCAAATGGCTCCGTCTCCCCTGCTCGGGGAGGGGTTTGCCGGAGCCCTCCCCTTCCCAGAGCGGAGGGGCTTTGGGCCCGCTACGCCCCGCCCCGCCGCGCCCCAAAGGGCCGGGCAGTGCCCGCGCGACCCCGCTGGTGACCGGTGACCGCTCCGCGCGGGCAGTGGCCTCCCGTGACCCTGTGGGAACGCGGTGCGGCAGCTGTGTGCCAGCGGCCACCAGTGCCAGTCAAGATCAACAATGTCTGCTCTTCAGCAGATTTATGCGTGGAAGGGTTATTACTGCACTTTGTGGGTATTACGGGTGAGAATGGATTCTTCTTATCACTCAGCGGGCCAGTAAATCTGCCCCCCCTCCCGCTCCTGAACTTCAGGGCTCATTCGCAGCTGACTTGCAGTGCCTGCACACTTTAATTTGGAAGCATGCGTTCAGATCCCCTTAATTCCTCTCATCCTTCTCTTACGGGGGCAGGGGAAGAGTATCTGTGTGCTGATCAAGTTTAGTAGTTTGACAGATGTTGTGGGGAAAAAAAGCTACTATCACAATGACGCTAATCAGGTCTGTGGGTTTTGAGCTGGTTACGGTGCACGCACGTCTTCTACAGGGAGAGGCGGCGTACAGTGTCTCCCTCACCTTTCGGGGCCTGTCTGTACTCAGAGGTGTTCACTGATATTGCAGTGAGAATGCCGGAGAGATTCTGCGCTGTGCGGCAGCCCGCAGAGCTGGAAATCCTCAATCGGAGCCACATCACACACACAAAGCCGCGCGACGGGACGTGACCGCGACCCGCATCCCTCTGATGTGCCAGTCAAGGAGGGAGCCGGAGGGAACGGGACGCAAATGTCATCAAAAATGTCAGGCCAACCGGCGCGGCCGAGGGGTTACAGGCAGGAGGATGGGACCTTATAAATTACACACACACACACGCGCGCGCGCGCGCGCACACACACACACACACACACACAAATATGCACACAAATATGCACACATGAGCACGCACACACACAGACATACACACACAGATGGACGAATACACACACACAAACACACACACTCACACACTCACATATGAACATACACGGACAAACATACAAACAAATATGCACATATGAGCATGTGCACACATGCACAAACGCGCACACACACAGATGAATACATGCATGAACACATGCACAAACACACATACAAACACATGAAAATACACACGGACACACGCACATAGAAATACAGATACTCACAGATGAACACAAAGAAGCACTCACACAGGCGGACGAACACGCACACGCACATGTGACAGTAGCTCTCTGTCTCCTCCCGGCTGGACGGGGCTTTCCGCAGTGCCGTTTCCCACCGCCTCTAATAACAGCTCTCAGTCCCTGCAGCACGGCTGTCCCGGGGCAAGGGCATGCCCCCCCAGCGGTGCTCCGGAGCGGGGCGGCGCTCCCGGGCAGGGCGGGGCGGGGATGATTTAACAGCGGCCTGCTCCCCGCCACACAGCTCGGACTTGGCAATTTTACGTTATGTTAACTAGTTATCGATTCTTTTTTGTTTCTTCGCCCTCAGATCTTTTATTACGAGATAAATAAAAGAGCGGAGCGCGTCGCCCTGGTGGCGTTTCTGCTGGCTCTGCTCTGCTGGGACGTGGCGCTCGTTAGCGGAGTACACACCGAAATGATGTGCTCGCTCCTTTGTTCTGACGAGAATCGGATTCGGTGTCCTCAGCCAAGAGCGGCCTCTCTGTGTGTTTCAGGCCTCCCCTCGTGAACTCAATTACCTCGGACGTCACGTGGAGTCCGTTAAAATGGATAAGCAAGCCCTCATTAGAGCCGGGAAGGCTGCCTCTCACCTGACGCTGGGCTGGTGTGAACGCGTGGGCCTCTCCGGGTGGCTGTGTGTCGCGGGGATCTCTGCGAGGCGGTAAAGGCCAGGCTATTGAGGAGCCAGGCAGGGTGCCGGTGGACTGAGAGGCTTATTTGCTTGCCGTGCGTGTTTCATCCTATGCCGGGAGCCAGTGACGCAGGCGTCAGAGAGCTCAATTAGAGGAGTGCAAATAGGAGGACAAAAACAAAGCAGCATTCGGGGGAACCTGCTGATGGTGGCAAGAGAGCTGATGGCTGGAGAGAGAGAGAGGGAGAGAAAGAGAGAGACACTGTGAGAGAGGGAGAGACTGTGAGAGAGGGAGAGGGAAAGAGAGAGAGAGAGGGAGGGAGAGAGAGAGAGGGAGAGAGAGAGGAAAGGGAGAGGGAGAGAGATGGAGGCGGGGAGAGAGAGAGAGAGGCAGAGAGAGAAATAAAGTGGGAGATGGAGGAGAGAGGGAGAGAAAGGGAGGGAGGGAGGCAAGGGGCCAGAGAGAAGGAGAAAGAGAGCGCCAGAGAGGGAGAGGGAGGGGGAGGGGGATGGAAAGACAGAAGGAGAGAGAGGGAGAGAGGGAGAGAATGAGAGAAGCGGAGAGTATTAGATGCACAGGGGCTTGGCAGGGGGCCTGAGGTCTGCAAGCTGCTTTCAGCTGTGGAGTCTTCCACTGGAGGAGGCCATGTTCAACAAGCAGGTTTTTAATCCTGCATGAATTTTTAATGATGCAATATGATGTGTAATATACAGGCCTGCGTTGCTGCTGCACACTCTCTCCACATTACAGAGACAGAGGTGCACTAATGTCCCGTGGAGACATCATTCCTCAGGTCCTGTAGCTCTGAGAGGTCTGCTCCACTCTCAGAAGTGTGTGTGTGTGTGTGTGTGTGTGTGTGTGTGTGTATACGGAGGGAGTGAGGGAATGAGAGAGTGAGAGGGTGAGGGGGCGAGAAGGAGTGACGGAGTGAGAGAGTGAGGGAGTGAGAGGGCGAGAGGGAGTGAGAGAGTGAGGGAGTGAGAGGGCGAGAGGGAGTGAGAGAGTGAGGGAGTGAGAGAGTGAGGGGGCGAGAAGGAGTGAGGGAGTGAGAGAGTGAGGGAGTGAGAGGGCGAGAGGGAGTGAGAGAGTGAGGGAGTGAGAGGGCGAGGGGGCGAGAGGATGAGGGGACGAGAGGGCGTGAGGGAGTGTGTGCCTGCAGCCTGTCACCCTCTCCTGCTGCTGCAGACGTGCCCGCTCTTGCATGTGGCTGTGCTGTAACGGCACTGGGTGTGGCCTGCTTCCTGTGCAGTATACTGACGGGTCACGGCGCGGTGCGTGGCAGAGGCCTCACTGAGCACGCCCAGAGACAGGAGCCGCTGGCTCTTCTCACGCACAGCGCGCTGCGTACATAATTATCCAAAAAATCAGTCACAGGCAGACACACACTCCCATCCTCTCTGGACAGTCATACTGCTCCAAGTGAAAATCACTGACCGTTGTTACATGGGAGCGGTGTTTTTCGAGGCAGCACAGTTTTTATCCCCATTTCCCCCGGAGATCCAGGATTTATTTAAAAAAGGATTGCTTCTCTCACAATTAACTTTGTTAAAGCCCCTGAGTTTATTTAATAGGAAATTTGTCATAATTTAGGTTTGTCGCCACAAAAAATATGGAGGTGAAAGAGTAAATTTAGACTGAAATAGTGCTGTTGCAGGCTCTCCGGGCTGAGAGGATTAGAGGCACATGGATGTCCATTACAGTTGCTATGTGTGTTAGAGGTGTTACAGTGTAACACGCTGCTTTACAAGGTAAATGACAGTGGTTGAAGAGGCCAGCATACTCCCAGTTCCAGCAGTAAAGTGTCTCTCTTCTCTCTTCCTCTTCTCTTTCTCAGGCCTGCCAAGTTTCATCAAATCCCCGGAGGACCAGATCGGGATTTCGGGAGGGGTCGCGTCCTTTGTGTGCCAGGCAGAGGGCGAACCCAAGCCCAGGATCACGTGGATGAAGAAGGGGAAGAAGGTCAGCTCGCAGCGCTTCGAGGTGCGTATCAGAGCGCCCCGTCCCCGTCCCGTCTCTGTGGGGGACATCACGTCCACATTTCCCAGGGCTTCGTCAGCTCAGACGAACGTCACTGCCCAGCAGCGAGGCGCTCGTTTCAGACAGACGAGCTCAAGCCTTTGCCTGCGAGCGGTGCCAACTCACAACTTGCTGACGTGCAGATTACTCAGCATGAGCCAGTCAGCCTCCGAGCCTGTTCCAGGTATCAGGTGCCCAGCCTGAGAGCCGGGTCATTGGCAGGATGAGATCCTCCTCCAGGGAGGCTCTGTAGGCTGCCCCCTGCTGGCCAGCAGTGCTGACACCGTGCCTGGGTGATCACACAGCACAATCATGCTGCTTAATACCTCCTCCAAACCATGAGCGCGCCTCTCTCTTCAGCATCTGCCGAGAGGCCCAGGGGATGTCAGTCTGTGAGCAGACGATCAAAACACGCAAGACTCCCCCTTTTTCTGTCGTAAAAGAGCCAACGCTCTGACTAAGCTAAGAGTTCCCCTGAGTTGCGCGTGGGATTCGCTGTGCTCAGGTTGACGCTGTAGCTCCTCCCTCCCTCCCTCTCTTCCTGTCAGGTGATCGAGTTTGACGACGGCTCGGGCTCCGTGCTGCGCATCCAGCCCCTGAGGACTCACCGGGACGAGGCCATCTACGAGTGCACGGCCACCAACAGCATGGGCGAGATCAACACCAGCGCCAAGCTCACCGTTCTGGAAGGTAAGCGTTCGCTCCCCTCTGCTTTCCTCTGGCCTACTGCTCCTGCGCCCTGATAACGCAGCCCCGACCGCCTCTGCTCCAATGGAGACCGTCGTTTGGATCTCAGGCGGGGCCAGCGATGAAACCTGATAGTGTCAGTCAAGCAAGAGCCTGCCAGGATATTAGGGGGGCGGGGATGCAGATTTTAATCGGTTTTCACCCGCAGTAGGTGTGTTCTGAAACAGGCTGCACGACTTGTTGCTTGATATCTGACAGATTCGGTTTCCGGCCTTCAGGAGCTGATTTTATCCCGGGGTTTTCGCGGGATGCTGTCTGGAGATTTTTGTAAAACTTTTAGCGTTTTTTTTTTTTTGCCAGTGGGTTATAAGAAGATCCAACAGAGATGGCCTCATTCGTGCTTAAATGGAGACGTTCTGTTTAAACAAAGCTTCTGGGCCTGTTTTTATCAAATGGCGCACGGAAACATCTTGAGCTGGAGATGATTTGTCTGATACGGCTGCCGGATTGCGCAACCTGGCTGCGGGCTTTCATGCAAGCACCCGTGCCTCTCCCAGGCTTGCAGTGTTCCAGAGGTCGCGTAGAGAGCGCGGTTCCGCGCGCGGATAACGGCTGTTAACAGAGTAACATCTAACGCTCGTGAATCAGATTAGGCGCCGAATCGCTGGGCCCACAGACATGGGAGGAAGCACGCAGATTCCCTCTCCACGCTCAAATCCGGCCGACACTCATCGCACACGGCCTCCCCGCTAATCCTGCCATAATCCCTTGTTTTTTTTTTTACTCCAGTGTGGCTGAGAATGGCCAATCTGTGCCATGCGGAGATTTAAACTGAGGGAGCATCTCTGCATGGGTGCGGGATTTCTGGAGACTTTACTCATTTCAGAGGGACTGCTGCGTGTCTTAGCAGGTAGAGGTGTTCCAGCCCTCAGTCGGCGCCAGAGGTTCAGAGTTAAGTGGATCTGCTGCAGGTCTGAGGATGTGTGGGGGGGCGGGGTGAGTGGGCGGAGGGTGAACCCTATTTTTAGAGATGGCCATTGTTTATCGGTGCCGTAATACATCAGGTTCACCTCAGCAGCAGAGTGGAAGCACAGGGATGGAGCGAACGAGGGAGACGCGTGCGGGGATCTGGCTTTCCCTGTCACCTTCCCACAATGCACCGCTGCCCCCCTCCTCGTCAGAACTTGATTGTCAGCTCGGATTCTCGGCTGTGGAGCGCCGGCCCTGCTGCGGCTGAGACAGGCCTGCCCAGGCCTCATCGCGCTAATCCTGCCTCGCGCGGAGGCCGTGGGCCGGGGGAGCGGGCTGACTGACAGTCACGACGTGCATTGTGGGATACGGCCGGGAGGTTAGCGTGGGCGGGAAGGTGAGACGCGGTTGCGAAAGGCGTGAGCCGCCGACATGGCTGATGTGACAGGCTGGCTCCGCCGTGAACAAACAGCTGCTCTGTGCGTCGCGGATCGGACCAGGTGTTGAGTCATCGCCACGTCCGCCCAGTGTAGATGGTCTGTTTGAAAACATTCTGGAGGTGCCAAATGCTGCCCTGATGGCGGTATCTGTAATGATGGCTCCTCGTTTCTGCTGGCAGCCGGGAGTGTCCGCTCCCTCTAGTCATGAGGCCCACAAAGCAGCTCCGCTAAGTGAAGCGCTGCAGGGCATGGCCTGAACCACCATAACGGCTTTTTGAGTGACCAAAGACAAGGCCTTACATGTGCACCAGGGCGGTTTGTGGCAGCTCTAAAACTCTCACAGTGTCATTGCTCAAGGTGTCCATTTTTGCCAACACGGAGCTGTCATGACGTGCCCAGGGCCCTACACGTGTCATGTACAGCACGTGTCGTGCGAAAACACCGTCCGGTGACTGGTGACAGGTGACCGGTGATGTCCCTCCTCCTCTGTCCAATGCCCGGGACCTTGAGTCTGTGCGTTCTGCCGCTGCAGGCTGTGGACTGAAGCCTCTCGGCTCTGCGGCTCTGATTGCGCCGTCTGAGAGCCCAACCTGTATGAATAAATGATGGAGCCGGGCTTCGCAGCGGCTCTGATTTCAGAGCCGTCGGTGAGGGAATGTTTGCGTTGGCGGTGCGTTGAGTCTGAAGGAGCTGGAGGGACAGCAGCCTGCCAGGTGGAGGAAAGAGGCCGGCCATGACACCTTCTCTCTGAACACGTCGAGTGGGGATGCAAGATCAACTCGAGAGGATATTCAGTCCTGTTTTCTGAGAGAACTGCCATTGTATGCATCGCATTTCATTCATTTTCATTTCATTCCATCAATTCGTCTGTATTTTACATGTCAAGGACATGTAATGAACTGCTGGGTTATGTCAGCGAGTCTTGACAGCGGTTCCGTGCTGAAAGGGAAGAAGATGTGGAAGCAAACACAGTCTCAGCCGGTGCGGTGCAGGGAGAGAGAGGAGCAGAGCCGGAGCACCACACGGCTCTCCTTTCATTAGCTTGCACGGCAGCGTCGGCTCTCTATTGATGCCCGCAGTAGGCTCATTTCAGTCTGTCATGCACGGCCATTACGAGAGGCCCTTTCTTCTGTCCTGTGAACAGGTTTGTAACTCGCCGTGCAGTCACGCTGGATTTCTCTCGGCTGCCGCTGTACATACCGGGCCGGGTCCGGTTCAAAGGGAACAGGCCCCTGTCCTCTTCAGAGCGGGCCGGGGCACGCTGGGAACGACCTCGCTTCGCGCCCCCCCCATGCGTCCTCAGAGGCACCGGGAGAGACAGGGAGGCGACGCCTTTATTATCAGTCAGGATTGATCCCGCAGTCGCAGATCAAAGCGCCCTTTACGGTACCGCTGCGAAACAGCCTCGCCGTCGGCCCAGACCCGCCAGCGCCCTCACCTTTTTAACCGCACATTTATTAAATATGTCTAATTAAAAATGCAATTTGCAAAAGGTCAGCCTGCTAGGAAATAAATGGCACGGCGGAAAAGCCAGGTGATGCTCGGCTCAGCGGCTGAGCCAAAATGGCCGCTGTCGTACGTGTCTGCAGCGCTGCGCGCCGCTCAGCCGCCCCTGCGCAGGGATCCTCGCGCAGAGTCTCTGAGCAGCAGATTGCCTGGCAGGCGGAAGGGCTGTGCAACGTGAGAACACAAAGAGGTGACTGATAGGCAGCAGAGTGGAAGAAGATAAAAAAATAAAAGGTTTCTTCCTTGTGTTTACCGGGCGTTTAGTGCCAGTAAGGAAATAAGTGAGTCACTGAATTGGAAACAGGTTTACGTTTCTGTTACCACAATAGGTCTGGAATGCTTTATAGTCACTGGTTGGCATGGAGGCAGCAAGTGGCAGCGGCACAACGCAGGAAGTATGTGAGGGGTAATGTATGGAGGGACAGCAGCGTGCCGGGAAAAATGGCGCTGAAATCGTCGGCGCTTTCGTCCCAGTGAGATAAATACATATTTAGATCTGAATAACTCTGCTCTGCTTCCCTCCTTTCTGAGCAGGTCTGTCCTGTTGCGCCCGCCCTACTTAAATCACACGTAATGAGATGAAGATTCATTTAATGTCTCCTCCTTCCTCTCATTTTCTCCTGCTCTCTCAATCATTCCGCATGTGTTTTTTTTTTTCTTTCTTTTTTCCCCCTCGTTCCTCGCGCAGGAGGTTATCTGATGTTATTCATAGAGGACAGACACCAGGCTTACCTGGAGCCCGTCCGGCTCATTTGTCTCACTCCATGATCCCCATCCAAGCAAACAACCGCGGGGCGCGGCTGCACGCCGTCATCCTCCGGCACACACCTCCCTCCCACCGTTTTTAGGGACGCCCGCGATGCTCAATGACACATTCTCTGACTCCCCAGGACTTTTCCTGGCTGCTTATCCCTGAGAAAGAGGGGGGGCAGGCGGAAGAGGAGCACACTTGGTCCAGATCTGTCGGCCCCCCCCTTACCAATCCCCCCAGCACCCCCCGCCCCGCCGGGCGTGGCCTCCCCGGCTCCGGCCGACGGGCCGTGTCATGAGTTTAATTTGTCCCCCCATCTGCTGGCAGAGGCCCAGCCTCTCTCTTGGCGTGAGCTGCTGTAAATTATGGATGTTTGACGGTTACAAACAGCATCTGCGGTGAGCAGGCTCTCCCAAGGACACGCGCAATATGGCCGGCCCCGGCCGCTCATCCGTCTCCACATTTGCATCTCTGTCTTCGCTTTTTTTTTGCCCCCTCTCCCCCCTCCTCATCTGCACTGGAGGGCTGTTCTAATGGAGTTTGGCCAGTGCTGTAAGGTGACACGCGGTGCTGTAAGGTGACACGCGGTGCTGTAAAGTGACACGCGGTGCTGTAAAGTGACACGCGGTGCTGTAAGGTGACACGCGGTGCTGTAAAGTGACACGCGGTGCTGTAAAGTGACACGCGGTGCTGTAAAGTGACACGCGGTGCTGTAAAGTGACACGCGGTGCTGTAAGGTGACACGCGGTGCTGTAAAGTGACACGCAATGCTGTAAGGTGACACGCGGTGCTGTAAGGTGACACGCGGTGCTGTAAAGTGACACGCAGTGCTGTAAGGTGACACGCGGTGCTGTAAAGTGACACGCGGTGCTGTAAGGTGACTCACAGTGTCACGCAGTGCTGTAAAGTGTCACGCAGTGCTGTAAAGTGACACGCAGTGCTGTAAAGTGACACGCAGTGCTGTAAGGTGACACGCGGTGCTGTAAAGTGACACGCGGTGCTGTAAGGTGACACGCGGTGCTGTAAAGTGACACGCGGTGCTGTAAGGTGACTCACAGTGTCACGCAGTGCTGTAAAGTGTCACGCAGTGCTGTAAAGTGACATGCGGTGCTGTAAAGTGTCACGCAGTGCTGTAAGGTGACTCACAGTGACACGCGGTGCTGTAAAGTGACACGCAGTGCTGTAAAGTGACACGCAGCGTTCACCGCGCTGCCTCTTTAAATTGCAGAGAGGTGAGAGAGGATAAAACCCCTCCGATTGACTCACGCAGAATTAGCATTTTTTTTGGAACGGCTTTATCCTCTCTGTGTGAAGCTCTGTAACACGCAGTAACTGTTTGTGCTGGAGGCAACCTGGAAGACAGCATGGCTTCATTTATGCAGATCCGCCTAGATTTGAGCTACAGAGCTGTTTGGAGGAAAATACAACCTGGAACTTTCGGTTCTTTCTCGCGATTTACCTGAGAGAAGACAAAGTAGGACGTGGGTGGATCTGAGTGACGCTTAAAGAGTGTGTCTCTCACCTGGATTATACTTAACTTTTATGCAGAAAACGGTGGAGAAAACGAACACTATTCTGGCACACTTGATGTCATTTAGAATCCGGTGAAGAAACGGGTCACTCAGGCGTGGTAACCACGCTCAGACCTCTCATTGCAGACGCAGGGGGACTCTGTGTCGTTTACCGTTTCACGCCGCGGAAGCTGACTATTTGCACAGGTTTCACACTGAACTGTACGCTCCCTGCACCACTCATTAACACCCTGTTATCGGTAGACCCATCTGCTGCCTGCTCACCCATCCCCTGCTTCAGACGCATGCAGCTAGTGAGAGGCTGCAGCTCTTTTTGCCCCCTTGCAGAGGAGTGAATGGGAGAGGGAGGGGGCAACGGAGTGCAGGACCTAAGGATTGTGTAGCCTTGGCTGTAATAAATGACTACAGCGTTTTTAAATGTGAATGATGAGATTCATTTAGCAGCTGCTGTCACCACTGCATGGAAGAGGTTTATGAATGTCAGCAAATCACCTGAAATGTCTCAACTGTCACCCGCAGAAGGGCAGCCACTTCAGGCTCACTCTAGGGGAAGTAGATATTTCAAATGGGATTCAAAACACAGAGTCAAGGAAGCGGGTAAGCCGTATTGTGTCTGAATGAAAAGAAAAAACAGCTAAAGCACCATGATTTGATGAAAAACACCTGAAATGCTGGTGCGTTACCTGTCGGGCAGACACACCTACTCCAGCTCTCGTGAGAGCAGTCTGGATGCAGCCGGAGGGACAGCTGGGCCCTCTTCAGGGGGTTGTGGGAAGGCTCCCGCGGCGTGGCACTGCTGTGGGCAGCCTGGCAGAGGGACACAGAGACGCAGGAGAAAAACAGGGGAAGAGGAGGAGAGATGGACGGATTAGGGCTGATGGCTGATAAGGAGGGCAGGCCGAGGCACGCTGGCCGGGGCGAGGGAGGCTGAGAATGGGGAACAGGCCTCCGGGCGCAGCGCTCAGGGTGGTCAAAACATCAGCGGCGCAGCATAGGGGCAGGGGCCACGCCAGCATATGCCGGCAGCTGGCGCTCTGTGACTCATCCACACGGAAAAGCAACGCCCGCCCGCGCCCAGCGACCAGGGAGGCAGGGCGCCCGGTTGCCTGGGTTACCACACGGCTCCCTCACCTGCGAACACTCCGCGTATCTGCAGGCCAAACCGAGTCAATTTTCGGGGGTGAAACACAATAGCGCAGAAATGAAATGTTTTCATTAAGGATCACACGACTCGCTCCCGGAGATCAGGCCGAGAAGAACGGGGCGGGGGGGGGGGGGGGGGGTGGGGGAGCTGGGGGGAGAAAAATAAATTCCATTTGGGAGCATGACCTACCATTTACATAGAGAGGCCTGGAGAGGCCCGCTGCAGTTTCATTTACTGTAAGACGCCACCTCCACTTAAACAGTGTGCCACGTTTTCCACTGCTGGCCCAGCTTAATGGGAAAACTGTGGGCAGAACGGAATCGTATCAAATAGCATTAGGGTTATTTATTCACTCAATAGCTCGGAGCCTGGGCTGGGATTTATCGCCCCGGTTTGCCCACGGAAGGCCGTGAAGCGAGGAGGAGTGCTAGCACTCGGTGCCGGTGCGGAGCCGAACCCGCGCCGGGCGGGGCGGACACAACAGGGGCTCCGCGGCACGGCTTCAGCTGTGAGGTCATCACTGTCCGACACGCTGTTCGCGTTAGGCCCGTTAGACTGAACAGGGCTCCGCTGATTCGGTGCGAGTGGCCCTGTGTGTGCCGTCCTTTGCAGGGTGCGTGCGCTTCATGCAGATTGTTTTTCTGCTCTCGGAAAGCATTTCCCAGGCCTGTTTACGCACAGTAAATGGCATTACGGGGAATGAAATGTGCAGTCCTCCAGCTGAAACTGAATTTTCCCCCCTGACTCTTGGAGGTAATGCCTGGGCTGGATTGCGTCTGCGCTTGTTCTCACTTTGTTGCCGTTGCGCCTTCAGCAGCTATTTTTCTCAGTGTTGACAGATCAGAATACGTGTTTTTTCGCTCTGGACAGTTCACCTCTGTTCGAATGTGTTCAGTAACAGTTTGGCATGTAACAAGGGTTCATTTTTGTTTGGACAGAGCCAAAAGTCAGCTTTCTGTTGCTTTTTGATAATACCAAGAACTGCCTTTCGTGAACAGTTGATTTTTTTTTTTAATTGTTTAGCTGACAGATTAGACTATAGCTATATGAGCTGTTTTTCAAAGCAACATATCAAGGATATTACACAGTGTATCACATTTTTGCAAAAATCTATTTGCATGATTTGCATGAAGGTTGAGAAGCAGTAGGTATTAGAATTGCGTTTGTTGGCAGCTCACTGCAGAAAGACATTTCATTTAAACAAAGAAAACAGTATGCTCTTAGTATTAACATGTAAATGAAGTGCATTCAATTATCCGTTTTTATAAAAACAACCATCGGTGGTGCTGTAATCGGTTTATGAATAAACATTTGTTTTGGAGCAGAAAGAGCTGTTCGCATCACACAGTAATTTTGCGAATGTCATCGGCAATTATTTTGACCCAGATCAAACCCGTATCACTCTGATCTAAAGAGCTCCACATGGCTCATCCTGGAGTCCTTCAAGTGGGAACAATTAAAGCCCAAATCATGTTGGTTGAAGATTAATTGGGCGCTTTGTGGCGGTGATAATGCATGAAGATTTAGCGGAAATGCAGCATCTCCAGAGGTGGGTGGGGTGGGGGTTTCTCTCTAAAGGAAGGCCTTTCCTACCAGATTTAATCATTTTATATTGGTATAAAACTCATTTGCAGATACGTGGAGGCAGCTGCAGCAGCAGGTAAACCCATGCGTCTCTGACTGCCTGTCCCTCACAGATTTCCTCACGGTGTTTTTTCTTTCCTGCGCGAGGCAGGATTGAGCCAAACTGCGTCAGAGAACAGAAAAGACTTGTTTCTCTCGCCGAGTCTCAAATGGCTTCCCTCAACAATGCCTCATATGCTACCATAAAAAAAAAATCCGCCAAATCATAAACATATTTTACAATTCCTTTGCCTCAGGCAAGATATGAATACCAAGCAAAATGCACTGCTTTGCAAAAGAGCCGTAGGAACATAATTTTAGATAAATAAAATGAGGGATAAATAAAATGGCTCGCCTTGAGTTTTGAAATGTGTAAAACACAGACGTGTATGCGTGTTATTTTGGATGAGCTTTTGTTGCCCCCTATGTATATAAAACGGATTTACACGGGCCCACAAAATGAATGAATGAATTGTTATTGGCCTCTGGACATCATTGCATCAGATGCAGGCTTGGTTACACAGTGTCGCTGGGGAAAAGCGTCCGTGAGACTCTGGCAGCAGCTTCCTCACTGCATGGTACTGCTGTCTCATGCAGAGGTCTCCTGTCTGCCGCGAGAACCTCAAGCTACAGCATCCAGCAATCTAAATGACTCCATGATGTCTGGCAGCAATTTAATGCAAATTAATAA
This sequence comes from Megalops cyprinoides, assembly GCF_013368585.1. Taxonomy (NCBI): domain Eukaryota; kingdom Metazoa; phylum Chordata; class Actinopteri; order Elopiformes; family Megalopidae; genus Megalops; species Megalops cyprinoides. Next base: position 23,429,247 of record NC_050602.1, on the reverse strand, counting down.
GCCACACACACACATGCACACACACATAAATGCACGTATACATGCGCACACACTCTCACACACACATAAACGCATGCACACACTCTCACACACGTCTGCAGACACATGCACACATAAATGCACACGCACACACACACACACACACACAATCACACACGTGCGTGCACACGCGCACGCACACACACACACACACATATAAATGCGCATACACACACACACAAGCACACACACGTGCAGTGAATGGCTCTCAGCCTGGCCCAGATGTGTACGGGGGTGTGTCCTTCTGGTTCTCCGCCTGTGAGCTGATGAAGGTCTGGCCCAGATACGCAGGCACTGGCCAGCCTGCAGAACTGCCTGCTTATCAGAACCCACACTCAGTGAGCTGGGTAATGAGAGCTGTTGGCTTTGACCCGTGCCTCACAAACGCCGGACAGCCCCTCAGCTTGTCTATTAAGGGATGGACAGGTGGTATTAACGCCGTAAAGGCGTGGGAGGATCGCACCCCTCAGGTCTCCCCGCGCGGGTGACGACCCCGCTGTTTAACAACGCAGCGTTAACGGCTTCCCCTGCCGAGAGCCCACCCTTAAACTTCCCATAACGCTGCTTATTAAACACGCGCCGCGTTCGGCCTGCGTGGAAACCGACAGGACAACAAACATCGGGGGGTTCGGTGAGGCGGAGAGGTGACAGCACTGGCAGCAGAGCCGCGCCCGTCTGCTGGCCCCCTCGGCTCTCAGCGGCCACACCGCCGGCGTGTTTACTGTGGCCTTTTACTGCGTAATCTCCCACATAACAAGCCAGGTAATGATGGCATTGAAAATGAGAGACAGTTCAGATTCCTGCTGTTTTAACGCGCACTCCGAAATGCTTTAGGAGCGTGTTTCTTGGCTTTGATCTCACCTGAAGAGGATTTCCTGTGCAGCCTGTGGCACTCTGGAATTTAAAATTTTACCAGAAGTGAAGTGTGTCAGATGCGGACATGGTCAGTTGATGAAAGAGTGAGGATACAAGAATAGTATCCCTTGCTTCCGTCAGTGCTCAGTCAGCACTTTCAAAAAGATATTGGTAGACCTGTTTTTGAAAGAAATTAATGCATTGTGTGGATGTACATCACTGTACTTAAGTCTTAACTAGCTGCACCTGTCACATTACTGAGGTTTAATCCCTCTGAATGCCACAACAGAAGGATTTTGCCTCTTTCATTTCTTAGTCTGTGCAGAACTGTGAGATGCTGAGAAACCCGGTACTCTTGGTAGTAGGAAACGTTGAACACTACAGCTGAAATTTACAGCGTGCGGCCACTCTGCTCGCTTGGTTATTCTAATGTAAAGCAGAGCTCTGCATTTCAGGGAGCAGCAGAGACGAGTGGAAAGCCGCATATGGGCATTCTGCTTACGTACGCTGTGTAGATCAGTGAGTAGCATCTAACAGGACCGTCTGGCTGTGAAACGGATTCAGGATACGCTGCCGATTCCAGCCTGCGTCTGCTCCCCAACATTAACCACATCAGGTCCGCTGCAGAGAGCGGGAGGGGGTGGGCCCCCACGCTGGGTAACCACCAACTTCCTCGCAGTCCATCCTCAACTTTGGGATGAAATTTGATTCCCTAAGACCAGGCACTGCTGTCTTTTATTGTATGTCTTCTACTCAGAGCATTCAGGCCATTTTTGTTGAAACAGGCTTGCATATCTTAAAACCGTTTGTTTTTAAGATAAATGTCATGCATCCAGAGTTAACACTAGGTCCC